>NW_022631012.1:11226087-11826087 GCF_010015895.1 Lontra canadensis | reverse complement strand
ATACCTAGAAACTGGTCCTACACTGTGAGCCCCTAGAGAGCAAGAGGTAAGCTCTTTTAAAATGATGGTTGTTGTTGGGGCACCTGGGTGGCTCAGTGGGTTAAAGCCTCTGCCTTTAGCTCAGGTCATGATCCCAGGGTCCTGGCATCGAGCCCCGCATCAGCTTCTCTGCTCAGCAGAGCCTGCTTCCTCCTCTCTCTCTGTCTGCTTTTCTGTGATCTCTGCCTGTCAAATAAATAAATAAAATCTTTTAAAAAATAAATAAATAAACTAAAATGATGGTTGTTGTGATGCCTGGGTGGCTCAGTCATTTAAGAGTCAGACTTCGGCTCAGGTCATGATACTCAGGGTCCTGGAACTTACCCACATATTGGGCTCCCTGCTCAGCGAGGAGTCTGCTTGTCCTTCTGCTCCCTCATCCCTGCCCCAATCCTGCTTGTGCTCTCTGTTTCTCTCAAATAATTAAATAAAATCTTTTTAAAAAATGATAGTTGTTGTTTTTTTTCTGCCTAGAATAAAAATAGTGCATATTAATTGTAGAAAATACATTTAGAAAAATTGCTCAAAATCTTTAACATTTTAGTGCATTTCCTTTTGGTCTTTTTCTGTGCATAAGTATTTTATGGTAAAACATATATAAAACATAGTTTAACATAAAATATCATTAAACCCATGTCAAGAAAGAGAACATCCCTGTGTTGACCCCTGTGTTGTATCTCTTCTTAATCACAACTCCTATTTCCTTCATAAAGATAGCTATTACTCTGACTCTTAGTGATAATCATTTCCTCACTTTTCTTTATAGCTTCTCTATTTTCTAATATATGCCCAAGTTTAATGTAGTTTAATAGTTCCATTTTTTGAACTTTATATCAGTTAAATCATAACGTCTTCTCTGGTGTCTTGACCCTTTACACAATATGGTGTTTTAAAATTTGTGCTATTGAGTAAAGCTATAATTCTTCTGGAAATTTTTGTTTGTTTGTTTGTTTTCTTTTTAAAAATATAATGAATGCAAGTCACTTCCGTTGCTATGTAGTATTCTATTGTGTGGCTATACCACAACTTACTTTCCCATTCTCTTGCTGATAAATATTTGGGTTGTTTCTAATTTTTGTATACTGTGAATAAATCAGTTATGAACATTCTTGAACATATGTCTTAGTTCACATGAAATTTTCCAAAGTATATAACTAGGAGTAGAATTGCTTAGTCATTGTGTATATGTATCTTCAGCTCTAGTAAGTAAAGTTGAACTGTTTCCAAAAAAGTTGTGCCAATTTGGACTACAAGCAAAAGTATATGAAAGTTCTCTTTGCCAAGACTTTTGCTCATAATAATTTTTCATGGGGTTTAAAAAAGGGAATTAAAAATATAATCCATCACTACCAAATAATTGGGAGGGTTGGAAAAATATTCCAGTGTCTTTCTGCTGCCCAGGAAACAGATGGGCAAGAGCAAATTGTCTAAAATAAGATCATAGAAATAAACACAAAGATGTCACTAATTATCTTAAATGTAAATGGATTAAGCACTCCAGTTAAAAGACAAAGATAATTGGATTGATTTTAAAACATGAAGATACACACCATATGCAAAAATTAACTCAAAATGGATTGGTAACCTAACTATAAAAAGCTAGAAACATAGAACTTTTAGAAAAAAACATGGGGTATATCTTAATAACCTTGGATTTAGCAGTGAATTCTTATATATAACACCAAAATTCAAGTGACAAAAGAAAAAATGGACAATTTGGATATCATCAAAATTAAAAGTTTTGTGCCTTAAAACACATATCAAGAAAGTGAAAAGATAGGCTATATGTCACAACATGGCTGAATCTTGAAAATATGCTAAAGGAAATAAACTAGCCACAAAAGAACAAATATTACATGATTCCACTGATATGATATATTAAGAGTAGGCAAATTCATAGAGACAGAAAATAGATTTGAGATCCGGGGGCTGGAAGAAGGGGAGAATAGGGAGTTATTTTTTAATAGTTACCGAGTTCTCATTGGAGTGATAAAAATATTTTGAAAACAGGTAGTGATAATGATGGCACAGTGTTGTGAATGTTATTGATGCCACTCTTCTGTACAATTATGGAGTGGTTAAAAAGGTAAATTTTATGTCATATATTCCTCACAATTTTTAAAAATCAGTAATGTAATATTTCAAAAACCATTGATTAAATACTTTAAATTTTTATTTATTATTTATTTCTTTTTTTGGACAGGGGGAAGTAGGGGTAGAGAGGGTGGGAGAATCAAGAGAATCTTAAGCAGGCTCCACACCCAGCACAGAGCCTGACATGGGGCTTGAGATCGCGACCTGAGCCAAAACTGAGTTACACGCTTGCCCAACTGAGCCACCCAGGTGTCCTGAATTATACACTTTAAATTAATGAATTGTATGTTATATGAATTATATGTCAACAAAATATTTTAAAAAGACTAATAATCCTAATACTATTTAGTTATAAGAGATACATCTAAAACATAAGGATACAGAAAGGTAAACAATAAGTTGATGGAAAAAATATTAGCTATATTAGTATCAGATCAAATGGACTTTAAGAAAAACATTACCAGAGACAAGGAGGGTCACATTTTAATGACAGATATTCATTTAACAGGAAGATAGGACAATTTAAAATTTGTATACAGCTAGCAATATAGCTTTGAAATATATGAGCCAAAAATGTATACAACTAAAAAAAGAAAGTCTTAATTATAATAGATTTTAACACAACTTTCTAGTAATTGATAAGCAGTCAAAAATTTAATAAACAGATATGCCCTACTCAGTGAACAGACAGATGTTCACAAGCTTATTTTTAAAGGCAATGAATTATCAACAACAAATTGGGGTCTTAAAGAATTCTTAATGATATAGGACAGTGTTAATTGAAAAGAACCAGACGACGAAGTTGGATATAGTAATTCCAATCTTGTTTAAAGTATTATCTGTAGATTGGAAAAATACTTTATCGTTGATTTTAAACACTTTGACTAGGATGTACATCAGTAAGATTTTCTTTGCAATTTTCCCTGCTTGAGGTTCACTGATCTTAAATCTATGGTTGGTTGTCTTTCATCAGTTTCGAAAACATCTTGTGCATTATCTCTTTGAGTGTTTCTTCTATACTATTTCCTGCCTCTCCTACTGTGTTTCTAATTAATGTATGTTAGGCCATTTGATATTGCCTTGTAGATACTGGATTCTCTATTTTTTCCTCTCTCTTTTCTCTTTGTGATATAATTTGGATAATCTGTTGATGTGTATTCGAATTTGTTGATTCTTTTGTCAGTGGTATCTTTTCTGCTGATAATCACATCACAAGAATTCTTTAGGTCCATTACCATACATTTAATTTCTAACAATTCCATTTGGCTTTTTTCTAATTTCTCTATCTCATCTGACATTTTCCATCTGTTCATTCATGTGTCCACTTTTTCCACTACTATTTTTTTTTTTTTAAGATTTTTGTTTATTAGAGAGAGAGCACGTGAGCTGGGGGAGGAACAGAGGGAGAGGATGAAACAGAGTACCCGCTAAGAAGGGACCCTGGTAATGTGGGGCTTGATCCCAGGACCCTGAGATTGTGACCTGAGCCAAAGGTAGATGCTTAATTGAGTGAGCCACCCAAGCACCCCTCCACTGTATTTTTAACACACTTTTCAGAGTTTTTTTTAAGTCTCTGATACTTTCATCATCAGTGGTTGTTTCTGTTGATGACTTCCTTTTTTGACATTGAAGCATATTTTCTTGCTTCTTCACTCACATCTTTTGACTTTTGGTTGAATAATGAACATTGCAGATAAAAGAAGAATAGAGTGTAAAATAAATATTACTTATGTTGAGAAAAGGATACACCCTGTTTTGTCAAGCTACTATAATGAAGGGCTAAATGAACTCTGTTAGCTGAGCTTTATCTGGGCTTTGTTGTTGCCTCAGTTTGATTCATGTCATTATAGGTTTCAAATGCTCTGAGGGCAGGAGGAACCTTCACCTCAGTAGGATTTGATATCAGTGCTTAATAGGATTTCTCTTAGTTCTCCTTTGCCTTCACTCTTTGGTAAGTCCTATACTCCGGCACTTCAGGAAAGAGCTCTCTCAACTTTAATAGCCCTTACCCAGCCACAGGTGGACACTGTTGTAATCAGTGAAAGCCTGCATGCCCACAAGGTTTACTTTAGCTCTCTTGACCTATTCTCAGGCTTTAGCAGGCCTTTTGTACCTACACATAATGGGGTTCTTTCAGTTTTCGACTTGTGACTACTTGGTAGAGGCCTATAGAAAAGAGTTAGTAGGTATCTGCAAGCTCTGTGTTCTCAGTCCCTAGGTATTCTGCTATCCAGTACTCTTATGCCTTAAGAATGTTAAATGTTTAGCTGTTTCTTTCTACCCACATCTGTGGGTGGTGTCCTCTTCCACTAACTGCATTACCAAGGATAAAAGCAGTTTTAGGTCTCTTCTGTCTTAGAAAGGGGTTGTCACATACTAGCATCTTAATACATTGGCTTCCTTGTGTCCTTAGCTCTTAATGAACTTTAAAGAAAAAGCTATGATTTTGTAGGTTTATTAGGTGTCTTGTTAGGTGTCTTGGCTTATTATTAGGGTGGAAATAAAAT
Organism: Lontra canadensis; assembly: GCF_010015895.1. NCBI lineage: Eukaryota > Metazoa > Chordata > Mammalia > Carnivora > Mustelidae > Lontra > Lontra canadensis. The sequence goes on along the minus strand of NW_022631012.1, from coordinate 11,821,447 downwards.
TTGTTTGCATCTTTTTACACCCTAAACAAAATTGGAAGTAACTTTTTTCACATTTTAACATATGATGTATTACTTTACCCTATAAAACTTATGTTGACACAAAAATCTGTATACGAATGTTTATAGCAACTTCATAGCTGCCAAAATTGGAAGAAACCAAGGTGTCTTTCAGTAGGTGAGTGGATAAATGCTGGTACATCCATGCCATGGGATATCATTAGCTGATAAAAAGCAGTGATATTCAGCCACGAAAAGACATGGGGGAAATTTATATGCATATTGTTGAGTGAAAGAAGGTAGTCTGAAAAAGCTACATAATGTATTATTTCAACTATATGACATTCTGGAAAAGGCAAAACTATAGACACAGTAAAAATATCGGTTGCCACATGGGGGGTTAAGGGGGTAGGAGAAGAGTAAATGAAACAAGATGGGATTGGGAGGGAGACAAACCATAAGTGACTCTTAATCTCACAAAACAAACTGAGGGTTGATGGGGGAGGGGGGTTGGGAGAGGGGGGTGGGGTTATGGACATTGGGGAGGGTATGTGCTATGGGGAGTGCTGTGAAGTGTGTAAACCTGGCGATTCACAGACCTGTACCCCTGGGGATAAAAATATATGTTTATAAAAAATAAAAAAGAATACAGACTTTGGAACAACAACAACAAAAAATCGGTTGCCAGAGTCCAGTGGGAGGTGGAGTTGAGGAATGAATAAGTGGAGCACAGGACACTTTAGGTTAGCAGAACTACTCTGTATGATACTGTATTGGTCAATACATGGCATTATGCATCTGTTAAAACCCTTAGACCTATACAGCACGAGGAGTGAAAGCTAATATAAACTATGGACTTTCGTTAGTATATCAATAGTGGTTCATCAGTTGTAACAAATACACTGCACTGTATCAGTCAGCCCCAGCAGCCATAGGGGAAGAAAACTAATTTTTCTTCTACCCTTCTAGGTTCTTCGCTTGAGGGTGTCATGTCCCCTATACCACCATAATGAAAAGACAGTGTAACAGGGGAAAAACAGGTTTAATAACATATACACTTCCTGCATACATGGGACATACCCAGGAAAACTGAGTAATTCCCTAAAATGGCCCAAGTCGCCACCCCAAATACTATCTCTAGTTAAGCCAAGGAAGGGGGGTGGAGAGGAGGTTAAGGTAAGACCAGTTATGGTAGGTTACTAGGAAAAGCACAGTAAATGAGTATATGTTTGCTGTGCACATTTAAGTCCATGTCTTCTCTATTGATGAAGGTTGCTAGAGTTTTAGTCATTTTCCTCCTCTTAGGACAGAGAGGGAGATACCTTACAAATGGAGATTTTCCTTATAAATGTAAATGTCTCTTACAAAAGGGCAACTTCTTATTTTTCAGAGTTTCTTTGGTGTTTCTTAAAAATACCCAGCTCAAGCTAGTCATGCCAAAGAGGCTTATTTTGGGGGTACTGTATTCTGCTACCCTTCACAGCCACAACAAAATAGAATTGACTGTGTGGCTTAAACAACAGAAATCTATTTCCTCACAATCCTAGAGGCTAGAAGTCCAAGATTAGGGTGCTACCATGGTTAGGTTGTATTGAGAACTCTCTTCCTGGTGTGCAGATGGCTGCTTTCTCACTATTTCCTCACATGGTAGAGACAGAGAGAAAGCAAGCCCTCTGATAGCTCTTCCTATAAGGCCACTAATCCTGTCATGAAGTCCCCACCCTCCTGGCCTTATCTAAACCTCATCCCAAGGGACCCATCTCCAAAAATCATCACCTTGTGGGTTAATGCTTCAACATATGAATTTTAAGGGATCACAGTTCAGTCCATAGTACATTTTGTTTATTCATTCATCAGTTTATGACATTCATGTTGTTTCCACTTCGGGTTATTATAATTAGTGGTACCATGAAAATTCCTGTAGAAGTGTTTGTTTGAATACTTGTTTTCAATTCTTTGGGGTATGCCTAGGAGTGGAATTGCTAGGTATTATGGTAATTCTACGTTTAACTTTTTGAAGAACTTCCAAAATGTTTTCTACTGCATTTAATGATAATTCAAATTATAATTTTTTTAAATTGTAGCCACCCTAGTGTGTGTGACTTGATATCTCATGGTAAAATGAGTTTTTATATGTAGCTTTCTTCCTATAACTTATTTTGTATGTTGGAAGTAGGTACAATTATCATTATGTTGAAGTCTATTAAAATCCAGTAAGTACTAAAGAAAAGCCAAATAACTTGCTAAATGCCACTGAGAGAGTGGTGTTGAATCAAGATTTAAAACCAAATATGATTCCAAAGACTGTTCTCTTAAATATTCTATTATTCTGCCTGTGCTGTTCCATGATATAATAGATATTCAAATAAGAAGCACAACCAACAGGTGTTTCAGTGTTGTAAATCTATGTAAGATCCTTTGTGTGGTTAAAAATATATAATTTGCAATTATCACAGATTTATTATTAATTTTTCTTTAATTTCCTTTGATGCAAAAACATTGATTTGACTATATATTGACACAGCCTTTCTGTCAGTATTTAACAAACTACTGAAAAAAGATGACTGTGTTTTTAAATTTGTCTTATTTTAGGTCCACCTCATTCATTTAACCGAGATGAGACAATAATCATTGCTTTGGCATCAGTCTCTGTATTAGCTGTTTTGATAGTTGCCTTATGCTTCGGATACAGGATGCTGACAGGTAAAAAATATTACCTTTTTTCCTATTGTTTTATTAAATACACCATTTAATCGGAATCAGTTTTCCCCTTTTTAAAAATCTCTTTGCTCTCATCCTTATCTCTTAGCAAACATTTTTCCTGGTTTTTGTGAAAAGTTTCAAAAATATCCAAAATACCTCTCACCCAGCTTCAATGATTATCACATCTATATATCATCCATAGCCCTGCTTACCACATCCTTATGTGGTAGTGGGTTATTTTGAAGTAAATCACATATATCATTTATCTGTAAAAAAACTTTTTAGTATTATCTCTGAAATATAAGGACTAACCACAATACCATTTTCACATCTAAATAAATAAATAAATAATTCTTCAGTATCATCAACTGTCCAGTCAGTTCTACTGAACTTTAGGTTTGATGAGCTTTTTAGGAAATCAGTACCCATTCATTCATTTGAATAACTGTAATAAAACCTTGAATGTTTCTGCAATATTTTAAACAAGGTCTGTTGTTGGAATTATCTCCCAAAATTCAGCTTTAATATTATTATTGATCATTCTTCTTTTATAGATGGACTCTTAGTTTAGTAAATAGTTTTACTCTTGGTGACATTGGGCATAAATCTTGCTGCCTTCCCTTTTGTAGCTCTTCTTTTTAACTAAATATAATAAAAAAGTATAATAAAGATCTTCATTTTAAGGGAACCATATCTTGGTAACTTCTTTTTCCCACTCTAATAGGAGACCGTAAACAAGGTCTTCACAGTATGAACATGATGGAGGCAGCAGCATCAGAACCCTCTCTTGACCTAGATAATCTGAAACTGTTGGAGGTAAGATTGTTCTTAGATATTATGGTCTGTTCTTTCTGCTGTCATAGTACATCTGAGACAGTAACTTTATTCACTCACTACATCATTCATCCATTTATTCCACTAACATTTATTAACTATCAGCTTAGTGCCAAGGCCTATTCTAAGCACTGAGGATATAGGTGAACAGTACAGATAGTCTCCTTGAGGCTTATATTCTTTTTTCTCTTTTTTAAGTTTTATTTATTTGAGAAAGAGAGCCGGTGGGGGGGTGCAGAGGGAGAGGAGAGATAGAATCTCTAGAAGACTCCTGCTGAGCTCAGAGCCCTATGCACCATGGCGCTCCATCCCAGGACCCTGAGATTATGACCTGAGCAGAAATCAAGAGTCAGCCGGCCGCTTAACTGACTGAGCCACCCAGGCTTCCCTTGTGGTTTATATTCTAGTGGGAAAAGAGTCTACGAACAGGTTAAACAAATAAATGTATATTATTTCTAGTAGTAGTAGTAAATGTTATAGAGAGAAGATAAAAATATGGAAAGGGAGTTGGTAAAGAGAGTATATTTAGAAAGGAGACAGTATATTTAGGAAGGAGATGATCTTTGAGTATAGACTGCATTGATATGGGCATAAAGAGAGGAGGTTCTGAAAAGAATATGCTTTCAAGCAATCCATAATATATGCCTAATGAATATTCCTTGTCTTTGCATATATTATGTATTTTTATAGGTACATACAACTGTTATGTATTATGTTGGATTTAATTTTCGTTTCGTAGTATCTCAGAACCTATGTTAAAGTCTTACCATGATGAATATTTTTATGATCATTACTAGAATAAGTAAACTATGATCCCCAAACTAGAGACTATTAAATAATATATATGATAGATTTGATTATATAAAACATTTTAGGAAACTTCTGTTTAGGAGAAAAGTACAATACACAAAGTTAAAAGATTCCAAAAAAGCATTTCAGCACATGAAAAAGAGTTGTTCAAGAGCTGGTATAAATCAATAGTAGAAACAATCCATAAAAAATGGACAAAAAACATGAAGTGCCAATTCACAAAGGAATTAAATGTAACTTTTAAACGTATAATAAGATGTCTAATTTATTAAATTGAAAAATAAAAACTAATTAAAACCATAGAATATTATCTTGGGCTGAGTAAAACACTCCCAAACATTGCTGATTTAACTATATATTGATACAGTGTTTCTAAAGGGCATTTTATCTGTCTGTTATAATTTTAACCTAGAAATAGTGAATGAAATATAATGAAAATCCTTAAATAAATGATAGTAAATTCTTAACCTGTTTCAGTAAAGTGAAAGAAATATCCAGAAGCCAAAAATGAAGATGCACATGGGTTGCATTTTGCTGATTCTATTTTTTTTATTTGTCCTGGGTATTAAGAGTGTTATATTGTGGATACCCTATGTTCTGTTAGGCTTTTCTTTCTTTCTTTCTTTAAGATTTTATTTATTTATTTGAAAGTGGGAGGGGGGGCACCTGGATGGCTCAGTTGGTTAAGTGGCTGCCTTTGGTGCAAGTCATGATCCCAGGGTCCTGGGATTGAGCTCTGCATCCGGGTCCCTGCTCAGCAGAGAGCCTGCTTCTCCCTCTCCCTGCTGCTCTGCCTACTTATGTTCTCTCTTCGTCTCTCTAATAAATAAATAAAATCTTAAAAAGAGAGAGAGAGAGAGAATGAGTGAGAGGGAGAGCATGAACAGGGAGAGAAGCAGACTTCCCTGCTGAGGAGCAAACCTGACATGGGGCTCAATCTCAGTACCCTGGGATCATGACCTGAGCTGAAAGCAGACACTTAACCAACTGAGCCCCTCAGGTGCCCCCTGTTAGGTTTTTCTAAAGTGTGTATGTTTCCATTGTTTGTTTTAATAGGCATTTAACTTGGTTGGATATGCTGCAAACTCATCTCTTAGGCAAAAGCTCAAAATCTCAGCACAATTATTTTATCTTTAGCTGAAATTGGTCTTGTGTATTCGCTGGGTTTCCCCCTCTTTCACTCTCTTTTGTGGGATTCTACCTTCACTTTCCAGAATCTGTGCTTGCGTTTAATTCTGTCCTCTGGTTCCTAGGGCCAGAATGATTATGGATTTTCTATTACAGTTCTAGGTCTCCTGCAGAGTGTTCTTTCAGCCTGCTCTCAGACTAAAAGCTTACAAAAATGGGTAGTTCAGGGGCACCGGGGTGGCTCAGTGGGTTAAAGCCTCTGCCTTCAGCTCAGATCATGATCCCAGGGTTCTGGGATCGAGCCCTGCATTAGGCTCTCCTCTCAGCAGGGAGCCTGCTTCCTCCTCTCTCTCTGCCTGCCTCTCTGACTACTTGTGACCTTTCTCTCTGTGAAATAAATAAAAAATATCTTAAAAAAATAAAATGGGTAGTTCACTCTAGGCATTCCTTTCTAAGTGTTGACTCCCAGAATCTACTTCCTTTATGTTCGTTCTCTAGCACTTTCAGATTTCTTTTTAAAATTTTGTTTAGGGGCTCCTGGGTGGCTCAGTGGGTTAAGTGTCTGCCTTTTGCTCAGGTCATGATCCTGGGGTCCTGAGGTTGAGCCCCATGTTGGGCTCCCTGCTTAGCATGAAGTCTGCGGGTCCCATTCCCTCTGCCCCTCGTGCTCCCATTCTCTCTCTCTCTTTCTCTCTAATAAATAAATTAATTAAAAAAAAATTGGGGGTGCCTGGGTGGCTCAGTGGGTTAAAGCCTCTGCTTTCGGCCCAGGTCATGATCCCAGGGTCCTGGGATCGAGCCGAGCCCCGCATCGGGCTCTCTGCTCAGCGGGGAGCCTGCTTCCTCCTCTCTCTCTGCCTGCTTCTCTGCCTACTTGTGATCTCTGTCTGTCAAATAAATAAGTAAAATCTTTAAAAAAAAATTAAAATGAAATTTTGTTCGGAGTTCATAGTTGTTATCTGTGGGAGGGCTGGGTGTGGTAGGACCTTCCTGAGCCATATGAGATATGGAGTTTATTAGTTTCTTGACATTGAAGTAATTTAAACTATAAGCAATTTTAAAATAAATTTAGATTTATACTTTTCTAGAAAATTTGATTTTTCAGTTGTGATATGAATTAATATCTTGCTTTCTTTAAAACAAATTTATAGCTGATTGGCCGGGGTCGATATGGAGCAGTTTATAAAGGTTCTTTAGATGAGCGTCCAGTTGCTGTAAAAGTGTTTTCCTTCGCAAACCGTCAGAATTTTATCAATGAGAAGAACATTTACAGAGTGCCTTTGATGGAACATGACAACATTGCTCGCTTTATAGTTGGAGATGAGAGAGTTACTGCAGATGGACGCATGGAGTATTTGCTTGTGATGGAGTATTATCCCAATGTAAGTTCTTTATAAAAATTAAAGTGACATTTATATTAGCTGTCAATCAAATTTTCAGGACTACTGTTCTGTAAAGCACTGGTGGTTTGCAACTGGTTATTAATGGTCTGCAGTGAGATAAGGATCTCACATCAGAATGTGAATCAATTAAGTCACTGGTTAACTGTTTAATTCATGTCTCTGTCTCTTTCTCCCTCTCAGCAAGACTTTCTTGATGTAGGAAACAGTGTTTTGATTGACATTCATTCTGGTACAAGCTCCTTATCCCTGTCTGGTTATAAATAGTTTGTAGAAGAGCACCTTGAGTAACACTGACACATATATATTTGTGAAAGCTTTCTGTTTTATACTTGTAAAACAAAAGAATATAATTTGTATTTGTACTGGTAAGAGATACATTATGAAGAAAGAGTCTAAAAAACTTTTTTCTACCTTAGTTTGGTAAAGGAGCATTTAATGTGAAATAATCTTTTATACTTTTTAATATTGGAGAAATAAAAATTAACAATGTTTAAATTATCCTTTCATTCTCTCCTCCCCTCTCTACTCACAGAAATGTCTCTTTTGAGATATTGAAATGTCATAGTTCATGAGGTCTTCATGGAATCCTAACCTACTTAAAAACTTTATAAGGCTGTTGCTAATTTATCTTGTCCTGTACAGGTAAATTAATTCCAATTTTTTTGTATGTGTTGTTTTTTTTTTTCTTTTATATAGGGATCTCTATGCAAGTATTTGAGTCTCCATACAAGTGATTGGGTCAGCTCTTGCCGTCTGGCTCATTCTGTGACTAGGGGACTGGCTTATCTTCATACAGAATTGCCACGAGGAGGTAAGACAATGAATAGAAGACAAATGACACCCATATAGGGTCAAAATTCACAAAGGGAAATTTTACTCATATCTTCAAACTAAGAATATATTTTATTTAATAGCAGATTTATCATTAAACAGCTGTTTGAAAGATCTGGAATGATGAAATGGATTTGAAATGTAATAAGAATAAGAAAAAGAACTTAAAGACTCTAGAGAGGTCATGGATCTTATTGAGATTTTTATTAAAGCTCTGATCACCTTCTTAGAAAAGATACATGCATAGTATACTTTTAAGAATGCTCTTTTGATTCTAATGGTTCACAGACCCTTTAAAATCATCATGCACTTAGGTTAAAAACCTCTTAGCTTAAAAACCTCTTAGCTAGGCTATACTACATTTCCTTGCATTTATTTGCTTATTTAAATGAAATACAGTGCATTGCCAATTCTTTACTTTTAACATCATATGGACTTTATTCTGTGGTTGATTAGTCTTGAATATAAAACCTATCTGTATCTTTTTATAATTCAGTGTTTCTCTTAGCTAGAATTAGGTTTGGTCAAATCTGTCAGGGGGGAAAATAACAGGCTTTAATAAGAATGAAAATTTTTTTTCCCATGTAAGAATTTAGAGAGAGGTGGTCTAAGATTGGCTTGGCAGCACCATAGTATTATTGGAGCCTTATTATTATCTCTTCCATCATTCTTTATATATGGCTAACGTTTCCAAGGTCACCTCATTGTCCTTCATGCTATATATCCGCTAATTAGTAGGAGAAAGAAAGGGAAGGTAGAAGGAATTATACCCTTCTGCCTCCAAAAGTCCTACTCTTATACTTATGTTTTATTTTCCAGAACTTAATTCACACTTAACTACTGCATTTATCTTCAAGAGATGCTGAACATACAGTTGTTATTGTTATTGTTATTGTTGTTGTTTTTAAGCTGAGTGTGTTGGTATCTCAAATAATATAGGATTCTGTTACCGAGTAGAAAGAAGAAAATGCATGGTGGGGATTTCCTAACTGTGTGGTTGTATTCTTTGCCATAACTACAGTTTTCTTTAGCACCTGTGTGCATTTTTGCTCCTTATTCAAAGTATCTCTTTAATTCATTTACTTTCATACTTTGTTTCAAAATACACCTCCCATCATAAGCTTGCTTCAAAACTAAATCTTTGTGCTTTCTCAAGCTTTCATCCCTTAAGGGATTTTCTTGTCATACTCTAGCCCAGAATATTGCTTTTCCAGTTTCTCTGACCTCTGTAGATAAGAGAGTTAATGTATCAATTTCTTAGATCTTTGTTCTATTCTGTAATAGCATGGATCATCTTTTCTAGCTGCTGCTTCATATATAAATAATTTCTCCTGAATAATTTATCACTTCATTTATCCTGACATCTTGCTTTTCCTGAATACAGAATTGACCAATGTTATTGCCTATGTCAGCAATTTGATGCACTTATTCTAGTGCTTTAGCACATTAACCATTTGGACTATGTTTCCTTACTCTTAAATATTATTGTAATTCATTTAAAGAGCTGGCTTAGCACAGAATTTAAAATACCACACTAATCCTCCTTTTTAAGACTTGCATGATTCAGCAAGGTTTCAAGTCAAACATTGGCTGAAAAGAATGATTGTCATCAAATAAGAGTTTTATTTAATGTAGATGTTGCTCTCAAATATTACCTAATATTATCTTTTAAACTAGTTAACCTCTTTTTTTAACTGTGTGCGTGTGTGTATGTTTGTGTGTGTGTGTGTGTGTGTGTGTGTGTGTGTGTATATATATAAAATATATGCTATTGCAAAAAATGTTAGTACCTATTTGATTTTTTTTTCATGATTTTATTTATTTGACAGAGATGGAGAGAGCAAGAATGTGAGCAGGGGGAGTGGGACAGGGAAAGCAGACTTCCTGCTGAGCAGGGAGCCCGATGGGGGGCTCAATCCCAGGACCCCGGGTTCATGATCCAAGCTGAAGGCAGACACTTAATGACTAAGGCACCCAGGCAACCCTGATTTTTAAAATATTGGAAATATGCTATAATATTTCAAAACATTTAAAGTGTTATTTCATTCTTTTTTTCAGAGAATGCTGTTTTTCCCAGTATCTTCAGATGTAACTTTGCTATTTAGCATAAAAATTTTATAGTAAGGAATAATACTATTATTATTTATTCAGCTGTTTTTTGCTTCAGAACAAATAAGGAGGAGTTGAACCTGTTTATTTATTTGTGATTGTCTTTCTTATGAATTTTTTCTTTAGAATGTCTATGAAACTTGTTACCGTATTCTCCCCAGAAAAATCTAACAAAGACCATATAGCTCATAGATCACTCAAATATAAACAGAAAATTACTATTAACTAGTACATCCTTCCAGGTCCTGTGTGTGTGTGTGTGTGTGTGTGTGTGTGTGTATAAATATTCACAGAGAGACTTTTTTATTCAGGTTTTATTTTTTAACACAATTGAAATAATATGTCCTGCTTTTCTTTGAGATATTTGCCTATCACAGTGCTGCTGCCCAGGGCAAAATCACTGTATATTTTGCTCCTTTCTCTCCATCTCCTACCCCAAAGAAAAACAATTAAAAGGTATACCGAGGAGAACTTTAAGGGGAAAATCTCTCAAAGGGCAGTCTATAGTTCTACCTCTTGAATTGGTGATAAATCCTAATCTTGTTTCCTCTCTTCCTTTTCTTCTCTCTCTCTTACCTCTTTTGTTCCCCTTCTCCATTTCTTTTTTTTCTTTTTTTTTTCTCATTACATAGAAGAAAGTACTATCCTGTTTTCCTCTCTGGCTGTCTCACTGATTTGTTCATTGCCCATTCTCCCCATTATTTGCCTGGTTTCCCTAAGTATGAGATCTTTTAGTTTAAGTATTGATTTGGGGTTAATATACAAATATTTTCCAAATATAGAAACATTTTTATATCTCTATTAATTTCATATATAAATATCACCTCGAGATTATACCATATATACTAGTATTATGGTTTTATGCAGAATAAGAAATGCAACTCTTCTAGGGGTTGAGCGAATCATGTTAGTACAAACTTTAGAAAGCTGGACCATGAACTGAAAGGGGGGAAAATGAGCAGGAAAGATCAATGATAACTACCATTTTTTTAGATCCATGGTAACTACTATTTTTTCCTCCAGTTGTGCTGTGTGCTCTTTTTTTAAATGTATATCAAAGGAATCATTATCCTCTTTTTAGTTTCACTGCTGGTGAAATTGCAGTCTGGTTTTCATTAATGAGAGTAATGACTAAATGCTGAGCCTATTTGTACCTAAATATAAATACTCAGTAAACTTATCATTGACTTTGTTCTGATTCTTTGTTTCTTTTTATACCTAGAGAGTTATTTTAAGTTTAAGAAATTGTGGTATAGGATTTTTTTTCAATTCAAGAACTATAGTTTTGCTGAATAATATTTATATAAGGTTTCCTTATAGAGAGGGAAAAATACATTATGCTTTTCATGAGGTGCCTTAGGTTAGATACATGTGTGCCAACTCTTTTAAATTTAGGTAAAACATATTCTGTTTTTGCCTTCATGGAGCGTATGGTCTAGTGATAATAGAATGAATATAATAGTGCTTTGCTTCTCTGTAAAATAAGAAAATAGGTTTTCACATCTTGCTGAGAGATAGCAGCTCCTCTCCTCATTCTCCAGGTCCATTGGAAAACTATTCCTAGTTTGATTTGAAGAACTGAGGTGGGCTTAGAGACAGGGCTAAACCTGAGGACAGAACTGGGATGTTCCATCACAGGTTTGATCTGTTAAGCCATAGGAGAATAGTACAACATACGTTTACAAATTTTGGAGCCATCTCAGTTTTTCACTGATACTTATTTTAGACAAGCTGACTTTAAAAAATTTTTATACTAAATATTTCTTTCTCTGTTGGCTCCTTTTACTACCCTAGAAATGAGGGGGAAAAAACCAAGTGTGTGTTAAAATAAGAAGCAATAGCATGTTGGCTATTAGCTTGCAGCTAAATATTTAAAGCTTAATTAATTATACATGCAACAGTAGTTTATGTTGCAAAATATAGTGAAAATAGTAATGATTATGAGTTGAAACTTTGCTTTCTTGTTTCCTTTTTTGTTATTAGAATATTAATGTTCAGAAAAATAATACAATCGTCTATATTTATGTAGTCCCTATTATATTCATGCTTACTTTATGTCCAAGAGTGCTATTTAAGTATTAATAAATACTTGAAATTATCTAAACAGATCATTATAAACCTGCAATTTCCCATCGAGATTTAAACAGCAGAAATGTCCTGGTGAAAAACGATGGAACCTGTGTTATTAGTGACTTTGGATTATCCATGAGGCTGACTGGAAATAGACTGGTACGCCCAGGGGAAGAAGATAATGCAGCCATAAGTGAGGTGAGTGTATACAAAAGGTATAACTCTGACATACCTTGGGAACATAATGAATGGCATTAAAAAAATCAAGACAGGACAGTTACCCTTACATGCTACCAATTCAGCATGTTAAGAATTACAAAATTAAAAAATATAAAAGACATTATATGAAGTTTATCAGTTATTTATGGAAATCACTGCCATTCCAACTCATGTTTGACAAGTATTCGGAGGAAGTGTTTAGGAACTGACTTTTGAAGGAAGAGTAACATTGTCAGTTTGAGATAGGACAGTCATCTTCTGATAATCACTATTAAAATGTGGAACACATCCTTCCTAACCTTTTTCTCTGCATTCACATACATATGTCTATGTGTGTGTGTGTGTGTGTGTGTGTGTGTGTGTGTGTGAATATATATATTATATATTTATGTATAAATAAATATATAGATATAGATTTTTTTTAACTTAAAACAATTTTTAGGGGTGCCTCAGTAGCTCAGTTGGTTGAAGGTCTGACTCTTGATTTCAGCTCAGGTCATGATCTTTAGATGGTGAGATTGATCCCTGCCTCGGGCTCTGTTGTCAGCATGGAGTCTGCTTAAAATTCTCTCTCTTCCTCTCCCTCTACCCCTCCCCCTGTTTTTGTGCTCTCTCCTTAAATAATAAAATCTTTAACATTTAAAAAAAATTTTTTTAAATGTTAAATGGTACATGTTATTGTATAGTTTTCTCATTATGTCTTAGAAATGTTTCTGCATTGACATACATAGGATGGTGTAGTGCATTCTTCTTGATTGATGAATAGTATTAAGTAGGATGGATTTCCCATAGTTTAATTATTCAAGAAGGGCATTTTATAGGTAAAAAATTTGGTATAGAAGGTTTCAGTGACATGTTTAGGGTCAAATAACATATCATTGACATGAAATTTATGTACAACTTCTGATCTAATGTATGGCTTTCAGAATATGCTACATTCTGTCCTGAAAAATATCACTGTAATTTAACAGGTTGGCACAATCAGATATATGGCACCAGAAGTCCTAGAAGGAGCTGTGAATCTGAGGGACTGTGAATCAGCTTTGAAACAAGTAGACATGTATGCACTTGGACTCATTTATTGGGAGATATTTATGAGATGTACAGACCTTTTCCCAGGTAGGAGAATTGCTATCAAAAATTGATACATGTTTTAAAGTGAAGCAGTTATATCTTCTTTTTCTACCTATATTAAATAAGTCAACATTTTTGCTTTTACTTTCATTTAAACCTTTAGTTCATTGCCATCTAGTGTTCAGAAACATCATTAGCAGAAGGATGTCAATCAGGAAAAAAATTTAAAAGGACTTCAAGTTTTGCATCTGAGTGCAGTTTAATTAATTGCTCATAATAGCTTATCTGTGTTTAGTTTGGTCTCTGATTGCTTTAACAGTCATGGTTGTCCTTATCCACCCTCTGAGCATTTGATAAGCTACACTTTGAATGTTTCCTCAATTGACCCAAGTAAAAAATTAGAAACAATGAATTAACCATTGAAACACTTTTTTCTTTCTTTTTCCTTTATTTTTTTATTTTTTCATTCTCCATTCTTTTGTTGTTGTTGTTGTTAAGATTTTATTTATTTGACAGAGATCACAAGTAGGCAGAGGGGGGTGGTGGAGGTAGGCTCCCTGTTGAGCAGAGAGCCCAATGCGGTACCCGGTCCTGGGGCTTGATTCCAGGACCCTGAGACTACCTGAGCCAAAGGCAGAGGCTTAACCCACTGAGCCATCCAGGCGCCCCTTCATTCTCCATTCTTGACTTTGTGCTTTCCTTCCTTTCTTTTAATGAAAGAACACTCATATAATATGAATGCTTATTTGAGGCTTATTTGAATTAGCCAAATGATTTTATAGTTTTTATCTTTTTGTTAGAATTATATTACTGTCCTTATTGTCCTATAAAAACTTTAACTATCAATATATGCATTGCATTCTTCTAGATGATATACAAAATGATTTGATATATATAGCTTCTATCTTATAGGAATAACACCATTAAAAGCACAGGAAAAGGAAAACAGTCAATTGAATCAGCATTAGACAAATTATGAAATGGAACTATTGAATAAAAACAAGGATTAGTGGTAGGGTTGAATTTTTTGGCTTTAAAACCTTTAAGCATTTAATAGTTTATAATTCTAAAAATAAAATAAGTTAATAATTATTTAGATTGACTACAGGTCCATCAGTTATTATTTAGAAGCATTTGTCCCTCTTTAATTGGAAATACGGAGTACTCAATTGAAGTATTTTTCTGGACATAGCAAAACTGCAGTAGTATCACACATATTATTGGAACTTTTGAAACTTTTTATTTCTATTATTGGAATTTGGCCACAGATTTTTTTTTAATACCTCCTAATCCAGAATATTTTGTTTTTTAGAAGCATGTCTGTCTAAAATGATTCTTATACCAGCATTAGTATATTGCCATCAACAACAGTTTTTGGACAACTACTGCAGTCAGAGAATAACTATTGCTTTTGGCCTGATAAATAATAAAGAGCAGTATCAAGTGTTTGAAAAGGGAAAGGCAGAGTGCCTTGGTGGCACAGTTGGTTAAGCATCCAATTCTTAGTTTTGTCTCAGGTCGTGATCTCAGAGTCCTGAGATTGAGCCCCACATGGGGCTCCATGCTCAGCATGGAGTATATTTGAAGGTTCTCTGCCTCTCTCCCATGCTCACACTCTCTCTCTCTCTTAAATAAATCTTTAAAAAAGAAGAAAAAAGGAAAGGGAAAGGCAATTCAATCTTATTTGCAGATTATTTTAGTAACATGTAGGATGAATTGAAATAGAAAGAATAAAAGGCATTTTAAAAAGGGAAAAGACAGGCGCCTGACTGACTCAATCAATAGAGCATGTGACTCTTGATCTCTGGGTTGCAGCCAAGAGTTTGAGTCCCATTTTGGGGGTGGAGATTACTAAAAAAACAATAGTTAAAAACAGGGAAAAGAAATAAGGTGTTACTGTTTAATGGATACATAGTTTCTGTTTGGGAAGATGGAAAACATTCTAGAGATGGGTAGTAGCGATGGTTGCACAACATTATTAATGTACTTATTGCCAGGGGACTAACTATATGCTTAAAAATTGTTAAAATGGTAAATATGATAATAAAAATAAAGGAAAAAAAACAAGAGTTGCTATAAGAGATCCTATAATCTTGGATATGGAAATTGACAAGAAAAGTCACGTGTAAGAAAATGTAGAGGAGAAATCTGTCATTCTGCTTAGCTATTAGAAGAAAATCTAAGGAATTGGGAAATACTCAGAGATCAAAGAAATAGGGTGGCAGCCAGGAACTTAGGGAAAAATATTGGTTTACATTGGAAAGGTGAGTTAGTTATGGAGACTTTTGGATGGAGTATTGATGGGACAACTGAAGAAAAAAATTTTAAAGAATTTTTTAAAATTAGGAGGATTTGAGAGAATTTAAAGTGTTTTGGAAATTATCTATATACAGATGGTAAATGGGAAGTTATGAGTGAATGCTCTTTCCTAAGAGAACAAATTAAGAACGCAAAAAAATTGAGCAATGAAGACTGCATATTGGGGGACCTCCCTATACTAGTAGCTTAGTTAAGAAGACCATTGGTCAGGGGGCGCCTGGGTGGCTCAGCGGGTTAAGCCGCTGCCTTCGGCTCAGGTCATGGTCGCAGGGTCCTGGGATCGAGCCCCACATTGGGCTCTCTGCTCAGTGGGGAGCCTGCTTCTTCCTCTCTCTGCCTGCCTCTCTGCCTACTTGTGATCTCTCTCTGTCAAATAAATAAATAAAATCTTAAAAAAAAAAAAAAAGACCATTGGTCAGAAAAATAGTGAGAAAACTAACAAATAGTATCTTGGAAGTTAATGTTAGAAAATGTTAAGAACCCATACTGATAGCAGTAGATGTAATATGAAGTCAAAAGGAAATAGAACTGAGGAATGATCTTTGAATTTGAATCGGAGGATGTCATTAGTATTCTTAGAGGAGATTCTGTGGAATAGAGAAGACAGAAATGTTACAGAGTATGGGAAGGAAAAGTATTAAGACAGCACAGGAAGAAGATTTAGGGTACTCTTAAAAATTTTAACAATGAAATGGGAGGGAGTTGAATAAAAAGGATCCCCAAAACATACTAATCAGCATAGAATAACATGTTATAATGATACAATTCTTGGAAAACATTTTTTCATACTTTTATGGTATACCTCCAAATGCAGTACATGCTATATTATTAAATGTAAACATTATGTTACGTAGACTGACTCTCTGTAAAATATTTGCAAAATAAAGGAATTAGGTGTCTGTATTACAAAAAAGGAGTGAAATACTGCAATATTTATAAAAAGGAGAAATATGGAAGGAAGAAAGAAAATAGGAAAGCAAGAGAAAAAAAAAAGAAAAAGGAGAACAAGCATAATTTAAGAAGGGAACTAGAAAGTTCCTAATGCTTAGAGACATAGTTAATAAATAGCAAATGAGGTGAGAAGAATAGTATCTGATATTCTTAGACATTTGATCTGTTTTGGACAGTTTGAAAGAAAATGTGATTATAAAACTTCCCTTGAGCAATCTACTGATTATAAAGTTTTAAGGAAATCCAATAAGTCTAATAGAATTCATGATGATGATGATGTCACTGACATTCATTTCTTTGTATCTCTAGTGTCTAATACTAAGTTAGCTCTAAATAAGTATCTATTAAACAATTAGATTTAGAGCCATGAAAATTTATTAGAAAATTGACAGTTCTTAATGTCACTTCATTTACAAATTAAGATTGTTCATCAGTTTTTTTTAGCAGGTTTTCTAATTTTATTTTAGACCTGATTAAAACAAATAAGTAAAATTGTGTATTTTTAATTATTCTGAACCAGCATTTGGAAAAAAATAAGCAATAGTACTTAGAAGATATCTATGTGTATTGTGCTTATGTCTCAGAGAGACAGATAAGATATACTAGTAAATATCTTAGCGTTCACAGATACTGTGGGTTGAGGTTTTATCAAATGAGGTTTCATGAATGAAAGTGATACACTAGCAGGATTGAATCTTTCAGTTTTGTCTTTCAAGTTCAATATTGATGGCAGTAAGTATCTCCTTAAATGTTTAGAGTATGTGAAAATATCACTTGTATAGATAGTATAATATTCCAAAATTTGGGGGTTGTACTGCACAAATTATAGAATTAACCTTTGTAATATAATCTTTCTTAATATTGGAGGAGGGCAATTGTTTACATGTTGTTTTGAATATCCAAATTGAAACAAAAATTAAAAACATGTTTATAAAGTCCTTTCTATCTGGGTCATTATAACTTTTATATTATCTCCATGTGAGTGAGATAAGGAAGACAGCCATTGCCATTTTGCTGACAGGAAAATTAAAACAGAATAAATGACTTTTCCAGGGTCTTCTCAGTGGCTTAGTCAGTTAAGCATCTGACTCTTGATTTTGGCTCAGGTCATGATCTCAGGGTTATGAGATCAAGCCCCGTGTTGGGCTCCACACTGAGTGTGGAGCTCGCTTGATTGTCTGTCAGTCTGTCTGTCTCTCAAAATAAGTAAATAAAATAAATGACTTTTTCTGGAGAAAGATGAAGCCAGGATTAGAGTTTAAGTGCCTTATCCTACATTCTGGTGTTCTTCCTTCTAATTTATCTTGTCATTTTAATGGGGTGGGACTGGTGCCAGGAGACAGGAAGAATCTCTCTCCTGTGTTGTTTGTCAAGATTTTGACTAGACCATTGGTTTTCTGACTGTTGGTCCCAGAGATCTTCTGTATGCTCAATATGTTTATTAAGTTTAATTTAATAACATTTTGTAAAAATCATGAGCTTTTCATCACAAGCAACTAATTGTGCTTATTTGGTGATAAGTAGGGTTATTAAACAGTGGTAGAATAGTTAATGATACTTTAAAATCCTTGATCTAGATACTGTTTCTTAAGAGGATTTTTAAAAAATATCAATATATTGATTTTTCTATTGCCATTATCATAAAAAATTTTGTGACATTTGATACAATCTGGCTGGACTATAAATAGAGCTGGTGACATATTAAGACAGGATGACTATACATCCTATATGCTTATATTTGGTTGTACAGACATGTGTTGTACTAGATCTTGGACTTTTTCCTATATTCACCACCCTTGATCCTTATATGGGATAAGAATTCAGCATTTTCAAGTATTAAGTACAACTTATATATATAATAACCCCCAATTTAGTAATACTAGAAACCATTTAAAAAGAGCTATGTCCACTGTTGAAACTACCACTTGATTTATCAACAGACATTTAACTTATCAAATACTATTCTAAGTAAAGCATTTATTAATAATGTATTAAACCCACAACAGGATCTCTTTTGGATTTCCAAATATGCCCTAAAAGGTTAAAAAAAAAAAATTATGACATAATTTCTCTGCTTACTTGGTATCAGAAATTCTGCTGTTATGCCATCATTTTAACATAGTTGGAAATTTTACTCTAACCTTCTTTTTAAAAAAATACACAGGTGAATCTGTACCAGAATACCAGATGGCTTTTCAGACAGAAGTTGGAAACCATCCCACTTTTGAAGATATGCAGGTTCTGGTATCTAGGGAAAAACAGAGACCCAAGTTCCCAGAAGCTTGGAAAGAAAATAGCCTGGTAAGAAAAACTAAATTTTTAAAAAGAAGATTTATGACTGAATGTTTTAATGTTGTTTGAAGTAAAAATAGACTGTTAATAGTTTTTAGAGCTGTCTAATGCCAGAAATCCAACTTAACTTGACTTATATGATGTTACACATTTTCAAATTTTTCAATATAAAAAAGTCCTCTTTTTTGGTTCAGTTTCAGTCATTTCCAAATATAAAACACGAGTGAGACTAACTTGCGTCTGAAGGTTGCCAGATTGAGTAACAGTTGGAATAATTAACATGTTAATATTATAAACATTATTGAAATTCCATCTTATTCTCTTGAGAGTGGTACCAAAAATGGTAATTAGTGCAGATGTGTATATGCAATGACTAATAGAAATTTAAACTACCTCAAAAAGAAACCAAAGTGTGCTTGTAAATTCTACTTACTAAAAACGCAGTCTAGGGCACCTGGCTGGCTTTGGTGGATCACGCAACTCTTGATCTTGGGATTGTAAGTTCAAGCCTCGCACTTTGTATCACTTTGTATAGAGCTTTCTTTTTTTTTTTTTTTTTAAGATTTTATTTATTTATTTGACAGAGAGAGATCACAAGTAGACAGAGAGGCAGGCAGAGAGAGAGAGAGAAGCAGGCTCCCCGCTGAGCAGAGAGCCCGATGCTGGACTCAATCCCAGGACCCTGAGATCATGACCTGAGCCGAAGGCAGCGGCCCAACCCACTGAGCCACCCAGGCACCCCTGTATAGAGCTTTCTTAAAAATAAAATCTTTAGGGATACCTGGGTGACTCAGTCAATTAATTGTCTGCCTTTGGCTTTGGTTGTGAGCCCAGGGTTCTGGGATCGAGAACTGCATTGGGCTCCCTGCTGAGAAAGCTTCTCTATCTCCCTCTGCTTGCTGCTCTGCCTACTTGTGCTCTCTCTCTGTCAGGTAAATAAATAAAATCTTAAAAAAATAAAATCTTTAAAAAAACAAATTCAGTCCAAAACACTAAAATATCTTCAAAAGCTCCCATCATTTTGGTAAATTGTTGCTACAGCACCGTAAACATCTTACAAATATTTATATGCACACATACACACACACACACCCTCTTTCTCTTTCTATTATATAGTTTTTTAACATAAATAGCATCATTTCATTATCCACTATCATTTCTGCAGCTTATTTTTTTACTCATGGGCAGTTTCTCATGTCAGTATCTATAGATGTATCTCTTTCCCCATTTGGTCAGTATTCCATTATATGTTATGTCATAATTACTGAATTATCCCTCATTGATGGAATACCCTGTATTTCTTATTTTAAACATTTTTTAAAGAATCATGAAGTTATGGGGCACGTGGGTGGCTCAGTGGGTTAAGTCTCTGCCTTCAGCTCAGGTCATGATCTCAGGGGTCCTGGGATTGAGCTCCACTTCGGGCTGTCTGCTCAGCAGGGAACCTGCTTCCCCCTCTCTCTCTCTCTGCCTCTCTGCCTACTTGTGATCTCTCTCTCTGTGTCAAATAAATAAATAAACTTTTTAAAAAGAGATTTTTAAAAAATTATGAAGGTATGCCTATACATGGTAAATCAAATCAAATTAAGTGGAAGGGCTTAAAAAAGGAAAAGGAAAAAGCTACAGAACCCTACCACCAGTCTTTAAAAGAAACTCCTATTAACAGTGTTGTGAGGTTTTGGTTTTTGTTCCTATTTTTTTCTCCTGGAGGTTACTGTTATAACTGTAAACACTATATCGTTATTTCTTATTATCTCTCATTTACTCTCTCCTAGGTTTGTAATATTTGAGCTATTATTACATAATTTATGTTTTTCCACAAATAGATCTAAAATTTAAAATAAAAACATCAGAAATCGTAGAATTATGATTGTGTAAACATCCATTGCATAATATAGTATTGTACTTGGACTCATAGAGAAGGAAGTGAAAATCCTGTTAGTTACTGTAAACCTCTGCTGCTTGAGGAAAATGTTTCAGAAGTCACTATCCACTGGAGTCTCTGATTTTTTTGTCACTTTGTTCTTTCTTTCTTTATAGATTCTATTAAGAAGCAACGTTCTTTGAAAATCTCATTCTTTTTCTTGTAAATCATTCTTTGATGAAGTTCCTCTTTAAGTGATGTCTGTTAGTATGTGCATGAGATTATGAATCATTGAACCTTCAAAAATGTTTATATTTTGCCCTCACATTTGAGTAATAATTTGGCCAAGTAATGGTTTCAAGATCAAAATCACATTTTCCTCATAGTGGTTCCTTTGAAATCACTATTCGACTGTCCTCAAGCATTCAGACATGTTAAGAATTCCAGAGGCAACCAGGCTCATTCCATTACTTTTTGTCTTTTTGTTTACCCCTTGTTTTCTTGTCTTTATGAGCTTTTAAGCCTTTTTTTTTTTTTTTAATTATCACAGTTTACCTGGATATATGGAGGCGTGGATCTTTTCACACATTTTGTTTTGCACTAGATGGGATTTCAGTTTGAAAACTCAGAGATTTCTTCAGTTCAGAGGAATTTTTCTTTATTATTTACAAAATTATTTCTTCTCTTCCATTTCTTTCTTCTGAAATTCCCATAGACAAATATTGGGCCACCTGACATTCCAGGTATCAATTTTTTTTCTTGTATTTTCCGTTTTTTGTGTTGTATGTACATTGTTCAAGACTTACTCTGCTTTAACATTCAAATCACTCATTCATTTCTCACCTTTACCACTCTATTATTTATTTGTTCATTAAAATCCTAACTTTTGACAGTCATATATATCATTTCTAGAAATTCTTAATGTTTGCTTCTTCCATAGCAATCTGTCACTGTTTTAAGAATGTGATAGGAATTATTATTATCAATTATTTCTAAAGGTGTAAATCAGAATTTTTTATACTTTATACAAATAATTTTCTTGATTATGAAGAACAAAAATGAAAAAAATTCCACTCAACAGTTTAAATCACTTTGTTGTGTATATTCACTGTCTGCATAGGATTAGAATACTTTCATTCTTGATCCTTTCTTATATGGGGTGGTGGCATGTCAGAGAGAGGCTACAGAAAATTTGTGTGTTTACGTTCAGATTTAGACTGAATATTTTCCTCCATTGGTCATCTTTGTCATCTTGTCCATTGGTCAGTGAAGGCTTCTGCTTCAAATGAGAGATTGAAATCTTCTTCAAGGCAACTGAAGACTTATTGCCAAAAACGTATGCCCAAGATTGCCTCTAAACTGCAGTCTGTAGTATGGGAACTGGGATTGAAGGTGAAAGGCTGAATCCTGCACCAGAATTCATTAGATATGCTAACCTCACAGAGAATACCTCAAAGAAAAATCTCTTCATAAAATTTTATCTAGTAAAATAATTTTCTTCCTTCAGTTGTTTTATTTCACCAGAGAAATCTGACTCATTATTTTGAAAATCTCTTGGCAGCCCTACCATTACATGATGGCCATCATATGCATATTTACCTGCAAACTTTTTGCTTCCAATTTAGAGTAGGTTGTTAAGTGGGGGATAAAGTGATACTTGGTTTACTTCCAGTGAATCCACTTAAATCTAACATGCTGCAGTTAATTGAACTGCCTCTCTGGGGGCACCTGGGTGGCTCAGAGGGTTAAGCCTCTAACTTCAGCTCGGGTCATGATCTCAGGGTCCTGGGATCGAGCCCCACATTGGGCTCTCTGCTCGGCGGGGAGCCTGCTTCTCCCATTCTCTCTGTGACCTACTTGTGGTCTTTCTCGCTTTGTCAAATAAATAAATAAAATCCTTAAAAAAAACCCAACTGCTTCTCCGAAAAGCAATCCAGCACTAGAGAGGTACATTTTAAATGCATAGTGTAGAAAAAGATGGAAATACACCTGTGTCTAAAAGAAAACATTTTTCTTCCTCCCCTCTCTCTCTCTGCCTGCCTCTCTGACTACTTGTGATCTCTCTGTCAAATAAATAAATAAAATCTTAAAAAAAAAGAAAACATTTTTGCTTCATAATCGCATTGAAATTAAAAAAAATTATAGTAACAAAACTCAAAAATCTTCCAAATATGAATGAGTCTAAAAACTAGTTTTTAGGGGTGCCTGGGTAGCTCAGATGGTTAGGCATCTGCCTTTGGCTCGGGTCATGGTCCCAGGATCCTGGATCAAGCCCCGCATTTGGGTCCCTACTCAGTGGGGAGCCTGCTTCTCCTTCTCTCTCTACTGTTCCCCTGCTTGTGCTCTCTCGCTCTTTCTGTCATATAAATAAATAAAACTCTTAAAAAACAAAGAACAAAAAACTACTTTAAAACAATTTTTTTTATTAACATATAATGTATTTATTTGCTTCAGGGGTACAAGTCTCTGAATCATCAGGCTTACACACTTCACAGCACACATCATAGCACATACCCTCCCCAATGTCCATAACCCAATCACTCTCTCCATACCCACCTCTCCCCGGCAACTGTCAGTTTGTTTTCTGAGATTAACAGTCTCTTATGGTTTGTCTCCCTCCCGATCCCATCTTGTTTCATTTTTTTCCTTCCCTACCCCCCAAGTGCCCCACTTTGCCTCTCAAATTCCTCATATCAGAGAGATCATATGATAATTGTCTTTCTCTGATTGGATTATTTTGCTCAGCGTAATACCCTCTAGTTCCATGCATGTTGTTGCAAATGGCAAGATGTCATTTCTTTTGATGGCTGCATAGTTTTCTATTATATACATATATACCACATCTTCGTTATCCATTCATCTGTTGATGGACATCTAGGTTCTTTCCACAGTCTGGCTATTGTGGAGATTTCTGCTATAAACATTCCGGTGTACATGCCCCTTTGGATCACTACATTTGTATCTTTAGGGTAAATACCCAGTAGTGTGATTGCTGGGTCAGGGTAGCTCTATTTTCAACTTTTTGAGGAACCTCCATGCTCTTTTCCAGAGTGGTTGCAGCAGCTTGCATTCCCACCAACAGTGTAGGAGGGTTCCCCTTTCTCTGCATCCTCACCAGCATCTGTTGTTTCCCGACTTGTTAATTTTAGCCATTCTGACTGGTGTGAGGTGGTGTCTCACTGTGGTTTTGATTTGTATTTCCCTGATGCCGAGTGATGTGGAGCACTTTTTCATGTGTCTGTTGGCCATCTGGGTGTCTTCTTTGCAGAAATATCTGTTCATGTCCTCTGCCCATTTCTTGATTGGATTATTTGTTCTTTGGGTGTTGAGTTTGAAAAGTTCTTTATAGATTTTGGATACTAGCTCTTTATCTTATATGTTGTTTGCGAATATCTTCTCCCATTCTGTCAGTTGTCTTTTGGTTTTGTTAACTGTTTCCTTTGCTGTGCAAAAGCTTTTGATCTTGATGAAGTCCCAATAGTTCATTTTTGCCCTTGCTTCCCTTGTGTTTGGCAATGTTTCTAG
The DNA here is from genome assembly GCF_010015895.1 of Lontra canadensis. Lineage (NCBI taxonomy): Eukaryota > Metazoa > Chordata > Mammalia > Carnivora > Mustelidae > Lontra > Lontra canadensis. The sequence goes on along the minus strand of NW_022631012.1, from coordinate 11,797,318 downwards.
AAAGAAGTTGACATGGCTAAAGTCAAAGAGGTTGCTGCCTGTGTTCTCCTCAAGGATTTACATGGATTCTTTTCTTTTTTTTTTTTTTTTTTTTTGCTTTTTTAAAGATTTTATTTATTTATTTGTCAGAGAGAGAGAGAGGGAGAGAGAGCGAGCACAGGCAGACAGAATGGCAGGCAGAGGCAGAGGGAGAAGCAGGCTCCCTGATGAGCAAGGAGGCCGATGTGGGACTCGATCCCAGGACGCTGGGATCATGACCTGAGCCGAAGGCAGCTGCTTAACCAACTGAGCCACCCAGGCGTCCCTGGATTCTTTTCTTAATTAAGGTCTTTCATCTATTTGGAGTCTGTTTTTGTGTGTGGTGTAAGGAAATGGTCCAATTTCATTTTTCTGCATGTGGCTGTCCAATTTTCTCAACACCATTTGTTGAAGAGAGACTGTCTTTTTTCCATTGGACATTCTTTTCTGCTTTGTCAAAGATTAGTTGACCATAGAGTTGAGGGTCTATTTCTGGGCTCTCTATTCTGTTCCATTGATCTATGTGTCTGTTTTTGTGCCAGTACTATACTGTCTTGATGATGACAGCTTTGTAGTAGAGCTTGAAGTCTGGAATTGTGATGCCACCGGATTTGGTTTTCTTTTTCAACATTCCTCCCTCCTTTTGAGGTCTTTTCTGGTTCCATATAAATTTTAGGATTATTTGTTCCATTTCTTTGAAAAAAGATGGATGGTATTTTGATAGGAATTGCACTAAATGTGTAGATTGCTTTAGGTAGCATAGACATTTTCACAATATTTGTTCTTCCAATCCATGAGTATGGAATGTTTTTCAATTTCTTTGTGTCTTCCTCAATTTCTTTCATGAGTACTTTATAGTTTTATAAGTATAGATTCTTTACCTCTTTGGTTAGGTTTATTCCTAGGTATCTTATGGTTTTGGATGCAATTATAAATGGGATCAACTCCTTAATTTCTCTTTCTTCTGTCTTGTTGTTGGTGTGTAGAAATGCAACTGATTTCTGTGCATTGATTTTATATCCTGATACTTTATTGAATTCCTGTACAAGTTCTAGCAGATTTGGAGTGGAGTCTTGGGTTTTCCACATAAAGTATCATATCATCTGCAAAGAGTGATAGTTTGACTTCTTCTTTGCCGATTTGAATGCCTTTAATTTCTTTTTGTTGTTTGATTGCTGAGGCTAGAACTTCTAGTACTGTGTTGAATAACGGTGGTGATAACGGACATCCCTGCCGTGTTCCTGACCTTAGTGGAAAAGCTCTCAGTTTTTCTCCATTGAGAATGATACTCACTTTGGGTTTTTCATAGATGGCTTTGAGGATATTGAGGTATGTACCCTCTATCCCTACACTTTGAAGAGTTTTGATCAAGAAAGGATGCTAGGGGCCCCTGGGTAGCTCAGTTGTTAAGCAACTGCCTTTGGCTCAGGTCATGATCCCAGGGTTCTGGGATCGAGCCCCACATCAAGCCCCACAATGGGCTTCCTCCTCAAAGGGAGGCCTGCTTCTCCCTCTCCCACTCCCTCCGCTTGTGTTCCCTCTCTTGGTGCATCTCTGTCAAATAAATAAACTATATTAAAAAAAAAAAGATGCTGTACTTTGTCAGATGCTTTTTCAGCAACTATTGAGAATATCATATGGTTCTTGTTCTTTCTTTTATTAATGTATTGTATCATATGGATTGATTTGCAGATGTTGAACCAACCTTGCAGCACTGGAATAAATCCTACTTGGTCATGGTGAATAATCCTTTTAATGTACTGTTAGATCCTATTGGCTAGTATCTTGGTGAGAATTTTTGCATCTGTGTTCATCAAGGATATTGGTCTGTAATTCTCTTTTTTGATGGGGTCTTTGTCTCGTTTTGGGATGAAAGTAATGCTGGCCTCATAAAATGAGTTTGGAAGTTTTCCTTCCATTTCTATTTTCTGTAACAGTTTCAGGAGAATAGGTTTTAATTCTTCTTTAAGTGTTTGATAGAATTCCCCTGGGAAGCCGTCTGGCCCTGGTCTCTTGTTGGGAGATTTTTGATGACTGCTTCAGTCTCCTTACTGTTTATGGGTCTGTTCAGGTTTTCTGTTTTCCTGGTTCGGTTCTGATGGTTTATACCTGTCTAGGAGTGCACCCATTTCTTCCAGATTGTCAAATTTGCTGGCATATAGTTGCTCATAATATGTTCTTATAATTGTTTGTATTTCTTTGGTTTTGGTTGTAATCTCTCCTCTTTCATTCACGATTTTATTTATTTGGGTCCTTTCTCTTTCCTTTTTGTTAAGTTTGGCCAAGGGTTTATCAATCTTATTAATTCTTTCAAAGAACCAGCTCCTAGTTTCATTGATTTTACTGGTTTGTTTGTTTGTTTGTTTGGTTTCTATTTCATTGATTTCTGCTCTGCTCTTTATTATTTCTCTTCTCCTGCTGGGTTTAGGCTTTTTTTGCTGTTCTCTCTCCAGCTCCTTTAGGTGTAGGGTTAGGTTGTGTACTTGAGACCTTTCTTCTTTCTTGAGATGGGCTTGTATGGCTATATACTTTCCTCTCAGGACCACCTTTGCTGTGTCCCACAGATTTTGAATAGTTGTGTTTTCATATTCATTTGTTACCATGAATTTTTAAAAATTTTCTTTAATTTCCTGGTTGACCCATTCATTCTTTAGTAGGATGCTCTTTAGCCTCCATGTGTTTGAGTTCTTTCCAACTTTCCTCTTGTGATTGAGTTCTAGCTTCAGAGCATTGTGGTCTGAAAATATGCAGGGAATGATCCCCATCTTTTGGTACCGGTTGAGACCTGATTTGTGACCCAGAATGTGATCTGTTTTGGAGAATGTTCCATGTGCACTAGAGAAGAATGTGTATTCTGTTGCTTTGGGGTAGAATGTTCTGTATATATCTGTGCTGTCCTTCTGGTCCAGTGTGTCATTTAAGGCCTTTATTTCCTTGTTGATCTTTTGCTTGGATGATCTGTCCATATCAGTGAGGGGGGTGTTAAAGGTCCCTACTATTATTGTATTATTGTCAATGTGTTTCTTTGATTTTGTTATTAATTAGTTTATATAGTTGGCTGCTCCCATGTTAGGGGCATAGATATTTAAAATTGTTAGATCTTCTTGTTGGACAGACCCTTTGAGTATGATACAGTATCCTTCCTCATCTCTTATTATAGTCTTTCACTTAAAATCTAGTTGATATGATTTAAGGATTACCACCCTAGCTTTCTTTTGATGTCCATTAGCATGGTAAGTTGTTTTCCACCCGCTCACTTGAAATCTGGAGGTGTCTTCGGGTCTAAGATGAGTTTCTTGTAGACAGCATATCGATGGTTTTTTGTTTTGTTTTGTTTTGTTTTTTTATCCATTCTGATACCCTTTGTCTTTTGGTTGGGGCATTTAGCCCATTTACTTTCAGGGTAACTATTGAAAGATATGAATTTAGTGTCACTGTATTGCCTGTAAGGTGACTGTTACTGTATATTATCTCTGTTCCTTTCTTGTCTACTATTTTTAGGCTCTCTCTTTGCTTAGAGGACCCCTTTCAATATTTCCTATAGGGCTGGTTTGGTGTTTACAAATTCTTTTCGTTTTTGTTTGTTCTGGAATCTTTTTCTCTTCTTCTATTTTCAATGATAGCATAGCTGGATATAGTATTCTTGGCTGCATGTGTTTCTCACTTAATGCTTTGAATATATCATGCCAGCTCTTTCGGGCCTGCCAGGTCTCTGTGGATAAGTCTGCTGCCAATTTAATATTTTTACCATTGTATGTTACCAACTTGTTGCCCCGAGCTGCTCTCAGGATTTTCTCTTTGTTACTAAGACTTTAAGTTTTACTATTAAGTGACGGTGTGTGGACCTGTTTTTATTGATATTGAGGGGGATTCTCTGTGCCTCCTGGTTTTTGATGCTTGTTCCCTTTGCCATATTAGGGAAATTCTTCACTATAATTCACTCCAATATACCTTCTGCCCCTCTTTCTCTTTCTTCTTCTTCTGGAATCCCAATTATTGTAATATTGTCTCACCTGTTGGATCACTTATCTCTTGAATTCTCCCCTCGTGGTCCAGTAGTTGTTTGTCTCTCTTTTGCTCAGCTTCTTTATTCTCTGTCATTTGGTCTTCTTTGTCAGTGATTCTCTCTTCTGCCTCATTTGTCCTAGCAGTAAGAGCCTCCATTTTTTATTGCATCTCATTAATAGCTTTTTTGATTTCAGCTTGGTTAAATTTTAGTTCTTTTATTTCTCCAGAAAGGGATTTTATTTCTCCAGACAGCATTTCTCTAATATCTTCCATACCTTTTTCGAGCCCAGCTAGCACCTTGAGAATTGTCTTTCTGAACTCTAGATCTGAATATTACCAATGTCCATATTGATTAGGTCCCTAGCCTTCAGTACAGCCTCTTGTTCTTTTTTTTGTGGTGAGTTTTTCCATCTTGTCATTATATGCAGATAAGAATATATGAACGAGAGAATAAAATACTAAAAGGGTGGCAAAGACCGCAGAAAAATGTATGCTAACCAAATCAGAAGAGACCCCAAATAAGGGGGAGAAGAAAGGGGGGTAAAAAGAAATTTTAAAAATTATATATATATTAGACTGGTGAATAGAACAGAGCCACCCACTTGATTTTGGGTGTATTTTGGTCTCTTAAAAGAAACTACCTCCCAAAATTTTAAAGAAAGAAAAATTTTTATACATATATATATATATATATATATATACACACACACACACACACACACACACACACACACACATACATATACTAAAATAAGAGTAAACATGATGAAGGGATGAAATATGACTGTAAAGATGGAAATTTTAAAAAAAAATCTAAAAAAGGAATTGATAAGTTGGTTGGAAAAAGAAAGAAAAAGAAAGTGGAGACAGTTTGCTCAGGCTAGAAACTAGAACAAAGCCCTGTGCTAGATTTAGGGTATATTTTGATCTGTTGAATGAAATTGTATCCTGAAATTTTTTATACGAAAAAACCTTATATGTATACAAAAAATAAAGTTAGATATAATGGAGGATAAATTATGACTATAATAATGAAGGTTTTAAAAGATTTTTTTAGAAAGGTATTTTTAAGATAAATTAGTTAAAAACATTAAAAGAGGAAAGAGGAAAAGTTTTAAAAATTTAGAATAAGAAAAAATAAAGAAATTTAATTAACTTTGCAAGACTAAAGAATCATGGGAAGAAAGCCATGAATTCCATGCTTTGCTTTCTCCTCCTCTGGAATTCTGCTGTTCTCCTTGATCAGTGAGCCTGGTCTTGGCTGGATTTCTTGCTGATCTTCTAGGGGAGGGGCCTGTTGCCTTGATTCTCAAATGTCTTTGCCCAGGTGGAATTGCACTGCCCTTGCCAGGGGCCAGGCCAAGTTATCTGCTCAGGTTCACTCTCAGGGGCTTTTGTTCCCTGAACAGTTTCCCTCGAGCTCTGGAGGACAGGAATGAAAGTGGCGGCCTCCCAGTCTCTGGCCCAGAGGAGCCGAGAGCTCGGGGCCCCACTCCTCAGTTCGCTCTCAGAGAAATGCAGTCAATCCCTCCCGTCTCCCTGGTCTCCGGCCACCCTATGTGTCACCCGGCCTGTGACCCAGCATTTCTGTCTCTGGCGCACAGCCCTGTTTGGAGTCTCCAAACCCAGCAGATTCCTGCCTCCAGAGAAAGAAGGTGAGTCTCCCCAGATCAGCCACTTGTGGGGTCCCTGCTCAAAGAGCAGTGGCCCGACTGTGCCTTGGATCACAGTTTAAGGTAACCCCTAGCTGAGAGCTCACTCCTCAGCTCTGTCTCTGTAGTTGGCTTCCCTGCTCTGATACCTGCGAGCTCTGCTACATTTAGACACCCCCAATCCTTCGGTGACTCCGCAGGGCCTGAGACCACACTGTCCCCATGAGGTTCCAGCCCTGCTTAGCCTCTGGAGCAATGTCCCTTAGTGGAACAGACTTCTAAAAATTCAGATTCTGTGCTCCATTGCCCCACCGGTTGCTGGGAGCCAGCCCCTTGCCCTGCGGTCTATCTTCCCGTCGCTTCGGATTCACTTCTCTGCACTTCCTACTTTAAAGAAAGTGGTTGATTTTCTGTTTCTAGAATTGCTGCTCTTCTTCTCTTTGATCTCCTGTTGGGTTTGTAGGTATTGGGAATGGTTCGATGACTATCTGCCTGAACTCCTGTGACCTGATGTCATCTCAGTGTGCTACTTCTCCGCCATCTTCCCCTCTTTCATTTCTCAAAAAACTAGTTTTTAAAAACTGCCAGGGATGCTGCCTGGGTGGCTCAGTTGGTTAAGTGGCTGCCTTCGGTGCAAATCCTGATCCCAGGGTCCTGGGGTTGAGACCCACATCAGGGTTCCTGCTCAGTGGGAGCCTGTTTCTCCCTCTCCCTCTCTCTGCTATTCCACCTGCTTGTGTTCTCTCTGTGTCCAATAAATAAATAAAATCTTTCTTAAAAAGTTGCCAGGGACTCAAAACGTAGATCAGTCAATAAAACAGAGAAGAATAGTCTCCTGATAAAAGTGAAAGAACAGACAATAGTCTGAGGAAAATACATGAAAATGTTAACCATAGCTATCTCTGAATATTGGATTAATGAATAACTTTTTCTTTTTTCCCCTTCTGTACTTTCAGAATTTATAGTAAAAATGAACTGTTGTAAAAATTATATATATGTACACACAGTTTAAATTGGAATAACAAAAAATTGTAGATGAATTTTATTTTTAAAATGGTTTTTTTCCAGGGTGCTTGGGTGGTGCAGTCAGTTAGGTGTCAGCTCTTGGTTTCAGTTCAGGTTGAGATCTCAGGGTCATGAGATTGAGTCCTGCATAGGGCTCCATGCTCAGCATGGAATCTGCTTAGAGTTTCTCTCTCCCTGTCTATCTGCCCACACACCCCCACACCCTTTCTCTTACTCTCAAATAAATAAATCTTAAAATAGCTTTTTGTCTCACATCTAAAACTTTAAGGTATAATTTGTTCAACTACGCTACCATTCTTCATGTTTCATTCTTTTCCAAATTTTTTTTTTAAGATTTTATTTATTTATTTGTCGGAGAGAGAGCACAAGCAGCAGGAGCAGCAGGCAGAGGGAGAAGCAAGCTCCCACCTGAGCAAGGAGTCCGTATGGTTCTGGATCCCAAGACCCTGGGATCATGCATGACCTAAGCTGAAGGCAGACACTTAGCCAACTGAGCCACCCAGGCATCCCCCTTTTCTAAATTCTTAACTTCCATTTCTTAATCTGTCTTGAATACTGGCTTGTTCTCTTTCCCCTCTTGAAATCATTTGTCTGGTTTATCTTTAATCCTTAGTCTTAGTTCTGCATAACCTCTCTTGCTCAACAGTTTTATCTAAATATATTGTCATGTAAAAGTTTGAAACTGGGGCATCTGGGTGGCTCAGTCGTTAAGTGTCTGCCTTAAGTTCAAGTCATGATCCCAGAGTCCTGGGATCGAGTTCCACATCAGGCTCCCCGCTCTGCAGGAAATCTGCTTCTCCCTCTCCCACTCCCCCCGCTTGTGTTCCCTCTCTAGCTCTATCTCTTTCAGTCAAATAGATAAATAAAATCTTTAAAAAAAAAAAAAGTTTGAAACTTTCTCAGTTGTTTTTTCCCTCCTCTAGTCTCTGCTTTCTCCACCCCCATTAAATCTAGTCTTCTAAAATGTACTATATGTTCCAGAAGCTATCCCTTCTTCTTTTCACATTTATTTCAGTTTTTATATTTCTCTTCTTGACAAATCAGCAAACTTGCTGTGGTCTAGAATTCAACATTTTCTATGCTTTTTTTCTCATACAGCCCACACTAGGAAATGCAAGTATACATCATGATATAGTGTCTTTAGGTTAATACTTAACCTTACTGTGTACTCTGTGTTCTCTTATTTGCTATTCTAGTCTAGAGTATTTCAGTTTGGGGAGACTGGTGTAGTTATTTGTTTTAAATGTTGGCTCCCAACCCACTAAACTCATTTCATAACCCATTCATGAGCCCCCACTTCCATTTTCCTGTCATTACAGAGGAAAGATTTTTTAAATTTCTTGTCTTTTTTCCCATTTTTTTCCTGCTTATCTTTCTTCATCAGTGTTTGGAATGATATCCCCTTTATCTCATTTACCCAAATGTTGGATATCATTATTTGTATATATGCAGTTAGAGTCCCTTGTTGAAGCACTCATCTGATTTTACCTGAATATTTATAATTTTCTTAATCTTATTTTCTCCCCTCAAAAAATTTTAACATTTGAAAGAGATATACTTGATATGGATTAAACTGCACATATTAATGATACATAATTTGTTAGGTTTTGGCATATGTATATACCCATAAAACCATCACTACAATCATAATTATGAACATGTCAGTTACCCCCTAAATTTCTCTTTTGTCCTTTTGTAGTTGCTTCTTCCTGCCTCTTTCTTTTCTCCATGAATCCCCAGGCAACTACTGATTTGCTTTCTGTCACTAATGATTTGTATACCTTTTCTAGAATTTTATATAAATGGAACCATACAGTATGTACTATTTTTATCTGGCTTCTTCCACATAGTTTAATCATTTTCAGATTCATTCATGTTGATATGTATTTCAGTAGTTTATTCCTTTTTATTGCTGAGTAGCATTCCTTTGAATGGAACAATTCTTTTGAATGCTACAGTTGGTTTACCCATTCACTTGGTGATGAATATTTGGATTGTTTCCAGTTTTTGGATACCAGAAGTAAAGCTCTTACGAACTTCTGTGTGCAAGTCTTTGTATGGACATCTGCTTTCATTCTCTTGAGTAAATACCTAAGAGTAGAACGGGTACATCATGTAGTACATGTCTGTGTAACTTTTTGAGAAAGTGCCAAACGTTTTTCCAAAGTGACTGTACCATTTTACATTCCCACCAGGAGTATATGAGAGTTTCAGTTCCTCTACATCGTTGCCAACACTCAGTATGACCATACTTCTTAATTTTAGATATTCTAATAGGTGTGCAATAGTATCTGATTATGGTTTTAATTTACATTTCCCTGATGACTAATAATATTTAGCATCTTTTCATTTGCTTATTTGCCATCCTTGTTTCTTCTTTGATGACACGTCTATTCAAGTCTTTTGCTTACTTTAAATTGAATGGATTGTTTTCTTACTGTTAAGTTTTGAAGTTCTTTATATATTCTGAATACAAATCCCTTATCAGATATATGATTCAAAAATATTTCTTCCCGGGGCGCCTGGGTGGCTCAGTGGGTTAAGCCGCTGCCTTCGGCTCAGGTCATGAACCCGGAGTCCTGGGATCGAGCCCCGCATCGGGCTCTCTGCTCAGCAGGGAGCCTGCTTCCTCCTCTCTCTCTGCCTGCCTCTCTGCCTGCTTGTGATCTCTCTATCAAATAAATAAATAAAATCTTTAAAAAAAAAAAAAATTTCTTCCCAGACTGGCTTGTGTCATTCTCTTAAGAGTATATTTATAAGGGCAGATAGTTTTAATTTTGCTGAAGCCCAATTTATCAGTTTTTTCTTTCATGGATATATTTTTAGTTTCATATTTTAGAAATCCTTGTGTAACCCAAGGTCACAAAAATTATCTTCTGTATTTTCTTCTAGAAATTGTATAAGTCTATGACCCATTTTGAGGTTGTTATATGTTATTTTGGGGGTTTTTTGCATAGTGTGAGGTATGGATCAATATTCATTTTTCTATATGTGGATATCTAATTGTTCCCGACCATTTATTTTTAGAGACTACTTTTTCTCCATTTAATTAATTGCTTTTTTTTTTTTTTTAGATTTTATTTATTTATTTGACAGAGACAGAGAGATCACAAGTAGTCAGAGAGAGAGGAGGAAGCAGGCTTCCTGCTGAGCAGAGAGCCCGATGCGGGGCTCGATCCCAGTACCCTGAGATCATGACCCTGAGCCAAAGGCAGAGGCTTTAACCCACTGAGCCACCCAGGCGCCCCTAATTAATTGCTTTTTTAGTCTTTTTTCAAAAATTCGTTGTCCGTATGTATGTGGGTCTATATCCGGACTCTTTATTGTTTCATTGACCTATATGTCTGTCTCATTGCCAATACATCAGCATTTTACTGTGTCTTGAAATCAGGTAACATTAGTCCTCCGCCTTTGTTCTTTTCACAGTGTTTTGGCTGTTCTATGTTCTTTACATTTTATAATCAATGAATTTTATAATCAGCTTTTCAATTTCTACATTGAACCTGTTGGGATTTTTATTAGAATTAAATTAAATCTATAAATCAATTTGAGAAGAATTGACATCTTAGTAATATTGAATCTATATTAATATAGATTTTTAATTATTGATTTATGCATTTTTCTCTTAAATTGTATTTGAGAAAAAGAAGGGTGACAAACCAAAAATACCCTATACTGGCTTTTATATTTACCTACGTATAGTTTCTTTGACCAGTGTTCTTCATTTCTTCAAGTTATTGTCTAATGCCCTTTCGCTTGAGCCTGAATGATCTCCTTTGGCATTTCTCATAGGGCAAATCTGCTAGCCACAATCCCCCTCAGCTGTTGTTTATTTAAGAATGTCTTAATTTCTCCTTCATTATTGAAGGATAATTTTGTTTGATAATAGAATTCTTGGTTATCACTTGTTTTCTTTCAGTACTTTAAATATATCATGCCCCTGCCTCTGGCTTCTATGGTTTCTGATGAGAAATTGGTTATTAACTTTTATTTAGGATCCCTTGTACATTTCAAGTTACATCTCTCTTGCTGTTGTCAAGAGTCTTCATCTTTGGCTTTTTATAGTTTGATTACAGTATGTCTCAGGATAGAACCTTTTGAGTATACTCTACATAGAGTTTATTGAGTTTCTTGGATGTGTTGTTTCTATTATTAATTTAGAAAGTTTTGGACCATTATTTTTTCAGATATTCTTTCTGCCCCTTTTTCTTTCATCTCCTTCTGGGGTTCCCATTCTGTATATTTTGGTATGATTGATGACCTCACAAGTCTTTTAGGCTCTGTTTATCTTTCTTCATTTTTTGTTTGTTTGTTTTTTTGTTTCTGTTCCTTAGACTGCATAATTTTTTCAGTCTTCGAGTTCAGTAATTCTTCTCTCTGTTCATAGCTGCTGTTTGAATCACTGTAGTGAATTTTTCATTTCAGTTTTTTTATTTTTAAGCTCCAAAGTGTCTTTCTGGCTCCTTTTTAAAATTGTTATCTCTTTATTGCTATTCTCCAGTTGATGAAAAATTGCTTTCCTACTTCCTTTAATTCTTTGTCCATGGTTTCCTTCATCTTTTGAGCATATTTAAATCTTTTTGTAGTAACTCCAGTATCTTAATTTCCTCAGGGACAGTTTCTTTCATTTCTTTTTTCCTATTGAATGGGGCATATATTCTTGGGTTTTTGCAAGCTTTGTGATTTTTTAAGACTGGATATTCTGAATATTCTGATGAGCAAAAAGAAATCAAAAGAAAAAAAGTTAAAATACTCCCCAAGCCTTTGAAGTTTGGCTTTGTGTTGGGGCCCTCCTTTAACATTCATCCAGACCCTTTACAGTTCTGCTTTAGCCTTCACTTTCTGCTAGCGCTGAGCCTAACGACCAGCCAGTTATGAAAACTTATGGTCTTCTCTGAGCATGCATCCCACCCTGGATGAGTGCTTGGCTTTTCTAGGTTTCCCAGTATATGCAGTTTTTCAAAACCCTCATTCCCCCAAAGTGTCTCACACTCCAGCTTTTCCTCCCTCACTTCCAGCTTTTCTTTTGTGTGGTTCAATTTTTGTATTTTGCCCCAGGCAAAATAACACTTGTTCATTTGGCTTTCAGTGTTTTCAAGGAATGTTCCCCACTTAGTCATATCTACTTCTCTTTTCTGAGAAAGTTCTGAATTAGGCAGAATAAAGACAGACCCCCTTCTTTGGTTCTTCAGGGAATTCACAGACATGTTAGAACAGACAACATAATTCCTTGGGAACAATATCATTTTCCTCCCTCTGGAAATCAGGTTCCTACATGGGGAACACAGACTTCTGTCTTCACATTTTTACTTGTTTGCTCTAAACATTTGAGTAACTTCCGGAGCTTCAGTAAGGTTGATTCCGACAGTTTTTACCAGGATTTTTGTATTTCTGTGGGAGCATGTCCCCTGGTTTCCTTCTTCTGGCATCTTCACTAATGTCCTCATACAGTGAGTTGGGAAATACCCTTCCCTCTTTGATTTTCTGGATAGAATTGGCATTATCTCCTTCTTGAATGTTTGGTAGAATTCAATAGTGAAACCACTGGGGCCTGAATTTTTCTTTGTGGGAAAGTTTTAAACTATAAATTTATAGATACAGGAACTATTCAAATCATCTGTTTTTTCTTAAGTCAGCTTTGACAGTTTGTATCTTTGAAGGAATTTGTCCATTTCATCAAAATTGTCAAATCCTTTCTTAATATTTGTTTAAAGATTTTAAACTAACTCCCCATTGGTGACTTAATCTTCCTGTTTCTATACAGTTTATTTCCTCAGTTTTCTCTTATCTACTTTTTTGCTTATTCTGGGATATTCATCATTGCTTTATTTCTAGATCAACATTCTATGACCAAATCATTATTTTTAGGACCCTCAGAATTCCATGTATAGTCAACCTCTTTAAAGTCTCAGCTATTTTTGTAATTTTTCCTTTTCCCTATTTCATATTAATTTACTTCTAAATCTTATATAAATGATTTAGTAACCATTATTTTAACTTTGTTTGGAACTTATAATAGATTTTTCTCAAAAAAATGATCAAGTTACAACTTCTGTAATAGAACCCATTTATCCACTAGGAACTGGCTGTGTTCTGTCTGCGTAGTTTAGAGCCAGTCATCATAGGATAATGTATAAACTGTAGAGCTATGCTGCCTGGGCTTTGATCTTAGTTTTGCCACTTATTAGCTATGTGCTCTAATTTCTCCTCTGGGCCTCTTTTCCTGCATATGAAAAGTGAGGATGATAATAGTACCTCAAATAAGAATTAAGTGAATTAGAACACAATCTAGTACATATTAAGAACAGTTGTTAACTATTATTATGCATCAACAATGATTCTGTCTTAAATATAGAAACTTCTCAGAGGTAGAGTTTCTGTTTACCAAATTTTATTCATCATCCAGGACAGTGCCTTGGTGAATGTCTTATTTTGGCAGGGGTGAGAGTGGGTAGAGGTGGGGTCTCTTTTTGAAAAAGTGTTTTTACAAATTATTTTCCAACTGTATAATGAAAAGTAACCAATATAGCTTCATTCAGTGTCTCTCTTTGCTCCAGATACAGAAAACAGCCAATATACAATTTTTAGCTGCTTGGATTTTGGTGTTTCTGAGCTCTTCCGGGCAGTTGATGAATGGGTGCTCTATTTTGGAAAGGAAAGGGTCTCTTTCAGTTTTGTGTGGAAAGGCATCTAAATCTTTGTTTTAGAAAGATTTCAGTGTGTACACTTCATTGTGTTGCACTTCATGTTTAGTAATAAAGAATATGAATGCGTAGATCTGTGTGAGTGGTATATGACAGGTATGTGTTTGAATAAAAAAGTAATAAAGTTTCTGTGAAAGAATACCCAAGAAATTGGTAACATTGGTTGCCTATAGACTGGGAAATGGGTGGTTGGTGAATAAGAATGGAAGGGAGATTGTATTCTTTTTCTGACCTTTTGAATTTATTGACACATACATATATTACCTATTCAAAAAATTCATTAAATGTATGTGGTTAAAATTCAGAGTTCAAACAATAAAAAATTATTTTTAGCAATTCAAAAAATATGCTGTCCCCAGACATCTAAAAGGCCCTCCAAGGAAACAACCACTGTTGCATTCCTTCTGTAGGCTTTAGAAATTTCTATGGATTACATGACTATATGTTTTTATATCCCTTTCTAATATATAGATGGGAGTTACTACATCCACTTACCTTACAATTTCTACTTAGCAACTGGGAACATATACATCTTCCTAATTCTTTTCATTCTATATAGTATCCATTACACTGCAAGTTTTTAGCCAGATCCCTATTAGAGGAAATGTGGGTAGTAGCTTTTGCTGTTAAAAATGATACTGCAATGAACATCTTATACACACATTTTTCTACAAATATATAAATGTGTTTGAGGAATAAATTCCTGGAAGTAGTGTTGCTGACTCAAAGGGTAAATACATTTATAATTTGTTATTGATAGATTACCCTCCAAATTGAAGACACTTCTGACAATAGTATAAGTGCCTGCTTTCCCATCACCAACACTTTGTATTATAAAAATATTTTTATCTTTCTTAATGCGATAGGTAGAAATGGATCTTGTTTCAATTTGCAGCTAGTAAGTACTAGAACCAAGATTGGAAGCCAGGTTCTTAATTGCCACTCTTGCTACAAAACTGGAACTAATATTCTTAACTACTATACTATACTGCCTCAACATAGTAAGATTAAACATCTTTGCATATTTTATCAGGAATTTGCCCTTCTTGTTTATGTGCCCTTTGTCCATATTTCTATTATGCATTTACTATCATTTTTTAAATGTCTTGTTGCTAGCAAGCATCACAGAAATTCAGCGAAGAAGCATCAAAAGATGTTAAAACTAGTGGGTGAAAAGATGAATAGAGAATAATATATTTACAGAGACTTTAAGTATTTCCTCCACCCCAAAAACACTGATTAAAGTCTTAAAAAAAAAGACAAACCTGATTGAGTATAAAAGGGAAAAATGAAACTTTATAGTAGAGAACCCTGGCAGGCACCAACTCAGACATGTGATCAAGGTTAACTTCACTAGTAATGAAACAAATCCAAAATTGTGAGCCACTTGATAAGATGCAATGAGAAGAACACAGCATCTGTAGGGACGCCTGGGTGGCTCAGTTGTTAAGCATCTGCATTTGGCTCAGGTCATGATCCCAGGGTCCTGGGCTCAAGTTCTGTATCAGGCTCCTTGCTCAGCAGGGAGCCTGCTTCTCCCTCTGCCTGCTGCTCCTCCTGCTTTTGCTCTCTCTTTCTCTCTCTGACAAGTAGATAAATAAAATCTTAAAAAGAAAGAAAAAGGGACGCCTGGGTGGCTCAGTTGGTTGGACGACTGCTTTCAGCTCAGGTCATGATCTCGGAGTCCCGGGATCGAGTCCCGCATCGGGCTCCCAGCTCCACGGGGAGTCTGCTTCTCCCTCTGACCTTCTCCTCGCTCATGTTCTCTCTCACTGCCTCTCTTTCAAATAAATAAATAAAATCTTTAAAAAAAAAAAAAAGAAAAGAAAAAGAGGGAAGGACGGAAGGAAGAAAGGAAGGAAGGAAGGAGAGAGAGGGAGAAAGAAAGGAAAGAAAAGAAAAGAAAAAGAACACAGCATCTCTTTTGTGATTTTTCTGCCAAAGTTTCAAACCGTGAATCTAACCATGAGGAAATATCATTAAATTGAGATTCTAAAAAGTAACTGGCTGGGGCCCTTGGGCGGTTCAGTTGGTTAAACATCTGACTGTTGATTTCGGCTTGGGTCATGATCTCAGGTTTGTGGGATTGAGCCCCCACATGGGGACTCATGCTCAGCAGAAGTCTGCTTGAGACTCTTTCTCTCCTTCTCCCTTTGTCCTTCCCTCCCCCAGCCCCATTCTCTTGCTCTCTCCCACAAATAATAAATGAGTCCTTTTAAAAAAAATAATTGGCCTATAATCTTCTAAAATGTCAAATCCGTGAAAGATAAGAAAAGTGTTAGATAGCATCTATAATTATGCTGCCATTGGAACATTAAATATATTTATAAAAAATTTTTGAAATTGTTTCAAAATTGAAAGACCAGTTCATTTTATCAAACCAATATCAAAATCCACTAAGATAAATGTGTAACTATTTTTAGAAGTATATTTATAAAAAAAAATTGCTGATATCTGAACTCCTTCTGTTATTTTCAAATCCAAGTCAGTTTTAAATCCATTACATATAGTTTTTTCTCATGTTGATGGATTTCGTATTTGGAATTCGACTGCTTGCTAAAATTGATTTGTAATCCCAAGCCAATATTCTTTTTTTTTTTTTTTAAGATTTTATTTATTTATTTGACAGTGAGAGATCACAAGTAGAGAGGCAGGCAGAGAGAGAGGGGGAAGCAGGCTCCCTGCTGAGCAGAGAGAACCCGATGCGGGGCTCGATCCCAGGACCCTGAGACCATGACCTGAGCCGAAGGCAGAGGCTTTAACCCACTGAGCCACCCAGGTGCCCCCAAAGCCAATATTCTGAATGCTTTTATGATCATTCATGGATATACACAGAGCAGCGAAAAACTTAAGTTACCAGATATACATGTTCCCAACTGAGGTCAACAGGTCCTCTGCCTTTTTGTTTCATCTTATACTATAAATAGATGTCCTTTTTGCTATTTTGTGTATTTCTCACATTTTAGGGGCATTTTGTTAGTGATTTCTGGTTTAAAATAGCTCCCATGTATAGTGCTAAAGGGCTGAGTAGTGTTCATAAGCACTGGAAGGCTCTGATATGCCTTTTGAAGAAGGAAAAATTGTGCTAGATTTACTTTGTTAGGGGATGATGTAGAATGCTGTTGGTCATGAGCACAGTTAATAAAATTAATAATACCTATTTTTAAAGGTATCTTTAAACAAAAAAAAACAAGTAAAACAAGATAATGTATTGATCAGTTGACAAAAATGTTGTGGCCAAAGGCTCACAGGAACCTAACCTTATATTTCCCCTAGGAGAAATGGTTCAGTGTTCACTAATTCAGCATTTACTGCAACTTTGTAGAACCTGACTACCATAAATAACAGATTCAGTTGTACTTCTAACATAAACACCAAACTTCTACCTCAGGGGAGTAGTTTTCCTTAAACTCCAGATGATCACTCTCTATTCTTCAGGTTCTTCCAAATTTTGAGAAATAGGTAGATGATTATTTAATGAGAGGATTATTAATTGATATCTATATCTTTTGTTTAAATTTTAATTTTTACTCAAAAGTCAGAGCCTGGAACATACATTCAAATAGATTTCAAAATTCAGTGTAGGGGCGCCTGGGTGGCACAGTCAGTTAAGCATCCAGCTCTTGATTTTGGCTCAGGTCATGATCTCAGGGTCATGAGATCAAGCGCCACCGTGGGCGCCACCCTCAGTGAGGAGCCTGCTTCACACTCTCTCTTTCCCTTTGCCCCTCACCCCCTCAAATAAATAAATAAATCTTTTTAAAAGTCAGTGTTAGGGGCGCCTGGGTGGCTCAGTGGGTTAAAGCCTCTGCCTTCAGCTCAGTTCATGATCCCAGGGTCCTGGGATCAAGCCCCACATCGGGCTCTCTGCCCAGCGAAGAGCCTGCTTCCCCCCTCTTTCACCCCCGCTCTGCCTGCCTCTCTGCCTACTTGTGATCTCTGTCTGTCAAATAAATAAAATCTTTTTTTAAAAAAATCAGTGTAAATTTCAGCCTTAAAAGATAGGTTTTGGATTTGTGCTGCGGTCAGAATTGGGGAACCAGCAATGCCACACTGAGGCAGGCAGCTTAAGAGCTAAGGGAGCAAGAAAGATGGTATCAAGGGTGGGCCATGTGTGGATATTCATTTAGCATATGCCCACAACAAACACCATCAGATTTCTTACAGGTTAAGATTTGTTTGTTAGAGAACACAAATTATTAGGAAAACACTAAAAACATTGCCAAGAAAGCTAACAAGGATTTTAGCCTAAAAGAGGCTTGTAAGATAAAATGCCCAGATTAAGCATTGCGTGGAATACATACTAAAAATGATTTGTCAGTTATCTAAAACATTAAAATTAAGTGATATTCTACATTATTTTTTAGATCTGGCAACCCTCATCTTAATTTTTTTGAAAGCATTTTAAAAGTGCAAGAACTGTGAATATCTGCAGCAAAAAGCTTTGAAGCCTAATAAACACAAGTCCAAAAAACAAGTCTGAAAGGATTCTGGATGACAGTTTATGAAATCTGTTTTTAAAAAAGGAAGTTCAAACCAACTTTCCCCAAAAGGGAGACTCTTGTTCATTGCTGATAACGATGAATACTACAGAATAGACTGCTTTTGATACTATCACTGAAATTAGTTTAAAGAAAAAGAAAATGCCAAGTCTTTAAACTTCACAGTTAGAGTGAAGTACTCTTTACCAGGCGTAAAAAAGCTAACCTAGAGATTGAAGATAGCCTGGTGCCAAAATTCCATCAAACTCAAAACTCATTTTTTAAGTGGAATTAGTGGCTTTTGATAGAAATAACAATGAACAAACAATGTCAGAAACCTGTGACCTTGATGAACCACGTAACTTTTTACAATTCGCTCACATTTATGGCTAATTCTTTAGGAGTTAAGTTAAACCTTCCTTGTTTGCTTATATTAAGTTCCTCATCTTTTGAGAAAAATGACCCTTTACAAATCTCTGAAGTCTAAAATATTTTATTATAGCTATGTAAAATATTGGTTAAAGATAATTGATTTTTCTTTTACCTCATGTCACTAAAAATCTTAGTTTTTTTTTTTTTTTAAAGATATACTTTTTGACATGTACTTTATTATAGGCAGTGAGGTCACTCAAGGAGACAATCGAAGACTGTTGGGACCAGGATGCGGAGGCCCGGCTTACTGCACAGTGTGCTGAGGAGCGAATGGCTGAACTTATGATGATATGGGAAAGAAACAAATCTGTGAGCCCAACAGTCAATCCCATGTCTACTGCTATGCAGAATGAGCGGTAAGACCTTGGAGGGGTTTGACATTCATCAGCCAGTATTGAAAACTGAGACTAAACAGAGATTAGGGAAAAAGTACTATTAAACCAGTCTAAAAAGACAGTGATTAATTCATACAGTCTAACATTGTGGCATTTCTTTCAATATGCCCATTTTTTTGCTAGAGATTTTTGTTTGGCATAAGTGCAAGCTGGAATTTGTGATTTTTTTAATATCTCAAGATATAGTTAAAGAGGTTAGTCTTTATTAATGCTCCTACTTCCCTAAAATTATAAAGGCAAAACATCTTCATAGTTCCAAAAGTTTATAAGCACTTCTGCATATATTGTCTCATTTATCATTTGTTGCCATTATTTCTTTCTCTTACTTTTTATTTATTTATTTATTTTTAGGGAGACTAGAACTATGAAATTGGCTATTTAACCACTGTTTCACTAGACACCAAGATTTCAGTCTTCCTATCCAATGCTCTTTTGTTTATAGAATATCCTACTACTACTTAACATGGAAGCAATTCATTAGGTTTTTCTATCCCATCATGAATGTTACTTTATGAGACATCTCTTTGTTAAATTATGATCTTTCATTCTAAATAAAAGGGCTTTTAAAAAAATCCCTTTAAAAAATTGCAACTTTCAGATAATGTAACCTATGTTTCTTTGTTCCATGTTTGGGGGAATGTTTTCCCCAAAATTTGTCATTTTATTTAATACATGTTAAAATTTTTCAGAAAAGCACCCAGGAAAGAGTTACCAGAGAAAATTGAGATAAAACCATACTTGATTATTGAATTATTTTTTTGCTATTTTCTATCTAATTTCTAAGAGCAATTTGTGTTATGAACTATAGACCCAGAATTGGGTTTCCACTGCTTGTGTTTGGACTGAATTAGCTTCAGCATGTGAACCCTTATCCCTTATATTTCAGCAAGTCAAGGAAGGTAAAGACTAGCAATCCTAAATTCAAATTTTCGTACTTTATGCCACTTGAGGATAGTCTTCTGCTTCTGTCTCCCCTGATCTCTGTATTTTCTGTGTGCTCTAGCATGTTATTTGTACCTCTCTCAGGAGTAAGTTACTTTTAACTCTAAGTACTTTTAAACTTTTCCTGAATGGTAAGAAATCCTTGATGGGACCCTCCCTTGTAGTGACCATTTTTCACCCCCTAAGTCATTCAGCTCTGTGTTATAACATGCTGTTTCTCATGTCCACAGTCATTTCTAAATAGTTTCCCTGAAATCATGCACTATACAACTACTTTTTTTATTCTTCGCCCTCCTGTCATTCTCCTTGAGCTGCTGCTTTTCTCCTAATATTTGTATCTATTATTGTTCCCATTGATTAGTTAAAGCTATCCCTGCCTTTATTTTATTTTTTTCCTGCCTTTATTTTAAATGACCTAAATATATTTAGTGTGATGCTTAAGAACCATCCCTCTCAAGGTATGATAAGGATTGTGAAGAACTCTTGATAACTGGAGTGGAGTTCTGAATTGTTCCTTTATCTGAATGTCACATTCTGTCTTATACTCTTAGTCTGTAGAAGTTTCATTGATATGGCTCAATTTACCCCCAGAAAGATACATTCCATTGCTAGACTTCCTCTTAATGGAAGCATGGAAGCACTTTGGAAGAACCTAAAAGCTTATATTCTTTTTACCATTTGGCTGTTGTAATTTAATTGGTAAAGTATTTATTGAGTCGCCACTATGTATCTAGGATTGTAGGAGTACAAAAGAAACATATAGTGGCTCCTCCTCTCATGAATCTTTATATCTGGTTGTACAAGTATACAGTTCATAAAGATGTATTTGGTAATGTTACAAAGCTATAGGGGAGATTTTTTAAATTAACCCTTATAAACCAAAATAATGAACATCCATAAAAATCATATCTAGATCCACTAGATTTTCAGTAGTCTTATTTCATAAAAAACTAGCATTTAGGGGCACCTGGGTGACTAATTTGGTTAAGTGTCTGCATTTGGCTCAGGTCATGATCTCAGGGTCCCAGGATTGAGCCCCGCTGGGCTCTGGGCTCAGTGGGGAGTCTGCTTCTTTCTCTCCCTCTGCCCCTCTCTTCAACTCTTGCTCTCTCTCTTGTGTGCTCTCTCTCTCAAATAAATAAATGATATCTTTGGAAAAAAAAAAACTAGCATTTAGCAAGTTATTAATTGACACTTAATTGTGTGATCAGAATTTTTACATTACCTCTAATGCAGTGTGGTTAGGAATAAAATAAAAAGCAGTTCATCCTTTAAAATCAGAGGTATTAAACTTGGAGGGTCAGTTTGCCATAAGTGTACATTCTCAGTGTGGCACTTTTTTTCTGTCTTTAAGCAACCTGTCACACAATAGGCGTGTGCCAAAGATTGGCCCTTATCCAGATTATTCTTCTTCCTCATATATTGAAGACTCTATCCATCATACTGACAGCATTGTGAAGAATATTTCCTCCGAACATTCGATGTCTAGCACACCTTTGACTATAGGGGAAAAGAACCGAAATTCAATTAACTATGAACGGCAGCAAGCACAAGCTCGAATCCCCAGCCCTGAAACAAGCGTCACCAGCCTGTCCACCAACACAACAACCACAAACACCACTGGCCTCACTCCAAGCACTGGCATGACCACTATATCTGAGATGCCATACTCAGATGAAACAAATCTGCATGCCACCAATGTTTCACAGCCCATTGGGCCAACCCCTGTCTGCTTACAACTTACGGAAGAAGACTTGGAGACCAACAAGCTGGACCCAAAAGAAGTTGATAAGAACCTCAAGGAAAGTTCTGATGAGAATCTCATGGAGCATTCTCTTAAACAGTTCAGTGGGCCAGACCCACTGAGCAGCACCAGCTCTAGCTTGCTTTACCCACTCATAAAACTTGCAGTGGAAGCGACTGGACAGCAGGACTTCACACAAGCTGCAAATGGCCAGGCGTGTTTAATTCCAGATGTTCCACCTGCTCAGATCTATCCTTTGCCCAAGCAACAAAACCTTCCTAAGAGACCTACTAGTTTGCCTTTAAACACCAAAAATTCAACAAAGGAGCCCCGGCTGAAATTTGGCAGCAAGCACAAATCAAACTTGAAACAAGTAGAAACTGGAGTTGCCAAGATGAATACAATCAATGCTGCAGAACCTCATGTGGTGACAGTCACCCTGAATGGTGTGGCAGGTAGAAACCACACTGTTAACTCCCATACTGCCACTACCCAGTATGTTAATGGGGCAGTACCATCTGGCCAGACAGCCAACACAGTGGCACACAGGGGCCAAGAAATGCTGCAGAATCAATTCATTAGTGAGGATACCCGACTGAATATTAATTCCAGTCCTGATGAACATGAACCTTTACTGAGACGAGAGCAACAGGCTGGCCATGATGAAGGTGTTCTCGATCGTCTCGTGGACAGGAGGGATCGGCCACTGGAAGGTGGCCGAACTAATTCCAATAACAACAACAGTAATCCATGTTCAGAGCAAGATGTTCCTACACAGGGTGTTCCAAGCACAGTAGCAGATCCTGGACCATCAAAACCCAGAAAAGCACAGAGGCCTAATTCTCTGGATCTTTCAGCCACAAATGTCCTTGATGGCAGCGGTTTGCAGTGTAAGTGAAGAGGTCATTTAATCTCTCCTGCTTGTCTTTTGGGACCGTTTAATTACGTAGATAAAATTAAATTGTGTTTTCAACTAGCAATTACTTATTTTACCGCTTTTGGAAACATGGTAAGCCACTTGGTTGGACTCAAAAGTAATCAGACTGTTGTAAAGAAAAAAAGTAATTTTTTGTTGTTGGTAATTAGACAATGTCACACAGTCAGAACTTAATACCAACTTTAACACATGCCGTACATAGCTGCTGGTTCATAATGCAGTTCACGTACTTGCTGTGGATGGTTGAAACTAAGTAAATATGAGTTGTAAAGCTCCAGGTAAAACGATGTCAGTAGAACTTTGAAACAGTTGTTGAGTATATTAATATCTATTATATTTTATCTAGATTTTATCAGACTAACCTTAAATCTTTAAAGTCTGGAGAAAATTAGAAAAAATCATTTTTTTTTTTTAAACTGAAGTTCTTGGTTTTTGGGGGATTTTTTTTTAGTGTCATCTTGTCCAAGAGTTATGTGTTGAGCCTCCTGCCTGCCTATGGCATCTTGCCACAGGTCCCCTAGACAGATAACTCGATACATGGTTTCTAGCTCTAAAGGGATTGTAACACAAGACAGCACACCAAAATCTTTAATAGACAACATTATACAAGTGATTTCTCTTTTAGGCTGATAGCACTTTATGAAAAAAAGCATTCATGTTTTATGGTTGTTGTCAAGGACTACAAAATGGCCTAAAGGGATTTGGCTCTCAGAAATTAATCAGTAGGGGCACCTGGCTGGCTCAGTCAGTGGAGCATGCAACTTGACCTTGGCATATGAGTTTGAGCTCCATGTGAGCCTAGAGTTTACTTAAAAAAAGAAAAAAATCAGTAGAATCTATCCCCTTGTTTAAGTGGCTTGTATTATAGACCAGTTGATACACCCTATATCAGGGCTCCATAGCAATAAAATGTCTTGTCAGTTGTGGGAAGGGGAAATTACTAGAAAATTAATACTATAGTATTTATATCATTCTTCTGAAAATATTATATGCCATGTACCTTTAAAACTTGATCTGCTTTGAACATTAAGTAGAATGATTAAATGCGTTTTGCCAAGTTAGGAACACTACCAACAAGCAAAGAATTTGAGAATACAGCTGAAAACTTCCAATTTTCTCCTCTGTTTTTGCTTACCCAATAGAATAATCCAACCAGTTATGAAAACGATTGGGCTTAAAGAGTCTCAGAATAAGTTGGTTAAGGTTTGCCTAGAAAATAATTGCCTGGCATCATGGATTTCAAGTAATGTCTATTAATACCTCCTGCAGATACTAGTTTGATCTGTTCTTGAGTTACAACCCTAATTTCTTACTATTTAATAGTTTCTTTATATATAGTTTATTTTCCTGTCCTTTTATTTCCAGTCGGTGAGTCAACACAAGATGGCAAATCAGGATCTGGTGAAAAGATTAAGAAACGTGTGAAAACTCCCTATTCTCTTAAGCGGTGGCGCCCCTCCACGTGGGTCATCTCCACTGAACCACTGGACTGTGAGGTCAACAACAATGGCAGTGACAGGGCAGTTCATTCCAAATCCAGCACCGCAGTTTACCTTGCAGAAGGAGGCACTGCCACAACCATGGTCTCTAAAGATATAGGAATGAACTGTCTGTGAAATATTTTCAAGCCTATGGAGTAAAATTATTTTTTGCATCATTTAAACGTGCAGAAGACATTTAAAAAAAAAACTGCTTTATCTTCCTGTCAGTACCCTCTCCCACCCTGCAACAGGACTTGCTTTAAATAGATTTCAGCTATGCAGAAAAATTTAGCTTATGCTTCCATATTTTTTAATTTTGTTTTTTTTAAGTTTTGCACTTTTGTTTAGTCTCATTAAAGTTATATTTGTCTGTTATGACCACAGAATTATATGTGTGTGTATCAAAAGTGGTCTCAAAATATTTTTTTAAGAAAAAAAGCAAAAACAATGTATTGCTGATAATCAGTTTGGACCAGTTTCTAAAGGTCATTAAAACAGAAGCAAATTAAGACAGGTTTGACTGCAGTGGTGTCTGGTATCCATGTTTTATTTCTGGGCACAAGCTAGTTTATATGATGAACTGTTCCTGAACATATTATCTGTTGGACATTCTTTTCTCTTGTGTTTTGTTGAACGTGCAATAGTCTATAGTCCACAAATAAGCTTTCTTGTAAGCTCTCTTCCTAACAGAGCACACATTCTTCCATAGTAAATACATTTTTCTGCCCCAACCCCCATACTTTTGGCAGGTCAGTTCTATGGCAGTGATTTTTGCACAAGAGAGAGCAGCTACCTGATTTCTTGCTTTCTCTTTCCTTATGGAGAATGCAGAAACATTGTCTCAAAGGGCTCTAAAAAAGGAACTACCAAAACCTAACTTGAAATGCCATTTCTTTTAACCTTCCAAGTCCTAAATGTTTCTTTCCAGGCATTTTAATAAACCTATTTGGTTCTGGTTTTTGGAAGTTCGTAAGAGAGCATAGAACAAAGTAAACGAAGTCAAATATTAGCCTTTCTTCATTTTATTTTATTTTTATATGTATGTTCATGATCCATATTCATTTATTTAAGAAGCACATTTTTATCAGAAAACTTATAGAGCTATACTTATAAGGAATTTTTAAGTAGGTAGATGGTTAGGACTATATAGTGTTAGAGCCTTCATTCTCTGAATAGGCCATCTTTGACTCAAATAAAATTACATTTCCTATTTAAAATAACTTCAAAAGTAATTCATAGTTTCGAACCAGTAGTAACTTTTTATTCTCTTCCCATGCAATGCCTGGTGACTTTATCTGAAAATGATTCCTCTTCCCATGACCTAAAACACTGTGTGGAAAAATCATTCATCTGGCATGCCAAATCCCTGTGGAAGGAAAGATTGCTGCCAAACCTATCATTTTTGAGCAGACTGAGGCTTACCTCTCTTTTTTCAAAACTGTTTCTTCACTAACCCCATTTTCATAATTTGTCTTTTTCCCAGCTTTTCCTATGATCTTTGATATATGAGCAGCATTTGTTATTTACATTATATTAGAATATACCTTTTAGTGATAACATATTAAGTATCCTTCAAGTCATATTGTTTTTTAAAAGCTTCCTTTGCTTCTTTCCTTACTGATAGTTATCTCTAAACAACAACCTCAGCATGTTTTGTTTTTTTTTAAATAAAGCACTTTATGTCAAATAAGGGACTTTTTTTATAAGCACAAATTATTTTCTATCAATTTGCAAACAGTGATGATCTCACTTAATTTTTCCAGATTCTCAGAGTACTTAATAGATGTTATTTAACTAAGTTCTAAGATTTCTCTGAAATGAAAAAGCTAAGAGAAAAACACAAATGCCCATATTCTTGCTTTTAGGTTTTTATCTCCTGAACAATGTTTTCTCACTTGTATTCCTCTATCTTCATCATTTAGCTAAAGATAACATAAGTTTCCCAATTTGCTGTCCAAGATATTTTTAATTTACTTCTGTTTTTTTGTCATCTATTATAATCCTATAATCCTATGAGTTAGATGTTATAATACTTCACATTTATGCTGATGATGGATGGCTGAACACAGTTTTGAATTTTTAGAATTAAGATGATTTTTTTAGTGCCCAGGATATCCACCTTTTGTGTTTTATTGGACCTTCTCTTGATTCAGATACTTAACATTTTTCAGTCTTCTGGCATAATTATTTTCCTATCTATGTAACAAATTATTTATATCTTTCTCACCAGATTTTCACTTAGTTCTCTTGCCTTTAAATGTCTTTAAACTGCATTTCATTATTTTCAAACACGTGTAGGATATCTTTGAATCAAAGTAAATTACATTCCTTCTCCAATTGAGGATAAATGACCATTTGAGATCTAACTGATGGTTTCCTGACCGAAGTTATCCTACATTACTTTGTGTTTAGGCTACTTGGTTGTAATTTTTCCAGCATCTTTTTTTTTTTTTTTTGATGTTTAATAATAAAATGCTTTCAGGAATTAATATACCAAAATAAAAGGATCCTTTTAAGTTTCCCATTTCATGCAAGCATGTTTAAAACAAATAATTTTCTTTCCCTAGTTTTTTTAGTAGATCCTTAAAAAATAGGAAGAGTAAAAATTGTACATCAGACCAATTTAGAATCTGTAATATACATGGAAGCAAAATTACTTAAAATATTTGCTAACTTTATTCATCTAATAATGTTTCTTAAAGCGAATATTTAACTGCTGTCACAATATTTTGCATGTAGAAAAGCATTTGGATCCTTTAAATAAAGGCCATTTAATGAAAAAGATATTAAAATTCACTTTGCTAGTTTTACAACCTTAAAAGCATCATAATAGGTAATCAAATCCTAATATTAATTCCCTGAACTATCCTAACTGTATGTCAGAACTAGATCATTTAAAGAACTTGATTTGAATTGGGTTTAGACAAAAATTATTTAATCATAATTCCTAACAATGTTCCTCCTTTTTAAATTCATAATTTGGGGAAAAAGAAACCAATATCAGTGTAAAATATTATGAAAGGGCACAGGATTTGAATAACAGTAACTGACGATTTGTTATATACTGAATGCTGGGATATACATACACAACTCTTTTAATCCTCATAGCAACTATTTAAAGATCATAGTTAATATTTCCACTTTACAGATTGAGGAAATTGAAGCAAAGAAAAGCTAAGTCATTTGCCCAAGTTCCACATCCTAGTAATAGAGAAAGCTAGATTTTAACTTGGGTTTGCCTCTCCACATCTCTCTCATCCACACCACACTGCCTACACACTCTGTGACAGGATGTGTGATATAGTGACATTTTGTAAGAAATTCAGTCATTACACTCCAGCACAAATGTGGCTTGTATATAGGCCAAACCAGATACCTTAATCACTTTCAAAGTTAGACGAACATAAGACATGTGGACATGTCTATGCTGGCTGTTGCTTGAGAAATAATTACTAATTCAAGATGAAATTCAATCCCACGTCTGCCATCATGAATCCTAAAATTATTTCTCTTCTCTTTACTCCTAATATTTTTGCATTGTAGAACTAAAGGTAAAGTAAATTTTAAGGGGAAAGTGAAGGTGGCTTATGAAAACGAAGATTTTTCCCTAAATTGATTCCATACTTGACTTGGAGGAATTAATTTAACATGGATTTTAAGTCTCATCAATCCTTTGACTCCATCTTGAAAATTTCTGCTTGTAATGACTTAGAGAAGATTTTGCTGATCCAAAGAGCTAATTGAGGAGGACATAGAAAGGATACAAAGGTATCTTTTTTTACAAAGCAGTTTCAATAGCTTTCTTACACGTACCCACTTATTGCAGAATATGTACATTGGTTCTGAATGTGAAAATAATTAAAGAAAGGTAGGAGCACTCAAGTAAGTATGTGTTTCAGAGGGAATTGTCACAAAATTTGGCAAGTGTTTTTATTTAAAATATTTTCAAGTTTGGCATCTAATGCCAAATAGAATACCTGGTAGGCCACAGCTATTTGCTGAACTTTCCATCCTCAAAGTCATTTAAAATGGAAGAATACTTCAATAAATTTTTTTGTTTATTTTTTCAATATTTATGGAAATGAATATTTCATTGGAGGCAGTTAGCTCCTAGAACTTGAGATTACATTGTATTCCTGAACAGCCTTCTATAAATTTATGTTGAACTTACTACCAGTTATGTGCAGGTCATTGTATAACTATTCACAGATTGCTTTATATATTACTTTATCTTCCAAGCTAACTTATTAGAAATTGTACACACAGTTGATTATCTAGACCTGTGTAACACTCCCACACACACCCCAGGAGTTTTTTTCAGACTGAGATGTTTCTAAATATACCTTTTGCTGTCAGTTCACTCTTCAGCAGATAAAATTGCATTTTAATTTGTAGATTCTGAACTATGCAAATGTTAACCAAAACTACCTTGCATGATCCACTCTTAAATATACTCCTTGACTTAGTAAATCTGGCAAATCACTGTTTGAGCTAGTTTCACAAATGTTATTATCAAAAGAAGGCTTTTCTATAACTTCTCAGATTAAACTAGTATAGAAGAAAGGAAATCTCAGGGTGCTCTGGTGCACCTACCCATTACTTTCCTTCAACTGCCTTTTAGTTTGTGTCTGACTTACTATATCCCTTACTTATCTGAGTTGCAATCTTCTGTGTCAGGAGAGTTTTCTTTATGTCTATTCTGCTTCCCTCCTGTTTCATTTTATGTGCATTTGTCTCCTCCAGCAGTTAAAAGAAAAAAAAAGAACAGTTGGCCATCTTCTCCAGTATTGTTATTTTTCATTATGCTTCAAGCTTCTCAATTAACATCTAAGTCTCAGTTCTTCAGACAAAACTGCTTTGGTTCCCTTAGCATTTCCTTCTCAGCCCTATTTTAATAATTATTTATACTTAAGAATACCTAAAATTATATTTTACATTATATTTGAATTCATTACTCCCATTTAAATAATAGTTCAGTAGGATAGAATTGAGAATTTGAGATGTAGTAACATCTGAATTGTTTGACAATGGATCCAACCATCAGATTGTCAGAAAATCAGCACTTAATTTGAGTTTTGTATTATCTAACACTTCCTACTAAATTGTGGAGTTTTATAATTTTATATTCTCATTAGTTATAACTAAAAAGCCATGCATACAGAATTGTATATAATTTTGCCATTAAAATGTTTAACCTATATTGCAGCAAGCTTAGCATTACAATTGAGCCACATTTTACACTTTTCCTTGTATCAAATATTAAACACAAAATGCAAGATTACCTTTCAAAAACCTTACAATAATCAGGTATTATCTATGGACATTTTTGCAGACCACTTTTGAAATACTTATTATTTTGCAACATAGATTGGACTATAACAACTTTCATTTAACTTTTAAGTGGCTGGTTAAAGTTGAGTGTTTGTGCATATAAAGAAAAATCCAGGATTTTATCTCATGGCTGATACATTTGAAAGTAAGTAATTCAGAAGATTTAATGCTGTGTATTAGAATTATGCCCCAAATAAATCTATCATATTTTGAAAATTCCAATTCTGTTATTATGTGATGTTCATAGTGCTACTATTAATTGTAGTGATATTCTTTTTTTTTTTAACTTAATTTGTAACCCAGATTCTAAAGTTTAAGAGAAGAAATCTTAAGAAATAAATCACGTCACTAGGGCATCCATTTTATGATTGAATTTTTTAAAAAATTACAACTTTTTAAAAATGTTTCAAAAGGCAACATGTAGGTTTTTTCCTTTTTTTTTTTTTGTACTTTTAGATTTCAGAAACATCTTCATGTGTTAGACTCATTCTATAGACATAATATTACTTAAAAACTCAGGGCCCTTTTCATCCTTTGCACACGAGAAACTAATTGGTAACAAACAAGCAATTAGTCCAGTTGAATATTTAAAGTGTTTGTTGCACATACAGTTCATTTAATGTTTCATCTTATGATTTGACTTAATTTACATAGACATAACATCAGATTTCATTAATTATAAAAACCTGCCCAGTTCTGTAGTTACTGAGTAGAGGGAAATGACTCAACTAACTGGCTACATGTTGCAGCCTATTTAGGCCTTAGAGTTGAAGCACCATCTTAAAACCATTTCTCTTCTTTGGGTAAATGGTTATACGTGATGGGACAAATCATTTCATTTTGCTTTGTTTTTTAATAGGAGAACTTAGTAAAGTTATTCCCCTGAGATAAAATTTTCTTGAGGTAATTCAACATTATAAAACTCTTCTAAAAGTGAATTAATGAGTTTATAGCCTTAGTAATAGTTTGGATGGTTTTGAGGAGGTAACCTATGGTAAGCTGTTTATCACCTTGTTATATCCAAATAGAATTTTTCCTTCAATCAGACAAATCAAAGCTCCAAATTGATATGCTGTATACTTAAAATCCTAGCAGTGAAGTTATTTGTAACCAGTCTCTTGTCTCAGGCTCTCCATCTTATTACCAATCCTCTTAAGTATGATAGGGAAACATATTTTTAAAGGAGCTTAATAGTAAGAAAACTAAATTACTAAAAGATGCAATTCAAAGATAGGTTCTGGTTAAAATTGAATTGCTTGGCTTCTGTGGCTTTTCTTTTTCTCGTCACATTTATTTATTTAAAGTTTTTGTATGCCTCGTCATGTTTCCATGGAAATTATATTGTGTAAGTGTTTGTATAAGCTGGAATCATCCTTAATTTTCTGTTGATAATTTTTCAAATGAAGATAAGTGGATAATTGTAAAGTACACTAACTCTTAGGGTATTGTAGTAGCTGAAACATGGAGATGTGTAGCTGCCGTGCTTTTTCTGAATGGACAGGAGAAACATAAGCTACAGAGTATTCATTTCTGAGGATGCTTTCCTGGAATAAGAAAGGCTGAAAAATATTGGCAATTCCTCAGAACCCTCTTTCTTGTTAACGGGTATCTTTTGTTGGTGTGTTTTGCTCTTACATTACAGATAGAATATCATATGAATTTATGAATAATTACTTTCAGTTATTTTGCTTTTGTAAAAGCCGTCTGAGACCTTGCTATGCTGTGTAAGTTGTGTTTGATGGATCAGTGTGAGTATGAAATAAAGCAAATCACTTTTCTTTTGTATTATCTATGGATGCCACTATGAAAGCTGACATTAAGCCACTAAAGAGTTTTTTATGAATAATTGTAAGTAAATGCTTTGATATATATAAACCTAAATAAAAAGATTGTATTGCTACAGAGACATTGGAGAAGGAAATTTTAAGACAGTTCTTTAGGTTTAAAAAAGGCTTGCTGTAAAATGGTGCATTATTCCATTTATTAAAGATCATATTAATGACAACAGTAATTGTATCTTTTGATTTTATTAGGTCCCCAGAAATTATGACTGTTAGTGTGATATTTTAGGTGTTTTGCACCAGAATAGTAAATGTTTTAATATACTCATTACTCAATATGATACAGTTTTAAAAAATCAAGTAACATTAGAATAATAGTTGCACACTTTCTGTATACTAGGCACTGTGGTAGTTAATTCTACATATGTAGAATAAATAAAATACACATTGTCCCCATTTTAAAAATTAGAAAATTGGTTCGGGGAAGTTAAATATCTTGTCCAAAGCCACAGAACTGGTAAAATGGGATTCAGTGTATTTCCCATTTTGCTTTGAACTAATAGTTTTAAATCTCTGGTTATGGCAAGAAAATTCAAAAATAAAAGCAAGAATGGCCCAGCAGTAAAAAGAATGGCCAGGAACATACATGAAGCAATTTGCTGTTACTGAAATGCTAGCAGGTACCAAAACAACTGTCTCTACTGGCCTAACATTGATGTGTTTGTACTAAACATCATCAAATAATCTTTTAAGTTAGATCTTCATGTTTTTAAAAGTCCTTTTTATTGCATTTAAGTCCTAAATATTGCATTTAAAAGTTGTTTGCATTTAAAAGTTACAATAAAAAGTCCTAAATATTGCATTTAAAAGTTAAAATGCAATATGAGTTTGTGAAGGCATCATACATATTTTTAAAGATTTTGTTTGTCAGCAAGAGCACAAGCAGGGGGACCAGCAGGTGGGGGGAGAAAGCAGGTTCACCGCTGAGCAAGACGCCCGATGATGGACTCAATTCCAGGACCCTGGAATCATGACCGAAGCCAAATGCAGACACTTAACTGACTGAGCCACCCAGGGACCCCATATTGTTTTTGACTCCAGATGAATTCACTGTATTAGCTAAGCGTCCTGGAGTAAGATCCTGTATAAATTCACAGGATAGCCATGTTTTAAAAGAATGCTAGACTGGGGTGCCTGGCTGGCTCAGTTGGTAGAGCATGTGACCCTTGGTCTTGGGGTGAGTTTAAGCCCCATGTAGAGATTACTTTAAAAAAATAATAAAAATTTTACAAAAGAAAAAAAAGTGTCAGACCTGCCTTAAGTAGATGCCAAGGGACTATTTGTTTTAGGAGAAGCATGGCCTACTCTTGTAGGCACTTAATATTTTAGGGATAATAGATTTGGGGTACCATTTCCCTTTTGATTTGCATGCCCTACCTTAACAATATAATGTTATGGACTACTGTTGCAATTCTCTACAGGACCCACTATGTAATATTCAGGATGATAACTGAATGTCCTTAGAGAAAATATGATGGCCTGGGAAAAATATATAATGACCTACTGAATCTTTTAATAAGAGCTTCTCACAAGTAAAATTATTTTCATTTACACCTATACCTATCTGATCCATCTTCCTAGTTTACAGCCTCTGCAAATGTAACTTTAGCTAGTGATTAATCTTTCTAATTCTAATAATGAATTTTCCCCTTATTTTCTAGTCTTTTTCAAATTGAATTATATATTTGGGCAGCTTTCATTTTATTGTTATAATGTATTATTATTCATTTTTTTGAAATTGAATCACTATTACTATACTGAGAGATCCAAAAAGTATGGTATTATTCCTGCCCCCCAGGAACTTAAACCACCTTGTGGAGGAGAAAAGGCCTAAGAAGAAATAGTTACATCCAAACAAGATGACATGTAAGTGCCCAAATTAGTGGTAAACTACATGTTCAATATGTGTATAAAGAGCCAAAGAAGACTTTAGTGAGGAAATGATTATTGAGAAGAGTCTTGAAAGGATAGGTGGGGTTTCAGTAGGAAAAATGAAGGCAGGAAATTTGAAGTGACCAGAAAGAGATAAGGAAGAATAGGGACTGGAAATAAAGAAGAAGTAGATCCAAATATCTTTTGAAAACCAGACCCAGGTGTCTAGACTTGCTGTCGTAGCCAACGAGGAGACCAAATCTTAGCTAGGAAGGACCTTGACAGGAATTTTTAAAGAAGTTTGGACTGACAGGTATGCAGGATAGATTAGAAAGGAAAGTGATTAGAGTGAGGGCATGAAAGAAACTGCAAATAAAATGCAGTTTTCATTGTGATCAGTAAGTTCCTTTTTCAGAGGCTTATCAAAAAAATTTCTGAACACCCAGTGTGTAACAAGTACCATAGTAGATAAAAGACACAGCCCCACCCTCAAGTTTGCTCATAGTTGATTTGGAGAATATTATAGTACAGGTTGTAAGTATTATGATAGAGTGAAAGTCCAGTGTATTATGGAAGTACACAGCAAAGGTATCTAATCCATTCTTACTGAGTCACAGACAATTTCTCCTTTTGAAAGAACTTTCCTCACTGTCTTAAAATATGAGTAAGAATTAATTAAGAGATGAGCCATGGCCCTCTAAGCAGATGTTATAGCACCCATGAAGCCCTACAGAGGGGCTAAGAGGGTGGAGCTTTTTCAAGGGGCTAGGAGGATATTAGATTGGAATAGAGTTTGGGATACTAAGTGAAAGTTACGAAGAGAAATGGCACAGAAGAACCTAGATGACCCAGCTGGGACATATCACAAAAGAGCTAGCATGTTATGCTAAGAGTTTGGACTTACCCTGGAAGTCAGTGGAAGAATTTAAGCAGAGGAGTTTCCGATTTAAGTAACTCAGCTGGTAATATAAAGAATCAACTGAGAGGAAAGAAACTAAATATAGAAGCATAGGAACTAGTGTGGAACTGGCAAGAGATAAGGAGCGCCTTAAAACAAGGTTGAATCAGTGATGGAGAAGAAGCAGCAGCAGGTTGGGTCAGGATTAAAGAGAACCAGTGGGACCCAACAAACTACTGAGATGAGCACTGTAGAGGCAAAGATTGTAACCTCAAGGTCCTAATATGGCAAAAGAATGTGAGAAATTAAAAATCTCAGAGAATATGCAGCTCATTGCCTTTATAGATTTTTAAAATAGAACAATTTTGACATCATGTGTTCCAGTTTTTGGTTCCAAAAATGTGTGCAGACACCTTTCACTTATTACCTGTAGAAATGCTTCAAGAACAGAGTCTTCTCTAGGTAAGTCACACAGAAGTCCGATTTTATCTTTTTTTTTTTTATCTTTTTGAGTGAGTGCCTATCTTTCATTATTTATCTTTTATCTCTTTGAGTTGAGTCTACTACCAACTTGTTGCACATAGTAATATACTAGGCCATTGGGGGTGGTGCTTGCTATAAAAATGAGTTTCAAGAGCAGCCTTAAAAGGAGCAATAGCAAAAAAAAAATAAAAATAAAAATAAAAAAGGAGCAATAGCAATAAAAAGATAGCCTAAGATGGCAGATGGTGGAAAGATAATGAGGAAGGGTAGCTGGGTGATCTTCCAAGAAGTTCTCGAGTCCTCCTGCCGGGAGCTCCTTTCTCCCATGCTGTCCTCAACCTACTTAACTTCTCAACCCTCGAGCTCTTCCTTCCCTCTCTCCACAATTAAAAAGGATGGTAGAAAAACCCAGGAGCTATTAACTATTCAGGGACACAAGTATCCTAAATGCGTGTTTGGTTTGTTTTTAATTGGATAAAGGAAAGAGATAAAAGAGGAAGTTTTCTTTTGCTTAACCTTTCCATAGATTGAAACAATCAAGAATTTATGTAAGACAGCATAGAAGATATGCATAAATTCCCAAGGAAAATATATTCAAGAAAACAAATTATTCTCCTTAGATGTCATGTAGAACTTCAGACCTACTCGGGTCTTTTTTTTTTTTTTAAGATTTTATTTATTTATTTGAGAGAGTGGGTAGATAGAGCTTGAGGGGAGCTAGAGGGAAGTGGGGCAGAGGAAGAAGCAGGGAGACTGACACAGGATTTGTTCCATCCAGGATCATGACCTGGCCAAAGGCAGATGCTTAATTGAGCCACCCAGGTAACCCTACTTGGGTCTTTTAAAGTGAAAATTGTATTGTTTTTAAAGTAAGTAAATAAGTTTATTAAACTTGTTTATCCATGACACTGGTGAAGCCCTCTAGGAGTCACATACTCTCATATGTAGAAAAGTAAACATTTTCAGTAAAATTTTATAGTAAAAACTCTTAGCTGTATCTCCTTAACTCCCATTGCCCCTTTTAACTGAGTTTCAAAACCCCACTGTGACCTGTTGCAATAGGCATTTAGTCTTTTTTTGTTTGTTTGTTTGTTTCTCCCTACTTTAAGCAATTTTACACTCTGGTTGTTTTTGGTGTTTTTTTTTTTAAGATTTTATTTATTTGACAGAGAGAGATCACAAGAAGGCAGAGAGGCAGGCAGAGAGGGGGAAGCAGGCTCCATGCTGAGTGGAGACCTGGATGTGGGCTCGATCCCAGGACCCTGAGATCATGACCTGAGCCAAAGGCAGAGGCTTAACCCTCTGAGCCACCCAGGTGCCCTGCAATTTTACACTCTGTTGCCAGTCATCTTGTTAATACTCTTACCAAGTTACCCAATGGCTCAAACTCCTCAACCTGAAATTCCAAGTTGTAGCAATTTACTTTTCTAGCCTTATCTTCTACCACTCTACTAAATAGTTTCTAGTTACTTGTTTACTTTATATCCTTACTAGGTTGTCAGCTTTTTGCATCAGGAAGGGAGTCTTGCCTTTTTTTTTTTTTTTTGGCCTGAAGTACTGATTTTTTTTTTTTAAGATTTTATTTATTTATTTAACAGACAGAGATCACAAGTAGGCAGAGAGAGGAGGAAGCAGGCTCCCCGCTGAGCAGAGAGACCAATGCGGGGCTCGATCCCAGGACTCTGGGATCATGACCCGAGCCGAAGGCAGAGGCTTTAACCCACTGAGCCACCCAGGCGCCCCTGAAGTACTGATTTTAATTGATGGGTAAGCTGATACCAAAATAGTGGGGTTTTTAAAAATTTTTTTAAAGATTTTATTTAGTTCTTTGAGAGCAAAAGCAGAGAGAGAGAGAGAGAGAGAGAGAGTTTGATCGGGGGTGGGTGAGGGAAAGAGGGAAAGTGAAAAGCAGATGCCCCACTGAGCAGGGAGCCGGATGTGGGGCTCAATCCCAGGACTTTGAAACCATGACCTGAGCAGAAGGCAGACACTTAACCTATTGAGCCACCTAAGAGCCCTGGTTTTTAAATTTTTAAGTAGATTTTCATTTAACTTCCACTAATCAGGTTTCTTAATCTGAATTCTCTGTGTGCTTGAAAGTCATCTAACTATAAGTCAATCAGTGAAGTTATTCTGTGAGATTTGTGGCCTCTCTTTAGGGTTAAAACTGACCAAAGTGATAAGCACTGAGAAAATGTATAGATGTGAGAGAGAGAGAATTTTAAATAAATGAGTAATGATACCATCCATAAACTACTTTCAGCAGGTATGGTTTTAGAAAAAGTGAGAGTAAGTGGGTTTGGGAAAAGGTCCATTAGTTAAATACTTTTATCTTTTTTGGTTTTTACTGCAGTGTTTTTACTCTTTACTTTCTCAGTCATGTTAATAAAACAAAATCACTCTTCTTCAGGTACCCAGCAACAAGACGGTGTACCACTTTGACCACTAGGCGGCTCCCTTATTACATGTTCTAAGAACTGGAGCTGTCGCCATTCTTTTCCATGTCTGGCTGTGTCTTGTTAAATTTGGTTCACAATGTTCTCTTATTGAATCTGAATAATAAACAGAACAGGCTCCATAAACGCTATTTAACTTTAGAAGAGTCCAACGCTTTACAGTAACAGAGGAGATTGAGGTTACCAGGCAGAAAGTTTACAGGTTACCCCTTCTCCCCAGAAGAACACAAACACCAAAGCCAGGACTTAATAAACAAGACCTTGTTAAGACCTCACTTTAGTCCTGCAATGAAACATAATTTACAATTCCTGAGACACTAACAGAGGTGTCTAATACACAGTGGTTTGACATTTTCGTGCAACACTAGCATTTGCCAGGATTCTATCAAAGTTTAGCAGAGCTCTATGAAGGCATTTTATAAGCAAAGTTAGGCTTTAGAGTTTTTTAAAAACCATCATTGACTTTGGCTTTCTTGATATTCAATTTTTTGCGAAAAAATTTCTATTTTCTCCCCTTATTTTCTCTTCTCTGATTATTTTCTATTGTTAAAATTGCATTTTAACAATATTCAGAATTGTTGAATAGCCTTCAGGATTCCTCATTTTATGATATACTATCATAAAACAGAAAAAAAAAAGTATTAATTGCTCTAAAGCTTTCGTGTTTTTAAGTTTTCATTAAGAAGCCTTCAGATGCATAGGGGTACCTGGCTGGCTCAGTCCATGGGACATGTGACTCTTGACATTGGGATAATGGGTTCAAGCCCCACATTGAACGTAGAGCTTATATTTTTAAAAAATGAAAAGAAAGAAAAAAAAAAGAAAATTTCAGATGTATAAAATGACAGGAAGTTCCCCAAATATAAGGTCATATTTGGAATATTGGGTGGTAAATGCAGCTACCGATATCTCCTTTACTGAAGATGAAAGTATAATAAGGAAGAAAGAGATACCACTACATCTATCCTAATAAACCAAAATATCCAAAATGATGAGGGAAATGTTGAGCTATCACAGATCATTTCTGACTTGAATGTGACTCAGGTTGCCTCTTTCGGGAATGTTGAATAATTTTTAATATTACTTTATTACCTAAATCTGAGCAGCTATTTATTCATATGTTTTCAAAAGAGAAATTATTTACTCCCATCTTCCAAACATTAATCCTTCTGGATCTGAAGACTGTTTCTACTAAAACACATTGATTCAAGTCTTCCACATGTTTCAAGCAGAACCTCTTCAACTTGAAAATTCTTAGAAACATGAAGAATGAAGTCCTCACACAGGCTGTATAGGCAAAAACCAGAAAGGGCAGTAATTGACATCTTGTTGTTGTTACTGTTTATAGAAAGGGAAAGGGGCAGAAGGAGAGGGAGAGAGAATCTTAAGCAGGCTCCGTGCCCAGAGCAGAGCCTAATGCAGGGCTCCATTTCACAAACCCGAGATCATGACCTGAGCCAAAATCAAGTCAGATGCTTCACTGACTGAGCCACCCAGGTGCCCCATGACTTTTAACCTATGAAGAAAAAAGCTGCATCCTTACGAAGAGGTTCACACACAAATATTTTATATTCCCCAACCTGTTAAAATTAGAAAAATCAGAATTAGGATTCCTTTAATTCATAGATTGTCTGAAGTTTTGGAAATAACCTGTCTTAAGGTGAGTAGAATCAGTTAATTGTGCCCTGTGTAGATCTTCTTCTTAATTAGTTTTGATTTTCTGTATCATTTACATACCTAAGAGGATACATATAAGAGGAAACTAATTTAATATCTATTCTCCAGGAAAGGAATAAAATCATGATGAGCCTACAGCTGAATCATCCAAGTCCGTTGTATTTTGCTCGACCTGTATATTTAAAATTTGATTTTATTTGAATCCCTTTTTGGCAGGACCTGGACTCTTCTAAAACCCAGCAATTCTTAATTTCTTCTACCCATCAAGTCGTACTCATTTATGTTATCTTTTTTTTTTTTAAGATTTTATTTATTTATTTGACAGAGAGAGATCACAAGTAGACAGAGAGGCAGAGAGAGAGAGAGAGAGGGAAGCAGGCTCCCTGCTGAGCAGAGAGCCCGATGTGGGACTCGATCCCAGGAACCTGAGATCATGACCTGAGCCGAAGGCAGTGGCTTAACCCACTGAGCCACCCAGGCGCCCCTTATGTTATCTTTCTAATGTTTGTAAACTTTTGGTCTGTGCCCCCTGTTCCAGGAATTTCCATCGCAGGCATTACCTGGATATAAGGGCCTTGATGAAATGCTTGGCATATTGGAATAACTCAAGAGGAGAGCCGGCTAAAACTGAAGTAAGGCAGTTTGTTTTGCTCTCTCCACTGGTGAGCACTTTTCTTCTTTCATAAGAAGTTAACTATTATTTCTTTATTATTCCTCCATCTCTCTTTGAAACCCTGCACATGAACACCCATTCATGGGGTGAATGACTACTTCATTTTTTTTTTTAAACGTTGTTTGAAAAGGGAGGGAGGGGTGCATGGGTGTCTCAGTTGATTAAGAGTCCGACTCTTGATTTTGGCTCAAGTCATGATCTTAGGGTCATGAGATTGAGCCCTGCGTCAGGCTCTGCACTGGATGTGGAGCCTGCTTCTCTTTCTCACTCCCTCTTCCTCTGCCCCTCTCCCAACCACTTGCACTCTCTCTCTCTCTAAGTAAATAAATAAGTCTAAAAAAAATTTTTTTATAGCTGTGTTATTCTATCCCAATATGGCTTTCTTTAAACCAAAAGCAAACTTCTTTATGTAAGCATCACCATGCAAAATGGAATAATCAGCAATCACCCCTTACTGAACCCTGCCTGGTTGTTTTTACAGAGGTTTCTCTTTCTTTTTTCCCTTTTTGGGAGACTTCTTTCTTTCTGGGTTGTTTTTTTTTTTTAAGATTTATTTTTTTATTTGAGAGGGAAGGGGAGAGCAGGGGGAGGTAGAGAGGGAGAGAGAATCCTCAAGCAGACTCCCCAGTAGAGCATGGATCTGATGCAGGGCTCAATCCCAAAACCCTGAGACCAGGACCTGAGCCAAAATCAAGAGTCGGATGCTTAACTGACTGAGCCATCCAGGAACCCTGAGGGCTTCTCTTTATTAATGCTTTCTTTTTTAACTTGGTAGGAGGACAATCAGCAAAAATAGAAAAGGGAGGCCACTCTTGAGAAAAGAAAAAGAGACAGAAAGAATTTCAATTCCTGCTTTTAGAATGGTCAGACCAGAGAGAAGAGGCATTCAAAAACTTATTTGCTGTAGATCAGTCCCTTGCTTCGTAGCTAGTTCAACCAAAGATGTGTGGAGCTGTGTGCTACTGGCCTTCTCAGAAACTCACCTCAGTGTCCTTTCCCTTCACAGTCAAGACTTATCCATGCTGAAATCTATCTATCTATCTATCTATCTATCTATCTATCTATCTATCTTTCCTTCCTTCCTTCCTTCCTTCCTTCCTTCCTTCTTTTCTTTCTTTCTTTCTTTCTTTCTTTCTTTCTTTCTTTCTTTCTTTCTTTCTTTCTTTCTCTTTCCTTTCTTTCTTTTTTAAGATTTATTTATTTATTTATTTGCGAGAGAGATCATGAGTGGGAAGGGCAGAGGGAGAGGGAGAAAGAATCCCAATAAGACTCTGCACTGAGTGTGGAGCCCCACCCAGAGCTGAAACCAAGGTGGGACACTTAACCGATTATGCCACCCAAGTGCCCCTCTACAATTTTTCTGGTTGTAACCCTGGGTTATTTATTCTTTTAGTTGCTTGTGTCAAATGAAGCACTTGGTGATACGGTCTTAAATAGATAGATTTCAAAGTTAATATAAAATCTCCCCTACAATTTTTCTGCTCTGTACAATAAAGTCTCCATCTTGTTAGTCTCTTTCTCATATGCCTTATTTTGAAAAGCTCTCCTTATTTGTGGCTAACCTTTCTCTGTTTTGTTGTCACCTAAATTATAGGAGCCCAAATCAAAACTTTAATACTTTCAATTTAGTATATAGTGAATAATTTATAATTTCATTTTCCAAGGTTTATGTTTATTGTACAGCATACAGAGAGACCTCGCTAAGCAAATCTACTATCCAAAAGCCTGACTTTAGAGACTATAAATGGTTCTTCAATTAAAAGGATTTACCGGGTGCCTGGGTGGCTCAGTGGGTTAAGCTGCTGCCTTTGGCTCAGGTCATGATCTCAGGGTTCTGGGATCGAGTCCCACATTGGGCTCTCTGCTCAGCGGGGAGCCTGTTTCCCTCTCTCTGCCTGCCTCTCTGCCTACTTGTGATCTCTCTCTCTGTCAAATAAATAAATAAAATCTTTAAAAAAAATAAAATAAAATAAAAGGATTTACCAATACTTTTCTTAAAAATAAACTCTCCTCCAGTAGAAATAGTCTTTTCAGGAACATTTCATGCAAATTAGCATGTGTTTGTATTATTTGGGAGAGTAAGAAGAGAAAGTATTTGCAAATTGAAGCAATTTAAAGCTGCCAATTTTAAAGAAAGTAACACTATGTCTCTGTGTCATGTTATTCTACACTGCTCTTTCCCACACCTTTCTTAGGAAGTCTCCAATCAAAGACAAAATTTAAAGGGTTTCATTTCTACTGCTATCCTCCAGCCTAAGTAATTAAACTCCTCCCCAGATAGTAGGTAAAACAGAAATCAAATTAACTTCTCAATTAAAAGAAGTAAAAGCAAACATATGTATTAAAAATCTCTCTTCTTCTTCCTCTCTTCCTCTTCCTCTCTCTTCCAAATAATTAAATTGATTTGGACTCTGATTCTTTGTTTTGTAAGATTACATTTTAACTGAAACAGAG
The DNA here is from genome assembly GCF_010015895.1 of Lontra canadensis. Lineage (NCBI taxonomy): Eukaryota > Metazoa > Chordata > Mammalia > Carnivora > Mustelidae > Lontra > Lontra canadensis. The sequence goes on along the minus strand of NW_022631012.1, from coordinate 11,755,813 downwards.
AAAGCAAGAACTTCCCTTAAAATTCAAACAGTTCCTTGAATTTTTCAGTTAAGCTCCACCCTTGGCAACTGACTTCTCAAAGGTATGAGCCAACACCCAAATCCCCTTTGTACCTGGGATTAGGGAACAATATTTCTGTGTGTGTGAGTGTGTGTGTGTGTGTGTGTGTGTGTGTGAGAGAGAGAGAGAGAGAGAGAGAGAGTCAGAGTCAGAGACAGACAACAATTTAAAGCTGAGAAAACTGGAATTCATAAAACCCTTTTGATCCCTAGAGTAGTGGAAAATCCATTTCACTTACATTGTTACCCAGAAGTTAGAAGTGGCAAAACATAGAGCCCTTACTGTCCTAGAAACATATCAGGCCACACTGGTAAAAGAAGTAAGTGGTTTGAATAGCACTGCCTATTCTTTTTTTGTTGAAAAAACACCCTCTTCCCACCTTTTTCCAGGAAACTACCTGTAGGAAGCTCCGCGCTTCTTTTTGTACTTACCAATTCTACACCTTTGTCTGGTAAACTCAGGAATCTGCATTTCCAAAGGGGGTGGCTTACATCACAGAATTCGTGGGTCATTTTAAAATGATTTCTTTCTGATATGGTCTAGGTTAAAGCTTGATTTCATTGTCATATTCTGGGTAGGTATGCTTTGCCACTTGAAAGAAAATTTGTCTAGTCTTGCATCTTCTGTAAGTAAGTAGGTTTTACCAGGTGGAAATAAAATTGTCTTTTTAATATGTAGGCTTATTATTTTGGGAAAAGATTAAATCCTTACAGGTTAGTTACTTTTAAAATTGACTAATTCATACATTCAACAAATATTTTTGATCATCTACCATCATTGTCATTTCTAACATATTTTAACCTATATATATTGGTTTATTCATGAAAAATGATATATTAGCTTATTAAAAAGAATAATAATTTTAAGAATAAATTTCAATTTTAAAGGTTTTCAAATTCAGTAAAATGGTTCATGTATGAACTAAAATATGCACTAACCAGATGAAAATGTCACATCATGTAGTGTGCACTCTATTTCACAATTTTAAACTTAAACATAAATGAAACTTTAAATGATTATATAGAATGAGAGAATAGAAATCCTTGTATATCTTAATCTCTACAATCACATGGTATCATTTTTTTAATCTACTGTTTAAATTCAAGAATATTACATACTATAGGAGTCTGAGATAAAAACTAGTCTCCAAATAAGCTGAACAATTCTGAACTGCTGTGAATTTATTCTTTTTTTTTTAAATTTTATGTGAATTTACTCTTAAAATGCCTTTGTGTAGATTAATCTGCACATCTTGAGAAACTGCTATTTAACTGGGAATTCTCAGAATCAACTTTTATGTAAAATAAAATGCTTATTGAAGCATAAGTAATACAAATGTGCTAATTTGAAGCTTCCACTAGTGAGACTCGGTAATAGCATCAATTGGTACAGAATTTATACCAACAAAAGAATTTGGGAGGGAGTGTTCCATCATTGACATTATTAGAATCAAAGACTAATGGTGATAATAAAAAGCAAATCAACTCCTAGTTTGTTTTTCTTATTGTTTTTAAACACAGCTCCTTATTGCCTGAGCTAGGAAAGTACTACCCCTCCTTCTCTGTTCTCGTTACCCAGCTGCTGACCAGAGCCCAGCGTGCTGTCAAGTGTTGGCACGCCATGTTGGGCAGAACAAATGAACTCCTGTGTTCATGGTGCTTCCAAGTTCATGGGAGATCAACAGAGAATAAGTAAACAAATAAGAATTTATAAAATTCAAAGGGCTATGGGGGAAATTAATCAGATCCAGAGATGGAGAATTATAAGAAATCTATTAGGCAAGGTGGTGAAAGAAGGCTCTCGTTCCTGGTGCTTGATGAGCAAGGGAGGGGCTGCAAATTGAAGTTGGCAGAATTGAAGTTGGCTTTGAAGAATTAGGCTTTTATTCAAAGCGCACAGATAAAAAAATCCAAGTTTTAAGCAGTGGAATGACATAAGCTTATGTTTCCAAAAGATGACATTGGCTACTATGTGGAGAACAGATTGAATTCTGGCAAGAAGAGATTCTTGAAAACCTGCTAGAGTATTTCTAGTCCTGGAGAAAGATACTCGTGGCTTGGCCTTGAGAGATGGCAATGGTGTTGGAAAAATGAGCAAGATGTTTTCAGTAGGAATGAATGAAAGCAGGGAATGAGGTAAGGCAAGTTGTCAAGAATGATGCCCAGGCATTGGCTTGCATAAGGAGGAGAATGCTGATTTTTACTTAAATGAGAAGTTTGGTAAGGGACATGTTTCCTAATAGTAACTTGATCCAACATGCATCTCTCTGTGAATTTTTAGTAGGTTTTTTTTTTTTAGTAGTTTTGTTTTTAATAGACTTTATTTTTACAACAGTTTTAGGTTCACAGAATAATTGAGTAGGAAATACAGAGAATTCCCATATACCTCCTGCCTCTCCTCCTCTTCTCTCCGCCCCTAGCCTCTCTATATCAACATTTCACATCCGACTGGTACATTTGTTAAAATCAACTAATCTACATTCACACATCATTATCACCCCAAATTAATACTTTACATTAAGGTTCACTCTTCTTGTACATCGTACAAGTTTTGACCAATGTATAATGACACGTATCTACCATTATAGTATCAAACAGAATAGTTTCACTGCCCTAAAAACTCTCTGGGTTCTGCTTATTTATCTCTCGCTTCTCCTAACCCTTGGTAATCACTGAGTTTTCACCTTCTCCAGGGTTTTGCTTTTTCCAGGATGTCGTATCACAAGAATTATATAGTATTTAGCTTTTTCAGACTGGTTTCTTCTCTTAGTAATATGCACTTAAGTATTCTCTATGTCTTTTCATGGCTTAATAGCTCATTTCTTTTTTAACATGGAGTAATATCCCATTGTATGGAAGTATCACAGTTTATTTATCCTTGGTTGACTTCTTGGTGTTTCCAAACCCTGCAATTCTGAACAAATCCATAAACATCAGGTGCAGGTTTTTAGGTAAAGAGAAGTTTTCAGTTCATCTGGGTAGATACCAAGGAGCGCAATCGCTGGGTCATATGGTTAAGAATATGTTTAGTTTGTAAGAAACCGCCAAACAGCCTTCCAAAGTGGCTATAACATTTTGCATTCCCATCAACAATGAATGTTGCTCCACATACTTGCTAGCATTTCATATTGTCAGTGTTTGGATTTTCACCGTTCTGTTGGGTGTCTAGTGGTATCTCATTGTTGCTTTAATTTGCAATTCCCTAATGACATATATGTTGAACATCTTTTCATATATGTATTTGCCATCCGTATATCTTTCCTAGTGAGGTAACTGTTCAGGCCTTTTGCCCATTTTTTAAAAAGATTTTTATTTATTTATTTATTTCCTACTCAATCTTTTTTCTTTTTCTTTTCCTTTTTTCTCTAGATTTTATTAATTTATTTTAGAGAGAGAGAAAACACAAACTGGGGTGGAAGGGACAGAGGAAGAGGGAGAAGAAGTCTCTCCACTGAGCAGGGCACCCAATGCCGGGCTTGTTCCATCCCAAGACCCCGAGATCATGAGCCACCCAGGTGCCCCTCTGTGTATTTCATTTTTTAAAGCTTTTAAAAGAGTTCTTTGTGTATATATTTTCTCATTTAAAAAAATCTTAATTTCACCATAGTCAACATACAGTGTTATAATAGTTCCATGTGTACAATATAGTCATTCAATAATTCTATACATTACTTAGTGCTTATCATGATAAGTGAACTCTTTAATCCTTTTCACCTGATTTACCCATCCTCCCACCTGCCTCCCCTCTGGTAACCATCAGTTTGTTCTCTATAGTTTAAAGTCTGTTTCTTGGTTTGTCTCCCTCTCTATCTTTTTTTCCCCATTTGTTCATTTGCTTTGAGTGAGATCATACAGTAGTCTTTTTCTGACTGATTTATTTTGCTTAGCATTATACCCTCTAGCTCCTACCATTTTGAGTTTATTTTTGCCTATGGTGTAAGAAAGTGGTCCAGTTTCTTCTTTTGTTTTTGTTTTTGTTTTTTTGTGTTTTTTAAATTTTTTTAAAAATAAACATATAATATATTTTTATCCCCAGGGGTACAGGTCTGTGAATCGCCAGGTTTACACACTGGTTTTTTTTGTTTGTTTGTTTGTTTTTGCAAGTAGCTGTCCAGTTTTCCCAACATCATTTGTTGAAGAAGTTGTCTTTTTCCCATTGTATATTCTTGCCTCCTTTGTCAAAGATTAATTGATCCTATACCTATGGATTTATTTCTGGGTTTTTTATTCTGTTCCATTGATCTGTGTGTCTATTTTTGTGTCGGTACCATACTTTTTTATTACTATAGCTTTGTAATACAACTTGAAGTCCAGAATTCTGACACCTCCAGTTCTGCTTTTCTTTTTCAAGATTGTTTTGACTATTTAGTCTTTGTGGCTTTATACAAATTTTAAGATTGTTTGTTCTAGTTCTGTGAAAAATGCTGTTGTTATTTTGACAAGGATGCCATTAAATAGGTTGCTTTGGGTAGTATGGACATTTAACAATACTTGTTCTCCCAATCCATAAGCATGGAATATCTTTCCATTTTTTTGTGTCATTTTCAATTTCTTTTATCAGTGTTTTATAGTTTTCAGAATACAGGTCTTTCACTTCTTTGGTTAGGTTTATTCCTGGGTGTTTTATTATTTTTGATATAACCGTAATTGGGATTATTTTCTTAATTTCTCTTTCTGCTATTTCATTATTAGTCCATAGAAATGCAACAGATTTCTCTATATCAGTGTTATATCCTGTAACTTTACTGAATTCATTTATCAGTTCCAGTAGTTTTTTGGAGGAATCTTCAGGGTTTTCTATATATAGTACCATGTCATCTGCAAATAATGGAAGTTTGAGCTCTCCCTTACTTATTAGAGGGCTTTTTATTTCTTTTTGTTTGCTGTGGCTAGGGCTTCCAGTACTATGTTGAATAAAAGTGGTGAGAGTGGACAACCTTGTCTTATTCCTGACCTTGGGGGAAGAGCTCTTAGTTTTCACCATTGAGTATGATGTTACCTGTGAAATTTTCATCTGTCACCTTTATTATGTTGAGGTATGTTCTCTGTAGACCCACTTTGTTAAGGTTTTTTTTTTATCATCAGTGGATATTGTACTTTGTCAAATGCTTTTTCTGCATTTATTGGAATGATCATATGGTTTTTATCCTTTCTCTTGTTGATATGATGTATTTCATTGATTGATTTGCAAATATTGAACCACCTTTGCATCCCAAGAATAAATCCCACTTGATCATGGTGATTGGTTTTTTTAAATGTATTGTTGGATTAGGTTTGCTAATATTTTGTTGAGGATCTTTGCCTCTATGTTTATCAGAGATATTGGCCTGTAGTTCTCTTTTTTTATGGTGTCTTTATCTGATTTTGGTATCAGGGTAATGCTGGCCTTATAGAATGAATTTGGAAGTTTTCTTTCCTCTTCCATTGTTTGGAATAGTTTCAAAGGAATAGGAATTAACTTTTCTCTGAATGTTTGGTAGAATACACCTGTGAAGTCAACTGATTCTGAACTTCTGTTTGTTGGGAGTTTTTAAATTACTGATTCAATTTTATTGCTGGTGATCAGTCTGTTCAAATTTTCTATTTCTTCCCAATTCAGTTTTAGGAGGTTATTTGTTGATAGGAATTTATCTGTTTCTTCTAGGTTGTCCAATTTGTGGCATATAATTTTTCATAATGTTCTCTTACAATTCTTTGTATTTCTCTGGTATTGGTTGTTATTTTTCCTCTTTCATTTTTGATTTTATTTGAGTCCTCTCCCTTTTTATTATGAATCTGGCTAAAGGTTTATCAATTTTGTTGATCTTTTAAAAGAACCAGTTCCTGGGGTGATTGATCTGTTCTATTGGTTTTTTGTTTGTTTGTTTTTAGTTTCTATATCATTTATTTTTGCTAGTCTTTATTATTTCCTACCTTCCACTTGTTTTGGTTTCTATTTGTTCTTTTTCTAGCTCTTTTAGGTGTAAAGTTAAATTATTTATTTAAGATTTTTCTAGCTTCTTGAGGTAGGCCTAAATTGCTATAAACTTCACTCTTAGAACAAGTTTTACTATATCCCAAAGATTTTGGACCATTGTGTTTTCATTTTCATTTATTTCCATGTATTTTTTTCTTTCCTCTTTGATTTCTTGTTTCAGTCATTCATGGTTTAGTGCAGGTAATTTAACCTTCATGTATTTGTGTTCTTTCCAGATGTTTTCTTGTGTTTTTTTTCTAGTTTCATAGTGTTGTGATCGGCAAAGATGCATGGTATAACCTTAATGTTTTTGAGTTTCTTAAGACTTGTTTTGTGGCCTAACCAGTGACCTATTATGGGAAATGTTCCATGTACACTTGAAAAGGGTGTATATGGGGTGCCTGGGTGGCTCAGTGGGTTAAGCCTCTACCTTTGGCTCGGGTCATGATCTCAGGGTCCTGGGATTGAGCCCCGCATCAGGCTCCCTGCACAGCAGGGAGCCTGTTTCCCCCTCTTTCTCTGCCTACCTCTCTGCCTCATTGTGATCTCTCTCTCTCTGTCAAATAAATAAATAAAATATTTTTTTAAAAAGGAAAAGAAAAGGGTGTGTAGTCTCCTGTTTTAGTTGGAATATTCTGGATAGAGAATCTGATAGATCCATCTAGGCCAGTGTATTGTTCAAAGCCACTGTTTCCTTGTTGATTTTCTGTTTGGATGATCTATCCATTGATGTAAGTGGAGTGTTAACGTTCCCCTACTATTACTGTATTACTATAGATTACTTCCTTTTATGTTTGTTGTAAGTTCCTTTATGTATCTGGGTGCTCTCGTTCTGGGTACACGAATATTTACAGTTGTTATATCTTCTTGTTGGATCATTCCTTTTGTGATTATTTAGAGTCCCTCTTTGTCTCTTATTACAGTCTTGTTTTAAAGTCTATTTTGTCTGAATAAGTATTGCTACCCTAGTTTTCTTTTGACATCCATTTGCTTGATAAATATTTCTTCATTCTCTTACTTTAAATCTGTATGTGTCTTTCAGTCTGAAATGAGTCTCTTGTAAGCAGCATATCTTGCTTTTTTATTCATTCACTCACTGTATGTCTTTGACTAGAAGGTTTAGTCCATTTACATTCAAAGTAATTATCGATACAAATGTACTTATTGCCATTTTGTTACTTATTTACTGGTTGGTTGTTTTTGTGGTTTTGTAGTTTTTCTCTCTTTCTTCTCTCACTCTCTCACAGTTTGCCGACTCTCTTCAGTTATATATTTCAATTTCTTTCTCATTATTTTTTGCATGTCTATTACTGTTTTTTATTTGTGGTTACCATTATGTTTATATATAGTATCTTATGCATATGCAGTCTATATTAAGTTGATGATTGCTTAAGTTTGAACCCATTCTTTTTTTTTTTAAGATTTTATTTCTTTAATTGACAGAGACAGAGACAACTAGAGAGGTAACACAAGCAGGGGCATTGGAAGAGGGAGAAGCAGGTCTCCTGCTGAGCAGGGGGCAGGATGCAGGGCTCGATTCCAGGACCCTGGGACCATGACCTGAGCTGAAGGCAGACACCTAATGTCTAAGCCACCCAGGAGCCCCAAGTTTGAACCCATTCTTTACTCCTCACTCTCCCATGATTTAGGTATATGGCGTTATACTTTACAGCCCTTTATTTTGTGAATCCCTTAACTGATTTTTATAGGTATATTTAATTCTACTGCTTTTGTGCTTCCTACATTTCTCACTCTTATTTATGGTCTTTCCTTTCCATTCAAAGTGTTCGTTTGAACATATATTACAGGGCTGGTTTAGTGGTGATGAATTCCTTTAACTTTTGATTTTCTGGGAAACTCTATCCCTCCTTCTCTTCTGAATGACAGCCTTGCTGGATAGAGTATTCATGGTTGCAGGTTTTTTTCTTCTAGCACTTTGAATATACCATGCCACTCTGTTCAATCCTGCAAAGTTTCTTTCTTTTTTTTTAAGGTTTTATTTATTTATTTGAGAGCGAGAGCAAGAGAGAGAGCATGAGTGGGGTGAAAAGCAGAGGGAAAAGCAGACTCCCCATTGAGCAGGGAGCCTGACGTGGGGCTTAATCCTGGGACTCTGGGATCATGACCTGAGGCAAAAATGGACACTTAACTGACTGAGCCAGTTTACTAGATTACCCCTAGCCTGCAAACTTTCTGCTGAAAAATCAGCTGACAGCCTTATGGGTTTTCCCTTGTATGTAACTGTTTTCTTTCCTCTTGCTGGTTTTGAAACTCTTTCTTTATCACTACTATTTGCCATTTCAATTACTGTGTGTCTTGGTGTAGACCTCCTTGGGTTGATTTTGTTGGGGGCTCTGTGTGTCTCCTGGATCTAGATTTCTGTTTCCTTCCACAGATTCAAGAAGTTTTCAGCTGTTATTTGTGTAAATAAATTGTCTGTCTCCCTTTCCCTTTCTTCTCCTTCTGGGATCCCTATAATGTGAATGTTATTACGCTTGATAGTGTTGTTGAGTTCCCTTAGTCTATTTTCATTTATTATTATTTTTTTCTCTCCTTGATCACTTTCCATAACTTTGTCTTCCAGATTGCTGATCCCTTCTTCTGCTTCCTCTAGTCTACTATGTATTTTGTCCAGTATATATTTAATTTCAGTTACTGAGTTCTTCATCTCTGACTGATTTTTATGTTTTCTATCTCTTTGTTGAAGATCTCACTGAGATCTTCCATTCTTTCCTCTACTCCAGTGAGTATCTTTATGACTGTATTTTAAATTCTCTATCAGGCATATTATTTATCTGTTTTGTTTAGTTCCCTTGCTATGATTTTGTCCTTCTCTTACATTTGTCTCTCTGTAACTCTTTATATGTGTTAGAAAAATCAGCTACGTCTCTTGCTCTTGAAAGTAGTGGCCTTCTGAAGAAGTTCTATAGTGTCCTGCAGTGCAACAGCCCATGTTCAACAGAACCTGGGCTTTAGGGGTGTCTGCTACGTGTGTTGCATGTGCCCTACTGTTATGGTTGAGCTGCATTTGCCTTCAGTCCAGTCATCTCCAATGGCTCTCTCTGCCTATTGTGTGCAAGGTTTGGTCCCTGTGTTGCAGTCTGGGGCTGCCTTTGGCTTGAAAGACCAGACCAGGCATTTTTCCCAGGGATGCAATAACACTGAAGTGCAGAGTGCTTTCCCTATATCTTCCTTTTGAGAAGCTTTTGTTGGTGGGTGGGGCTTGTAGTCAGACCCAGTGTCTGCCCCTGCACACTGCTGGGGCCACAGATGGACTGGTGTGTGTGGTTATTTTCCTTTCTCCCCAAGACAGGAATCACGTTGGAGTGGTTCTGTCCCTATCGGGGCTGCTTGCACACTCCCAGGTTTGTGGCACTGCTTTGGGTGAGCTCTGGCCAAGGGCTTATTATAGTGGGAAGATCTACAGGAGAATATGAGGGTGGAGTGTGAGATGCCAGAGAAATCCATGCTGGTCCACTGCAGGGGGTGGGACGTGCAGCCTCTTGGGAAAATTCCTCTCAAGGCCAGCCAAGTTGGAAGGGGCAGATCTGCAGAAGGGAGAGGCAATGCATACTGTTAACAAGGAAGATGGCGGGTATGCTGCTATGCTTTTTCCAGGAGGTATCCGTTTATCTGGGCTTGGGCAGGGCAGGGAAATGGCACTTGCCAGCTCTTTTGTTCTTGGAGAGATTTCCCAATGATCCCTACCCCTCCAGCTCTGAGATTAGTAAATGAATCTTCCCATTTACCCCAGGCATTTATCAAATTGTTGTGTCTATGCTATATCTCAGTGGGGCTGTTTGTTGTGCCGTCTCTTGAAGAGCAGTGACTCAGTTTCCTATTGCCCTCTCAATCTCTCAGGTGTTAAGCCCCACTTATTGTAAGAACTCAGAAGTTTAGGTCCTTCTGATTTTCAAAGCCAAATGTTATGGGGATTTGTCTTCCCAGTGCAGGTCCCTCATGCCTGGGGTGCCTGGTGTAGGGATCTTCTCCTCTCCCCACTCCACACTCATCATGTCCCTCCCTCCTCTGGATAGTCCAGTGGGTCATTTTGGCTCCTGACTGGGTCTCCACCCTTACTATTCTCTTCGGTGTGGCCTCTACATTTAGCTCTGGAGAGTCAGTTCTGCCAGTCTTCAGGACATTTTCTGGGTTATTTGTACAGATTTGGGTGTTGTATAGTTGCATCTGTGGGAGGAGGTGATCTTGGTGTCTTCTATTCCACTATCTTCCCCAGAAGTCCTTAGGTAACAGTTCTTTATCAGATTTATCTTTTGCAAATATTTCTTCCCAGTCCGTGGCTCACCTTCTCATGCTCTTGATTAGATTTCCGTTTTATATCTTCAAACCACTGTTTCATGTTTCATTTTAATTCAGTTAAATGATGAAATCTTTTATATTCTATAAGGCTTTCTTTTCTCTCTCTCTCTCTCTCTCTATATATATATATATATACATATATATATATATAAAGGGGGCAAGCAGGGGGCAAGGGGCAGAGGGAGACGAAGAAGCAGACTCCCTGATCAGTGGGGAGTCCTGTGGGACTCAGTCCCAAGACCCAGAATCCCAAGACCGTGACCTGAGCTGAAGGCAGATGCTCAACTGACTGAAACTCCCAGGCACCCTAAAAATAAATATATTTTATTATTACAAAGGCAATATGTAGTCTTCATGGAAAATTTAAAAAACACATAATTCGGAAAGAGAGGAAGATCCTGTGAAAAACTCTGGCACCTAGAAGACTAGTGGCCTTGGGAATATCTGGAAACCACACCCTTGGCCTGGGCAATTTGACAATACATGCCAAAAGCCTAAAAAAGATACCCACCCTTTGTCCCAACAATCCATGTTTAGAAATGTATTCCAATAAAATAATTGGATGTGTGCCCAGAGAACTAAATACAAGGATGTTCCTAATTGGAAAAAAAATTAGAAACAACTTATATTCGTTTGCTAGGGCTACCGTACAAAGCACCACAGACTGGGTGGCTTAAACAACGGGAATTTATTTCTCACAATTCTGGAGCCTAGAATCCAAGATCAATATAGCAGCAAGATTTGTTTCCTCTGAGGCTTCTCTCCTCAGAGAAGGAAAAACAAAAAATATTTTACTTATTTATTTGACCCAGGAAGTGGGGGAGAGCATGCACAAATAGGGGGAGTGGTAGGCAGGGGAGAAGCAGGTTCCCTGCTGGACAAGGAGCCTGATATGGGACTTGATCTCAAGACCCGCCCAACCGACTGAGCCACCTAGGTGCCCCAGTATTTTTTGATAACAGTTTTCTGCCATGTTATTTTCCTTTAGCCATCCTTCTAGATGGCCATCCTCTCCCTGTGTCTTCATATAGTCTTATGTCTTATGTCTTCTGCTTACGTCTATGTCCAAATTTCCTCTTCTTATATGGGGACCAGTCCTAGTGGATTAAGTCCCACCCTCATGACCTCATTTCAACTTAATTATCTCTTTTAAATCCCATCTCTAAATAAAATCACATTCTGAGATACTGGGGTTTAGGACTTCAACATATAAATTTTAGGGAGACATGATTCATCCCATAACACAACCTATTCCAAGAATTGGGAATTAATAAAATAAATTATGATATAGTCATAAATCCATAATTATAGTTCATATATGAGTTTTTAATTCAATTTAAAATATGGTATTAAAAATAGGTCTAGAAATTTACATGGCACAGATAGACTTTCATGATATATGTTGCTCGATGGAAAGAATGGGCTACACAATAATATGGGTATTTTCTTTTCTTTCTTTACTTCCTTCTTTCCTTCCTTCCTTCCTTCCTCCCTCACTCACTCATTCTTTCTCTTTCTCTCTCTTTCCTTCCTTCCTTCCCTTCCTTCCTAAGTAGGCTCCACACCAGCATGGAGCCCCATGCAGGGCTTGAACTTGCAACCCCGAGCTCATGACCTGAGCAGAGACAAAGAATCTCAACCAGCTGAGTCACCCAGGCACCCCTGATTCTTTTTCTTTCTCTGTGTGGAATAAATACACAAAAGCACAGAAAAATAGCTGAAAAGGCTTAACAGCAATTACATTTGGGAATTGATATGGTTGATATTAATTTGTTTTATTTCTGTTTACTTATTTGTTGCTTAACTATGCATCTACATTTTTTTCCACGGTAAGTTTGTGCACTATTTTAAAAGAAACTTCTCGTGACACAAACACCTTCCCCCATCCCCACCAAAAAAGGGGGAAATCTGCCCTATGTCTAAGTATTTTTTTAAAATATTTTATTTATTTGACACAGGAAGCGGGGGAGAACATGTACAAACAGGGGGAGTGGTAGACAGGGGAGAAACAGGCTCCCTACTGAACAAGGAGCCTGATGTGGGACTTGATCTCAGAACCTCCCCAACAGACTGAACCACCTAGATGCCCCAGTATTTTTTGATAACAATTCTCTGCCATGTTATTTTCCTTTAGTCATTCTCCTTTCCTGCTCCTAAGCTGAGTTTTAGTGGAAGATGAAAGCTCACTGTTTCTATTTGTCCCCATATAATGATAACCTGCTCATTTAATGTGCAGTGAAGTACTCAGTGTACTTAATTCTTTTTTGGAGATTATTTGGGAAGGTTTTTGCTTAATCATAAGGCATTACTGAAGCCAGTGACATTATGATGAAATGATTCATCTTGGTTTAGGGCGTATGATCAGATAGGCTCTGAGCTCTATTTTCAAATTTATAGAGAAAACTAAAAAAAAAAAAAAAAAAAAAAAAAAAAAATAGAGTGGATTCCCAGAAAGAGAGGAGGGTGAAATACATTCAGAGTCTTGATCTCTGTGATTTCTAGCTTAGGAGGCAGAGGGTGACTAGTCACACCTCATTCACAGGAGAGTGAACTATAGTCGTTTTTCTTCTAAAGTCTGCTATTTCTTCAGAGGCTGAGAAATTACTCTCTTTTAGGTCGGCTCCTCATTCCCCCACTTCTGTAGCTTGGGTAATTTATGCACAAAATAAGTAATGTTTGAATAAAAAGACAACAGCTAAGTTAAGACATGATAAAGAAATTTGAGGCTACATGTATGCAGATATACACATATCAAGCCTTCACTTTGCATTATATGCCTGCATGGCCATTGAAGCTTTTGGTGCACTGAAATGTAGCAGCTCCCTAGGTTGTTACATGTAGTAGTGATGGATTTAGTGTCACTACACCTGTGTAAGCAGGTGGTCTTCACCAAGAGCACAACTTGAGAATTTAGTCTTGTAATAAAGACGGTGTTTTGTATTGAACACCTTTGTTTACACCTCTGGCAAGTCTTAACAATTCGTCTAAAATTAAGAATCCTCTCAAGAGGCACATATTTCATAGACTGCTTCTTGCCCTCAACTTACCAAACAAACAGAGCTGCTTATGCTGATTTATCCATTTTCAGAGCAGAGTAATGATCATGCACTCCAGATTCCTAGCATTTTGCTTTGATCCAGAATAAAATTTGATTAAATGACTATTTACATCTATTATTTACACCGCTCTTGGTGAGCAGCCTTGATTACAGTGTCTGACCTCCATGCTCCTGGCCAGTAAGTGTGAATTAGGGATGCTCTTCAGGTCGGTTCTTGCAGTGGCCAGTCAGCCCTTACTACCTTGTAATACTTGGGAGTTGGTGAAAATGTTAAGAGGGGAAAGAAACCAGAAAGTTGCCTACCAAGGTGTCTCTGGCAGAACTCTCTTGAATAGTTGTTTGATCTTTGGTCAGACCTGGATTGTACTTAGATAAGAGATTATCAGTGAATATAGAGTCTTACAGGTCTTTCCTCTAGGCTGACAGCAATTCAAGGGCATGGGCCATGTCTCTGTCTTGAGAATTCTAGGCCTCGCACAGAACAGGCACATAATATATATCTATTCGATTTAATTCCCAATCAACCACCTACTTCCTTATGACCCTCATTTTATATATATTTTTCTGTTACTAACCTGGGATAGGATAAAATTCTATTAGGGTTATGAGGCTTGAATATTATTCTACTATTACTTGATATTTTGGAGAAGAATGACACACCTGAAACTAATGTAATATTATGTGTCAACTATACTTCAATTAAAAAAATAAACAAATGCATACTTTTTTTTTTTTTAAGTAGACTCTATACCCAACATGGGGCTTGAATTTGTGATTCCAAGAACAACAGTCACGTGCTCTACTGACTGAGCCAGCCAGGTGTCCCAAATCAATAAATATATTTTTAAAACATTAGAGATGAAAGAGACCTTAGAGATATTACTAGAGAATGCCTTCATTTTACAAATGGGAAACTGAAGTCCACAGAGGTTAAATGACTTCAAAGCTGGTTAGTGGCAGAGATGAAGCCAGAAGACTCCAGGTCCTTCTGGCTCCCAGTTAATACTAAATACCCCTGAGCCACTAAGAAGACTGCGTCTGCTCTAAGTTATACTGTTTGGTTTTTTTCTTTCCTCTTCTTCTACCTCTCTTCACATATTAGGTTTTTTGGTTTTGTTTCCCCCCTCCCACATGGACGTGAGATCAGCACGCAAATCAGAGAACTTGGAAGTTTTTAGAAAAACTGGGCTATATTGTGTTGTGGCCCAGCATGGTGGGGGTGGAAGTTTATCTTTCTGGAAAGGTATTATATTTTCTCATGTCCTCTGAGCTGTGGTCGAATGTGAGAGCTTACCCAAGTACCGATATCTTTACTGCTCAGTGAATGTACCTTGCACTGGAATGTCAGGAGACTGATTTCTCTTCTTGGCTCTGTCACCATTCCTGTGGCCTTGGGAAACTTAATTTTCCTCCATGGGTCTCAGTTCCTCATTTATAAAATATAGAACCTGGACCAAACGAGCCCTAAAATCATATGATTCTACCTGTTTCCACTTCTGTTTATAAACATTAAAAAAAACCATTTTCTACTTTTAAAGTAAAAGCCACACTTAAGCCCCCGTGGAATTTGGTCACCCTTACATTTTTATGTGAATGTTGACAGGTTTTCTCTGCTCTCTTTGGTATAACTGGAATGATTTAATTTTTTAATTTCATTTTTTAAAGATTTTATTTATTTAATTGACAGAGAGAGAGAGAATGAGAGAGAGACAGCAAGACTGGGAACACAAGCAGGGTGGGAGAGGGAGAAGCAGGCTTCCTGCTGAGCAGAAAGCTTGATGCAGGGCTCAATGTGTGGGTTGGGGATATGGGGGGAACTCAGTCCCAGGACCCTGGGATCATGACCTGAGCTGAAGACAGAGCTTAATGACTGAGCAACCCAGGCGTCCCCTAATTTTTTAATTTCAGTGGCTTCAATTACTATCTTCTATTTATCATTCTACCAAAGAAGTAATTGGCACAATGGTTAAAGTCGATCTATGAGTCTGTTCCTTCAAGCCTTATTTCAAGCATTACTTCGAAAATCTCTAAACCTCTTCTAGCTGTCACTCATCTGGAGTCACGCGGTGTCTATGGATCCTGTCGTTTTTGCTTCTTGTGGAACTGGGAGAGAGGGAATAGTGTCTCCTCAGGATCAGGAATCCTGGGAGGTGCCCGGAGGGGGAACATTGAGTAGAGGGAGGGAAAACGGCCAGAAGGCTGACTCTGCCATAGCAGGTGACAAGGAGTTAGTTGCAACCTGACTCCTCTCCCCACTGTGGGGTTACTGGCTTTGTGTTGTCTCCACAAAGTCCCCTAGACATGTCACGGCAGCCTATCCCCTGCCTCTTCTGCTTACATACCTCCACACCCCGGAATGGAGAATCAAGAGATCAGCTTTTCTGGCTGCAGTTGAAAGAGGCAAGTGGCCTGACTTATCCTGAAAATTACCCTGATGTGCAAAGCTGCCAAATGCAGTTGCTTGTTACCTGCACTTACAGGAACACGAGGCCCAGCGTGGCATTACTTTGCCTCTAGCAGACCTTTCTCTTTTGCATCAACTGTTTCACACCATCAATCACTCGACGGCATTTATGAAGTCCTTGCCTTAAGCGTGAAGGAAGGTTGAGAAGGAAGAGAAGCCATGATCTCTGGCTTTGAGGACAGAAATTGAGGAGAGAAGACTTGAGAATGCATAAAAACACTAAGTACTACATAAACAAGTATAAATGAACATAATGGAGAGTATTTCCAGACATTTTAGGAGTTAACTGGCATGATCAAGCTTGGGTGAAGTTAGTCAGAGAAGACTTATAGTTTCTTAGAAGACGGTCACTGCAAATTTAATTGAATATATGAATATACTTACCTAGAGAATCCGGGAAAAATTTTACAAAGGATTGAAATGATTACAGAAAACCCCACCAAGTCATATTCTAGAGAACACCAAAGACACAAATGAAAAAAAAATCACATGGCAAACATGTGAGAAGGGCTTGATAGAGAGACCGAGGAAGCTAAACAGGTGATCTGTAGAAATACACCTGAATGCCAAGCTGAGGATTGGATCTGATCAAATTTGTAACAGGGAGCCACCGGAGGTTCTTAAAAATGGAAATGGCATATGAAATCATCAAGGAAGATTAATCTTCCCACTATATATAAACTAATAGAGAAAAGTTAGTGGCAGGACCCAGGTCAGGGCTGTAGCTGTGGAAATGCGGTGAAGATAAACTGGTGGGATGAGAGGGAATCAACCAGCAGGGCTTGACCTGGGTTTGGACAATAACAGCCAACATTCACCGGTTGCTTTCTACGCGCGAGTCACAGGGCTGAGGGCTTGTCACGTGACTTAGGACTCTATGAGAAGAAATTAAATAACTTGCTCCGGATCATACAACATGAGTGAGGAACTGGAATTTGAACGGATCGCTGGCTCTAAAGGACTTAACTACTGTGCTAGATTGCATCTCTGAAGTCAAAGAGTAAGGGAAAAAATTACCCTAGTGCTGTAGCTGAGAGTTTGCCTTTCAGGTTCAGACTCCCTGGGATTTCATCCTGTCTTATGACACTAGCTATCCACTCCTGGATAGTCCACTGAAAATCCTACCCTTCCTTTTCCTTGTCTATAAAACTGGAAATAAATAGGGGCGCCTGTGGCTCCGTCGGTTAAGTGTCCGGCTTCAGGTCAGGTCATGATCTCAGGGTCCTCGGATCAAGCCCCACATCGGGCTCCCTGCTCAGTGGAAAGCCTGCTTCTCCCTTTCCCTCTGCTCCTCCCCCTACTCGTGCTCCCTTTCCCTCTCCCTCTCTCTCTTTCTCAAATAAATAAAATCTTTTTAAAAATGAGGATAAATAGTACTTGTGTCAAGGACTGCTATAAAGCAGAAAAGTGTTATAGTATGTACTCTACTCGTCCCAGTGCCTGACACTGAGGACAGAAATTGGTGAGTGTTCAGTAAATGTTAACTACCAATAAAATTGTTGTTATCATCCTACGTCTTGGATCCTGGCAAAATAGTGCTATAATTGCCAGAATAATAAAAAAGGGGAAATTTGGTTTAAGGTTATTTTCCTCTCACGAGTCCTTTGCTCTTGAGTTATAGAAGATTTAGGGATCAGTTGAATCACACTAAGGGATTTGATGAGAAATGTAGTGATGTCCCTAAGAGAAGAAAATGCCAGTCTTACAGATCACTGAAGAAAAATCATGCTAGAAGTGAGGGAGAGGGAGGGAGGCTAAGACTTTGGTTAGTGTAGAGTCTCTTGGGTTGTAGATAGGGAGGAATTGGATTGCCATTTTATTAACTTATAGATGAGCATGAATTTACCTTCCCCTTTGGTTTCCTCTTTTTCATCCTCACTATTAATAGACTGTGCATATACTGAGAAGTAATCCATGCTACAATGCTTCCTCAGAACTGTATGCACTGAAAACGCAGCTAGTAGGGAAACTTTAAAAGGACATTGCTTAAAGAAAAATACAAAAAGCAATAACATGACAGGTGACTGTCATTGTTCATAGATCAGAGGGCTGCTAGTCCTCTGAAGCCCTTTTCTTCCTAAAGAGAGCTCCAAGAGGTCTTTGTGCCCCACATGTAATGACTACTTAGGAGCTGAGTCAAACAAGGACTCTTATTTTAGTTTTCTAAATACCAAGTCTGGGCAGGCCTGTGTTTTCACTACGTGGGTGGGGTACGTGGTTAAGCTAATTCACCTCACAGGGTACCATGGCTCAGTTAATTCTCTCAAATGACCAGAGACAGCCTAAGTGGGGAGCTAAGCTACTTCCCACTGAGCTAACAGGAAGTAGGGATTTGACATTCTACCTTTCCAGTTCCTTCTGTATTCTGGCGTGGCTAAGTGATATTGAGAAAAGACAGAGTAATCATTGGTGATATTAGTGCTCTCAAAGTTATTCATTTGCAAACATTTATTGACAATGGTGAGTATATGTATAGAATACAATATCAGGTACATAGTAGAAAGTTATATGTTGTTGGCTATGAGCCAGGGTTTGGACTGCACATTTGCCAATATACAATATTTAATTGGATAAGTCTGGTGATGGGTATTAAGGAGGGCACGGATTGCATGGAGCACTGGGTGTTATACGCAAACTATGAGTCATAGAACACCACATCAAAAACTAATGATAGGGGCGCCTGGGTGGCTCAGTGGGTTAAGCCTCTGCCTTCGGCTCAGGTCATGGTTTCAGGGTCCTCAGGGTCCTGGGATCGAGCCCCCCATCAGGCTCTCTGCTCAGCTCGGAGCCTGCTTCCTCCTCTCTCTCTGCCTGCCTCTCCACCTACTTGTGGTCTCTGTTGTTAAATTAAAAAAAAAAAAAAAAAAAAAAAAACTAATGATATACTGTATGGTGACTAGCATAACATGATAAAAAAAATTGCATTTCTTTTTATTTTTAAGTAATCTCAGGCTCGAACTCACAACCCTGAGATCAAAAGTTTCATGCTCTATTGACTGAGCCCACCAGGTACCCCTTAATGGCATTTCTTTCTTTCTTTTTTTTTTTTTTTAAGATTTTATTTTTTTATTTGACAGAGAACACAAGTAGGAGGCAAGGGAGGGGGCGGGGGGGGGGGGGGGGGGGGGGGAGGGTGGAGCAGGCTCCCTGCTGAGCAGAGAGTTGGATGCGGGGCTCGATCCCAGGACCCTGAGATCATGTCCTGAGCCTAAGGCAGAGGCTTAACACACTGAGCCACCAAAGGTGCCCCCTTAACTGCATTTCTTTAAGCAAAATTCAGCTCTATCTACAGATAAGAAAGATTAGGTACAATATAGATTGGGTGCATTTTCTCACTTTTGAGAAGATGTGAAGAAATCCCAGCTTCAGTCTAGCCATGGCAAAGTGATGGCGATTACGCAGCAGTGACTGGTGTCTGTGAGCTCCTGTTAAGTGGTCGTTACAGAATTTGAAAGGACAAGGCATATTTCATGTACTAGTCTTCAACCATCTCCATCAAGCTGTTACCATGGAAACAGAAAACTTAAAGACTTCCTTACAATCATTTTGGAAGGGAAATGTCTATTTCTAGCTGATATTTGGCCTCCCTAAAGTAGAGTTTATGAAGAGTTTCTTATTGTCTACTATGTAGTGAGAAATTTAGCACAAAACAGGGAGCAACATTGTGGGGCAAAATGATTAGCAATCACAAAAAGGAAAAAACCCACTTTGATGAGCACAGAGCTAGGTCCTACAGGTCAGTTATGACCTGAATATAATTTAGGTACTCTAGAAGTAACTTATCTTCATGTTCTGTGGCCTGCCTCTCTCTAGCTTGCAGCTGAATAGTTTCTTGCCCTAACTATTCTCATAACCTTACAGAACAATCACCACTTTGAGATTAGATCTCCTTGGTTAGTGTAGAGAACACCCAAGTCATAAACTCAATATCAGTTACCAAAGATCATCTAGCTAAGCATTTTTTTTTTACCTGCTACATCCTTAAGGGTAAATAAGACCTAGCACCTCTTGATAGGTTTCCATTTTTGTCTCTACAGCTATGCCAATTAAATAGCTTTTTTTGAGAATCTAATTTTGTTTTCAAGAAAGATGAAGAATTTAGTGTTTCATACAGCCTATGTTAATACTAGTTCTGAAGCAAAGTGGAACCCATGGAAAAGAAGAATTTATTTCAGTCTATTTTACCACTTGGAACATTAATTCCATAAGGCAAATACTTTATTAAATTCTGCTGGTATTTAAAGCTTATGAAATGCATTTGCTTGGTTCTTTTAAACCACATTGAACTTTTTTCTTTGGATGCTTCCAAAATTGCATTGGAATTTATCAAATTTTAAAATGCATGTTCTTAGATACCACAATTTCCCCTCAAGGAATTTCTTCCAGAAAAATATTCCCATTAAATGAAAGACCATTCTGAACTTGAAGCTGCTCAGCCCGGTTTCTGTCCTTGGCTCCAAGAATGCCAGACAAGAGACTGGCCGATTCTCTTCTGAAAAAATTTAACAGCACAAGAGAAATGACTTTTGGAGGCCCTACAACAAAGCGGGTGGATTCCTGCTTCATGACCCCAAAGTAAAGCCCACCAAGAACAAGCCCCATTTGAGTACACAGAACTAACAACTACCTATTATGTGAAAGTCACTTGACATTTGAGGAATGTCTCTATCATGAAAGGCAGACACCAAAACAAAGGAATTTTTGGAAAGTAGACACAATGCAGGAAGATAAATTATATCCGTGAAACATGAATAAACAACAATGGAGTACTATATAAAAAAGGAAGGAGTGATCCAAGAATAAAGGGAGCTCTTGGAAATGAAAAATATGATTGCTGAAATAAGATATTCATACAAGCATTGGAAGACAAAGAAAAGGGAATTTCCCAGAAGGTAGATCTAAGAGATGACATAGAAACGGAGTAAAAGAGAAAGTAACAGGGTTAGTCCAGGAAGCTCAGGATTTCTTGAAAAATGGAGAGACAGAGATACAGAGAAGAGAACAGACTACATCAGAGTCCCTATAGCAAACCCACTTCATCCCATATAGTGCAAATAAAGAGATTTTTACCAAGTGACTACTTAAAGAATGGAAAGCAGGAAGGATTAGGGAGCACATAAAGGTGGTAGAGTGTCCAGAGACTAGTCTCAGTGAGAAACTTCGAGTCCCAGAGCAGAAGAGGCTGGGTCAGAGCAGATGGTGTAAATGGAAGTCAGTGACAACCCGAGCCCAGGAGGAAGGGCCTCCCAGGGGGAGATACAGCTACTGTTCGAGAGATGTGATTCTTCATAAGGGATACAGCAGAGAAGAAATACTCTGGCTTCTCTCTCTTCCTGTGATCTGATCTCACACTGGCCAACCCTAGCCAGAAACCAGCTAACAGAATTATAGTGCACAGGAACCATTCAGGGCAGGGCAGGGCTAAAACGAGTGAAGAGAAAAACATTGGTAAAGAATAATACAACATTTTCCCATCTGAAAAAAACAGCTGGTGTCCATCCCAGGGAATCTAAAAAACAAAATAAAACAGCGCCCTACATAAGGCACAGCATAATGAAATTTCAGAACACCATTAACAAAGAGGAGATCCTAAAAGCTTCCGGAGAGGAAAAAACAGATCATATATAAAGGATCAGAAATGACAATGGCATTGGATAAATGAACAGCAACACTGAATGCTATATGACAATGGAATAATGTCTTCACATTTCTGAGGAAACATTCTTTCCAAGCCACATTGTCAATCAAGTGCAAGGTGGAAAAAAGACATTTGCAAACATGCAACGTCTCAAAAAATTTACCTTCTATACACGATTTCTTAGGAAGCTCTTATAAAACAATGGAGTAAACAAACAAAGAAACACAAACGGAAGACTCTGGATTGAGGGAACTTGATATATGCACAGCCAAGAAGGGAATGTAAATCCTAGGCTGACAGCTGTGCAGAAATCCTAGAACATATCTTGTTTAAACAGAGCAGGAGGAAAGAAGCCTCCATTAAGATGTCTTTAAGGGAAAAAAATCACTGATCCTTTTCAGAGAGTTTTAACAATTCTTTGGAGGGTTTGGGAAAGGCAATGAAAATGAAGCAAATGACTGCTAAAGAAAATCAGCCTTCTAAAGCTATTTGATTTCTTAATTTGTGTATACGTATTGCTTTCATACAACATTAACTTTAAAAGACTCTCACAAGAATGCAAAGTGTAGGTACAAAGATATCATTATATCACTGTATGTTATATCACAAAATTGAAAATAACCTAAATGTCCATCAGCAGGACAATGATTGAATTATGGTATAGCAAATGATAGCATACCATGTATCCTTTAAAAAGGAGAGGGGCGCCTGCATGGTGCAGTTGGTCGAGCATCCAACTCTTGGGGTTTTAGCTCAGGTCATGATCTCAGGGTTGTGAGATAGAGCCCCACATCCAGTTCTACAGGCAGCTCCAAGTCTGCTTGTGATTCTTTCTCTCCCTCTGCCCCTTCCCCCCAAACCTGCTTGCATGCTCTCTCTCCCTCTCCCTAAAATAAAATAAAATATTGGAAAAAAAAAAAAAAAAAGGAGAGAGAATCTAGATGTATACTGAGTGAGTCTTAGAAATTTGTTCGGGATGGGGGTAACAGGTTTCAAAACTTGTACCCATAATGTAATATTATTTTTAAAGTAAAAAAAAAATTTTATAAGGGGGTGCCTGGGTGGCTCAGTCAGTTAAACTGCTGCCTTCAGCTCAGATCATGATCCTGGGGTCCTGGGATCCATCCCCACATCCATCCAGCTAGTTGCTCAGTGGGGAGCTTGCTTCTTCCCTGCCTGCCTCTCCCCCTGCTTGTGCTTGCTCTCTCCCTCTCTCTGTGTCAATAAATAAATAAGAATCTTTAAAAAAAATTCTTTTAAGTATATATTACCTTATATGTAGAAAAACAAAAGATTGGGGAAGTATGGATTTTTACTTTCTAATTAAATTTTTTAAATTTTTTATTTTTTAAATTACTTTTCAATGTACTAGAATTCATTGTTTATGCACCACACCCAGTGCTCCATGCAATCCGTGCCCTCCACAATACCCACCACCAGGCTGGCCCAACCTCCCACCCCCCGCCCCTTCAAACCCCTCAGATTGTTTTTCAGAGTCCATAGTCTCTCATGGTTCATCTCCCCTTCCAATTTCCCTCAACTCCCTTCTCCTCTCCATCTCCACATGTCTTCCGTGTTATTTCTTATGCTCCACAAATAAGTGAAACCATCTCTCTGCCTGGCTTATTTTACTCAGCATAATCTCTTCCAGTCCCAACCATGTTGCTACAAAAGTTGGGGATTCATCCTTTCTGATGGAGGCATAATACTCCATAGTGTATATGGGCCACATCTTCCTTATCCATTCGTCCGTTGAAGGGCATCTTGGTTCTTTCCACAGTTTGGCAACTGTGGCCATTGCTGCTATAAACATTGGGGTACAGATGGCCCTTCTTTTCACTACATCTGTATCTTTGGGGTAAATACCCAGTAGTGCAATTGCAGGGTCATAGGGAAGCTCTGTTTTTAATTTCTTAAGAAATCTCCACACTGTTCTCCAAATTGGCTGCATCAACTTGCATTCCCACCAACAGTGTAAGAGGGTTCCCCTTTCTCCACATCCTCTCCAACACACATTGTTTCCTGTCTTGTTAATTTTGGCCATTCTAACTGGTGTAAGGTGGTATCTCAATGTGGTTTTAATTTGAGTCTCCCTGATGGCTAGTGATGGTGAACATTTTTTCATGTGTCTGTTAGCCATTTGTATGTCTTCATTGGAGAAGTGTCTATTCATGTCTTCTATCCATTTTTTGACATGATTATCTGTTTTGTGTGTGTTGAGTTTGAGGAGTTCTTTATAGATCCTGGATATCAGCCTTTTGTCTGTACTGTCATTTGCAAATATCTTCTCCCATTCTGTGGGTTGCCTTTTTGTTTTGTTGACTGTTTCCTTTGCTGTGCATCTAATTAAATTTTTTTGTATTGAGTTGTTGTTTTAATCAGGATGGACTTTGTGTACTCAGAAAAATCAACATAGATGAATTTCCAATAAGATTACTTTGGGGCTTAGAAATCAATTTTTCCATACCTTCACTTAACAGTATTCATTTATCAAACTATTGTGTTTGGTATTGGAGAGACAGAGATAAATAAAATATATTTTCTGCCTTCAGTTTTATCACAGTCTGGTGGAAAGGTTTTTAAACTGCCCCGTGCTTCAGGGATAAAATAAATGTTTGATCTGAGTTTCATTTTCAAAATATATTTTAAATATTAAAACATCTGTAACAAAATCATTTAATTTAATATAAAAAATTTTAATACATTGAAACCACCACTTTTTTTTTTTTTCTTAAAGATTTATTTACTATTTTCTTTTAAAGAGAGAGTGTGTGTGCATGAGAGCTGGGGAGGGAAAGACAGAGAGAAAGATTCCCTACTGAGTATCAGGAGCCCAACATGGGACTCAATCCCATGACCCTGAGATCATGACCTGAGTTGAAATCAAGAGTCAGATGCTTAACCCACTGAGCCACCCAGATGCCCCAAGGGACCACCCTTTGTTAATGTCTACTGTCAGGTAAACTATCATTTTTGTCATATGTAAATTTTTCCTGTTACTTTAAAGCATATATTTGAATTTATTGTAAACATGTCATTATATAGAAAGGTTGTAGCTTTACCTTGGTCTTTTTAAAATCCAATGCGCATATGTCTGCTTCTAGAAAAATCTGCAGGTGACTGCGACCATAGCATGAGCGCATTTAAATACACAGCAGAGTTCATCTGCCTAGTGTATATTTTTCTTTTAAAGTAAACTACATCCAATGTGAGATTTGAACTCACATCCTGAGATCAAGAATTACATGCTTTACCAACTGAGCCAGCCAAGCGCCCACTGATGTACATTTTTATGTGCAATTATAAATAAATGGATAACATGTCAGGTAGCACAGGTAGAGTTTTGCAGGTTCTTTAATTTAGAGCTTATAAGTTTCCCATGTTTGACTTTTATAATATAAGATATGGACAGTTGCCTATTTTTGTGAACCAATTTTTAAAAGATTTTATTATGGACACTTTGAAGGAGACACAAAGTAAACAACAGAATAATGAACAACTTTATATTTATCACCCAGCTTCCACAATTACGAGCATGCTATCATTCTCATGTCGTCCAAATCTCCATCTGTTTCCCCACTTGATTATTCTTTCCAATAAACATTTCCTATCACTCCCATTTCAGGTTTCTGAATCTGTCTAGTTGAAGAACTATTTCCATTTGCAGTCATTTAGCTATGTTGATTAGCTTTGTTTCTCAATATTATCCAATCTAGAGGTGCCTGGGCGGCTCAGTGGTTTAAGCCTCTGCCTTGGGCACAGGTCATGATCCCAGGGTCCTGGGATCCAGCCCGGCATCAGGCTCTCTGCTCAGCAGGGAGCCTGCTTCCCCCGCTCTCTCTGCCTGCCTCTCTGCCCACTTGTGATCTCTCTCTCTGTCAAATAAATAAGTAAATAAATAAAATCTTCAAAAAATATATTATCCAATCTAAACAAAATACAGAAAAATGTTGGATACTGAAGCTTACACAAATCTGCACTTATCATTTACAAGTCCTAATTTCAAACTTTCATGTTCACCAGAATAACCTGATTTTTGAGATTTTTTTCTTACATTAAATTTTTTTTGGTTAAAACTAATAAAGAAACATGCTTTAAAGACTTCAAATATCGGGGGCACCTGGTGACTCAGTTGGTGAAGCAGCTGACTCTTGGTTTTGGTTCAGGTCATGATCTCAGGGTTCTGGGATCAAGCCCCACATTGGGCTCTGCACATACTGTGGAGTGTGCTTGAGATTCTCTCTCTGTCTCTCTCCTTTTGCCCCTCCCCCTGTTCATGCTCTCTAAATGAATAAATACATAAATAAATAGAATCTTTTAAAAAAAAAAAAACCTTCAAAAACTGTACGGAGTGTGGATAAAAAAAATGAGCATCTCCCTTCCCCTTCCTACCTAGTTCCTCTTTTCAGCGGCCAATTTCTTTGTTTTTTTTTTTTTATATTTTGTTTTATTTCTTTTTTAAAAAATTATTTTTATTAACATATAATGTGTTATTTGTCCCAGGGGTACAGGTCTGTGAATCATCAGGCTTACACATTTCACAGCACTCACCACAGCACATGCCCTCCCCAATGTCCATAGCCCAGCCACCCTATCCCTCCCCCTAAGCCCCCAGCAACCCTCAGTTTGTTTTGTGAGATTAAGAGTCTCTTATGGTTTGTCTCCCTCCTGATCCCACTTTTTTTTTAAAAGATTTTATTTATTTATTTGATAGACAGAGATCACAGGTAGGCAGAGAGGCAGGCAGAGAGAGAGGAAGGGACGCAGGCTCCCCACCGAGCAGAGAGCCCAATGTGGGGCTCGATCCCAGGACCCTGGGATCAGGACCTGAGCCTAAGGCAGAGGCTTTGACCCACTAAGCCACCCAGGCGCCCCCTGATCCCATCTTGTTTCATTTTTTTTTCCCCTCCCTACCCCCCACAACTCCCCACCCTGCCTCTCAAATTCCTCATATCAGAGAGATCATTTGATAATTGTCTTTCTCCAATTGACTTATTTTGCTCAGCATAATACCCTCTATCTAGTTCCATCCATGTTCAGTGACCAATTTCTTGAGACAATTTCCAGAAATACTCTCTGCATGCACATACAAGCATGTACATAACTATAATCCTTAAAAAAAAAGTGCTGGCAGTGTACACTGTTTTCTACCATGCTTTTGTTCATGACTATATCTTTTTAATGCATGGATCAGATCAAAGAGTTTCTGAAAAGGCACAGAAACTGCTGGTATAGGGAAACTATATCTCTAATAGCACAACATCAAGTGAACACAGGGAAGAGGGAGCCAATATCTTGCTTTTGGAAAGTAGAAAAGCCATATGATATTCGAGCTGAATCTTCATGGAAACACCTACGTGGCAGAAAAGTAGAAGATTGTTTTAAGTGATGACACTTACCAATTCCAGACCTAATTTATTTGGGTTTTCTTTTTTTTCTTTCTTCATGGCAATTGGCAGGTACAAAATATCTAGAGCAGCTGCTCGTTTGTCAAAAGTCATCCCTACTAGAGTGAAAGAATATTAGAATATGAATCCAAAGACCTGGGTTCTAGTTTTAGGAAAGTCATGTGACCTTTTTAGTTTCCTCATTTGCATAATGGGGATACCATGTACTTGTGTTTTTCACCAGGTTTTTGAGACTAGCTGCTGAACTCAAGTACTATCTTATGGGAAAGCAAATTGTCTTTGGGTCTAAGGGACATAGGTTTGAAGTCACTGTTCTGCTGCTGTGAATGGTGCAGTTGCTAAATCATTCAGTCCACTCACAGGAAATTATTGAGTATCTGCTATACTCATAGTGCAGACACTGTCCTAGGCATGAAAATAGAAGAGTGAAGAAGACAGGAACTTAAATTGTTTTTTCAGCAGTATGGGCTGGCACTGTGCTAAAACCAAGAAGTAGTGGTAAATCCTTAGGCAGTCTCATTTGCTCGCACAGCTACAAATTACATCTATATGCTGAAAATCCCCAAATTTATACCTCCTGGCCTGACCTCTCTGAACTTGAGTCTTACATATACAACTGCTTTTTCAATGACTCCTTTTCAATAATTCACAAGAAACTCAAACATCATACTTCCAAACCTAGACTGATTTCAGGCTCTCAAGGCTATCCCTCCCACCTCTCTTCCCCATCTTTGCAAACAGACCACCAATGACCAAGGGGTTCAAGCCAGAGATCTGGGGGACATCCCTGACAGCTCCTCTCTCTTACCTCCCACAACCTGGATCCACCTAGATCTTGAATCCACCCACTGTCTTTCTCTCTGTAATCCCCCATGCTTTTTTGTCCCCCCCTCTAAGATTTTATTTATTTATTTGAGAGAGAGGGAGAGAGAGCGTGCATGAGTGGGGATGGGAAGAGCAGAGGGAGAGGGAGAAGCAGACTCCCGACTTAGCAGGGAGACCCATGTGGGGCTCAGTCCCAGGACCCTGAGATCATGACCTGAACTGAAGACAGATGCTTAGCCAACTGAGCCACCCAAGTGCCCCATCCCCCTTGGTTCTTTGCAATAGACTCCTCCCCATTTTCCTTGCTACTTCCTGCTCCCCAACAAGTCATTGGCCACAGTGGCCAGAGGAGATTCCCAGCATGAAAGCAAAGGCAATGGTACTGATAACAAACACAAAACAAATTAAACAGAACTGAAAATATAAGAATTCCTTCATTCCCACATCTTTCTAGGAAGAATTCCACTCTCCCAATCAACCCCCCCACCCCCCACCCCAAGCCTGGGGCTTCTGTTGTGCTTATCAGGATAAATTTGGTTGAGGTGCAGATTTAGGTCAGAAAGCATAGATGGACTTACATTAACAAGGGCAGGAAATGGAATCTTGAAGATGAGAGAAGGAAGCCAACAAAAGAAGAGCCAAGTCCAGATCTGGCCCACTTTTTGGGGGTAATATTCAGAGAGAAGAGAGATTGGAGAGTGTTGCTGTGCTGAGTAGAACTTAGAAAGATAGATCAAGACTTTTTTTTATCATGTTTACTGAGACTCATACACAGAAATTTCCATTTTGTGCTTATTTCATAGACTTCAGTAAATATTAGACTGCTTCTCATTTTTATATTCAGTATCTGTTGTTTCCTTTAAGTGAGATCTTATGCTGATATGGGCAATGAGTGGGCTCAGCTTTATTTAAAATACACCACAGCACTTAAGATAAAATCTAAAACCATTACCAGGGCCTAAAAATCTCTAAATCATCTAGTCTCTATTTACCTCTCCAGTCTTCTCTCTGAACTCATTTCCCCTTTACTGACACTGGTCTTCCTTTGGTTCCTCAAGCACACAGAGCCTTTTCCTTCCTTAGTCTCTACACAGCTATTCCTTGTTTGGAATTTTCTTTCCATGGATGACTCATTCTTATCTTTTATGTCTCATCTAAAATGTCACCTTTTCAGAAAGTGCTTTCCACCTAGCTTAGCTAGATCTCCATTGTTGTTGTTGTTCATGGCAGTCTATGGTTTCCTTTGTAGAACTTTTGCAGGTGGTAATTTATTCACATGTGTGGTTATGCGTACGTGCACACATGCCTGTTTTGCTCATTGTCTGTCTCCTGCAGATTTAAATCCTAGAAGACAATGAGCTTGTGGGTTTGTTCATTGGTCTAGAGCCAGTGCCTCACAGTGCTCTGCACAGAGAAGGCTGCCAATGACTATTCGTTGAGTGAACAAACAAGCTCTTGTAGAGCTTAACATTGACAAGAAAATACAGATACTGAAGATAATGTGTTATGATGACTACAACAGGGAAGTATGGTGTTACTATGAACTTGAGGAAGCTAATTTAAGGGATACCTGGGTGGTTTAGTCAGTTTAGCATCTGCCTTTGGCTCAGGTCATGATCCCAGGGCCCTGGGATCAAGTTCCACATTGGGCTCCCTGCTCAGCTGGAAGTCTGCTTCTCCCTCTGCCCCTCTCCCCACCCATGCTCTCTCTCTCCCCCTCAAAAATAAATAAATTTTTTAAAAATCTTTAAAAAAAATAAAAAAGGAAGCTAATTTAAGTGGGGAGCAAGACAATCCAAGCTTTCCTGATCTAGGAACAGATCAGGAATTGGACTAGTAATGAGAGTGAGGAGTGTTCCAGGCAGAGGAAATAATGTGTGAAGGCCTTAGGACGAGAGTATGAAGTATTTGGGGGAAACCAGAGAAGACAGTATGCCTGGAGCCTAGAGAGGAAGAGGTAGGCCCATGGAATATGTGGTAAGCCTTAGGACTGGGAGCTTTGTCCTAAGAGAAATGGAAAGCTTCAGATAGTAGAGCAAGGTAATTAAGTTTGTAGTTTTAAAAGGCTACTACTCTAGCTGTGTGGGGAATGGATTACAGGTGAGGAACGGGGAGCCTGGAGAAGTAAGCTGGGGCAAGGATGATCTAGGGCGACTGGCTAGGTGAGTGTAAGAGGAAGACCAGAGAAGATAGAGGCATGGCTAGAGGCAGTGGTGAGTTTGGAGAAGATTGGTGGATTCACAAAATATTTAGAAGCTAGGGTAGTTAAGATATGGTGAGTCATTGGACTTGCCATAATGGAGCGTGAGAGCCACAATGACTTCCCCAATTTTGTTTTAGAATGCTGAGTAGTAGTTATTTAGACGAGGGAAAACTGGAGGAGGAGCCAGTTGTTGTATGTGATGAGTGGAGGGAAGATGATGATCCACCTGTGGACAGGGTTTGAGGCACCTGTGAGGGACACAAGGTGAGATGCCCGGAAGGCAGTTAAATAGATGGCAGTGTGAGGGTCAGTCAGTGGAATTCTGCGTACAAATGGGCTATCGGTCTAGGGAGTGAGTGGAGTCAAAGGCTTGGGATAGAGTCCCGAGGTCTCTTACCATTTAAGGGTCAGAGTGGGAAGAAGCCAGGAAAAATGACCAAGGAGTAGAGAGGTGAGAATAACACCAGAATGTGTGAAGCTATGGAAAGCCTTCATGAAATGTTCTTAGACAGGGACACCTGGGAGGCTCAGTCAGTTAAGCGTCTGCCTTTGGCTTAGGTCATAATGCTACGATCCTGGGATCGAGTCCTGGATCAGACTCCTTGCTCTGCGGAGAGCCTGCTTCTCCCTCTGCCTGCGCTCACCCTGCTTGTGCTCTCTCTCTCCCTCTGACAAATAAATAAATGAATAAAATCTTAAAAAAAATAAAAGAAAAGGTCATAGACAAAAGTCTCTTTGAAGCAGCAGTCAGATTTTGAGGAAGAACATCACTCAGCAATTTAAATTCTGATAATTCTGCTCTTTCATTAGGAAATTGTATACAGTAGTCCCCTCTTATCCAAGGGAGATACATTCCAAGACCCCCAGGGGATGACTAAAGTTGCAGATAGTATCAAACCTTATGTACACCATGCTTTTTCCCATACACACATACTTATGATAAAGTTTAATTTATAAATTAGGCAGAGTAAGAGATAAATGATAACTCATAACAAAATAGAAAAACATCCTGCAGTAAAAGTTACATGAATGTGGTCTCTCTCAAAATATACTTACTCACACTTCTTGTGATGATGTGAAATAAAAAGCCTACAAGAGGAGATGAAGTGACATGTCGTAGGCATTGTGACATAGTTAGGCTAATAGTGATCTCTAAGTATTTGTCAGAAGTGGGATCATCTGCTTTCAGACTGAGGTTGACTGTTGGTAACTGAAACCATGAAAAGCAAAAACATGGATAAGCGGGCTATTGTACCAGCATTTTTTGGGGAAGAGAATACCTCCTCAAATCCCATCTTAAAAATGACTATTTTCTTTTCATATTAGTATCTTACCCTTCAGTATTTGTTTATAATGCATAAACTTTTTTTTTGTATTATTGCAGTTACAATGGATACATTTTAGTTTTTCCATTTTGAAGTGAAATGAATTTATGATTTTGTAATTATCATTTTAGTGGTTGTATAATGTTCCATTAGATGACATTTTAGAGTTACAAAAGGCTATGTCTGACTTCACTAAAACTAAAGAAGAAAAAGAAAACTACAGGAAGATAAACTTTTTCTCAGAATACACCCTCCTTTACCAAAACAAGATCACTTTTTTTTTTTTTAAGTAGGTGCCACACCCTGTGTGGAGCCCAACACACTATGCGGTCCAACATGGGGCTCAAACTCATGACCCTGAGATCAGGAGTTGGCTACTTAGCCAACTGTGCCACACAGGTACCCTAAAAAGATCATTTTAAAGAGTTAGTTAAGAAAACACAGAAGCAAATGAGCCTATCAGTAATGTTGTCTTCTGGAGTTTAAATACAGATAAACCAATTTCAATATGATGCTTTTTCAACTTCATACATAAGTTGAATGATATCATAAGAACAGGGTTAAACCGGAGGGAGACATGTTTATTCTGTTGATCCTTGAAATACAATGACTTACTTCATAAACTGGGAAACTGAAGACCAGTATACCACCTTGATGTACATTGTTCTATATCTTCAACAACAGATCATAAAGTCAAGGGCAAGAGTAAATGATGCTTTTATGCATTGACATTATATCTTAAAAACAAGGGCACCTGGCTGGCTTAGTAAAGTATGCAATTTTTTTTTTAAATTTATCTGACAGAGAGAGAGCACAAGCAGGGGGAGGGGCAGAGGAATAGGGAGAAGCAGACTCCCCACCAAGCAGGGAGCCCAATGTGGGGCTCTATCCCAGGATGCTAGGATCACCATCCAAGATTAAGGCAGACACCCAACTGACTGAGCCACCAAGATGCCCGGAGTATGCAACTCTTGATCTCAAGGTTGTGAGTTCAGGGCCACATTGGGCGTGGATCCTACTTAAAAAAAAAAAAAAATTAAAAAAAAATTTTTTAAGAATTTTTTTAAAGATTTATTATTTTTTAAAGATTTTATTTATTTATTTGACAGACAGAGATCACAAGTAGGCAGAAAGGCAGGCAGAGAGAGAGAGAGAGACGGGGAGGAAGTAGGCTCCCTACTGAGCAGAAAGCCCAATGCGGTCTCCATCCCAGGATCCTGGAATCATGACCTGAGCCAAAGGCAGAGGCTTTAACCCACTGAGCCACCCAGGCACCCCTAAAAAAAAATCTTAAAACAACAGACTGAAGAGTTCTAAGGTATCCAAGAACTGTACACACACACACACACATATATAAACTTATGTGTGTGTGTGTGTATATGTATATATATATAGCTTTCTTTGATGACTTCACACCTTCAAAGTTTTATTTACAAGCCATCACCAATATCCTTTAGTACAAAAGGGCTAAAATGGTTAATACCTGCTTTCATTTGTTTCAAGTTCACCCCTAAACTGATGAGTGAGGTAAGCTGAAAAAGAGGCATTTTCTGGAACTGTAGTTTTCTCTATAAGAAACATGACTAGAAGCAGAAGGTGAACTCATGATTGATCCAAGGACACTTTAACTCTTTAATCTAGAGATTATGTGTTGAATTCAGCACATTAGCTCAGGAAAGCTAAAAGTCTCTTGCTCCTACAAATAGCTCTCTGGTTTGGTGACATCAAAAGTAATAGATCAGGCACATCTGAAACAATATAACATTGTGTATCAACTATACTCTAAATTTTTTTTATTTAAAAAGAAAAATAAACACACTGAGGATGGAGGGATTAATTAAAAGGGTAAGCAAGAATATAATAATCTTGAACTCATCAGGAAAAGAAAAATTGATCAGGAAGCCCCAAATATGAGGGCTGCTGAACTCCCTCAGTTTAATTCAGTTAAGTTTGTATTGAGCTCCTGCTTTGTGCAGGACAAAGTGTCAGATACAGCGTCCATGACATCTTTATTTAAAGGTTTATTTTATCTCTTATTCATTGTTTTAAGATGGGACTTCACTATCTGCATGGATCTTGTCGCCAGTTTCCTGTGTGTCCTGTCTCATGAGCAGCTGTTTTTGTCTTACCCCAGATTGTTGGGAACCGTAGTGATACAAGATCTTTTCCGAGCACCAGCCGGCTTAAGGCAGGTTCATGGGTCAAGGGCTTGGGGTCCTTTTTGTGATAAGGGGAGAGAGGAGGAACGGGTGATAAGGAGAGAGGTGGGCCTCTGAATCACAGGGAGGCTCTGGAATTACTGAGTATCTTCTATACACTATATTCTCATTTACCCCTTGGTTAGTTATCATAATTATATGAAGGAGATGGTTCTGCATTTTACAGATAAGGAAACTGGTTAGTGATCTATCTATCTAAGTTTATGGAGTAAGTGGCGGGTCTGGGATCTCCGAAGGCTTTCCTCCACAGTGCACAGTGTCCCAGTAGAATTTCAAGTCCAGAGTGAATCATACTGTGCCCTTCACTTTCACATTTTTACAAGACGAAGTCTGTCTAGAATGTACATCTAATAACCTAGTAAAAGAGGTCATGGGCAGGCAATTTGTAACCTGAGAAGTCAAGTCAGTATGTAGTGTTGGGTCTAACTTTCCTTTTGGGGGGGGGGGGAGGGCGTCTTTATAAGGAGCTCCTTAGATTATTTTAGACTAGTGTTATTGCGTGTCTCCCTAAATTCTTGCCCATACTACAAACACAATTCCTTCATTACACAAATATATGAATTTATAGGAGTGCAGTTCTGTCTGAAATAATGATGTATCAAATAAATCCCTTTGCAAACTATGGCACTTTACAAACTGGTAAGGTAGCACACATCTTTCCAAGGTATCGCGGAACAGTGAAGTAGCTGATTAAAATAAATTCTTGATGGCTGGAGATACAGGAAGGTAGCGATAGAGCTTGGTAACTGGACTTTGTAGCCACAATCTAAAACCACATTCTAACCAGCAATTTTAATCTTTCTGAGATCTGCCTCTTTGTAGAGATTTAAACAAATAAACAAAAAGGGGTCGAGGTGTAAAATGCCAATAAAATCAATTAACTCTCTCCTCTGGGCTCTGTCCAAACGTTGACGGAATTAGGACAGAACAAAAAGGGATGCAATTCCACACCCTCTGAGCTCTAAAACTGAGGTAAGAGGTAAAAGACTTCAGACATCCTTGGGACCGCTCTGGGTCGGGACATTCCCTTGGCAATATTCCAGAGTCTTGAGTCCCCAGGGCTCCCCCCAGTGGGAAGGGAAAGACGCGCGTGGCCAGGCGCGCGTACGCGTACATTCACGTGTACACACACATACACACGCGCGCGCGCACACATTACACATACACACGGCCTGTTTCCTCCGCTCCCCTTTCCCCGGGGGGCGGGGTCTCTTTCTCTTTAAAGAGCAGACGGTCTGGGCGCAAACCCAGGCTCTCTAAGGCCCCGAGGGCCCGAGACCCGAGCTGCTAGCAGCCAATGGGCGCGGTGGAGCGGCTCGAGCGCGGCTGACGCTACACCAATGGGCGTTCGCGGGGGGCGGGGGCAGCGGAGGAGACACTATTGTTGATGAGCAGGAGCGGCGGCGGCGGCGGCGGTGGCGGCAGCTGCACCACCTCGTTGCTGCCGGCCGCGGTCCGGGCGCCCCCTGCTCCCCGGATTCCGGCTTCGTCACCCCGTCGCGGGGACCTTCCCTCCGGCCTCGAGAATCCAACCCCTGCAACCCAACAACAACAATCGTCCCCCCCGTCTCGCCCAGTCACCGGGAAGGGGGGGGGACCATGTCCCAGCGGGTGAGGCGCAATGGGTCCCCCACGCCGGCGGGCTCCCTCGGGGGCGGTGCGGTCGCCACGGCCGGGGGAGCCGGGAGCCGCCTGCAACCCATGAGGGCGACGGTTCCGTTCCAGCTGAAGCAGCAGCAGCAACATGGCAGCCCCACGCGGAGCAACGGCGGCGGCGGCGGCAACAACGGCGGCTGCTGTGGTGGCGCCTCAGGCCCCTCAGGCGGCGGTAGCGGCGGCGGCGGGGGCCCGCGCACCGCCTCGCGCAGCACGAGCCCCACGCGCGGCGGCGGGAATGCGGCCGCGCGCACTAGCCCCACAGTGGCCACGCAGACGGGCGCGTCCGCGACGTCCACGCGAGGCACCAGCCCCACGCGCGGCACCGCGCCAGGGGCTCGCGGGAGCCCCCCACGGCCACAGCCCCCGCCGCCGCTGCTGGGCACCGTGTCGTCGCCTTGCTCGTCGCCCACCCACCTGTGGACTGGCGAGGTGAGCGCGGCCCCACCCCCAGCCCGCGTCCGGCACCGGAGAAGGTCCCCGGAGCAGAGCCGTAGTTCCCCGGAGAGGAGGAGCCCAAGCGCCCCGGTTTGCAAAGCAGGTACGTGCTGGGGACCGCTCGGCGAGGGGAAGGCGGCGGGAAGGGGTCCTGGGAGCGCGCTGCTTTCGCGCGGGGACTGCGGCGCTACCGCGGAGCGGGGCGGCCGGAGGCGGGGCTGGGGGCGGGGCCCGGGTGGTGCGGTGCCGCCTTCCCGGGGCGAGCCCGGCGCGGTCTTCACCGCTCCCTGTTTGTGTTGTTCACGCCTCTGCCGACCTTGCGCGGGTCCGGGATCGTGCAGGTGGGGCCGCTAACCTTGTGGTTGCGCTGAGACGTGTTAATAATAAACCTGGGATTCTGGCCGCCGACGGGTTACTGCTCGCCCTCCCTTGGGGGCGAGGCTGGGAGTGGTTTGTCACTTTGTTGAGGTGATAATGGTTACTGTTAGTATAGCACATATCTGCTGCGAAGTATTTCTCTTTCGCAAAACAGTTTCAGATTGTAAAGATCGAATTCATTAGCGTAGCAGATTTGGATCCCTGAAGACAGGGGAGGCTGGGAGTGTCGTGGGCATTTCCTAAGACCTGATAAGTGGGTAGCAAGAAACAAGTTAAGGAATATTCCTTTGGAAGGATTATGGGCTTTATCGTAGAGTCTGGGTGTATCTCTGAAATACTGATACTGTTTAGATGTAAAACCATTTATTTGTTGTATTTAAAAAAAAAAACACCGTTTGTCTTCCTTGTTATTATTTTAGGGACCAAAAAACCCTGTTGTCTTTCTGTGTACTTGGGAGCTTTCTTGGAAAAGGTTCTGAATGGAGCTGTTTGGTTCCGCTGGCGTCATTCATAAAGAGTAACTAAAAAAGAAATTGTGAAAGTGGAGAAATACTTGTCATCTGATTACCTCCGTTTTAGAATCTGCTGGAAAAAAAAAAAAAAGAAAAGGGTGGTTTTTAGCTTATGCATTTATATTATAGACATGTAGCTTTGTTTTTCCCATGCCAAGAGAATGTCTTAAGAATCTTTGAGGCAAAATTACTGGAAATTTCAGGAAACTTAGTACAGTACTTCCCAACCAAATAAAAGAGATTATTAAGTGGTTTCAAGAGTCCCTTCAAAAATGCAGGGAGCAGGATGAATCTTTCTTACTGTTATTTTATCAAAGAGTTTAGACAGTGGATACGTTTTTCAGAGAGATTGCCCTGGAAAGTGATCAGTAGTGTTTCCTAGTTAGAAAAAGACTGTTTTAAACTTTTTGAAAATGCAGGTTTTTTTCAACGTCAATTGTTAGAAGTACTAGAATCTTCCTCCCCCCTCAAATAATAGTTATCACTTTACTGAGCTCCTGCTGTATGTTTGGTGATTTACCTACAAGACCTCATTTTAACTCTCAGGGTAGGTTTCAGAGATTAAGTAACAAGTGGTAAAGTTGATACTTGAATTCTGCTGGGTGATACTCCAAAACCATGTCTTTTACATCAAGAGGGCAGCTTCGTGTTGTGTAAGATAGAACCTGGGTATATATAACACAGCAAAATTACACATGCCTAGGTTTTGAAGCATCTCTTAGGTGTACCTGGTGACCACGATTACTTCAGTTTGCCTTCAGCCGGCATAGTGTGGAAAGTGGAAGGGAAGAAGGAGGTGGTGACCCCAGTCTGATAACAAAATGTGGCTACCTGCTCAGCTGTGTGCCCCTTGAAGCAGAGCAGCAACCTGAGGAGAGCCTGGTTAAATTAAGTATTGGCAAAGAGTGGAGGAAGCTGTTCTTTTTTTCTGCTCTTTAAGACTCTTTTTTTCTGGAATCTCAGTCTCCTCATGTACTCTTTCTTCATGTTTCCCAAAGCTCCCTTGTCCCAGATCTGTCATTCCATTCATGCTGTAAAATTAACCCTTCTCAGAAGCTCCCCATCTCCCCACCAAAACCAAAAAACACAAGCCAGAAAATAAAAACTTCCTCCTCTAGCGCAGCACGCTGAACTAATTAGATGTGAAAGGAGTAGTGTCTGTCATTAAGTTACACTGAAGTGAATGTCTGATAACTTCCTTCCCAGGAATGTCTTGTTTCACTCTAGTGAGTTTTTATGCAGAGTACAACTTTCGGATTTCAAGTCTGCATAACACAAACTAGATAATTTGCTGTTTTCTTCAGACTCAATCTGGAAGGAGAGAAGAGGGAAAAAGGAGAATCTGTTTAATCGCCGAGACTCCTTTTTTGATTAAAGGAGAATTATCACCAGTTTCCAGCCTCAGTGAAATGTACAAATCCTTACAGGTAGTGGGAAAGGGACTGTAGTTTTATAAACCTCATATGACTCAAATTCCAGGGACCATCTAGATAAGGCTCCAACTTCAAGGTGTCTCTGATGCCCTAACCTTTTAGGGAATCCAGTATCTGAAAGCCTCTGAGTTGAAGGTGTCAGAGTCTTTAGAGGGGAATCCCCATTCTTCCACATTCCTACTCGGTTGCTTTATTCTCCCAGCGTTAAAGATAATCATTTGTTAATCCAGAACTTTCTTCTCTTGACTACTATAAAGTAATCCAAGCACCTATTCCTGACATATTTTAAACTTCTCACCTTCAGTGCCTGCCATCTCCATGGCAAACTGGTTTGCCATTAGGAACTGAGAAATGCTTAGAGAGGGTAACTAGGCAACAGTGTTAACTATAGATAAAATGAGGAAGAAAAAAAAATGAGGAAGAAGGTGAGGTTTGTTTTTGTGCTTTCCCTCCTTTTTTCTTAATAAAATGTCAAATAGGCATATTACAAGTGGAGAGGTGGCATATTAGAATAGGCTTTGGATAGGCAGTCTGGATTTAATATCAGTTTTCCACCACTTAGAAGCCATATGATATGGGGAAGTGAATAACTTTCTAACCCTAGACTTTCTTATCTGTAAAATAGGTGATGATGGAAGATATCTACTTTATATGGTGGTAAGGATTAAATGAAAGGAAATTGAAAAATACTCAGCACAGTATCTCGGTATAAAAGTTAGATATTGTGTATCCTATTAGTTTTGCTTCTAGTTTTAGTGGATGTAACATAAAGTTGCCAGTGTAGGCTTAGTTTTCATGGTTGTATGCAATCTCAGATTGGAGAGAATATTGCCTGTGAGCATCCAGAACTGTAGTTCAAGTGTGGTCTGTGCTTCATCTGTATCAGAATTACTTAGGGTCCTTGCTACAAATGCAGACTTTGAAAGTCCCCTACCGCAGGCCCCTGTGATTTTGTTATGCACCAAATTAGAAAAGCGGGCACTAGAAACCCCAAAGGAAAATAGTTTGAAAACTCATTGCAGAAGAGAACACTAGTGCAGTGTGTAAAAATTATTTTTGCAGTGTGGCTGGTATGTACATAGCAATATGTGTTTTTACTAATTTTCTGCTTACTTGTATACATTACGTTATGTATGAATTTGGTAGTTTATTAGAGTAAGGAAGTGGCAAGAGCAGCAACAAGAGATGGACTTCTCTGGACTAATAATCAGGAGGTCGGTTGCCAGGACTTCATATCTGCGGCATCTTAGACTTCTGCTTTCTAGTACTTTGTGAAATATGCAGCTTTAGGAATTCAGTGTTTCTCTAACTTTTGGAGGATCGATGCTAACGTCATACCTTCAGGAGAATCCTTTTGGTTTGTTATGTCTGTATTTTACCGTTTGAAGATGAGGCAAAGTGGAACCTTACTATTCAACATCTTGGCTAGCAGAATTTACATTTGATTCAGTTCTGTAAGGGCGCCTGGTTCGCTCAGTCGGTTAAATGTCTGCCTTCAGCTCAGGTCATGATCGCAGGGTTGTGAGATTGAGCCCTATGTTGGGCTTCACTCTGGGCGTGGAGCCTGCTTAGGATTCTTTCTCTCCCTTTCTCTCTGCTTCTCTCCCCCCTCCTGTCTCTTAAAAAAAGGCGGGGGAGAGGGGGGGATACTAGTAGTGTTTACAGTAGAGGATTGTCAGAAGGATAAAATCTTTTTAAACTCTGTGTGGTTATAGAAATCTCTCAATATTGGCTGTTTTCATTTCATCTTTATCATCCTCATCATCCAAGGGTTTAGACATTTGGGGTAATTTGTTAGTGGTAGTAGTATTTATTTTTTTTTTTTTTTTTTTTTTTTAGTATTTACATTCTTAGGATGTGTAGCATTTATAATTACTTAGGATGAGTAGAACATGAATTTGAGATGGGAGAGACTGTAGAATAGTAACTAAGGCATCGAGCATGTGAATTTAAGTGCTAAAGAAGTGGGAATGGCAAGGGGAAAAGAGAGTGAGGAGACTTTGATTTGGTAACCTGTTGGACATAGGGATTGAGAAAGAGGCAGTTGAGGATAATTGGTTGGTTGATGGTACTAATTGTGATAATACAGGAGGGAGTGCAAGCTTGTGAAAAGAAAATGAGCAAAGTTTAGTTTAAATGTTTAGTTTTTCTTCTCAGGAAATCCAGGTAAATGCCTAGATTGTGGCAAATACAGTTTTAGAACTCAGGAGTGCAGTTTGAATTGGGGCAAAAAGTTGGGACTCATTGATTTCAGTTCAGTAAACAGTCATTTAACATGTACTTCGTGCTAGGCATTTGCATGTGGGCAATGCTTGAAATGATGAGAATGGGTCAGATGATGGGGAGAAGGCTCAGGATAGAACTCTGGGAGAAAACAAGCATTTTAAGGGTAGAAAGAAAAGCCAGTGAGACGCATGAGAATGGAATGAGAAATGGTAGAATAGTGTTGAGAAAGCCAAAAGAAAGATTGGATTTCAAGGAGGGGATGATAAGGATTTTCAAATTCTGTGAAGAGAACAAGTAGGGTGGCCCTGGAGAATAGGCTTTTGAATTTGATGATTCAGATGATCATCAGTTGATGATGGCTGAGTGAAAGTAGATTGCTAGGGGGACAGAAATTGGATTAAAGTGGTAGGTGAGGGTTATTAAGTAAGGGTAATGAGGGGAGCCTGGTTGGCTCAGTGGGTTAGAGCCTCTGTCTTCAGCTCAGGTCATGATCCCAGGATTCTGAGATTGAGCCCCGCATGGGACTCTCTGCTTGGTGGGGGTCCTGCTTCCCCCTCTCTTTGCCTGCCTCTCTGCCTACTTGTGATCTCTGTCTGTCAAATAAATGAATAAATTATTTAAAAGAAAAAAAGTAAGGATAATGATTAAAAATGACTCTTAAGGAGTACAAATTTCTCTTATGTCACTGAAAGGAAGGAAAGTGACAAAACAGGATGAAGAGTTGAGCTAAGGTTCATTTGTTTGTTTATAGAGTGGGGAAATTTTATGCATGTTTTTTAGGTGTGGGGAAAGGATTCAGGGGAGAAAGAGACTGCTAGTATAAGAGAAAATGAAAATAGTAGATGGACCAAGGTCATGGATAATGTGAGTGGCAGTGGAATCTAGCTCACCCAGTTTGAAAATCTCAGATGTGACTAAGGACACTTCTTTCTCCGAGAATAAGAAGGTGGTGAGGGTGGGTTAAAATGACAACTTTAGCAAGAGAAGGGAAGGAAGCAGTAGAAGGGAAGGAAGTTGAGAAAGTCAGCTACTTGTGTGTCCAAACTCCTTGAAGAAAAAATGGCATAATTGTCGAATACTATATTTTTAAATTTAAATTTTGTTTTTATCAAAGTACATTTATATAATTAAAAATATCAAATAGCACTGGGGTCCCTGGCTGGCTCAGTCGGTAGAGCATGTGATTTTTGATCTTGGGGTGTGAGTTCAAGCCCCATATTGGGTGTAGAGATTACTTAAACCTTAAAGAAAAAAAAATCAAATAACACTGAACTTACAATCAAATAAGATGTTTTCTGGTCACATCTCTCTCTCCTCCTACCTCCTGCCCTTAGAGACAGTCCCTTTCAACTCTTAGTACTCTTTTTTTCTGGGGAAAGTTTTTTAATCACTTCTCCTTTCTGTTTGTTGTATCTTTTTGGAACTCCTGCTATGTGGAACCCCTTGGATTGAACTACTACTACTTTTCTTATTTCTGTCCTAGTTTATCTTTTTGTTCTTTTTTCTAGCGGCTTTATTTTATCTTCTTTCCTTTAAATTGATTTTTAAATCTTGGTCATCATATTTTCGTTTTTCAAGAGAATTTACCTTGCTGTGTGATTGTCAGAGTCTACTAAAAATGTTTATACAAGGTGTAAATACCCTCACAGTTGCGGTCTGCATTATCTTCAGAGTTTTTGTCTTGAACTTTTCTTCTGTCATGTTGAAAAGTAGTTTTCGATTAATATTTAAATAAGACCCGAAAATGCTGATTAGGTGTTCTGTCTGGCTAGGTCAGGATGGTGGACTGGGGGATCTTACAAGAGAATGATGACAAAAGGACTCTGTAGTATAGGGTTTTTTCCTGCCTGGTTTCCCAGGGAAGGGTTCTATAGTATCATGCCTGAGGTTAAATCCAGGGTCTGCCTAGTCTGCCTCTCCAAAGCAGTTTTTCCCAGTCTTTTTGCTTGGGGGATAATTTCTGTTTCTCAAGGAACTCCTGCTTTTATGGTCACTAAGCTGAGATATAATGGTATGTTGGTAATTAATACACTGAGTACAGACTGATCTCTCTGTGGATCTATTTGACCAATGTATTATAAGTTTATTCATTTTGTATAATTTTCCCTGCTACCTTTTCTTGGGGAAAAACAGTTTAGCTCACCTTTCTTGAAATCAGTCTTCCTTCTTTTCTCTTTCTCACCCCTCTTTCTTCACTCCTTCCTTTCTGTCCTTCCATTCTTTCCTCTCTTTTCTCCTCTCTCCCCTCATCTTTTCCTCCCCTCTCCCCCTCTCTTTCAGGCTCCATGTCCGCCATGGGGCTCAGACTCATGACCCAAAAATCAAGAGTTGTGTGCTCCACTGACTGAGCCAGCCAGGCACCCCAATCTCTTTCCCTTTCATAGACTTTTAAAAATTCCTAAGACAACCACAATACATTTTGCTTAAATGACTTAAACCAAATGGGATTTAATTTTTCTAAAGGTAGACTCAGTAGTGATGTTAGTAAAGTTGGTTTTTACAATATGAAAATTTATTGACAAAGGTATATAATAAAGCTATGGAAACCATAACCCAAGATAATATGAAAAAAATAGCCTGAGACACAATTTGTATAATAGTTTGAAAGAATTCTTTCCAAGTAATGTGATCTGTCTCAAATATAAGTTATGCAGAATTGTACACATCTGTTGGTTCCTTGATCTCTTTTTTATACACTAAAAGTGATGTTTCAGAAATAAAAACAAAATTTATCTCTTTAAGGCAATACATGTACAGTTTTGCTGTACAAATACTCAATTCTGGGTTGAACTTGAAGTGAGCACACCCACATTTCATTTTCAAATGAAATGAAACATTTCTGTCCTTGCTCTTGATGCTTGTTAAACAAGAAAAAGTTTGTTTATTCATATAAGAAGTTGAAAATGCAGCAAATTATTCATTGCTTTACTGTGAATGGCAAGGCACTTTTCTTTGCACAGAAATCTAGAACTTCTGTTGGACAGTTCAGGAAGTTTTGGGTTGAGTTAAAATTAGATTGCAGCTAATTTATCACTTAATATATCTGCCTTCAAAACTTGGTTGAAACATCTTTTCTGATGTTGTCTTTTTTCCTGTCTGTTGTCCTTGGGGGCTATACCTTTCTATTCCTTCTGTATTATAGGAGTATAATAGAAGAGCTTTCTGTTAAAGGCTTGCATACAGTGGAGGTGAAATGACCTATAGTTTATTCCCAGTAAACCTACATGAAATTTTTAGTTGACCATTCTTCTTTATGAGCTAGTGTAAAATTCTTCTGGGAGTAAACTTAAGTATTTTGGGGGGTTCTTGCTCTTAAAGAGCTGATTTTGTAGTTTTATGTTACAGTCTACCTACCAGCATATATTCCTCCCCCTGCTTTCCTTTCTTTTTCTGCAGATAATATGTACACGTGGTGAAAAAAATTATAAATAGTAAAAGAAAATAGTCTTCTTCAGACTTGTCTTTAAGTTCATTATTTTCAGAGAAATTAAGTTAGCTATTTCTTGTATTATTCCAGAGTTATTCTGTGGCATATACAAGTATGATTATGTGTGTCTGTGTTTACAAGGTTATTTACCATTCATTATTTCATCAGGCTTTTAAAAAACATTTATTTATTTACTTTTAAAGATTTTATTTATTTGAGAGAGAGAGATCACAAGTAGGCAGAGAGGCAGGCAGGGGTGGGGGGAAGCAGGCCCCCGCTGAGCAGAGAGACCCATGTGGGGCTCG
The DNA here is from genome assembly GCF_010015895.1 of Lontra canadensis. Lineage (NCBI taxonomy): Eukaryota > Metazoa > Chordata > Mammalia > Carnivora > Mustelidae > Lontra > Lontra canadensis. Next base: position 11,711,963 of record NW_022631012.1, on the reverse strand, counting down.
ATCCCAGGACCCTGAGAGCATGACCTGAGCCAAAGGCAGAGGCTTAACCCGCTGAACCACCCAGATGCCCTTTTTTTGAACATTTAGATCATTTCCAGTCTTCTGCTGTTCAGTGGCACATTATGTTAAATATTCTTGTTTATACTTCTTTGTGTACTTAAGAGTTTATCTGTAGGATGAATGCTTAGAAATGAAATTTCTTGGCCAGAGATAAACATTTTTCTTTCTTTTGTCAAGTATATGTCAGGACTTGGTATCAGTTCATACATGACTTCCAGGAGCCTGTTTTTTTTCCCCCCTGTCTTCCTTTGGATTACTATTTTTTTAAGATTGCATTTTATCTCCACTATTAGTTATTAGTTATATCTCATCTTACTATGTTGTTAGTGGTTGCACTCGAGCAGGACTGTCCAAGAGAACTTCCTACAGTGATGGCTATGTTCTATGTTCTGTGTTGTCTAATATTTCATGTTATAATCTTCTGTTAATACACTTCCATTTCCTGCCTCCTAAATATTCTGCTTCTCTATAAATTTGTAATTTATATTACAAATCCTGTAATACATTGTTACTGTTCTTACTTTAGATGAATATCTTTTATAAGCAATTAAAAATAAAAAATCTTTTATATTTACTCATTTTTACATCTTCAGTACTCTCAAATAGTGTGAAAAAGAGTCGTAGTGTGAATGGAAAAGGGCTTATTTGAGAAGCAAATAATTGATAGGACTTGTTAACTGATTACATTTGAGGGATGAGGGAAATGAGAGAGCATAATGAAGGCTGAGATTTTTGCCCTAATTGGGTGATTAAGTTAATAATGTTAATGACAACTGGTTTCATAAATGCTACTGTATTCTACAGGCATACAAAGTAGATCATACACTTTTGGAGCGTGGTGCACTGACACTTTTAATAATAACATGGACATTTTGGAAGATAAAAAAATTTTTTTACACTTCTACTTTAGCATTCTTTTTTTTTTTTAAGATTTTATTTATTTACTTGAGAGACAGAGATCACAAGTAGGCAGAGAGGTCGGCAAAGAGAGAGAGAGAGGAGGAAGCAGGCTCCCTGCTGAGCAGAGAGCCCGATGTGGGGCTTGATCCCAGGATCTTTTAACACACTGAGCCACCCAGGTGCCCCTAATTTAGCATTCTTAAAAATTATTTTACTTGGTGTTTTACTGAGATTTTCTAAGCTCTGGTAGTTTCTGGAAAACCATTTCACATCATTTATGTTTTCCTATTGTGCGTGTACTGATACTTCTAAAGATAAGGATGAGTAATGTCTCTTTATATTATTTTAGGACTTAAGCTCACTCTGTGCAGAGTAGCTTAAAAGATATTAAGAAGACATCCCTGGCCTTACAGACTTTAGAATTAAGGAGAGAGGCAATATAGAATTTTGCAATAGTCAAGGTTAATATTGATTTGTTCCATAAAAAGAAAATATATAACATTACTAAGAAGAGTAACATTGAATGGCAAAAGCCTGATAATGGCCATATGGGACACTGTCATGAGTCAGAGTGCTTTATGTATAGATATGGATTGCTAAGTGATTTGCAGGTAGATGCTCTTCACTTTCCTAGAAAGGAGTTGCATTAATGATATTGCTAAGAATTCTTGGAATGTCTGCTCCTGTAAATTGATTTAGTGCCATACGAATGCACCTGATGTACTTCAGAAATGTTATGTTTCTTGTATAAGAAAGGCTTGGAACCCGTATCTTTGGACAGTGTCCCTACCAGTTAATTTTTTTTTAAATATCATGTGGCCCACCCATTACTTCTGTTAGAATTAATCTGTGCCTTTCTCCCTTCTTCCTTCAGTTGGGGGAATTGAGGTAGGGAGAGCTTGTTAGATTTAAATGAGAACCAGTAAATATTTTGTTTGAATGAATGGATGGATTCCTGTCTTTGAAAAATACTTATAAAGACCCATGCCCCATCCTCGATTTTTTGGTCTGTTTTTTCCCTATTTGTTTGGAAGCCTTGGGTACAGTGGATTTCGCCTGAATACTTGAGTACTTGCTTGAGTACTATTTTTTTGCCTTATAAATGAACTTCGTGTATGAAAATTATACCGCTAGCTCAACCATTGAGTATATTATCTCCAAAAATCCTTGGCGTCCTCCTTTGGAGATTCCTTTAATACTGGAAGGTTGTATATTTCTAGTAACAGTTTATTAGATTGTTCTGGTCCATCTATACACTCTTGACTAATACTATTTATTTATTTTTTTTTTACAATTTTATTTATTTGACAGAAAGAGAGCGAGATAGGGAACACAAGGCTTCCTGCTGCACAGGGAGCCTGATATGGGGCTCAGTCCCAGGACCCTGGGATCTTGATCTGAGCTGAAGGCAGATGCTTAATGACTGAGCCACCCAGGCGCCCCTTGACTGATGCTTTTTAAGTTAATAGTATACTTTTCATTGCTAACTGGTTTTATTTTTTTTTAAAGATTTTATTTATTTATTTGTTAGAGAGAGAGAGAACAAGCACAGGCAGACAGAGAGGCAGGCAGAGGCAGAGGGAGAAGCAGGCTCCCTGCTGAGCAAGGAGCCTGATGTGGGACTCGATCCCAAAACACTGGGATCATGCCCTGAGCTGAAGGCAGCCGCCCAACCAACTGAGCCACCCAGGCGTCCCTGCTAACTGGTTTTAAAGCTAAGTGTAGTAAGACATTATAGAACAGTTTCCCCCTTTTAAAGCTTTGAAAAATGTAATGTTAAGCTTTTTTTTTTTTTCTTCTTAGAGTGTGGTGGGGTGTAAGGGGCAGAGCGAGAGGGAAAGAGAGAATCCTAAGCAGGCTCTATCTCCAGGGCAGAGCCTGGGTTTGGTCTCATGACCCTGAGTTCATGACCCGACCTGAAGTCAAGAGTTCTACACTTAGCTGACTGAGCCACCCAGGCACCCTATGTAATGTTAAGTTTTTAAAGTAAAGCCAAAAAAAAACCCATAACACTCTATGGATCTCAGACTTGTACCATTTAAAAAAATATGTGTGGGGGCACCTGGGTGGCTTAGTGGGTTAAGCCTCTGCCTTTGGCTCAGGTCATGATCTCAGGGTCCTGGGATCGAGCCCCTAATAGGGCTCTCTGCTCAGCAGGGAGCCTGCTTCCCTCTCTCTCTCTGCCTGCCTCTCTGCCTACTTGTGATCTCTCTCTGTCAAATAAATAAAGAAAATCTTTTTAAAAAATGTGTGAAGTGACATAAATTTTTTAATGAGTCTGAACCTTCAAATAAGAGGTAAGAAAGTGTGCTATGCTATTTGTATTGTAAGGTTGAAATCTCTACCAAGTTTATAAATTTTGGCTTAAGCATTCTCCTGTTTAGTGGACATTTGTTTCTATTTTCCTCCTTATAAATTACTTTAATAAAAATCTTTGTAATGTATTTCGGGGGCATTATGAATATACACTTATATATATCTTCTTTAGAAAAAGGTCCCAGGATTGAAATTATTGAGTGAAGTTTTTTTGTTTTTTTGTTTTTTTGTTTTTAAGATTTTATTTATTTGACAGAGAGAGATCACAATTAGGCAGGCAGAGAGAGAGAGGGAGAAGCAGACTCCCCGCCGAGCAGGGAGCCCGATGCGGGGCTCAATCCCAGGACCCTGAGATCATGACCTTGAGCCGAAGGCCGAGGCTTAACCCACTGAGCCACCCAGGCGCCCCTATTGAGTGAAGTTTTAAATAATGTGATTTTTTTTTTTTTTTTTGTAGCATTGCTTTCCGAAAAAGGATTGAATCACTTTACCCTGTCAACAGAAAGCAGTATATCTACCTGTTGCTGTGAAGCCTTGCCAGTATTAGACTTGATGCAGTTTCTTTAGTTTTTACCAGTTCAGTGTGTACAATAGTATACATCATGGTTTTCATTTGTATTTCCTTACATATTTCCATAGTGAGTATTTGAGACAATATTTTAATCATTCTCAGGTAGTAGCTACTTAATACCATTTAGTAAGAAACAATGCTGTTACTAATAACAGGGCTGAATATCCTTTTAAAATGTTTACTCACTGTTCATGTGGAGTCTTAACTTTGTATTTATTGACTGATGCTTTATTCACTGAGGATGTAGCATTTTTAGCTATTCCTATTTTTATTTTTATTTTTTTTTAAAGTTTTTACTTATTTGAGACAGAGAGTGAGAGAGATTGAGAGAACGAGTTGGGGGAGAGGCAGAGAGAGAAGCAGACTCCCCATGGTGTAGGGAGCTTGATGGGCTGCTCGATCTCAGGACCCCAGGATCATGACCTGAACCGAAGACAGACGTAATGGACTGAGCCATCCAGGTGTCCGCTATTCCTGTTTGGCAGGTGTGTGGGGTATAAGCTTTATTGAGGTATAATTTACATACACCAAAATTCATCCTTTTTAATATACTGCTGTGTGAATTTTGATAAATAACACAATTGTGTAACCACAACCATGGTCAATGTATAGAATATTTCTGTTACCCGTAAATGTTTCTCACACCTGTTTAAGCCAAAAGCCACTCCTTTTGCCTCTAGGCCAGGCTGCAGCAACCACTGATATTTTTTTTTAACATCATATAAATGAGTTACATAGTACTTTGTTTCTTGAGTCTGGCTTCATTTTCTTAGCATAATGCATTTAAGATTCATTAATGTGGGGCTCCTGAGTGACTCAGTTAGTTGAGAATCTGACTCTTGATTTTAGCTCAGGTCATGATTCTCAGGGTTGGAGATCTGATACTGCGCTGGGCCCCGCATTGGGCTCTGCACTTAACAGAGTCTGCTTTCTCTCTCTCTCTCTCTCTCTCTCTCTGTCCTCTCTCAAATAAATTAAAAGAAAAAAAAAGATTCATTAATGTTATTGCACATAACAGTAGTTCATTCCTTTTTATATCTAATATTCCATTATATAAATGTACCCCAGTTTGTTTATTCATTCACCAGTTGAAGGATATTTGGGGGTTCTCATTCCTGATACTAGAAATTTGTGCCTTCTCTCTTTTTTTTTATAGGCAGTCTTAGGTTTATCATTTTTGTAGATCTTGTCAAAGAACCAGTTTTTTGTTTCATTTACATTGTTATTTTTCTGTTTCATTGATTTCTGTTCCTGTCTTTATTATTTTTCTTTGTTCTACTTGATTTAGGTTGAATTTGCTTTTTCTGGTTGCTTCTCTGATGGAAGCTTAAATTACTGATTTGAGACTTTCTTTTCTAATACAAGCATTTGATGCTGTACATTTTTCTCTGAGCAGTTTACCTGCATCCCACAAAATTTGATTTTTAAAAAATTTGATTTTAATTTTTTTAGTACTTAATGCTGTGAAACAACACTGTATAGAAATTATCTTCTTTCATGAAGATAGAAGTGTTTTCAAATGTATGTGTGGAAGCATTAGGCAAGTGCCATTTTCTTCACTTTGTGCACCAACACTGCGTAGAAAGCATTTTAAAAAAATTTTTTAAATTTAATTTTACTTAATTTTGTCAATTAAATTTTAAATTTTAACATACCGTGAAAGTTTAGTATTTTGCATTTTCATTTTAACTCAGTTCAAAATATTTTCTAGTTTCCCTGAGACTTCTTTTTTGGCTCATGAGTTATTTATAAACATTTTGTTTGAGGGTTTTTCTAGATTGCTTTCTTTTATTGATTTTTAAAGAGAACACACTTTTTTTTTTTTTAAGATTTTATTTATTTATTTGACAGAGACACAGTGAGAGGGAACACAAGCAGGGGTTGTGAGAAAGGGAGAAAAAGGCTTCCTGCTGAGCAAGGAGCCCAGTGAGGGGTTCTATCCCAGGACCCTGGGATCATGACCTGAGCCAAAGGCAGATGCTTAATAACTGAGCTACCCAGGCGCTCTGAGAATATACTTTCTATAATTTCATTTCTTCTAAATATTTTAGGGTTTGTTTTATGTCCCTGGGTATGATCTGCCTTGCCAAATGTTTCATCTACCTTGACAAATGTGCCCTTATGCATTGTGCTGTTGTTGAATGGAGTGTTCTGTAAATTTAAATTAGATAAAATTGACAGTTTTGAGGTCTTCTATATTCTTGCAGATTTTCGGTCTACTTATTTTATCAGTTCCTGAGAGAGAAGTTGAATTCTCCAAATATAATAGTGGATTTTTCTTCCATTTCTGTTTGCTTTGGCTTTGTATATTTTGACACTTACTTTTTAATCTGCAGAAACATCTAGAATCATTATGTCTTTTGGGATTGACCTTTTTAATCATTATGCATTTTTTCTTTATCTCTCTGGTAATTTTCTTTGTTCTGAAACCTACTTTGATTAATGTTTGTGTGTGGTCTATTTTTTCTGTCCTTTCTATATTCTATATTTCCATTTTGTCTGCATTGTATTTGGTGTGTTTGTCTTGGAGACTGCATATAGTTGGGTTGTGGGGATTTTTTCTTTTTATTTGTTTGTTTGTTTTTTTAAGTAGGCTTTATGCCCAGTGTGGGACTTGAATTCATGACCCAGAGATAAAGGGTTGCATGCTTCACTGACTGAGCCAGACAGGGGCCCCGGGGTCTGTTTTTTGTTTGTTTGTTTTTGTTTTAATTTAACCTGATGATCTCTGTTTTTAATGTGTTTAGATCATTTACATTTAAAGCAATTATTATATTTTGCTATAGACCTGCTTTTTTATTATTTGCTGTTTTCCCTTCTTTTTTGTGTGTTACCCTCTTACCTGTCTTTGGATTACTTGGCTATTTTTTAATAATCCATTTTAAGGTAAATATTGGCTTTTTGGCTTTCTCTTTGTATAGATTTTTTTGTTGTTGATAGCTATGTGGATTACAATAGAGATAACTAACTTTTTACATCCTTCAAGTAAAAGGTAGAAATTCTTTAATCGGTTGTCTCTCTTTAGACTTTTCCTTTTATGCTATAGTCTATATATTACATCTTTATATGTTGAAAGCCTTATGCAGATCATATATGATTGTATGTATGGACCTGTACACTTTGCCCTTATAAAATTTGACATAATAATAATAATTGTTTTAGAAGAAAACTCAATGATAAAGGTTCTAACTGATTAAAATTTGATATAGTAAAGGTAGATTGGGTCTTTATTATAAGCTTCCTATTGAAAACAATTGAAATGGAAGAAAATTATTTTAGCAAAATAAGCGTGAAGTTGGAAAAAATAATTTATGCTCCTCAATAAATTAACCAAAAACTAAGCTGGCTCAGTAGAGTTTGCACTGGAGAGTACTTTGTAAAAAACTTGTTACAAACACACATATACGTACTCATAGCTTTGGGTGAAGATGTAGGGACTAAAGACTCGAAGAGTTAGAGAAGCTGTAACTGGGGCATCTGGGTTTTTTGTTTGTTTTTTCCTGTCTGAGTGTGTACATATGTACATTTATGTTCTGAAAAGTGTCGGGTATTTTTATGTGCTACCCGGGTTTCCACTGATCAGGTGGGGAAATGCAGTACAGATAACTTTTTTTTTCCTATCTTTTTTTTTTTTTAAACTTTCACTTTCTACTTGAACAGTTCTGTTTTTTTAATACTTTTAAATAGAATGTTTCGGGGCTCCTGGGTGACTCAGTGGGTTAAGCCACTGTCTTTGGCTCAGGTCATGATCTCAGGGTCCTGGGATCGAGCCCCGTATCAGGCTCTCTGGTCAGCTGGTAGCCTGCTTCCCTCTCTCTCTGCCTGCCTCTCTGCCTACTTGTGATATCTGTCAAATAAATAAGTAAAATCTTAAAAAATAGAATGTTTCATTTCTGTAATAAAATGGCTAATAAAATATCTGTTTGGTGGGTGCCTGGGTGACTCAGTTGGTTAAGCATATGACTCTTGATTTTGGCTCCGCTTGTGATCGAGCCCTGTGAGGGGCTCTGTGCTGTGTGTAGAACCTCCTTAAGATTCTTTCTTTCCCTCTCCCCCCAATCCCTGTGCATAAACCTGCTTGCTCTCTTTCTTTAAAAAAAAACAACAAAAAAAAAAACCCAAAAAATCCGAAACTATTTGTATTATAGCAGTGATTTATAATGGAGTTAAATGTTAAAAAAAGAAAGATTAAAAATACAGCATTAGTGTTAGTCCCACTTTTTCCAGGCCTCTGTTTGGACTGTTTTGGTAAATTTTTCTCTTTGAACTGGCTTCTTCTATATATGTGTTCTCTATTTTTGTAGAAATGTTGTTCTGTTCTTAAAGCTACTGAAGAAAATAATTACATCTAGAGGAACAGCTTTGTCTTGGTGCCCTTGGTTGGTACTTTTATTATGTTTTAGACCAATCTCAAGATGAACCTTAGCCATTGGGCCCCACTATGACATTTAGGGGTCTAAGTTAGAGTAAATAACTTACACTGGATTATTCTAGTTGAAGAGGTGTGCTGACTGTGTTTATTTTTGCTAGGTTTCCATCTTTTGAAGCCCTTTGGATAGTGGCAGTTTAGGGTAGGGAAGTGGTCGTCTGGTATGGTTGAACCACCAAAGAGTAGCGGACGAGGTCGTGGAATAGTACAGAGGATAGCAGTCGAGTTAGAAGTAAAATCACTATTAAATCAGTGTTCATATGACTGGTCAAAATGACTAGGTCGTAAAGATTTTACTGAGAGGTACCTGTCAGATCAATGGGCAGAACTACCCTACATGCATTAAACTTAGTTTATCTAGAATATCTAAACATTTAGGAAATACAATTTTTAAAATATTCTGTTTTATAGTTTTAAAGAGATACTAGTACTAATCCTCAGCTGACATAAGGATTTATTTAAAAGCGGCATTATTCAGAGTGTAGAACAGAACGTTGGATTTAGAGTGCAGTTTTCTTTATTTTCTGTATGACCAAAGAGGAAAGGAAGTATGTTTGAATTTATGCCTCTTTAATTGGATGCGTGCCTCCAGATTAGGCTATAGTTATTCCCATTTCATAGATGAGAATTCTTGGGACCCAAAGAGTTAAGTCATGTAGTATTTCTGAGAGTTAATAAATGTGGGATTTTGACTCCTACTTCATTTCGAGACCTGTTTTGTCCCCCCCCCCCCCCGAAGATTTTATTTATTTATTTGAGAGAGTGAGCATGAGCCAGGAGTTGGGGGCGGGGGGGGGGGGCGTGGCGGGAATGACAGAGGGAAAGGGAGAAGTGGGACCCTGGGATCATCACCTGAGTTGAAGGCAGATACTTAACTGAACCACCTAGGCACCCCACGGCCTATATTTTTAAATTTTGACACAATATTATTTGACATAATTTAGCCAACATTGGATAATTTTTACAAATAGATATCATAGTAGGCTGGATGGTTTGAAAGAAGACAAAAATAAAGCATTGTGTATACCAGAAGTTCCTTCCCTCTTCCTTCCAGTTGGAGGAGTATCTAGTAGTGAGTGCCTCTAAGATTGTCTAATATAGAAGTAGTCTTAGGGGAAGCAGAGAATAAATACACTGATAAATCAGTGGATAGAGTGATCTGGAAAAATTGGTTGAACAGGTTGTAAAACAGGGCATTTCAAGTAGAAATGTTTTTGAGTGTTTTAAAATTACATCAGTATTTGGTAAACACAAATATTATATTGTAATGTTAGAAATTTCATAAGAGACATGATTTCAAAAATAAAGCAGCGGTGATTCAAGGAGAGAAAATTGTAATTGAAAAAGAAAAGTATGTTTTGTTTTTTTAACAGTAGTTCTGAGGTAATGTCAGTGTGTTTACTTGCCAACAGGTTTGTCAGTCACACATAGTGTAGAAATCTTTTTACTTATGGAAATCTTTGTTTTTATTGCTGGAAGTGCAATAAAAATACCAACTTTGCAAAATTAATAATCAGGAAATAGTTTGCTTATTTTGGAAAGCAGAGGGAGGGGAGATGAACCGGAAGATTTTTTCTGCTGAAATTATTCAGATCGTTGTTTTTTTTTAAAATCTGTTAACTGAATCAAGCTTAAATTATAACAGCGATTCTTGGAGATATTTTGGCCAAGAGGGAACATAACTAAGAGAAATGTTCCTCACACTGTTTCAGCTGGAACTTTCAGGCATGTCATTGTAAAAGTATTTCCTTAAGTCATCCTTCAGAAAAAACAGTAGCCGACTGTTGCTTTTTTTTCTTTGGAATCCTCTCTTTCAGTGCTTTATTAGGTCAGAGATGAAGAAATGTTAAAAGCACCAATTTGTTTTACCCCTTTTTTTGATTTTTCCTTTGTTTGCTTCAGGTAGTATTTTTCTAGACTCTTGGTTGTAAATAACAACCCAACTTCTGAGTAGAATGGCAATAGAATTCATAAAATTCTGAATAACCAAGAACTTGGATAGATGGGTCCACAAGGATAAAATGTTTTCAGGATACTTTGTAATAATCCCTTAATCTTTCATCTGTGTCTGTTAACTTCACTCTGTTCTGCTGTCTCAAATTAACATTTATTGAGTATCTACTATGTGCTAGACACAATTTTAGTTGCTGGAGAAACAATTGAAATAAACAAATGAAATAAAACAGTAAGTTTGTGTCCTCAAGGATCATACTTTCTAGTGTACGAACTTTCTCTCCATAGCTGGGAACAAGGCCACAGACTATTCCAGACTCATATTTTCTTCTGTAAAACCCATGAGGCAAGTGGGCTTCTTCTCTACCAATTCCAGCTAAAAAAAATTCCAGGGAAGGACTTAGGTTTTGTGCCCTTTCCAGAACCAGTAACTACACCCAATAGGATGAGGTTCTATTTTTAACCAAGTCTGGGTCATTGGTTAAATGACCATGACTCTGGGTCATGCTGTTCAAAGACCAGAGTCTATTACCAAAAGAAGGAGCGAGGTCGTGAAAGAGTATATACTACACAGGCAGATGGTAGCTCTTCCCTGATGTTTACATTTTGAAGTTTCAGTTCTTGTATTCAGAGTTTCAAATGAACTTACCAAATATGCCAACACTTTTCTAGCTTTGAAAGCTTGAAGGTGTTGGTCTCTCTTCTATTTTCTAAATCAAGGGTAATTGTAGTCTTCAGTTTGATGCCCAAAGAGCCAGACAGATAATTTAAATGCTTCAGTATATTGTTTCCTATATTATTTGCCATATTGACAAGAGTGTTGTCTTGTAGAGTATAAAGACATAGTTTTAGATGTTCATGTTACATGGTGTTTTGAAGTTGCTAGGTGCCTCAACATTTCATTAATTTTAATGGTGGTCTCTAAGACCTGTAAATTTTATTTTTTCCCCCTTAATTGTATATTGAGCATGTATAGCTAACCAGTGTTTCCTTTATTGATGGATACATCAGAAACAGTAAAAATAAGGGCAGTTAGTTTTCACAAAACTGAAGATTCATTAGTTTATCTTCTAGCAAAGAAATGCAGTGGAATTTCTTTCTCTTTGAATAAAGTTTTGGCCCTGCTTAGTGTAAAAGTTTTTGAAAAGGTTTTTCCAGGGACACCTGGGTGGCTCAGTCGGTTAAGCCCCTGACTCTCGATTTCAGCTTACGTCATGATCTCAGGGTCATGAGATCCAGCCCCACGTAGGGCTCCCTATACCCCTTAGCTGAGGGAGTCTGCTTCTCTCCCTTGGCCCCCTCCCCTTGCTTTTGCTCGCTCTCCCTCTCTCTAAATAAATAAATAAAATCTTTAAAAAAAAAGAATAAAGGTTTTTCTGGTGGCTAATTTATCTACATGATAAAAAGTACAGTTTCATATAAAACTTGAATAATTTTCATGGATTCCAGTATGTTCTCCAATCTAAAAAATTTTTTAATAAAATTTATATTAGTTTATTATAGGGGGTTTAGATAAAAGGCCTATGCTTAACATTTTCAAACACACAATGCTGAGGAGGTGAACACCTCACCTGTGCCAGTATACATGAAAATCCTCCTCAGTTTAAGTTGAAAAATGATTGCAGGAAAATAGCTGGTAGAGGAGAACATGTTGAATATGTGGTCTCAGCTCAGTTTCTTTCTGATGACTTCAACATTAGGTCTTATTTTTAAATGAAACATGTTCTCTTCAAAATAGAAAGTATCTATAATTATGTTAAGAAAATATAAACTGTTAGGGCGCCTGGGTTGTTGGTTGGTTAAGTACTGACACTTGATTCCAGCTAAGGTCTTGATCTCAGGGCTGTGAGTTCAAGCCCACCTTTGGTCTCCTTGCTGGGGGTGGAGCTTACTTAAAAAAAAGTATGTATTGTCAAAATTTTAGTAGAATTTTGGTTTCTGTAGGAGGCTGTAGTTAAGAAAACAATAGGAAATTATCATATCAAGTGTACATTATTGCTCTGTAAATTGATATTCCTTAGCCTACTCGATTTTCCAATGGGAAGACTATGAAGAAAGCTCAGGGTCATTATGCCAGATATTAGACTTACCAGGAGAGGTAAACCTTTTCTGGAAAGGGCCAGACAGTTAATATTTTGAACTTGTATGCCATATACTTTCTGTCACAACAGTCATCTCTGACATTGTAGCAAGAAATCAGCCATAGATGACATGTAAATAAATGAGTATGGCTATGTTTTAATACAGTTTTATTTATAGACACTGATATTTGAATTTCACGTAATTTTTACATGACACAAAATACTCTTGGTTTTTTTTTCCAACCTTCTAGAAAGTAAATACCCATTCTTAGCTATGTGGCCCATGGTCATAGTTTGCTGATCCCTGCTGTATTCTATAATTGATCAAGGTGACAAGGAATACCTTCAGGGATCTTATAGCCTAGTGTGAGAGACAGACTGTTGAGTTCAGTAGACTGTGTGGCAAGCACTCAAGTGTATATTCAGTGCTGATAGGAACACAGAAGAAATGTATTTGGCCTAGAAAGTTGGGGAAAGTTTCTTGGATATGATTCTTTTTTATTTTTTTATTATTATTTTTTTAATCTACTTGACAGAGAAATCACAAGTAGGCAGAAGTAGACAGAGAGGCAGGCAGAGAGAGAGGGAGAAGCAGGCTCCCCGCTGAGCAGAGAGCCTGATGTGGGGCTCAGTCCCAGGACCCTGAGATCGTGACCTGAGCCGAAGGCAGAGACTTAACCCACTGAGTCACCCAGGAGCCCCTGGATATAATTCTTGAACTGGGTCTTAAGTAAGAGTGGGTGGGCTTTCATCAGGTTAAGAAGAAAGGAAGTTAGCCAGCCATACTCTATATCTGTGGCCTTGCCATGTTGACTGTATTTTGATTTCTTGAGCAAAATACTCTCTTCTGCCTTATGTCCATTGCACATTCTTTATTCTTCGCTTGAAGAACTCTTCCTGTCTACTTAACTCATGCAAATTCTTCAGGTCTCAGCTTGATGATACCTCTGTTTCACAAGCTTCCAGAGCAATCTGTTCTGCTCCCTTCTTAAGAGTCATTAGGTTTGGGGCACCTGGGTGGCTCAGTGGGTTAAGTCTCTGCCTTCGGTTCAGGTCATGATCCCAGGGTCCTGGGATTGAGCCCCGCATTGGGCTCTCTGCTCAGCAGGGAGCCTGCTTCCCCCTTTCTCTCTGCCTGCCTCTCTGTCTACTTGTGCTCTGTCAAATAGATAAATAAAATCTTAAAAAAAAAGGGCTTTATTAAAAAAAAAAGGTGGGGTCATTAGGATTCTGATTGCCTGTTTAGAACCTGCCTATCCCAACAGATGTAAATGAGCATAGTGCCTGGCAATATGTTGGTTTCAAATTATTTTTAATTTTTAAAAATAATATTGTACATGGCTAAAAGAAACTTATGCCTCATGGAAGGATTTAAAATGGAAAGTAAATATTCTTCTCGATGGCCCCTTATTAACAGTTTTTTTGGATATTCTTACAGAATTTTTGTATATGATACACTCCTGCACACATACCCCACATGCATCCTATATTTTATTTTTTATTCATTTATATTTAAGATTTGGTTTATTTATTTGTCAGAGAGAGAAGGAGAGAGAGAGAACACATGTGTACAGCCAGGGGGAGTGGCAGGCAGAGGCAGAAGCAGACTCCCTGTGGAGTAAGGAGCCGGATGTGGGACTCGATCTCAGGACCCTGGGATAGTGACCCGAGCCAAAGGCAGAAGCTTAACTGACTGAGCCACCCATGTGTTCCTTCATACATATGTTCTATAAATTTTTGGCAAATTTCATACTGTATACAGAGTTACATGTTTTTATTGTTGAACTTGGAATGTTTTCTATACATAGAGCCATTTCTCTTTTGAAGAGACTATTTTTAACTTTTATTTTTAGGTATAAACAATTTATATAGAATAGAACTCACTCATTTTATTGAGGGTGTATTTTATATGTAGATATACATGATTTAATAAATTTAATTGAGGGCGCCTGGGTGGCTCAGTGGGTTAAGTCTCTGCCTTCGGCTCAGGTCATGATCTCGGAGTCCTGGGATCGAGCCCCGCATCGGGCTCTCTGCTCAGCAGGGAGCCTGCTTCCTCCTCTCTCTCTGCCTGCCTCTCTGCCTGCTTGTGATCTCTCTATCAAATAAATAAATAAAGTCTTTAAAAAAAATTTAATTGAATACATAAACTAGGAGGTCATAAGTATATCTAGATTAATACTTGAAATTTTTTATTTTTTATAAAATACGTATGATGTACCAGGGATGGTTCTGAATGCTCTGCATAAAATTTTTATTTTTTTAAACAGTCTTCATAGGAGATCTTAAGCAGAGTATCATAATTATCCCCTTTTTACAGATGGGGAAACTGAAAGTACAGAGATGTAAATAATGTGCAAAATAATATATCTGGTAAATGATAGACCAGGGTTTTTAATCCACACAGTGTGGTGGACAGAGCCTCTGTTTTAACCACTGTATTCTATTGACTCTTTCTAGGAGCAATAGAAAAAATAGGAAATACAGGCTGGGCACATTTGGAGGAGTGTTTAAATGCCAGGTTAAGATTATAGATTTTATTCAGTGTGTATTGTGGAATCATTGGAAACTTCTGAGGGAATGAGTAACCTGACCAGATGGTAGCAGAATGTAGGATGGAGGGAGTGGGGAGAAACCTAAGGCAGACGAGTTTGGTGTAGTAGTTCAAGAAGTGATGGAAAGCTGAAATTAGGACCATAGTAATTGGTGTGGGAAGGAAGGAATGACTGGAAATATATTGTCTTGGTAAATGTTACAGTTTTTGTT
Source organism: Lontra canadensis (assembly GCF_010015895.1). NCBI lineage: Eukaryota > Metazoa > Chordata > Mammalia > Carnivora > Mustelidae > Lontra > Lontra canadensis. The sequence continues at coordinate 11,696,887 of NW_022631012.1, read as the reverse complement.
GGGAGGGTTGAGAGGAGAGGAGAGGGTCAAGTGTTTTCGGGAGGCCAAGAGTGCTTCTACCTCAGGGCATTTTCACCTTGTTCTCTCCAGCATCGCTTCTCAGATGCCCTTGTCTCTCTCCTGTGTCTGTTCCTAAGGTCTTTACTCACATGTCACCTTACCAGAAAGGCTTTCCCTAACTTCTGTATAAAATGGCAACCCCTCAGGGGTGCTTGGGTGGTATAGTCTGTTAAGCATCTGACTCTTGGTTTCAGCTGAGGGCCCTGATCTCAAGGTCATGATCTCAGGATCGCGAGGTCCGGCTCACATCAGGCTCTGCATAGAGTCTGCTTAAGACTCTCCCTCTCCTTCTGGCCCCTGCACACTGTTGTTTCTCTCTTTAAAACAAATAAGTCTTTTTTTAAAAATGGCGACCCCTTGCAGCATGCTCCCTAACTCCTTCACCCCACTTTGTTTTTCTCTGTTGTTAGTATCTAACATATTTGTTGACTTAATGGTCTACTTTCCTTGTTAGAGTATGTTTTCCAAAAGCAGGGACCTTTCTCTTTTCTTCATTCCTGTATCTGTAATAGATGCTTAGTAAATATTTATCGAATGAATGCTGTTGAAGGTAGGCAAAATAGTATGAATAGAGAAGGGAATAGAAATGATAGGTTCAGAATTACTTGTGTATTGCTCTAAACATGCGGTAGGTAGTTCTAAATTTACATCTCATGCAAAGGAGAGAGAGAACTAATGGTATGGATGTTAATAAGTACAATATGTGTTTACTGAATGCTATTAAAATTCTAAAGTACCTTTTGAAATAGGAAGCTTAAGTTCTTTTTACTTTTTGTATTTTATTCCTTTATTGTCACTCTTTGAAGACTGCTGTTAGCAAGTATTTATTAGTTGCAGATGGATTTGTTTATTTTAGTTTGGGCTGGGGTTTTTTTGTTTGTTTTCAAGAAAAGTGAAGGACAACAGTGGGAGCCCAGAAAAGAGCTATGGCATATTTATGAACTGAAGTAGCATAACATTTGTTTACAGTTGGCTGGTGGTATATATGTGATAGGGCTAAGTCCTTGTTTCACCACAAAACATTTCCTCTTACTGCTTGTTTTGGACTTGATTTTGATATAAAAAAAAGTTGCTAGTGCCAGCTTCAGAATGATGAATTAAAGGCCAATCATTCCTTCGTAAAGTTTTACTTTATTTCTTTCCCTTCTTAAGAACTTTTATTAAAGGATCATGTCTAACTTTTTGCTTTCTATTCATGCCTCAGACTATCCAATGTGACTTCTGCCTGTTGGCTTTATTGAAATGGCTTTTGACTTTTGAAGGGAATGCAGTATCCTCTACATGCTAGTAATTTTATGTATTTTTTTCTTCTTAATCCTCACAGGGATCCAGAGGCAGTATTTCTCAAACTTCTCTTTCTTTGCAGGACCCTGGAATATACCTGTTTCTAGGGTTTCAATCAGTCCTCGTTTCTCTTATGCATCATCAGCTGTTTGTTTACCAATAGCTTTTTACACAGATTACTTCCAAATTTGTCCTTCTGGCATAGAACTCCAGACACACTCTGTAGACCCATTAATGTGTAAAACATTCTATACCTATATGAAACTTAGTGGGGGTGAAATTGAACTAATTATATTCTGGTTGCCCAAACCTGAAATTTTGGAAGTCATAATAATGGTAGATGCTGTTCACTGTGCATAAGCTTTGTCATTTAGTCCTCATAACATCCCTGTTTATTTTACAGATCCATTAAGAGAGGTTCAGAACAGTTAAGTAACTTAACCAGGTGACAGTATAGCTGATGGAGTTGGATTTGAACAAGGTCTGGATAGTTTCAGATTACATATTTTTTCTAATCTGCTGCACTTCTGTTCTGCTCCTTTCATCATGAACATAGTGCACATAGACACCCCTAAGAGGACTCAGTACTATGGTCTCTTGAAATGCTCAGGAATATTTCATGTCTTGATTCTGTTTGCCTTGCTCACTTGGATTATTTTAATAGCCACTTGATATATTTTCCTGACTTAGTTTATTCTCCATCCATACTGCTGCCTAAAAATTTTTACTAAAATACAAATCTGATTATGTCATTTCCCTCACGAAATCCAAAATCTGGGGTGCCTGGGGGGCTCAGTTGGTTAAGCTTCCAACTCTTGATTTTGGCTCAGGTCATGGTCTCAGGGTTGTGAACCCAGGCCCTGGGTCAGGCCCCGCACTGGGTTTGGAGCCTGTTTAAGATTCTTTCTCTCTCTCTGGGATGCCTGTTAAGCGTCTACCTTTGGCTCAGGTCATGATCCCGGGGTCCTGGGATCGAGTCCTATATCAGGTTCCTTGCTCAGCAAGGAGCCTGCCTCTCCCTCTGCCTCCTGTTCCCTCTGCTTGTGCTGTGCTGTCTCTCTCTGACAAATAAATAAAGAAAATCTTAAAAAAAAAAAAAAGATTCTTTCTCTCTCTCTCCCTTTGTTACCCCTCCCCTCTCCCCACCCCTGTGTGCATGTGCGGGTGCTCTCTCTCTTAAAAAAAAAGAAAAGAAAAGAAATTCAAGGTCAAGTGGCTTTTGCAATAATCCAAGTGAGCAAGGCAAGACCTTTTCTAGCCAATTCATGGTCATATTGCATCATTCTTTTGTTTCAGCCATTATAAAGTACATGTAGTTCTTAGAGCTATATTTCACTTTTTTTTTTTCTTTTGTCATGTCCTTTTCTATTGGCATGACTTTGGAACCAGGCAGTGAATGCAGGTTGTAAAACTTTTGTTGATCATGATAGAGAAGTTTGTTTGAGCAGACTATAAATTTGGGCTTTGAAGAATGTCCAAGTGAGGGCTCAAAAGGAAATGAGAAATGTATCGTTGAAAACTGAAGGAAGAGGGTTTCTTGTTCTGCCGTGGCAGAAATCTTAGCAACACTCTTGCCTTCAGTAGGATGGAGAGTAGGAAATGTGCCTAATGAACTAGGTGATCTATGGATCTGTGGAGATTTCTAAGCAAAATGTTGAAGGATTTTTAAGCAAAAATGTGGAAGAGATTTCTTCTTGCTGCTTTTAGTAAAATGTGAGGTCTCTGTGAGTCTTCCTCTTAACACTGTGGACATAACCAATCTTGTAGTATTTGTCATACTATGTTGTATGTCCTTAATTACATGTATTTCTTAAGTAGGCTGTGAGTCCTGTGACAGACCTTTTAATATAGTCATGTAGATCTTGCTCAGAGTCCAGTTATAGAGAGATTTACACTCAAACCTTGGCTCTGTCTCTTACTTTGTAACGGTGACAAGTTATTTAATTTTTCTAAACCTCTATTTCCTCATCTGGAGAACGGGATTAATGATGATAAACTCCTAAAGATTATGCATTCTGACTTTCACACTCACCACTATGTCACCAGTACCTAGAAGAGTCTAGTAATAGGTGTTTAATAAAGATTTATTGAATTAATGAACTGAGTAATCTCTGCCTCAGAGTGTTAAAATGAGGTAATGCATGGAAAGCAATTAGTACAATTCCTGATATGTATTAATTGCTCAATCAGTGTTAGCTGTATTTAGGTATTTTTTCCTCATTATTTTTATTTTCATCTTTATCCTCATTATTTATATAGTTCCATGTGCATCAAAACTATTCTGTGAATAAAATAACTCACTAAGCAAAAGATTTGTTTATAGTTCTGGATAATAGCTCAGGAATAACTTGATGTGATTATTTGCACCTGAAGAGATTTCTGCTTCTGGCCCTGAGGAGAAATCATCTCTGAACTTAACTTCCTATGGTAAACAGTGAGAAAATTGGACAAAAGACATGATACAGCTGTTTTTAGATATTGGACAACAAGCAGTGTGGGAATGTGATTCGTGAGAAAAGGGGAACAAGTAAGATGAGTGCTATTAATTTCCCTGGATTTCTGCTAGAAGACACATTTCAGAGCATAGTGCAGGCAGGGGAAGTCTTGTCAGTCCATTATGTCTGGTTGAATTGATGAGATAGAGATTGTAGTTCAGAGAGTTTGAAGTGGCTGAAAATTGCTAGACACAACTTCAGAGAAGAGGGAGCCATGTAGCAAAAGAGTTCTAGAGATCTGCATAGGGGCTTCCTTTAGCTGTTGTTAAAGGAGCGTGTAGAATGTGTGTATGTACAGTAAAACTCCATGAGCCTGGACAAGGATTGACTGGGGAGCTGTAAGTTGAATAATTCCCAGAGCTGAGGAACTGCTCATGCACTTAGTAGATAGAATGGTGAGACCTTCCCCCTGCCACCCCCTCCCCCCACTGCCTTTTATCACCCAGGATGTTCAGTAGAGATCCCAAAAGGACCATGCCTTAGTAGTAAGGCTAACCCAGATGAGAATAAAATCTACCCTCAGTCTGTTCTAAAACTTAAAAACAAACTTCAAAGATGAAGCCGATCCACAGGTTACTTAATTGACTTTTTTTTTTTTAAAGATTTTATTTACTTATTTGACAGAGAGATCACAAGCAGGCGGAGAGGCAGGCAGAGAGAGGAAGAATTAGGCTCCCTGCTGAGCAGAGAGCCCGAGGCAGGGCTCGATCCCAGGACTCTGAGATCACGACCTGAGCCCAAGGCAGAGGCTTAACCCACTGAGCCACCCAGGCGCCCCAAAGACTAAGATAACAAAGACAATAGAATTAACAGACAAAAACTGTAGAGTGGGCCTTATAAATATGCTCAGAGATTTAAAGGAAAACAGTGTAATGAGAAGGAAAAGTAAATTTTAAAAAGAATGAATAGAATTTGTACAGGTGAGAAATATTAAGTGAAATGAAAAAAATCACTGATTGGGATTAACAGCAGTTTTTTATCTGATGAAGGAAAAATTAGTGAACCTGAAGACAGCAGTAGAAACTATCCAAAAATTAAACAGAGAAAAGAAAGATAGAAATAAATGAACAGAATTTTTGTGATCTGTGGTATATTATGGGTATAATTTTACTCCAGAAGTAACAGGGAGAGGGGAAATAGTTTAAAGAAATAGTGACTGAAAATTTCCCAACTTTATAGAGATCATAAACCTACTGATCCATGGGTTCAATATCCCAAGCAGAATAAACACAAAGACCATACTGAGACACATCTCAATCAAATGGCTGAAAACTAGTGTTAGAGAAAAAGTTTAAAGCAGCTAGAGAAAAATGACGTTTTGTGTACAGAGGGATAAAACATGACAAATTTATTCTTAGAAGTAAAACATGACAACATAATGTAAGGACATCTTTTTTTTTTTTTTTTTAACTTGAACTTGAATTTGACATACCATGTTATGTTAGTTTCAGGTCTACAACATAGTGATTCAAGAATTCTAAAGAGTGCTCACCATGACTCCTATTCTCATTTTAAAATTTATGTTAACAATACATAACATTTGGTTTTTTACTATTACATTTAAAAATATATGAAACTACAAAGACCTGAAATTTATATTGAAATGCAAGTAGACAATATTGAAAATTGCTTCAAAAAACATCATTAAGAAAATAAAAAGGCACATCTCAGACTAGGCAAAAATCTTCACCTACATATAGGTGACAAAGGACTTGTGTCCAGAATGCAGGCATACCTTGGAGATATTGCAGGTTTGGTTCCAGACTGCCACTATAAAGTGAATGTTGCAATAAAGTGAGTCAAATTCGTTTTTAAATTTCGCAATGTATATAAAAGTTAACGTTATACTACACTGTAGCATATTAAGTGTGCAATAGCATTATGTCAAAAACAAAAACAAGGTATATACCTTAATTGAAAAATGCTAACCATCACGTGAGCTTTCAGCTAGTCATCTTTTGCTGGTGGAGGGTTTTGCTGTGATGTTAATAGCTGCTGACTGAACAGGGTGGTGGTTGCTGAAAGTTGGGGTGGCTATGGAAATTTCTTAAAGTAAGGCAACAGTGAAATTTGCCACATTGATTGACCTTTCCTTTCATGAATGATTTCTCTATGGCATGTGATGCTTTTTGATAGCAATTTTACCCAGAATAGAACTTTTTTCCAGAATTCAGGTTAAACCCTGCTGCTGCTTTACCAAGTTAATGTAATATTCTAAATCTTTTGTCATCATTTCAACAGTCTTCATACATAGCATCTTCACCAGAAATAGATTTCATTTCAAGAAACTACTTTCTTTGCTCATCTGTCAGAATCAACTCCTCATCTGTTCAAGTTTTATCATAGAACTGTAGCACCAATCTTCAGACTCTACTTCTAAGTTTTGCTGTTTCTGCCCTATCTGTAGTTACTTCTGCCACTCAAGTCTTGAATCCCTCAGTCATCCATAAGGTTGTGATCCATGTCTTCCAAACGCCCCTACATGTTGGTATTTGGACCTCTTCCCCCAAATCATAAATGTTCTTACTGGTATCTAGAATGGTGAATCCTTACCAGAGTTTTTCAATTTTACTTTGCCCACATCCATCCAAGGAATCACCATCTAAGTAGCTACAGTCTTATGAAATATATATTTTTTTAAGATTTTTATTTATTTATTTGAGAGAGAGAGATCACAAGTAGGCAGAGAGGCAGGCAGAGAGAGAGAGAGAGAGAGAGTGGGAAGCAGGCTCCCCGCCGAGCAGAGAGCCGGATGCAGGCCCCGATCCCAGGACCCTGAGATCATGAGCTGAGCCAAAGGCAGAGGCTTAACCCACTGAGCCACCCAGGCACCCATGAAATGTATTTCTTAAACAAGACAAGTCAAAATGACTCCTTGATCCATGGGCTGTGGAATGGATCTTGTGTTAGCAGGCACGAAAACATTGATCTGACTGTATGTGTATCTCCATCAGAATTCTTGGGTTACCAGGTGCATTATCAGTGAGCAGTAATATTTGGAAAGGAATCTTTTTTTCCTGATGAGTAGGTTTCAACAGTGGGCTTAAAATATTCAGTAAACCATGTTGTAAACGGATATGCTGTCATCCAGGTTCTGTTCTTCCATTTATAAAGCTTAGGCAGAGTAGATTTAGCATAATTCTTAAGGGCCCAAGAATTTTCAGAATGCTTAATGAGCATTGGCTTTACCCTGGTTACCAGCTGTATTAATCCCTAACAGAACAGTTAGTCTCTCATTTGAAGACTTAAAGCCAGGCATTGACTTCTCTCTAGCCATGAAATTCCTAGATGACATTTTTTTCCTATATAAAGCTGTTTCATCTACATGAAGAATCTGTTGTTTGGTATCGGCAATCCTCTTTTAATTATTTTAGCTGGGTCTTCTGGATAACTTTGTATAGCTTCTATATCAGTACTTGCTGCTTCATCTTGTACTGTTATGTTATAGAGATGGTTTTTTCTTTTTTTTCTAAACATTATTTATTTTTTTAAAGCAGGCTCCGTGCCCAACATGGGGCTCAAACTGACGACCCTGAGTTCAAGAGTCACATGCTCTACTGACTGAGCCAGCCAGGGGCCCCAAGGTGGCTTATTTTCTTAAACCTCATGAACCAACGTCTGCTAGTTTCCAGCTTTTCTTCTACAGCTTCCTCACCTCTCTCAGTGTTCATAGAATTGAAGAGAGTTAGGGCCTTGCTCTGGATTAGGCTTTGACTTAAGGGAATGTTGTGCCTGGTTTGATCTTCTATCCAGACCACTAAAACTTTGTCCATATCAGTAATAATGTTGTTTGGCTTTCTTCCCATTCATATGTTCACTGAAGTGAAATTTTCTTTTTTTAGTATTTTATTTATTTGTTTGACACAGAGATAACGAGGGGGAGAGAGAGAAAGTGTGTGTGCAAGAAAGCACACAAGCAGGGAGAGCAGCCGGCAGAGGGAGAGTGTGAAACAGGCTCCCTTCCACTGGGGCTCAGTCAGGATCCTGGGATCAAGACCCCAGCCAAAGGAAGATGTTTGACCAACTGAATCACCCAGGCACCCCTGGAGTAAACTTTTAATTTTCTTCAAGAACTTTTCCTTTGCATTCACATCTTGGGTAACTGTTTAGTACGAGAGTGCTGGCTTTTGGCCTTTCTTGGCTTTGGACACACCTTCCTCCCTAAGCTTAGTCATTTCTAGGTTTTAATTGAAAGTGAGGGATGTGTGATTCTTTTTTTCACTTGATCACAGTGTAGGGTTATTAATTGGTTTAAGTTCGATATTGTTGTGTCCCAGGGAATAGGGAGCTCAAGGAGAGGGAGAGAAAAGGGGGGACCTGCTGGTTAGTGCAGTGATCAGAACACACAGCATTTATCAGCTAAGTTTACCATCTTATATAGGTGTGGTTTGTGTTATCCCAAAGTGATTACAGTAATAATAACAAGGATCACTGATCACAGATACCATAACAAATATAATGATGAAAATTTGAAATACTGCAAGAATTATCAAAATGTGACACAAAGACATGAAGTGAGCAAATGCTGTTCAAAAAGTGGTACAGATAGACTTACTCAATTCAGGGTTGCCACAAACCCTTAATTTGTAGAAAATGCAGTATCTGTCAAGTGCATTAAAGTGAAGCACAATAAAATTAGATATGCTGGTATTTCTTTCCATAGACATTTTGAGGGATGGGGAGTATGTGTGTGTGCGTGTGTGTGTGTAGGAGGAAGTTTAGACAGTGGATGAAAAGGCATATACTTCATAGGAATTTAATCAGACTATGCATATTTAATATAAAATTGACTACATTTTACTTGAAATTAATGAGAAAAGGAAGCTAAAATGAAACTGAAGCAACTCCTCTAATTTAAATATTTCTTCCACAGAAGAAAAGATCTCTATAAAATTAAGAAAAGAGAGATCAGGAATAATATTTTTAAAATACTGCTAATGTATAAAAATATAAATTGCCAGTAAAATATGAATATTTTATAACTCAATAATTGAAATGCAAATAAAATGGTATTTTTCATCTTTGTCAGAAATTGATGAAGTACACTGCAGAATATGGGCAAATAAGTATTCTTAGGAGGGCAGAGTACTTTCTGGTGGAAAGCAGTGTGGCAGTACTTAACATTTTAACCTATGTATGTCCTTGGATATACAATTTGATGTCTAGAAATTTTTTTCACCGAGATAATTAAATGTAAAAAGATATATATTTGCCTCTGGAAATGTCCATCATTTATGGGTTTAAGTCAAGGTATATCTATTCTGTAGGACCATATACAGCTATTAAAAATGGTAATGTAGGGACGCCTGGGTGGCTCAGTTGGTTAAGCGGCTGCCTTCGGCTCAGGTCATGATCCCAGTGTCCTGGGATCGAGTCCCACATCGGGCTCCTTGCTTGGCAGGGAGTCTGCTTCTCCCTCTGACTCTGCTGCCTCTCTGTCTGCCTGTGCCCATTCTCCCCCCCCCCCCCCCGCAAATAAATAATCTTATTTTTAAAATGATAATGTCTTGTAGATTTATATTTATTGCAATGGAAATAGGTCCTCAACAAGCCCATTTTATTTCTCAGCAGTAAGTAATATCACACCTAATGGGGTCTCATTTACATAAAATTGGGTGAGTGGTAGACAAATTTCTGCAAGAAATAATCATTAAAATGGTTATCTCTGAGTGGTGGCCTTTGGGATTACTTTTATTTGTACTGTTAGGTTTCTTTATGAGGCGTATTTATAATTTTTATACTTGAAAAAGGAGAGATACCCCCCTCCCCCCGCTTCTGAGCAAATATGAATACAGCCTTTTAAGCCAGTACCTGATTAAGTTCTACAAATACCTAAATCTAACAAGGGCTGTAGAATGTGTTAATTTAATACCTAGGGGCTGTGGTTTGGGACACTGTACTGCTGTCGTTTTGAAGTCACTCAGGAACCTGTAGAACTGGTCGCAGATAGTTGGGGAGTTCTGAACTCCAGAGCCCAAGGCGACTGCTGTTTTTAGTGCCACACCCTGCTGTGGTTAACTTCTTCAAAGACTTGATTGTTAAAAACACAAAGTCAAGTTTGAAGCTTTGTTTTGTTTTGATTTACTACCCCCTACCCAGCTTTATTGACATAAAATTGACAAAGTGGTAAGATATTTAAAGTGCATACCTGATGATTTGATAAACCTGTACGGTGTGAAAGGATTCCTCCAATCTGTTTAATTCATGCGTCCATCACCTCACATACGTCTCATTCGGTTCTGCACTCCGCAAAGTTGAATTGTGCAGTGCTGTTAATCAGCCCTGACACCATATTACATGTGAGGTCTTCAGACCTTGTTTATGGTATAGCTGGAAAGTTTGTACCCTTTCATCAACCTCTCCCTATTTTCCAATGACCCAGCAATCGCTTTTCTATGAGTTCTACTTTTTTTTTTTTTTGAAGATTTGCATGTAATTAGTACCAGGCAGTATTTGATTCATTTGCTTTACTTTGGATTAATATGAGTATTGTAGTTTATTATGCACACTTGCCCTTGTTGATGAAGAATAGTAACATTAGAAGTCATTATGTTCTCTGCATTTTATCAGGTACTGTGTTAATCATTGGGATGGAGGGGAAAGAGAGTTCCTGCTCTCCAAAATCTCATTCTCTGTGAATTCAAGGGACATTCAAGGGACTACTTCTGTGAACCATGCTGTGGCAACACACGATAGGTCTCTTCTGACTTAAAAGTTGGTGTGTTTCTTGGGCTTGGGTAGCTGTTGAAGGAAGATTTTCCAGAGCAAATACCTGAACTGAGTTTTGAATTGCAGTTTAGACAGCCGAACTGAAGTTTGAAAGGTTAAACATGAATTAGCCATACCAAAGAAAGGGATATCTAGGGAAATCTAAGTAGAGACAAAGGTGAGGAGGCGTGCAAGGACATGGCACTTGTTGGGAACTGCAGGTCATTCAGCGGGTAGGGATTGAGTTGGTACAGGCAGTGGAGGGAGACTGGAGAGGCCTGATCAAGAAGGGTCTTGTCAGCTGTCAGAGAGGTTCTTTCTCAGAACTTCCTCATAAATACAGCCTTTGTTCAGGTAGGATGGGAATCTTTGAGTCATTTTGACTCTTGAGGCTCCTTCCCCTCCCTTAAACTCCGCCATAATTAAGCACCAAATCCTGTCGATTTTGGAAACTTAGATTGAAATGTAATAATGACAAGCTAAATGTAGACTGTGCTCTTTACAGCAGACTGTAACTTAGTCTTTTTAATTTCTAGGGCTTTGCACTGGCTCACAGACCTTTAGTAAATGTTCAAATGAATGGGTTACAGGAAGGGAGTTCCAAAGAGAGAATGTTTAGTATATTCACATGTGACCATGTATAATTTTTCTGATCTCCCATTTCATTATGGAAAATTTAATAATCTTAGGAGGCCTAGTTGAAAAGTCAACCCTTGGATAATTAAAAATCTTCAAAATGGAATCAGACCCATTAGTAAGGACTGTTTGATTAGTGTACTGGTGGGTAACTGAAGCAGCATCACAGGAGGGAAATAAGTACCAGACAGTCGGGGCGCCTGGGTGGCTCAGTGGGTTAAAGCCTCTGCCTTCGGCTCAGGTCATGATCCCAGGGTCCTGGGATCGAGCCCTGCATCGGGCTCTCTCCTCGGCGGGGAGCCTGCTTTCCCCTCTCTCTCTGCCTGCCTCTCTGCCTACTTGTAATCTCTGTCTGTCAAATAAATAAATAAAATCTAAAAAAAAAAAAAAAAAGTACCAGACAGTCTGGCAATTTCATTTTGATGAATATACCCGTTTACAGAGTATATGTGTCTTTTTTTTTCCCTCCCCCCAGCTGAGAACAATCTTCTTGTGACCATTCCAGTAGAGATTAATTTTTTAGTTTAAGGAAAATCGTGAGCATGTACATTTATTGCTTTTTACTTGTCATAATGTGAGAACGTGCTTTCTTGAACTTATGGATCTGTACTCTATTTTCTGTTTATTATAAAAGGAGGACTACGGAGAGATGGTTAGCATTTGCAACAATTAGGCATTGTTTTAGTGAAATAATTGTGCCATTTGGAAGCAAATTATGTATCTGAGGCATATCTGTGAAGCAGCTTTATGATTATCAACAACACAGCTGCTGTAACTATTATGTTAGTGGAATTGAATCTTTTGTTATATGGGTCAGGGAACCAGCAGCTGAACTTTTATACTTGTAACTATGCAAGATTCTTATTAAGACATAATGTATTACAAAGGGGGGTGGTCTCAAAGTGTTTTCATATATGGGCTTGAGAAGAGTAAGGTATTTGTTATATAGAACTAGAATGATAGCATTGTAATACAGTCCTACTTATGCATATATTTATATTTATTATTTTTAAAGTCTTTTCTTTCTGTAATTAATATTTTGAACCTTTTCTTTTTTTCTTCCTTGCCTGCTTGCTTGCTTTCTCTTTTTCCTTCCTTCCTTCCTTCCTTCCTTCCTTTCTCTCTCTTTTTCTTTTTCTTTCCGTTTAAAGCATAAATTACCTAAGCCCATTTCCTTCCCCCATTTAAAAAAAAGAGATATAAAGGTGTTTTTTCTGTGTCACCTCTCACTTCCCATTACCTCTAATTTTTTTAGTTTTTATTTTTTGCTTACATCTAAATACATATCCTGTGTAGCTTGAAATGGAAAAGACTTTTGCATATGGCTTCAATGATAGCTCCTGTAGCCTGGTTAATATAGTTTCATTGTAACAAAATCTTCCTGAGATATGTGTCATATAGAGCTGATTAAAATGGAATTTTCCCACAACTTTATCTTAACTGCCTTGTATCATTTTGAGTATAGGTGGTGTAATGGTAAGTATTTTGTGTGTTATACCTATTTAGTCTTAAAACCAAGATGAACATTTTAAAAATGGTTAGATATACATTTGTCTTATTTTCCGTTTTTCTGTAAAGGTGATTACAGTTGTAACAAATAATACAAGTTTTGTATACTTTGCCCTGTCTCCCTCAATGATAACATTTTGTAGAACTGTAGTACAATATTACAGCCAGGATATGGATGTGTTGTACAATCTATTCCTCTTAATTCGGATTTTTCGTTTGACTTGAACTTACTCGTGCATGTATCTAATTCTTGCACTGTTTAAGCTCCTCTGCATGTTTGTCCATCTATCACTGCAGTCAAGCTGAATAGCTCCTTATCACAAGGGTCTCTCTCGTTGCCCTGCTACAAGGCCGCTTCATTTTCCCTCTCCTACCTCTAACTTTGGCCACTACTAATCTTTAGTCCATTTCTAAAACTTTTTTCATTTCAGTATTGGTGCATAAATGAAACCGTAGAGTGTGTAACCCCGGGAGACTAACTGTTTTCACTCTGTCTCACTCCTTGGAGACTCATCCAAGTTTGTGTGCATCAGTAGCTTATTCATTTGTTTTTTATATTTATTTCTACATCGTTTAAAACCTAGTTTCTACTTTGTTTCCTTCATAATCCATTTTTAAAATACATATATTTGTTTCAAATCTAGGTGACAAAACACGACCACCATCCTCAAGTCCCTCCAGTATTATCCGCCGGACTTCCTCTCTGGATACTCTGGCTGCGCCGTACCTTGCAGGGCACTGGCCTCGTGATAGCCATGGGCAAGCTGCTCCTTGCATGCGGGACAAGGCTACACAGGTAGGTTTATTCACATTCTTATCCTGAAGTGTTTTCGCCTGAAACTGTTTCTCATAACATTATTTGTTTAATGCTGTGCTGAAATTCTTGAAACATTAGTGTGTATTAGAATAACCTGAGAAGCTTATCAAAAGTGCAGATTCCCAGGCCTGACCTCCAGATACTTTGTAGTAGGCTTTGGTTCAGGCTTGGAATTGTGCATTTTAAAGAGTTCCCAAAGTAATTCCAATACATAAGGATAATTTATGGACACACTTTTCACCCCATTTCCTCTTTATTGTTAGTTTAGAACATCAGAATATGTTTAATATATTGAATTTATAAGAGTAAGAATTAATTTACTTTCCATCTAACCCTTTATTTTGGTGCCAAAATTCATTATGTGTTGGGAGATGGGGATTATATTATGTTGCAGATAGATTCTGTAAATGTAAACATCCTGACAAAAGAGACCCTGGGAGCAAAGTTTTATACTTTCAGATTTATGAGGTTTTTTATTTTATTTTATTTTTTAAGATTTTATTTTTTATTTATTTATTTATTTTTCAATTTGACAGAGATCACAAGTAGGCAGAAAGGCAAGCAGACAGAGAGAGGGAAGCAGGCTCCCTGCCAAGCAGAGAGCCCGATGCGGGGCTCGATCCCCGGACCCTGGGATCAGGACCTGAGCCTAAGGCAGAAGCTTTAACCCACTGAGCCACCCAGGTGCCCCTTATGAGGTTTTTAAATTAAAAGAATCTTAGGAGGGACCCCTGGCTGGCTTAGTTAGCAGAGCGTGCAACTCTTCATCTTTGGGGTTGTGAGTTCAAAGCCCACGTTGGGTATAGAGATTACTAAAAATAAAGGTTCTTATGAAATCATTTAGATCTACTTCCTGATTTTACAAATGAGGAAGCTGAGGTCCAAGATCATAAAGCCAGGTGATGACTGCATCTATAGTTTCTTTCATAGCACTTACTATAATTAAAGTTAATCAGGTAGTTGTCTATTCATTTATTTAATGTTTCTTACACTCATTAGATGTTGAGCCCGTGGCCTGGCTTATCCATTTCTGTGTTTTCATCTCCAGGATTTAGTATGGCCCTGAGAGGATAAGCCCTCCAGGGTTATTTGCAAAGGAATGGATGAGCAGAACGATTAAAGCTGTATTGCTAGTGAAGAATGAAAATCAGTTAAAGAGTTAAAAGGTTCTTTATATTGACTGTTGAAAATCAGCTAAGGTATATCTTGACTTAGACTTCAAATTTACATCACTTATGGTAGCTTGATCCCAGCACTTTACGAAGAGAATGTCCTTTTATTAGAACCAAGTAAACACACTTTGTGGTTTTTGGATTTGCATTTTGGTTTCCACAATTCCACATGTTCTTGTTGGCCTTATTTTGTTTTCTGTTCTGATATTCTTGAAACTGAGTCCCACTGTTAGAGTAGATGCCTGGGATATGAGATTACCTTGAGGTTTATATTCCAGTGGCAAATACAGAAATGAAAACAGAGTCTGTGCTCCTCAAAATTATCAAATATTTTGAGAAACTGACTTTAACCAGAGTTGTAGAAGATTTTTCCCTTTATTCAAAATCCCTAAGTTTGCTGAGATTAGGGCATATAGTATGGAAAATGAGCACTTCCTTCTTGCTTTCTGCTTAATCTACGTGCCATGTTTAAATTACTCTGGGTATCAGAGTAATTTAGTACTCTGGTCATCCTTGAACATTTCTGCAACCCTTGATATCTCCTCTGCAGTTTCAGGTTCAGTGGGTTCAGATATTTTGTCTTATCAGTAAGAATAAACAATCCTAGAAGCCAGTGGGAGCCCACCTAGCTCTGACTACATTGAATTAAAGTATAAACCTCACACTTGCTTCACCTTTTTCTAAATGTCCCCCAAATTGGGAATGTTAAGGGTACAAATCTAAAGAAAACTTACAATTCTCATACTGTTTATCTTGCTTGCAGAGCTCACATTAGAATCTCCTAAGGTATGATGCAGCAGTAGCTGGGTGCTCTGCTCTTCCGTGTGCGTTAGTTCTCAGATTCCCTCTTGGTAGGTGTTGGATTCCCTAATGTATGTATGCTAGTTAATTAAGTCAGTTTTTTTAAGTTGTTTTCTTTTTTTTTAAGATTTTATTTATTTGAGAGAGAGAGAGCACAAGCAAGGGGAGCAGCAGAGGAAGAGGGAGAAGCAGGCTCTGAGCAGGGAGCCCAATGCGGGACTTGATGCCAGGATCCTTAGATTATGACTGACCCAAAGGCAAACGCTTAACTGACTGAGCCACCCAGGTGCCCCAAGATTTTTTTGTTTTTTTTTTAGGGAGAGAGAGAAAGAGCATGAGCTGGAGGAAGAGGCAGAGGGAGAGGGAGAGAGAGATTCCCAAGCAGATTCCATGCTGAGCATGGAGCCCAATGGAGGGCTTGATCTCATGACCTGGAGATCATGACCTGAGCTGAAACCAGTAGTTGGATGCTTAACTGACTGAGCCACCCAGGTGCCCCTTAAATCAGCTTTTTAAAATTTGGTAAAATACATATAACATAAAATTTGCAGTTTTTAGGTAAAACAATTAAGTAGCATTAATTACATTCATATCATTGTGCAACCATTGCCATTATGTTTCCAAAACTTTTCATCACCCTAAACAAGACTCTGTAACTCCTCTTTCTTTCTCCAACCCCTGTAACCACTATTCAACTTTCTGTATCTGTGATTTTGCTTGTTCTAGGTATTTCATATTCGTGGAAGCATATAGTATTTGTAATTCTATATCTGATTCATTTCACTAAGCATTATGTTTTCAGGGTTTATCCATGTTGAACCATTTCTTTTTCCTGGCTGAATAAGATTCCATTGTATTGGTAAAAAAAGTTTATCCATTTATCTGTGGACATTTGGGCTTTTTACAAATTTTGGCTATTCTGAACAATGCTGAAATGAACATTGCTTTATAGGTATCTGTTTGAATCTCCACTTTCAATTCCTTTTGGTACATATATAGGAGTGAAATTGCTGAGTCATATATTTAGCTTTTAGAGGAACTGCCATACTGTTTTTGTGGCAGCTGCACCAGTTTGTGTTCCCTCCGGTAATGTATAAGGACTCCCATTTCTCCATATCCTCACTAAGCCTTATTTTCCTGTTCTTTTTCAGTATAGCTATCCTAATAAGTATGAAATTGTATCTTACGGGTTTTATCTATATTTTCCTAATGATGAATGATGTTGAGCATCTTTTCATGTGCTTTTTGTGTATCTTCTTTGGAGTTAGTCACTTCTATGCCTTTGTTTCCTCTTTGTAAAATGGGAGAATAGTACCGATCTTTTAAGATTATTATAAGGATTAAACAAAGAAATACGTGTAAACCCTTAGAACAATGTGTGGCACATAGTAAGCATTTCGTAAATGCTTGCCATTAAAACTACTACCTTTGATTATTGTCAGAACAAGGATGGCATGTTGGTTTCCAGTCTTATGCATTTTGTTAATTGCTATTAGCTTCCTGGAGCATTATGTTGAAAAAGATTTGGGCTAACAGTTATTGGGCCTGATTGGCTATTTTTGCCCTTGATGAGAGGCCCCGGGCTCTTTTATCAGCCCTGGTCCATATAGTGCTAGAGCAGTAAGTATGATGGAAGTAATTTATTTTATATTATAGATGGGTACTTCCAGGGAGTTCCTCCAAGACTTTTGACAAAATATACCATGTCACCACTTTGAGCCCTGGTTCTTCATTTAAAAAAAAAAAAAAATTATGTATGAGTCTAAGGTCTAGGTATCTTAGAGATGAGTGGGAATGGAAAGAGGAGGTTCTGGAAAATACAGAGAAAGGCAGCGTTAAAATTTAGGAACATGGAGCAAGTTTTTAAGATGTTGATTGCCTATCCTCTGCTCCCCCCTCACCCCATTATTTGTTTTGGGTCATGAGCATGAGTGTGTGATTAAAATTCTATTGTACATGATTATTTGTGTCCTTACTTGACACAAAGATAGCAAAAATATGGCATCATTCCTTTTATTCTATATCTTTGGCACACTTTGGTCATTCCCTGTGAACTCAGAGTCTGAGAGTCTCTCTAGCAGTACTGTAGCTTGCCGTTGCCAGTGGAGCAGGGCTGGTCTGCCACTTCTGCTTTAGAGTTTGATACACTGCTTAATACTACATTGTCCCCAACCTCTGCCTCCTGTCCCCCCACCTCCCATGTTCTTTTAAAGATTCTTTTAAAAACTGACCATTTGGGAAGCCTGGGTTGAGCGTCTGCTTTTGGCTCAGGTCATGATCCCAGTGTCCTGGGATCAAGTCCTGCATTGGGCTCCATGCTTGGTGGGGAGCCCATCTTTCCCTCTCTTTCTGCCCTTCTCCTTGCCTGTGCTCTCACTTTCTCTCTGTTAAATGCATAAATAAAATATTTTTTAAAAACCTAATAAAATTAAATACTTTGTAAATTAGAGATTAAAATGCTGAATTACTGAAGGTAGCAGTTCATAGCAACACTACACTATGTCTTAGTGTTATGAAATGAGAGTACTGAAGAGGGGGATCAGCTTTTTAAAAAAATTACTTTTTGAGTGACTCTTGCATTTTGTATAAAACCTTGGTCCACTGGTTAAAATTGGTAATATTAAGAAGGAAGGAAAGTGTTAAAATCTTTTTTTCTTTTCCAGACCTAAATCTAATGACCTCTGTATAAGCTCTTTGGTTGGGTTCTCAGTAGCTTTGCCTTTCTTGGTTAAGCCGAGGATTCTGAAATAATCTAAATTTCTAGATGCTTTACCACTTCACTGGTGTTCCTGTCCTTTTTTCACATTTTTAGATCAGAAATTAGCAAAGCTGTCTATTGCTTTTCATGCTTACTTTTATTTTTCTTGCTTAATTCTCTTGTTCTCATTATCTTCAATTTGTTTTTAACAAATCTAGAGGAAAGTTTTATATTCCTTTGCTTTTCCTTGAGTTAAATTTTATACTTAATATATTTAGATTGCCCTAATTTTAAAGATCTTTTTATTTTGAAAAAGTCTCACTTATAGAAAAATGTAGGAACAGTAGATTAAATACCAGTAGACTCTTCACCTGTATTCACCAACAAACATTTTTCGTTTTTTTTCTTTTTTAGTATAGATAATAATTTCTGTTGTTACTATTTGCTAATTATTAGTAAGTAAGTCACAGACACTCTGACTCTTTTCAAATACTTAAACATATATATGAAAAAGGACTTAAATAAAAATTACCAAAGTGATTACCAAATCCAGGAGATTTAACATTGATAAGGTGCTTTTAAGTTTCCTCAGTGATATTCTCTGTAGTATTTTCTCCTGTAAGGCAGGATCCGGTCAAGAAGCAGACACAGAATTTAGATATTACGTTTTTTTAATATCCTTTAATCTGAAACAGTTCCTTAGCTTTTCTTTGTCTTTCCTGACCTGGTTATTTTTTAAGAGTATAAGCCAGTATTTTTGTTGAGTATTGTCAACTTGAGTGGTTTTGGTTTTTGTTTTTTTCCACAATTAATTCAAGTTACTACATTTTTGGCAGGAATACTATATATGTGATGTGTATATATTCTTTTACAACCTTGTTTTTTATTTAAGGACATTACTCTATCCATATAGAAAGATTCTCTCCTAAAAGGCCTGCCCTCCACCCTATCCGCATATAGAGAGGTATTGTTTTGAATAGGCCATATATTCACTCTTACACTACAAAATTTAAGAGGTACAGAAGCATATACAGTGAAGGAAGGATCTTCCTCCCATGAGGCGGCCACTGTTAATGTTACTTGTGTTACCATGTATATCCTTGCAGAGATATTTTACATAGTGTATATTCTTTCTAGTGGCACTGGTTAAAGGAAGTTGCTATGCACACTGTGGTGAGCCTTGAGTTTCTCACTTAACAATCTCACAGAGATTTTTGTGAATTTCCTTATTCATTTTTTATACCTGAATAAGTATTCTTTTGTTAAGACACACCATTATTTATTTATTTATTTATTTGTTATTTATTTAACAAATCCTTTGTTTACATTGTTCTAATCTTTTACTTGTAAAAATAGTGCTACTGGGAATAATAGGCTGTATCATTTTGTTCACAAAGATACATATTTTGTACATCTGCATGATCAATTACAAAAGAAGGTGAGTCAACAGTATGTGCATTTGTACCATTGACAGCAGTTGCTTAGTCCTCCTTCTGTAAAGGCTATACTAATTTGCAATTCACCAGCAATACAGGAAAGTACCCTATCAGATTGCCCAGTCTCAGGGAAGTTTTAAAAAACTTGGTTCTTACGGGTGAGATTGAGCATATTTTCACATACTAGGAACTCATTTGTATTTTTTTTTCCCTAATACAATGTGTTTGAATTCTGGATTTTGTATAACCACTAAGGATTTACCATTTGTGAGGCTATACTTTTGCAGATACCTAAATCAAGTCCAGACATTGTATAGATGTTAAGATTATGAACTCCAGAGTCTTAGATTTTTATCTTGGCTTTGCCACTTCTCAGCTGTGAGACATTAGGCAACTTACCAGACCTCCTTATCTGCACAACCTATAGAGCTTCTTATATATATTCAATCAGATAATAGGGTGAAGACCTTTCACTATACTTCTATGAAGCAAAGTGCCTAGCACATAATAAGATCACAGGAATGTTAGCTATTATTAGTATGCTCAACAAATGCTATACTTATGTAAAAATAATAACTAAGCATTTATTAATAATAGAAATGAGGGAAATAGGCAAAAATATTATAATTAAAGTAAGTGCTGCTAGAAGAATTTTGGGTTATTGTGCTATTTTAAATATCCTAGTACTTAATTTGCTTTAATGGGAATGCATTGTATAATAGAAAAGTGTATACTTTTTAAAGAAATGAAACCTTTTCAGGTTTATTGAGATAAAATTGACATATACAGCACTGTATAAGTTTTTGTACAGTATGACTTGGAATACACGTATTATGAAATGATTGTCACAGTGAGTTTAGTTAGCATCCATTACCTCATATAGGTAAAAAAAAAAAAATTTTTTTTTCTTGTGATGAGAACTTTTAGGATCTACTCTTTTAGCAGTTTTCAAGTATACCATATAGCAGTATTAAGTATAGTCATCTTACTATACATTACATCTCCAGTACTTACTTATAACTGGAGGTTTGTATCTTGAGATCACCTTCATCCACCTCCCCCTTTGAGTGCCTCTGATAAGCACAAATCTGATTCCTTTTTCTCTGAGTTTGTTTTTTAGATTCCACATGTGATATCATATGGTATTTGTCTTTCTCTGCCTGACTTATTTGATGGAACATAATGCCCTTCAGATCCATCCATCTTGTTGCAAATAGGGTATACATTTATCGTTAAATGGTTAACTTACCCCTTCCCTCTTTTTCTCCATTATAGACAGAGAGTGCATGGGCCGAAGAATACTCTGAAAAGAAGAAAGGGTCTCACAAGCGGTCAGCGTCGTGGGGCAGTACAGATCAACTTAAGGAGGTCAGGAAAATGGGTCCAAGAACTGGATGTGGAAGTTTGATCCCTTCCTTGGCTAGTTCCTTGAAGTTGTAGGCAACAAGGATTTGCCAGTTTCCATTGTTTTGTTTTGTGTTGTTTTTATTTTTTATTTTTTTTGGTTGTTTTGTTTACTTGAAAAATAATGAAAATAATTTATTACTTTGATTGGATGAAGATTTGAATGAGGGAAGTGTACACATTACTTATCAGCTTATGTTTTTCTTTCTCCTTTTGTTTTATTAAACCAGAGTCCATACCTGTTTTGTTTTGTTTTTTAAGATTTTTTAAATTTATTTATTTGAGAGAGAGCACAAGTGGGGTGAGGGGCAGAGAGAGAAGCAGACTCCCCGCCAAGCAGAGAGCCCAATGCAGGACTTGATCCCAGGAGCCTGGGATCATGAACTGAGCGGAAGGCAGATGCTTAACCGACTGAGCCACCCAGGCACCCCTAGAGTCCATACCTGTTAACATAACCTAAGCATCAGATGTATAAAATTGTAATGATACAACAGATTCACATTTATTATTGCTGTATATAATGGTAGTATTTTTGAAATTCAGTAACCCAGTACAACCAAGCTCATTGTGGCCCTTTGCTGATTACCATTTTCTGTGCTTACAATTATGATGTTTCTACTTTACATAAAATAGAACTGAAGATTTACTCAAGGAGTAATATAGAATATTGATTGAAATTATATTTGTTATGTAAAGATTGTGTCTGTGAATGCATTTCATGGCTTGAATTGATTTTTAAATACTGTTAAATTTTTGGAGCTATTGAAGACTAGGTGTTTAAAGAAATCTAAATAAAATCACTCATTTTTAGGACAGTGAGAATAATTTTCATTATTTTAAAATTCTTTCTGAAAGCTACATTGTTATTCTAAGTGCTGAAAACTTCATTGGCTTAGTACTGGGAAGCTCGAAGGCTCTGAACAGTGTTGGAACATAATTTTTATTTCTCTTCAAAAGTAAGATACACATACATGCACACATAATGGGTGGGTATATGTATATATATAAATTTCATACAATAAATCAGATTTTGTGACAGGGTTTTATTTTTTCTATTTGTGTATGTGTGTGTGTGTGTGTGAGAGAGAGAGAGACAGGGTTTTAAAAGAAAAGAATTATTAAGGAAGAATTTTACCAATTCTTATTAAGGAAGGATATGTTTTATGTAGCTTGGAAAACTCTGATGCACTTTTTTAATTTACTTTTTATTTTTCTCCTTTTCAGATTGCAAAATTACGCCAGCAGTTGCAGAGAAGTAAACATAGCAGTCGACATCATCGAGATAAAGAAAGACAGTCTCCATTCCATGGCAACCATGCAGCTATTAACCAGTGTCAGGTAAGAGCACAAATACTGCAAAATCCAAACAAGGGATTTGTTGTTTTCCTGCTGATATGTTATTTATAGATAACTCTTCCGGACAGAAATGTCCAGAAGCATATTTGAAACAGCGATTAAATATTGAATCAGCCTTAATTAAAAAAAAACCTAGAATACTAAGTTGATAAGCGATACTTTGCTTTACTGATCTGTGATTTGACTTTTAGAGGACATAGCTAATCACATATTTTGATTTCATATTTGTGTCTTTATCGGTTCAGTATACTGAGGCAGACTAATAGAGAAAGAGAAGCATTGGCTATAGAATCGGACCTGGGATGAACAACCTGTTTTAAGTCTCAATTTCCTCATCTGAAGATTGAGGATAATAATGATACATCTCATAGAATCTTAGTAGGGGAAAACCTTTAACTGCTTTGATTCCTGTAGAGAACCTTATGAACGGCTCTTGCTGGCTCACCCAGGGAGCATTTCTCTTTAACCGAATTGAAATCAGATGGCATCCTTGTCAAAAAGAGCAAGAAAAAGTTTGCCCCCGCTTTTTATAGGGTGATAGCTTCTGATAGCCAAGTATATGTGGATTTTTTTTTTCAAGAGAAAGTAGGAGTATATGTTTTTTTGAATTAATTTTGCCCTTAAATGTTGATACATGGGTCAAATTTGACTTCATAAATTTATAGTTTGGTTGTAGTTTCTAACAGCTTTTTTCCATTTTTAAGGTATTTTAATTATTAAATGTGAGTACACAGTAATACATTTAAAAACTTAAACTGCATTTATGTTTGGAGAAATAGAAAATACAAAATTGAAAAAATAAAAAATGAAAAATTTGAATAGACTAATAACTGTCAAAATTGGAATACTAACTCAAAACCAAACTCCTACTTTCAAAAGGCTATAGACTCAGGTGGCTTTATGGGTGAATTTGCCAACCTTCTACTCCCTCTAATTTATCCATTAATAATTTGTATGTATTTCTGAGAGATAAGGCCACCTTTTATCCCCAAACTTATATTTTTATCCTCAGGTAGAATAGGAGTTAAGATTGAACTTTATTGAATTAAGTGATATGTTTTAGGAGTTAGTAAGTTTCTGAAGTGATTTTTTTTAAGTTGCATTAAAATTAGCAATTAAAGTAGTAAAATTAACCAAAATTTGTCTTTCCCCTCTTAAAAGTTGAATAACATTATTGGCATTTGCACAAATTTCATGTTTAACTCTGAAACCTCTCTTTCCAGAGAAGGTAAGGACTAGAAAATAGAGTAACTTGAAAAGTAAATTTATGTAACTTGAGTTTTGTACACTTGACCCAGCAAACATCTTGAGTTTTTTGAGCACTCACAGCCAACCAGAGATGCAGTACATGAGCATCATGATAGCTGTGCCGTGGTGGTTGTGTGTCATTGAAACTTTCAGACTGTGGAACATGAAGATTCTGTGAAGTTAACAGCTTTGGTTTTTAGTTGGTTCTTTCTCTAGTGGAGAAAAGTACCACTTTGAGATTGTATAGTTTTTGAGGTCATTCCTCCATCCATGCAACATTTATTAAATATCTACCATATGACTCATACTAGTACTCGTTAGGGGATGCAGTGATAAATACTGCCCCCCGACCAAGTCTCAGATAGCTGTAAGTAAAAAATTACTACTCCGTGTCATGAATGTGTTGGTAGTGTTTGGGAGAGTTGACACTGTTACATAACGGGTATTAATTACCCTTGGACTGGCTCTGGAGCCATCTACAAAGGCTTTTTGGAGCAATTCGTGTCTAAGCAGATCCCTGAAAGCTGACTGAGCTAGTCTTCTAGAGGTGGAAGAAATCATGGCTCCAGGTAGGAGTACTAGTAAGAGATAAGGCTAGAGAGTTAAATAGCAGCAAAACCTAAAAGTCTTAATGTCTCACTTGTTAAGAAGTTTGGACTTCATCTTAGAGGCACCAAAAAACTATTTTTTTAAATGCAGCAGATTGATTTTAATAGTGGTTATTTTCAGTTCAGAGTAGAGAATAAATTTGGAGGAGGACAAGATTAGAGGCAGGAAAACCATTTAAGAATAGAGTTTATAGGGACGCCTGGGTGGCTCAGTCAGTTAAGGGTCTGCCTTTGGCTCAGGTCATGATCTTAGGGTCCTGGGATTGAGCCCCACATTGGGGCTCAGCAGGGAGCCCGATTCTTCTTCTCCCTCTACTGGTCCCCCTTGCTTGTGCTCTCTCTCTTTCTTTCTGACACACAAACAAACATAAATAAATAAAATATTTTTTTTAAAAAAGAATAGGGTTTATAATCCAAGTACGAAATGACAGTGGCCTAAAATAAGCTAGGAGCTATGGTGCTAGAGAGAATGGCCAAATCTGAGTGGTATTTAGAAAGCAGTAATTAATAGTTGAAGTCTATTAAGTGCTTACAATATGGCAAACACTACTCAGCTTTTGTATGTATTATTAGCACTTAATCCTCATTTTGGGGGTGGGGCTTGTTACTGTCCTTGTTTTACGGACAAGGTAATTAAGGCCCAGAGAATTAAGGAATCTTGTTTTAGGTCATATGAGACAAAGCTCATATTCTAACCCAGGCATTTTGCGTTCAGAATCTGAGTTTTTTTAATGTGTGTGAGGTGATGATCAGAGGAGAGCGGTGGAGAGATAGGACTAAAAGGGTAATGCCAATTCTAGCCTTTAAAATACGAGTTAAGGGGCACCTGGGTGGCTCAGTGGGTTAAGCCTCTGCCTTCTGCTCGGG
Source organism: Lontra canadensis (assembly GCF_010015895.1). NCBI lineage: Eukaryota > Metazoa > Chordata > Mammalia > Carnivora > Mustelidae > Lontra > Lontra canadensis. The sequence goes on along the minus strand of NW_022631012.1, from coordinate 11,671,788 downwards.
TCATGATCTCAAGGTCCTGGGATCGAGGCTTACATCGGGCTCTCTGCTCAGCAAGGAGCCTGCTTCCCCCTCTCTCTCTGCCTGCCTCTCTGCCTACTTGTGATCTCTCTCTCTCTCTCACTCTGTCAAATAAATAAAATCTTAAAAAAAAAATACAAGTTAAGGGGTGCCTGGGTGGCCGGGTTGGTTAAGCAACTGCCTTCAGCTCAGGTCATGATCCTGGAGTCCCAGGATTGAGTCCCACATTGGGCTGCCTGCTCAGCAGGGAGTCTGCTTCTCCCTTTGACCCTCTCCCCTCTCATGCTCTTTCTCTCACTCTCATTCTCTCTCAAATAAATAAAATCTTTAAAACATAAAATATGAATTAAAAAAAATACATCCATCTACCTCACACCGTGTACAAAAGTAACTTAAAATGGATCAAAGACATAAATGTAAGAGATGATACTAAAAGCTCTTAGATGAAAACATAGGCATAAATGCGGGGTTGAATTAGGCTGTGGTTTGTTAGGCATGACACCAAAAGTGCAAAACAAAGGAGATACATTGGATTTTATAAAAATTAAAAACTTCTGTGCTTCAAAAGACACTTTACCAAAAAAGTGAAAATATAACTGACAAAATAAAAGATATTTGCAGATCATGTTATTTGATAAAGCACTCGTATTTAGAATATATACAGAATTCTTGTGGCTCGGTAATAAAAAGATAACCCAATTTTAAAATGAGCAAAGGATCTAAATAGGGAGTTCTCTAAAGAAGATATACAACTAGCCACTAAGCACCTGAAAAAGTGCCATCATTCCTTGTTCAGTAGGGAAATGCAATTCAGAATTCTAGTGAGGGTGGCAGGGATGTCCATTATCACCATTGCTATTCAACATAGTACTAGAAGTCCTAGCCTCAGCAATCAGACAACAAAAGGAAATTAAAGGCATCCAAATTGGCAAAGAAGAAGTCAAACTATCACTCTTCGCAGATGATATGATACTATATGTGGAAAACCCAAAAGACTCCACTCCAAAATTGCTAGAACTGGTACAGGAATTCAGTAAAGTGTCAGGATATAAAATCAATGCACAAAAATCTGTTGCATTTCTCTACACCAACAACAAGACAGAAGAAAGAGAAATTAAGGAGTCCATCCCATTTACAATTGCACCCAAAACTATAAGATACCTAGGAATAAACCTAACCAAAGAGGCTACGAATCTATACTCAGAAAACTATAAAGTACTCATGAAAGAAATTGAGGAAGACACAAAGAAATGGAAAAATGTTCCATGCTCCTGGATTGGAAGAACAAATATTGTGAAAATGTCTATGCTTCCTAAAGCAATCTACACATTTAATGCAATCCCTATCAAAATACTATCCATTTTTTTCAAAGAAATGGAACAAATAATCCTAAAATTTATATGGAACCAGAAAAGACCTCGAATAGCCAAAGGAATATTGAAAAAGAAAGCCAAAGTTGGCTGCATCACAATTCCATACTTCAAGCTCTGTTACAAAGCTGTCATCATCAAGACAGCATGGTATTGGCACAAAAACAGACACATAGATCAGTGGAACAGAATAGAGAGCCCAGAAATAGACCCTCAACTCTATGGTCAACTAATCTTCGACAAAGCAGGAGAGAATGTCCAATGGAAAGAAAGACAGCCTCTTCAATAAATGGTGTTGGGAAAACTGGACAGCCACATGCAGAAAAATGAAATTGGACCATTTCCTTACACCACACACCAAAATAGACTCAAAATGGATGAAGGACCTCAATGTGAGGAAGGAATCCATCAAAATCCTCGAGGAGAACACAGACAGCAACCTCTTCGACCTCAGCCGCAGCAACATCTTCCTAGGAACATCGCCAAAGGCAAGGGAAGCCAGGGCAAAAATGAACTATTGGGATTTTATCAAGATCAAAAGCTTTTGCACAGCAAAGGAAACAGTTAACAAAACCAAAAGACAACTGACAGAATGGGAGAAGATATTTGCAAACGACATATCAGATAAAGGGCTAGTGTCCAGAATCTATAAAGAACTTAGCAAACTCAACACCCAAAGAACAAATAATCCAATCAAGAAATGGGCAGAGGACATGAACAGACATTTCTGCAAAGACGACATCCAGATGGCCAACAGACACATGAAAAAGTGCTCCACATCACTCGGCATCAGGGAAATACCAATCAAAACCACAATGAGATACCACCTCACACCAGTCAGAATGGCTAAAATTAACAAGTCAGGAAATGAGAGATGCTGGCGAGGATGTGGAGAAAGGGGAACCCTCCTACACTGTTGGTGGGAATGCAAGCTGGTGCAACCACTCTGGAAAAGAGCATGGAGGTTCCTCAAAATGTTGAAAATAGAACTACCCTGTTGTGACCCAGCAATCACACTGCTGGGTATTTACCCCAAAGATACAAACGTAGTGATCCGAAGGGGCACGTGCACCGGAATGTTTATAGCAGCAATGTCTACAATAGCCAAACTATGGAAGGAACCTAGATGTCCATCAACAGATGAATGGATAAAGATGTGGTATATACAGAATGGAATACTATGCAGCCATCCAAAGAAATGAAATCTTGCCATTTGCGATGACATGGATGGAACTAGAGGGTATCATGCTTAGCGAAATAAGTCAATCGGAGAAAGACAACTATCATATGATCTCCCTGATATGAGGAAGTGGAGATGCAACATGGGGGGTTAAGGGGGTAGGAGAAGAATAAATGAAACAAGATGGGATTGGGAGGGAGAAAAACCATAAGTGACTCTTAATCTCACAAAATAAACTGAGGGTTGCTGGGGAGAGGGGGGTTGAGAGAAGGGGGTGGGGTTATGGACATTGGGGAGGGTATGTGCTATGGTGAGTGCTGTGAAGTGTGTAAACCTGGCGATTCACAGACTTGTACCCCTGGGGATAAAAATACATGTTTATAAAAAATAAAAATAAAAAAGAATTCCAGTGAAGGGGGGTGCCTGGGGGGCTCAGTCATTAAGTCTCTGCCTTGGGCTCAGGTCATGATCCCAGGGTCCTGGGATAGAGCCCCCCATCGGGCTCCCTGTGCATCGGGCTCCCTGCTCAGGGAGAAACCTGCTTCTCTCTCTCCCTCTGCCTGCCTCTCTTTCTACTTATGATCTCTCTCTCTGTCAAATAAATAAGTAAAATCTTAAAAAAAAAAAAAATTCCAGTGAGGGATGCCTGGGTGGCTCAGTTGGTTAAGCAACTGCCTTTGGCTCAGGTCATGATCCGAAAGTCCCAGGATCGAGTCCTGTATCAGGCTCCCCCCTCCCCCCAGTGGGGAGTGTGCTTCTCCCTCTCTTTCCCCTCTCATGCTTTCTCTTTCTCATTCTCCCTCGCTCTCAAATAAATAAAATCTAGTAAAAAAAGGAAAAAAAAAAAAGAATTCCAGTGAGATACAACTTTATCATTCTAGGATGGCTAAAATTAAAAAGACTGCTAAGTGTTAGGCTGTGGAGACATTGGAACCCTTAATATATTGCTGATAAGAATCTAAAGTGGTGCAGCCGCTTTGGAAAATAGTCTGGCAGTTTCTCAGAAAGGCTAAACATAGGGTTACCACATGACTCAGCACCTTCTCTCCAGGGTATGTACCCAAGAAAATTGAAAACATGTGTTCCCATTAAAACCTGTATGCACGGGCGCCTGGGTGGCTCAGTTGGTTGAGCGTCTGACTCTTAGTTTAGCTCAGGTCATGAGCTCATGGGTTGGGATTGAGCCCCATTGTCGGACTTCATGCTCACTCGACACTTGAGAGTCTCTCCCCACCTTCCCTAACCCCTGCTTGGGCATGCTCTTTCTCTCCAAAATAAATGTAGGGGTGCCTGGGTGACACATTCAGTTAAACATCTGCCTTTAACTCAGTTCAGAGTCTCAGGGTCCTGGGGTTGAGCTCCATATGGGGCTCCCTGTTCAGTGGGGAGCCTGCTTTTCCCTCTTCCTCTCCTCCCTGCTTGTGCTCTCTCTCGCTATCTCTCTCAAATAAATAAATAAAATCTTTAAAATAAATAGGGGCGGGACACCTGGGTTGCTCAGTTGGTTGGATGACTGCCTTCGGCTCAGGTCATGATCCCGGAGTCCCGGGATCAAGTCCAGCATCGGGCTCCCAGCTCCACGGGGAGTCTGCTTCTCCCTCTGACCTTCTCCTCGCTCATGCTCTCTCTCACTGCCTCTCTCTCAAATAAATAAAATCTTTAAAAAATAAATAAAATAAAATAAATAGGGGCACCTGGGTGGCTCAGTTGTTAAGTGTCTGCCTTCGGCTCAGGTCATGATCCTAGGGTCCTGGGATCAAGCCCCACAACTGGCTCTCTACTCGATGGGAGGCCTGCTTCTCCCTCTCCCACTCCTGCTGCTTGTATTCCCTCTCTTGCTGTCTCTCTGTCAAATGAATAAAATCTTGAAAAAAAAAATCTTAAGAAAAAGACTTGTACACAAATGTTCATAACAGCAAGTTTCATAAAATTTGGAAACAACCCAAATATTTATCAACCAGTGAATGGATAAATAAAATATAGTGTATCCATCAATGGAATATTATCCAGTCATAAAAAGGGAGTACTGGAGCATGCAACAGCGTGGGGGAACCTTGAGAACATTACACTAATTGAAAGAACCAGACACTAAAGAACACATATGATTCACCTTAAATGTCCAGAATAGGCAGACCTAAGGAGACACATTATAGATTGGTGATTACCTGTTGCTGGGAGGCTCAGGTGGAAATGGAGTGACTGCTGATGGGTAAGGGATTTTTTTTTAGTGTGTTTCTAAAATTAATTCTAATGGTTGCAAAATTCTTCAATAATCATTAAAACAGTTTTACACTTTAAATGGGTGAATGATATGGTATTGTGAGTTATATTTCAGTAAGCTCTTACCAAAAATATCTGCCAACCAGCATTAAAAACAAATACATAAAATTCAATATATTTGCCTAGAAATAATAAATGAGATGGTAGAAACCAAAAAGTAAACTGGAAGGTAATGTAACAGTATAGAGTGAGTACAGGTGCTTTGAGGTCAGACTGTTTAGCTTAGACCCAGGTCCTGCCACTTGCTAACTGTATGAAGCTCCTCAGGTTCTTTGCATTATAGTATCTGTTTGTTGTGTTGTCCTAAGGATTAAATTGGGATAGAATATTATAAAACACTTAAATGCAGTTCTTGGTGCACAATCATTGCTCAATAAATCTTAGGCTGTTTGAGGTAGGACCTAATATAAAAGAAGTAATGAACCAGTTGGGTTTTCACTAGGTGTTTCTGCAAATTTCATATTGAGCTTATTTTTTAAAGCTTTTATTTTTTTTAAATTTTGGGCTTTTTGTTTTGTTTTTTTGTTTTTTAAGTAATCTCTGAACCCAACATGGGGCTCGAACTCATAACTGCAAGAGTTGTATGTTCTACTGATGGGGTGCCTGGGTGGCTCAGTGGGTTAAAACCTCTGCCTTCGGCTCTGGTCATGATCCCAGAGTCCTGGGATCGAGCCCCACATCGGGCTCTCTGCTCAGTGGTAAGCCTGCTTCTCTTCCTCTCTTTCTCTGCCTACTTGTGATCTCTATGAAATAAATAAATACAATCTTTAAAAAAAAAATCATGCAGGTGTTTTCTGGCTATTTGTTAGAGCCTCAAGCAAGAAAGCCCTCCTATTGGATTTTCTTACTTCATATGGGCTGGGGACACTATAGTTTTGCAGCAGCCTAGGTGGGTTTGAGAGCAAAGGGATAGCGAGGTAGAAAAGGAAAAAAAAACTTACTGACATCTGAGGAATGAAGGGCATTGCACCTTAAAAATGAAAATTGCTGCTCTGCACTGGAATCTTCATATGCCAGTCCAGGAAGTGATTGCTATTCTTAAATTCTTAAATATTTTACCACTTAGAAATCAAAAGAGTAGGTACTTGTGGTACGTCCTTTATTAAACAGTATAGCTGCAGCGTAGAAGAACAAAGAGGGGGATGCGGGAGGAGAACAGTGATTGCTGGAGGCCAGGACGAAAGTAAGAGGGACAGGGCAGGAGGGATCAGAGCCACACAGAAGACCCGGTTCAAAACCCGTAAGATACGAAGGTTTTTTTTTCTGTTGCGTTCTGATTTTTTTTTTTCTTCCTCTTTTACCATTCCAGACAGTTTTCCCCTCCCTTTTGTTATGTTGGGTTCAGATTTGTTACATTCTGGCACACATTTCTCTCCTAGATCTCTGCTGAATTGCTGACCAGATCTTTTTCTATACTACTTTCCTCTTAAAGCGCATTTTTCTTCCTTTGAAAATTTAACTGTATTTCTTTTCCTTATTCAGCTACTGCTTCAGGGGTTTTCTTCCCATCTTTCCTCTCTCTCTGTTGTACACAGTCTTACCTCCACACTTTGAAACACGTATTTAAGTTGTAATGTAGCTTGATCTTAGAAGATTTACCTTTTGGTGGTCTTTTCTTTCTTTGTTGTCTCTCAGCTTTTAGACAGAATTTGATCTTGTTCTGTTTTTCAAGATTTTATTTATTTATTAGAGCAAGAGAGAGAGAAAATGAGTTGGGGGGAGCAGAGGGAGAGGGACAAGCAAACTCCCCACTGAGCAGGGACCCTGACGTGGGGGTCCATCCCAGGACCCTGAGATCATGACCTGAGCCAAAGCAGATGCTTAACCCACTGAGCCAGCCAGCTGCCCCAGGCAGAATTTGATCTTTAAACTGTAATATATATAGACATATGGAGAATGTTAGTAGAAAAATAAACTTTATAATGGTGATTCATCTAATTAAAACCCTTAATTGATTGGAAGATACTCTGATTTGAAGAGAAAGAAACAAAAGTTGAGAAAATAGGAGATCCTTGTTCTTGATGTTTCCAAAGGATAGATCTTAGGAGAGGAGGGATTTTACCTCAGTACAATGAAGAGCTTTTAATCTTTCAGTGCTGTCTAAAGATGATCTCTCAGTTAAAGTAACTCACTTATATTTGCATATACTGACTTATATTTAGAAATACAAATTTTATTACAGAAACCTATATAGATATGGGAAAAATAAATTACACACACATGCACATAAAATTCCCTAGGCATCCTTGAAATGAAGCGTGAAAGTTGAATAATTTTTTTTTTTTTTAAGATAGTTTAGAGTATGGTTTATGTGAGGAGTGAAATCAGAGGCCTATTACCTTCTACTTCTGGAACAGTCATAGTGTGTTTAATGAAGAAAATCTTTCCCAGGCAGCTTGAGTGGATTACTTTTCTTCAAATCATATAAGTAGTTAAAGTAATTACAGTTGAACCTTTGCTTCATTTACCTAAAATGCTGTGTTGACCTTAAGGAGGTGGCAGTTGTCTTTCTTTTCCTTCTTTTTTTTTTGCTTTGCTTTAAACAAACTAAACTGTTGATAAATACTTGCTGCTCTTTGGATTCTATTTGAGAAGAACTTCTTACCAGCTGGGTAGGGCGTGACTTCTCAGCTACCTTGACAAGCAGTAACCATGTGTACATTCGGTTATGATACTGGCAATTTCTGTGTATGTGCATTTCCCAACATAACAGCCAGAAAACTTAGGCTTCCTGTTACTAAGGTATTTATAATTCTAAAATCCAAGAAGTTCAGCATTTTGCAAAAAACCTTGTCAGAGCATCCTTCCCTTCTAGTCTCCTTTTTCATTTCTGTAACTTAGCAGTTATAAACCAAATGCATATCTGAAAATGCCATCCAGTGCAAGCTATTATTTTTGTGACATTGAGAAAAGAAAATTAAGCTTAGAGTTGAGTATCTTTCAGTTAAAAGGAAAAAAACCCTGTATTTATTAAATATGTACTAACTCCTGAGATCTTTCTTTGTCTCTGCCGGTGCTCTGCTCTGCCATTATTTCCGGACACAGGAAGAGCCCAGGCAGAGGGAGGATGAGTGCGTGACAGAAATGTTCTAATATACGCTCCACTCCAGACGAGTGAGCTGTAGATTTCTTCTAACTGCTTTTTTAGTCTGACTCTGTTTCCTGTCACCTCAGTACTTCCTTTCTTATATTGGATCAAGTCCCCATTCTTCTATAACCTTAATTGCTTCCGTACAGCCCCCACCTCCAAATAATAGCCACTTTGGGGTTAGAGCATTTTAAAAGGGGACACAGACATTCAGTTCATAGCACCAGCCTTGCTGAGTAAGCACTGTGTCTGATCTAGACTTCTTTAGGCAGTGGCAATAAGGAGATGGCTAAGAGGCAACATTGCTTAGTTATTCTTGGGCCCCTAGTCTGTCTCCCTTTCTCTGCATGTAACATGGGAAATACTGCAACCTCCCGCAGAGAGAGTGGTCTGAGAATGGAGTGAGAGGACCTGTGGTGTCCGGCCCAGGGTGGATGGATGCTCTAAACAGTAGCTACAATTTTGATTTTGTCTTTTCCTTCTTACGTATTTTATTTTTACAATAATTTCTTGCCTTTTTGCAATCTTTCTCATTTTCTTCTAGTAGCATCTTCTCATTTCCCCCTTTTTTAGTCTCTCTGTTCCCCAATCTTCTCTCCATACCCTCAAGTTTCTCCTATTATCTATTCTCTTATCACTTCCATCTCTCCTTTCTGTCCACTCCAGACTGAAGCTTCCTCTTGGCTTTTTTCTCGTAAATTTTCCAAGGATGGAAATTTGCCTTTCCTAAGGATTGTTGTTGTGTTAGGCTTATTTAAAAACATTTTTATTTATAAAGGTGAGCAGAAAAGAAGAGGAGAAATATAGGTTTAACAGGAAGTTCTGTATCAGGTAACAGGTTATATCCATTGAATGGAAACAAGTGATGATTGGAGGCCCTGTTACCTTTGTCTCCTTGCCCACCTTCCCCTGAAAGAGGTTTTTCAAAGAAACCACCCTAAACGAAGAATGGGTTAATCCCATTTCTTTGCTAGGTAGCTGGACAATAGGCGGGATGATCTTCTGGCTTGATGTTGCTGTCAACTTTAGCAGATACCTCTGTAATTCTAGTTTCATAGTCTACTTTGAGTATCTTGTCAGGAAAGCATGTAATATCCTTTAATTATGTAATCAGTTATTTCTTTTCAAAAGTAATATGCCAGTGGAAAAAAGAGGAAAATGAATTACATCACTTTCTTTCCTTAGCAAAACATATTAAAATAATCACAGTGGAAGTATAAATAAATTTCACAGGGAAGTTATTCTCGTGTCTACAGTCCTGCTGCTGTATGTGGACTTTGGGACTGATTTTGTTTTTTCCAACCAAAATATTTTTTTCTGATAAATCACCTTTTAAAAAATTTTTTCCCTGGAGGATAGTTGTGGCACTAGAAGACAATTTTAAGTTATTGTTCTAAAACCTGAACTCTGTTACAGTCATAAAAGAATTTTTGAGATTGACATTCTTTTAATATTTTCCTTTATTCCTACTCTCTTTACAGTCCTCATAGATGTGAATAAACTTCCGAGATTCTACTTTGATTATCTGGAGTTCTGGCTTTAAATTATATTTTGTGTATACCAAGGAACATGTTTGGTTACTCATGCTTTTTGTGAGGCCTGTAAACTTAATTTTATTTTAGAGTTATGCATGTCAACGGGAAGTATGCTTCAAACTACAGAATTTAAATGAAACCTATTAAAGCTCTCTTCTCCCTTCTCCACTGCTTTTTCTTCAGGCTCCTGTTCCAAAGAGTGCACTTATTCCCGTAATTCCCATCACCAAATCAACAGGCTCCCGGTTCCGGAATAGTGTGGAAGGATTGAATCAGGAGATTGAAATAATAATTAAAGAGACTGGGGAAAAGGAAGAACAACTTATAGTAAGTAATCTTGTTTCTTAAAATTGTCCTTCCACATTAACTGTTCTAATTCTTTAAAAAGTTACAGTTTCAGTTTCCATATTTACTTATGTTTCTTCCTTTTCATTGAGAGAGAATGAAAATTTGTCTCTCTTGAAAAACTTCGACCTTAGCAAGTGAATGAAAAGTTTTAATTTGTTTGCATCTCATAGAGATAACTGATAGGACTTAAATTTAGGTCCCTGAACAGAAACTACTTTTTGTTTATCTGTATTTAAAAATCACTAGACAGGTGTTATACTTCTCATCTGCTGTAACTCCATGTAACAAAAGTTTAGATTACAAATCTGTTGGGGACGGAGGTGTATGACTTCAAATACTTTCTAAGAAGGAATCTACCTGTTCCCTTACTGTTTGATTGTGAGTTACTATTTGGTTGACTTTATGATCATGAAGTGCAATTCTACTTACCTATAAGATGATAAGACATGGGGAGCCTAGGTGGCTCAGTTGTTTAAGGGTCTGCTTTTGGCTCAGGTCATGATCCCAGGGTGAAGGAATCGAGCTCCACGTCAGCCTCCATGCTTAGCCGTGAGCCTGGATCTCATTTTCCCTCTACCTCTCTCTCTCTTTCTCTCTCTCAAATAAATAAAATATTTTTAAAAATACATGTTAAGACATAAGAATGATTCCTATGGAAGACACAGAAAATTCCTGTATATATTTAAGAGCATGTCACAGTATATTTAAGCTTACATTCTTCAGTGAAAGAGGAATTGGGGAGTTTGAAGTAGTGTTTTATTGATGCTTAAGATATCTGCTCTGTGAAGATTAAAGGTTGGTTTAGCTTAGAAAGACATAGCTCCCCACACGCTGTTGCCCATACTGCATGATGAGTAACCCCCCTAATATAAGAGAGGAACATGAACCAAAGGGAGCTGGTTTTCCTGCCAAGTGAGCCACACAGGATTTCCTCTGAATGTTCTTGATTCCCCCCTATAATTACTGTTGCTACCATTAACCTTTCCCTTATTAAGGAAGGTTTCTTTGGAAAAACGGGGAGATGTATGTGGGCAGAGGATAAAAGTAACAGGACCTGTCATCAAATATCACTAGTTCACACAATGGCTAACCTTCTCTTCTGATATGGAACCTGGGGTTATACCTAGGTTTCTTTTCTCTTCTCTCTTTTAAACATGGCAGTTCTTCACAAGTTTAAAAATACTTAGCACATAATAAATAACTCAATCACTGCATTTATCATTCAGCAAGCTTTGACCACCTGTTGTGGACCTACCCCCGGAGTACAGAGTCATCGCATATGCTGCTCACTGCTTAGTAGGGCAGTCATATGAGACTGGGATGTCACTTAGGGAGCAACACAAAGCCTTTTTTCTCGATAGGCCTGATAAATGGGGCATTTCTGATCTGTGAATCATCTGGAAGAATAGGGGAGGGTTGATATGGGGTGCATTTCTGGTGAATTTTGAAATCAATGATAAAATACTTATGTTTTTGAAATTTTGTAACAGCCGCAAGATATTCCAGACGGGCATCGTGCACCGCCCCCACTCGTGCAGAGAAGTAGCAGCACACGCAGCATCGACACGCAGACCCCCGGTGGGGCAGACAAGGGGAGCAACAACAGCAGCCGTTCTCAGTCTGTGTCCCCCACATCGTTCCTCACCATCTCGAACGAAGGTAGCGAAGAGAGCCCTTGTTCGGCTGATGACCTGCTTGTTGATCCCAGGGATAAAGGTACAATGCAGGAGGAGTTTATTACCAGATCAGTGAGCACCCCCTGTTCTATCATTCATTCCGTTCATTTTGTAGTAGAACACACACACTTAAGGCTACTGAGGTAATTACTTTGACATACGTTCTTAACAGAGATTTTAAAAACTTGAAGTACAAACCAGTCAGGTTTTACTGTGGTGCCAAGTGATGGTCTAGTTGGGTGGGTTTATGGATTTTGGTTTGTATCTTTTCTTTTTTCCTTTTCCTTGTTAATACTAGTTCCGTATATGTTCCGAGAAACATCCTTTTTGGTATAAATGGACATTTGTCTTGAAAGACTTTGTTTTCTTTCACCTTAGTTGTTTTGTTTCTATTACCTTACTATTTTCAGTTGAACTTTAAATCTTCAAATTAATGTTTTTCAGAATATCTTTCCATGACATTTCTAACACGAATTAAGCAGACTTATGTCAATGCAAGATGAGTATTGAAGGCAAGCCCGTAGTGAAAGGTTGGAAGGCTACTTACAGTACAAAGTCCCTGTGCAACTCAGAAGATAACTTGGAGACTTAAGCTGTTTGAATATTAATTACTAATGTTCTTGCCTTTTGAAACAAACATGGCCTGTCATCTGTCTGTATCAGGGCAGTATTTTGTTAGCCTAACCCAAGGTACTCTGTGTACTTGAGAGCAATGATACATTTGTAAATTCTGCAGCCCAGTTTAGAACCTACTCCAAGTGTGTTGAATGTCCTAAAAAGTTACAATGGCCATTATTCAGTTGCCTAAATTACTGAGACTGTAACAAGTGCAAAGAACATAAGATTTCCTGAAGAAGTCCGTTAAAGCTATGGGCAGTTGTAAATGTTATTATTTGGAACCTTTTTTTTTTTTTTTTTTAACCAGCTTCTAGGTTAAGCAAAATATGGCTATTCCAGGCCCATACCCTCCACCAGTTAAATCACAAGCCCTGGGGGATCGATACAAGTACCAGTAGTTTTTAATGCTCCCAGGTGATTCCACTCTGTAGGAGGTCTGACACCTTTAACAGAATTCAGTCTTTTGGTTGGGCTGTGTGTTTCTTATCAGGAATCTGCATAATTAACTACTACTTATACTTATTGTTAGGATTGAAAGGAATAGTAAATACAAACCATTTAGCACAGCTCCTGGTACTTAGTGCTCAATCAAATGTAACACTGCCCCCTACCCTTAAAAAAATATGGCCATTAAACTCTGCCCCTTGTTTCCCATACTTTCTACTTTTACTTCAGTAGCAAGTTGGAACTCCATGAATTTTACGTAATGCTTTATTTGACCTTAGGAGAACTGGTGACTGGTTAGCTTCTCTGAGTTTCTTTTATAAGAAAACAAGGCCACAGTGCTACTGCCTGCAAAAAATTTATGGCTTAGTTGACACAGACTGAAAATTTAGGACACTTAGGTAATGTATTAGGAATTTTAAGTTAATGTAGTGGAAGCTGAGGATGTCAGCCCTGAACAGGAATGCCAGAGTTGAAGAAGTTTTTGCTTAGATAGGATTAATTTGGAAAGATTTCAAAACTTCAAGCTAGGAAGTTTTGGCAAATGACTGGAGATGAACCTGTTAGGTATGGGGAAGTTCACAGGCAGAAGGGAAGCCTTTGGTGTACATTGCTTCTCACTGCCCGGAGCAGAGATTGTATTTAGAGGAGCAGAGAAACTAAGAAATGCTGCAGGGCAGGCGGAGAGTGAATGACAGGCCACCTGTGGAGAGTCATCTCAGCTACGTGTGCTGGGAAGAAAGGAACCGGCATTTGAGTCTGACTGCTGGTCCTGAAACAGAAGTAGGGAGCAGGGTGTCCGTGTCAAGTGAGATAGGCCTAAGCTGTAGTAATTGTAAGTGGAAAAGAAATAAGCATTTTTTGTTTATGAGTTTATTTAGCCAACATGAATTATCCCCTCTTTAGCAGGCATTATGTCATATGAGGGGGGTGTTCTTAGCCTCAAGTAGTTCGGGGTGTGGGGGGAGGCCATGTACACGTAAGTGTATTATGACTGCATTTATGTGGTAATAATGCCTTAGTAATCCAGCATGCCATTTTTTGCAGAGAATGGGAACAACTCTCCTTTGCCCAAATATGCAACGTCACCAAAACCTAACAACAGTTACATGTTCAAAAGGGAACCTCCCGAGGGCTGCGAAAGGGTCAAAGTCTTTGAGGAATGCTCGTAAGTATCCCCACAATAACTTCTATTATGAGAATTTTCAAGTAAGTTGAAGAACAGTGCAGTGATTACCCGTATATCCGCAACCCAGACTCCTTAGTTAACATTCTGTTGATGCGTGCTTTGTCTGCACATGGTGCTGGTAGTTTCTGCTAAAGTATGTGGAAATAAGTTGCAGACATCATGACACTTCACTGTAACTACAATTTAATATTTGTCTCCTAAAAGTAACCATACTACTCCCACATAACCAAAATATTATTATCACACCAAACAAAATTAACAACAGTGCTTAATATCAGCAAATACCCAGTTTCTTTCAAGGATTGAATTCCCTTCAGATTTTGTGTACTTTTGGTCTCTAGTTCTTTAAACGGTATTAGAAATATTTTGTCTAGGGGCGCCTGGGTGGCTCAGTGGGTTAAGCCGCTGCCTTTGGCTCAGGTCATGATCCCAGGGTCCTGGGATCGAGTCCCGCATCGGGCTCTCTGCTCAGCAGGGAGCCTGCCTCCCTCTCTCTCTCTCTCTCTGCCTGCCTCTCTGTCTACTTGTGATCTCTTTCTGTCAAATAAATAAATAAAATCTTTAAAAAAAAATATTTTGTCTATCTGTATAGGAAATAGAGTTCTACTACTTTGTAGAATCAGGTTACGGTGATGACGATAATGTAAGAAGCAGATTTTAAATAGTGTCTAGGACCGTTGATACATGATTTCTTATGCTCATATTTCTGCTGACTGGTACTCTAGGGGAAGTACTATAATTTTAGACTCAAAATTTGCTCAGAATTAGCCTTAGTAATTTCAGTAGCCGTGGCTCCTCGCTCTGTAAGTGATGGCTACAGCATTGTAGGTATGTGCGAGACAGCGGATGAAGTACTGAACATTATTTGGGGGTGTAATGGTAGTACTGAGCTCTCGCTACTAGTCTTGCTATGGCTGCACGTCTTAGAGTCACCCTTCTGGGTTTTTCTCGCTTGTGAAACCTGAAACACAATGTGAAGATTGTCTAGCCTTGTCTGACTCATGTCATCGATCTTTTTCCTTCTTTATGAACATCTTGGAATCATTTTGAAATATGGCATCCTTTTGTTCATGTGTGTGATCCTCCGGTCAGTGCTTCCTTTTGCCTAAATGCTGAATAATTTTGCCACGCAAAGAGCATTGTTTTTGAATTCCCTCAGTTTCTTTTTTTTTTTTTTAATTCCTTCAATTTCTATACTAGGAAATCCCAGCTGTCAGCGTCCCATCTGCTTTTGTGACAGTAATTGAAAACTCCATTTTAGCAACTGCTCCCCCGCCCCCCCCACCTTGCCTTCTATGTTAGACTAAAAGCTTGACTGGTGCCAGCGAAAATTGAAGCAAAATTTCTCCAGACGCGTTCCACGGACTCCCTGAATCATTATCATCTGAAGTATGTGTTTGAGCTGCAGATTCCCAAGCCCATTCCAGGCCTGATGCATAAATATGGAGGCAGGACCAGGACTGTGCATCTCTGACAGACACCCCATTTTTTTTTTAAGATTTTATTTATTTATTTGACAGAGAGAGATCACAAGTAGGCAGAGAGGCAGGCAGAGAGAGAGAGGGAGGAGGAAGCAGGCTCCCTGCCAAGCAGAGAGCCCGAGCAGGGCTCAATCCCAGGACCCCGAGATCATGACCTGAGCCGAAGGCAGAGGCTTAACCCACTGAGCCACCCAGGTGCCCAGCACCTCATAATTTTTTATGCCCAAGTTGCAGATGCTGGCTTAGACTTTTCCAGGAGAGTTCTTAAGATGTAGAATCATTTTACTAAGTAAAAGTCACATGGGCCAAATGGACTTTTTTGGAATTGAGCTCATTGATTTACTCATTGGTAGTTAAAATTGCCCAAATGTGGTGGTGCCTGGGTGGCTCAGTCAGTTAAGCACCTAACTCTTGATTTTAGCTTAGGTCATGATCTCTGGATCTTGGGGTTGAGCCCGCGTGGGGCTTACACTCAGCATAGAGTCTGCTTGGAATTCTCTCTCCCTCCGCTCCCCCCCCCCCATGCTTACATGCTCATTCTTTCTCTGAATAAATAAATAAAATCTTAAAAAGATTGTCCAAATGCAGAGAAATCATTAGTTGGTTCAAAAGCAGTTTCAATTCCTTTTATAAATCACTGAATATTTGTTGTGTAGGTTGGCGTCTTGTGGTATCTAAGCCTTTAACTCTTGAATTTGGAAAATTTCTCAGGACTTAGTATCTGAACTATGTATATACTGTTACATTATTTGTATCTAAAGGGAGGGAAAAATGGATAGGGCTGTGTGTGTGTGGATGGATAGCTAGATTAGAGAAATAGAAGGTAAACCCTAACATCTTACATGTTTTGTGGCACATCCATCTGTTATTGGTAGGTAAACTTTCTCTTTTTAAAATGTACAGAGTTTGTTATACATTATACTGATATGAAGGATGTGTGGCATACAGAAACTTATTCTTTCTTAAACATTTTCATTACGTTTCAAAAATAAGTGAACAACAGTATCGTAACGATACTATTACGATAATGATACTGTTATGATAACAATATGTTACAGATACGAACAACAGTATCGTAAGAATGGATTCCTTAGAGGTAATTTTTAAGTTTCTGTCAATAAAACAAATGACTCAAGGTCTAAAAAAATTAGTCTCTTCTTACCTACCTCTGGCAAAATGAGAGCAAACCCACTGGGCACACTAGCAACAAACAAACATAAATTATCGGTCCCAGTTAAACATTTTAGGGTTATTTAATCATTCCTTGAAGAATATTTTTAACTCTTAACTAATGTTTGAAAGGCAGTAACTCGGGGAACCTGGGTGGCTCAGTTGTTAAGCAACTGCTTTTGGCTTGGGTCGTGATCCCAGGGTCCAGGATTGAGCCCCGCATCGGGCTCCCTGCTCCTTGTGGGAAGCCTGCTTCTCCCTCTCCCAGTCTCCCTGCTTGTGTTCCTTCTCTCACTGTGTCTCTCTCTGTCAAATAAATAAATAAAATTTTTTTTTAAAAAGGCTGTAACTCTGACATGAACTGGGGATTGGAGTGGGGTGAGGGTTGTTTCTAGAACTGTATTGTTTATTTACCTGAAAGAAAATGGGTGGTTGAATTTAGACCCAGAATTTAAACCACATCTTGTACTTTCAGTCTCTCTGTTCTTTGTGATACAGTACATACCATAGCCATATCGTCTGTACTTAGTCCTTTTTTAAAAAAAGTCACATATGCTATTTCTTCCTCCAAACTAATGAATTCCTTGGTCTTAGTTACCTTATATTCCTAGGTATTATGGCCTCTTTGCAGTATAGCGGTATTATTAAAAATATAACATGACCCTCCTCTCTCTCTCCCTCCTTTCAATTATAAGTAACTTGGATCCACCATTTTCTTTTCTGGTAATTTATGCCTGCATTTAAAGATACATATACAAGCCTTTAAAAAAAGATAAAGAATTCCTTGCATCAGTATAAGAATACCTAGAATTACTATGCAGCCCATCCATCAGGTTTTCAGAAAGTTAGCTCGCAACAGTTATATCCACTTGGAGAGACAATCCTTTTGGAATAATTTCTTAAGGAAAAATAAAAATTTAAAGTTAGTTCTGAGATTTTTTTTTTTCCTCTATTTATGCTTACTGAGTTGAAGAAAGCTTTGAAGTAGTATTGGTGCTTGTAGCTTCTGCTAGCGTAGGTATACATTGGTTTTCCACCCCGGTGCTGGATGATTTGTTTCTTGAGTGGTTTGCTTCTAGACAGATGTTAGAGATCAGGAGTGCTTCCTCTGCTAGGTTGGGGTGGCCACTGGAAGAGGGGACAAAGGAAGGTTTTTTTGTGGGGGATTTGGGGGATATTTACTGTTAATGTTTTGTTTGATCTTGGCACTAGTTCTTACTGTTTATATTATTTTCTGTGAGCTCTGTTTTAATGAAAGCAGTAAGGAAATTCATTTTTAACAAGATAACCTCAAAAAAATTAATTAACTAAAAACCTAGGCCTCATTTGGAGGATTGGTCTTTTTTCCCTAAGAATGAACGTTATTTCTAATAATTCCACCTTCAGAAGAAAATTCAAGCATTTTTAAATTATGGAAACCTAACCTCAACCTCCTGTTTTCTTTAAGGAATTGAAAACCACACTCTCATATATTAGAGGAGTGTGTTCCCTTCTTACCACTGATATATCCAAATACACTTGTGGCCCTAAAAGTACTTGACGTTTCCATTGTATATTAGAACAGTGCATTAAGTAAATCATCAGTTAAATGATTTCTTTGTTCTTAAATTACTGTATTTGTCAGAGCTGTCCTTGGGTAGGATTCACTATCAATAAAATCAGCCCACCAAAAGCATTGTCTACTTGGAGCTTTTTCGGAGGGGGTACCATTCCCCAGGTCTATTGTTTATTAATTTTTTAAAAGATATTTATTTATTTATTTATTTGTTATAGAGAGAGCAGAAGCAGGAAGAGCGGCAGGCAGAGGGAGAACGCTCCCCACTGAGCAAGGAGCTTGATATGGGACTCTATCTCAGGACCCTGGGATCATGACCTGAGCTGAAGGCAGATGCTTAACCGACTGAGCCCCCCAGGTGTCCCTGATTATTAATTTCTTACAACTCAGCCCAGATGTTACTTCCCTTGTAAGCTTTCTTTTACCAAATTCTCCCTCTTCCTCTGTGCCACAGGTTATCCACTCTCCTGTGCTACCTTTAAACCTTTTATAAGATATTTTTATCACATCTCTTGGACCCTTTACAGGAGTTCTTAACCTTTTTTTGTTCTGTGGACACCATTGGCAGTGTGGCAAAGATTAGGGATGCTTGAAGTAATTCATAACTTCTCTGAATAATGTTTTAAATGCAGAAAACATGGAAGATTACAAATGGGATTAATTATGTTGAAATACAGTTCTATTCCCAGTACCTCCCACCCCCCCCAAAAAAAACTACATATTTAATCAGTCTCCTGCAGATTGTTTCATTTGGGGGGTCCCCAGAATCTGTTGCAGAGTTGGCACACTTGAATTCAAATTTTTAAAATTTCATTAGGAGAGGTGAGAACTAACAATACTTTTATCATATGATCATTATTACCTTTTCCCACCTGAATTTTGATTTACTTAGGTTCTCCTACCTAATTTCTTTTTAATTTTGTGGCACTTCATATTTAACAATTTAATTTTTTAGTACCTTTTTTTCATAGAATACCATTAATACTAGTACCCGTTCCCAACCATTTGGGTTAGTTTTCAGGAGTACCTGGAGACAGGAAGGGACAGTGATTAGTTTTTTTTTTTTTTTTTTTAAAGATTTTATTTATTTATTTGACAGAGATCACAAGTAGGCAGAGAGGCAGGCAGAGAGAGAGAGGAGGAAGCAGGCTCCCCGCTGAGCAGAGAGCCCGATGCGGGGCTCAATCCCAGGACCCTGAGATCACGACCCGAGCCGAAGGCAGAGCCTTTAACCCACTGAGCCACCCAGGTGCCCCGATTAGTTTTATTTTGAGTTTACATTTCCATTATGTTTCTCAGACAACCATCTTGGTTAACTCAAAAAATTTGTTTCAGTCAAAGGGATTCTTAAGCACACTTGAAGAGAAAACTCAACACCTACCAAAGTTTAGTCATGCAGTGGTGGAATTTAGCAAAAGAGGGATATTGTGTGTCATTAATTGACTTGCTTTCTCCCTTCAAAATAGTACAGACTTTGGAAAAATCGTAGTAGTGGAACATATTTTTGTCTTTAAACATCTGGAATTTCTTTTGCCTTAGGAAATTGTTTATTCCTAATGGCTGTCTTAGATCTTCATTGAGATGCAGAGCTCGTCAGCCTGGGTCCCCGGTATGGTGCACGGGTTCTTCAGGGAACTGAAAGCAGCAAAAATAAATGATGTCCTTTTGGCATTCTAAGTACATATTTTGAATTATGTGTCTAATTCCATTTTGGCCCATAGCATTTGAAGCTTTTGATATTTCTTGTACATGTAAGTTATCTGTTTAGAAAAAAAAAAAAAACAATGAAAGAACTTACTTCCAGTGATCTGTGTGTGACTTAACAACAACCGGGTTGTCTGTTCTGTGCCTAGGCCAAAACAACTCCATGAAATCCCAGCCTTTTACTGTCCCGACAAAAACAAAGTGAATTTCATTCCTAAAAGCGGCTCTGCCTTCTGCCTCGTCAGCATCCTCAAGCCACTCCTTCCCACACCAGATCTCACCCTCAAGGGCTCTGGTCACAGTCTGACAGTTAGCACAGGCATGACCACCACGCTGCTGCAGCCCATTGCTGTGGCCTCCCTGTCTACAAACACAGAGCAAGACCGAGTCTCTCGAGGAACGAGTACAGTCATGCCCTCGGCCTCTCTGCTCCCACCACCAGAACCCATCGAGGAAGCCGAAGGATAGGTCACAGGGCTGTGTGGCCGGTTTTCCGAGCAACTGAGAACCTCCTCAGATCATTTCTTTGTGATGGCATCGCACGCCCAGTTGGCTGTGAAGTGTGCTCCAGCTCTCGGCGGGGACGAGTCACAGTGTAGCTTCTGGAAGAAGGCAGCGCCCTCTGATGGCTTTGCTCACTTGTGAAGGCCGATCCTCATTGCTTAGCCTGCTTTATCTCAAAGCACTGGTTGAAATAAGAAAGGTCTCATTCTTTACTTTTGGAGGGCCGGTATCACATCATTTTTTTGTTTTCAAATTAAACTTCTTAAAAAAAAAACAAAAACAAAAACAACTGATCCCTGCAAACATAATTCCTGAAGGGAGACATGAATGATGCTGCAAGAACCATCTTTTATATGAAAATGACTATTTTATAATACCAGTGTTACATTTTCTGAAACGTAGCAAACAGGATGTTCAAAGATTCTTTGGTGGCCTCTTGTTTCTTGTTTCCCTTTCTAGATGTGTGCTTTTCTCCGCTGTTTCCAGCTTTGGGACCAAAGGGATTGTTGACATTTTCCCAGCGATCTTAATCTCATGACTATGTTTTTCTCCCAAACAAGAATTGATAGGTAAATGCATTGAGCAAATATATAACAAGAGATAAAAAGCAATATTAAATGAGTACATTATGTGATTTATGTTTTTTGATGTCAGAAGTTTGTGCTTTGGGTGAAATACTTGTAAAACTGCTGTTTTCTTCACTACACCTGTATACATTTCACCATGTGGTCAGAAAAATTATAGTCTGGAGACAAGTGCTTTAACATGTTCTCACCCATCATTGGAACTTGGTTGAAAAGTCAGTGAGCCAAAAGGAAACTACCCAGTGTTGATGACTAGCTAGGAGTAAGGAGCCCCTTTGGATTTCTACAAAATGCTTATCACACGATCTCTCTTTATCATCACTGTATCATAGTTCCAAGAGGTCCTAAAATGACTGTGCATGGATTTCCTCCTTTGCTTTTGTGATGTTGTTGTCTCGTGGAATTGGTCAGGGTCAGTAGTTTGCCAGGAGTGTAATCCATTGAAATAGCAATCGGTAGTCACAGAATCTTGCGACTGACATTTTCTTTATGGTGGCTGACACTGAGATAATGTTGCTTACAGATTTTGCTAGTTTTCCCTCCAGCATTCCACACAGTGGGGAAGACAGGCCAGGAGAGCTTCAGAGCATATAAACAACAGAGATCTTTGAAAAATACATACAGTTTTGGATTTAGGCTCATCTTAATACAATCACTGCCAGTATCACATGCCAACAGTATTTCATGTTTCGTGTATGTGGTAGTGAAAGTAAGGAGCAGCTCTTTTTAAAAATGAGTTTCGGCAAACAGTATTGATAAAAAGCATCCTTCTAAGATCTTCATATACTACCTATGATGCAATAATTTAATGTACCTATACATACTATAGGGAGAAAAAAAATTTAAATACTTGTAAAAGGGATACAGTTTAGAAAGTTTAATATGTCAGTTTGTTCGGACATAAACCATCAGAGGAAACCTCATGGTAGCAATAAATCTTCTGAAAGGACTTCTTATACTCATGCACCTTTAAAACATCTAAGTAATTAAAATTATGCCCTATGAAGTTTAAAATGGAGATGTATTTAGGCAAATTAGATAAATTCAAACATTTGTATAAGTCTGTCAGGTTTCAGTTGGTAGCACTGCTGAATTTCGGTACCTTCTCCATCCAAAGCTAATTTACTTGGAATTAGTACACTGTGGCTTCTCAATCAGTAAAACTCAGTTCTTCAGGATCTAAATTTTCTGGTTTGTTGGTTTCTTGAGAACCTTGATTCTTTCTTTGCCTTGTTATGTGTCTTGACTTTACCATTTCGCCCCTGAGAACTGCTCTATCCAAAAGTACAGAAGAAAAGGTAATGAAACTCACCAGGTGAGTTGGTATGAATGGTAGGAGGAGGAAGTTAAAAACAAGTTTTAAAAACCCTCAGTTTTTGGGTTACTTGAATTTCATTAAATCTGTTCTTTACCTTACACTTATTTTCTGTCCATTCCTCTAAATCACAGGGGTGTTTTATAAGTAAAATGCCACTTTATAAACAGTTTTTCCCTTTACTCTGTTGTGCATATATGTGTGATCCACTTCTTTCTGTAGAGTTTCAGATATCCTGAATCTAAAGTAATTTAAAACCGGAATAGGAGAACAAGTTTGAGAGTTATTATTTACATAATCTTATAAGTGGAACTTTGAATGTTTGGTTGTAAGGAGAATTTGAATTTGCAGGTAAATTAATTGTGTGGCAACCGAAAATATCCCTTAGGTTTGGGAGAAATAGAGCCTGAGATTTGAAAGAAAGACAAAAAGGTCCAAGGTCCAAACAGCTCTAACTGCCAGTGCCAAAGGGCTGATTTTTAAGCGTATGAGCTTTATTGCAGTCTTGAAAAATATTAACCCATAGGTCCATTCAGCTCTTTTGCTTAACCGTTAGTTCACAGGTGGCTGATTTTTAAAAGAAATGGATCTACTTTCAAAAGAATATTTTCTAAAATTACATTCCATATTATCTTGTTATTCTGTAGAAAACTGTATAGAAGATAAATTAGGATAGCTTCAATGGGAATATAATTTAAATTTTGAAAAGTTTTAAATAAATTTTCTTCCATTGCAGGAAAAGAAATAGGTGGCATGTATATTTTGGCAAAAGGAGCTATTCTCTAGTCATTTTCTTTGTCTTAAGTTTCTTAAGTTATTTTTTACTCTTATGTCTTCCTTCTGATGATGAAAACATAAAAAAATTATTGTTTCTGATCATGACTAAGTCTCTTCCTTGTCGTGACTTTTGTTAGCAGTTATATTTTTAAAATACCTGTTCTGCCTCTTTGGTTAATATGACAAGCATGGATGCCAAAATTATTTTTGAACTAGAGTCTTCATTTTGTTTAAAATATTTCTTACTTCTTATGACAAGCCAAATCAGCCTTTTAGAAGGTGCTATTGCTAACTGTGGAGTAACTGGCAGCAAGAAAGCCTTTTTTTTTTCCTTTTTTAATGGTTGGCTTTTGCTGGAAAGAAGATATTTTTAAAAATGGCAGAATTTATAGCCTTCTCTCCAAGATTAGGACTGGGTTGTCAAGATTTTCTTCTGTTAAAGGAAATAAAAGAAAAATTGCCATTACTGAATTCAGTTTACTGTTTTAAACTTAAGATTCATTCCTTAATGCTTGGAATTTTGATGTCTCAAAACCGGACCAGTGGAAGTGCTAAATTTGCATTAAAAAAGCTAAGAATACTTCGCACTTTAAGGTTTAAGTTTTACTCTGCTTAAATTAATGATAAGCAGAGCAGCCCTGAACAATATTTTGTTTATACAATCCTGTTGAAGAATATAATTTATGGTTTTCTTTTTGAAGTCTGTATCTTTCATCTCTGTTTAAGCTGTGTAAATCTTTTTAAAATGCAATTTTTAAAAATTTTGTTTTTCTAACAAAAATGTCCCAAAAAATAGCATTTCCAATGGTGATAAATATTGTTATTATGTACTTATGTATTCCCTGTATCTGACACTTACTGCTGCCTCACAAGAAAATAGAACTTTTATGTTAAAAATAAAGTCTGTTCTTCTTGAGAGTTTTTTTCCTGTGTACTTTTATGAATGTTGTTACTTCAGTTCATATTTTCTTTTCAGACACTTCTAGCCTGAAATAACTTATAAATAGTACATTCTTTTTCACAAATGTATATAGAAAAATGAGTGTGTCTAAGTAGCAGGAAATGTAATATTGTCAGTTATTTCTTCTCTCTCTTTACTTGCTCTGGAACTTAAAGTACGTGATCTTTGTGGTAAACCGTGATAAACTGAAAGACAATACCTGTTTATAAGTAATTCATTACTTCATAGGTAGACATTTAGCTGGTACACTTAATTTTATCCTGAAGTACACATAGAGGATTTTTTCCTTTTGTTTGGTAATTCAGTTTTTCTAAATCAGCCATGTGCTTCCATAAGTACAGTGGTTTATATATGCAAGGTAGGTGTTCAGGCTCGGGGGTTTAGTCCATATGCATAGAGCGGAACTAGTCAGAGATGCCCAATGTGGGCTGTGTTGTACGGAGTCTGTATAACACGTAGAAAATAAGTCACCACAGCAGTCTGTCATAAAATTACATTGTAAAAAATTCTAAAAATTATTTGTGGGGGAAATAGCTCGAATTTGGGGATAGCTAAGGACTACATACTTACATTACAATGTAACATAGCGTCAGATGCAAAGAAGATCTCAGATTGGTTCCAAATCTTCACTTTTTTTTTCTTTTAGTCATTCCCCTCCAACTTTAAAGAGGTTGAGAGGAAAAAAAATACATTTTTTTAAAGATAGAACAAGAGAGAGCAAACAAGCAGGGGGCAGGGGGCAGAGGCAGAAGGAGAAAGAGCTCTCATGACCCTGAGATCACGATCTGAAACTTAGTGGGTTGCTTAACCAACTGTGCTACCCAGGTACTCTAAGAGGAGAAAATTTAGATCTCAAGTGGGTGTTCCTCTCTTCTATTTATTTGATTTTTTTTTCTTTGATTCATTAAATATACCACACACACAAAAAAACTTTTTAGGTCTGTAATCTTTTCCCTTTCAATTGCTTTTAAGTGATTGGGTGTGAGATACAATACCCTTTTCATAGCAGTTCCCTGCCAATGTGTCAATATCAGCTTTTTTCCTTGCTAAGATAAGGTGTGCTTTTAAAATATCTTTATTTTAAACTTCTAGAGCATGGTGTGGTATACAAATAGTCTTTGTATCTCTTTGGTTTAGTGTTTTCCAAACTGGGTCTTGAAATGAATGTAATGGGTCTAACCAGTGTTTTGTTTTTTTAATGAAGCAGAATAGAAAAAATAAATATTCATACATAAGGAGAGTATTATTTGTGTGTAAAACTCTTACTAGACGTAGATACACATTAGGTTGTAAAATAAAATCAATTTCTTACTGTGAGTTGGAATCAAAATGGTTTGAAAAAGACTGCTCTAGATACAACTTTTTGTGTGTATGCCTTTAGGTTGGTTTGGTATCTTAACAGAGAGGAGACTAGAGTCTTTAAGACATTGTCTCTAATTCCCTTTAATTAGTATCTCCAAATTGCTGGATTTGTAAAAATAAAATCCTAGTCTTTTCTGCGGTTCGCATCTTTTTCAAACTGAGAACTCACTTCTGTACTCCTTGTTTGATTTTGTATGCCTGTATGGATTAGTCTTGCTAAATCATTATGTTTTATAGATGATTGTCATGGAGTCTTCTCCATATTATTTTTCTCCAAGGTTATTTTTGAGATCGTTGGGATAATTGAGAGGAAGTGCAGCAAAAGCCCTGTATTTAGGGCCACAATTTGGTACCCGCTCTGGCTCAGCAGCTTAGTGGTCGTGGGAGCTTGAGCAAAGAAGTCCCCTTGTTGAGCTTTACTTTTCTTCTTGATGAGATGAAGGGAATAAATAGTGCTTATCTGGTAAGTGGCTACTGAATGTGAAAATAGCTTAACTTAAGAAAACTAGAAGCAAACACTTGTTATCTCCTTTATATTTTGGTAGATAAGTTTATTCAATCTTTAAGAAAGCCCAAAGTTTTCAATCTTAGGAAATGGTCCCATGTAGTTCATTTTCGCTTATAAAGTTGTAATACATTTAATCCTTGAACAACAGTTTTTTTTTTTTTCAATAAATACTGGAAAAAGTTTTAAAGATTTTTGACAGTTTGAAAAAACAAATGAACTACATACCTTAGAATTATTAAAAAAAATTAAAGGTATCTCATGAATGCATAAAATATGTGTGGACAGTAGTCTATTTTATCATTTACTACCATAAAATATACACAAAATATCGTAAGTTAAAATTTATCAAAACTTAGTTGCACACATAGCCATACATGGTGCCATTTATACTCAAGAGCAGTATAAACAAACAGAAAGAAGTGCTATAAAATAACTGCATAAAATTTACTGTAGTGCATCCTATGTTACTGTAGTAATTTCGTTTACCTGTTTCTATTTCAGTAAGTTCAGGTGTTACAAGTATCCTCTTAAAATACTGTGTGACATTTAAAAAAAAATTTTTTTTTAATGCTGTGTGACAATCATCATGAGCAGGTTGTCTTTTCAGTAAGTTACGTAGGACAGTAAAAAGTGATCGTGCAGTTCTCATGTATTTTTCGTGTTTAGTGCATTACCATAAACCTTGACTAACACCATGGGACCCATACAAAGTACCACTAGATATGCCGGATGTTCTCTCAAGAAGCAGAGGAAAAAAATAGAATTGTTTGATAATTTACCATAGCTTGAGGTCTGAAGCTGCAGTAGCAACACTTTTAAGATAAATTAGTATACGGACCGTTGTAAAAAAAAAAAAAAAAATGCGAAGCCACTGTAGCTACATCAGGCGTGAAAACCTTGCAAAACACCTTTTTATCTTGTATTGAAAATGCAGCTTTTATGTGGGTACAGAATCACTGTAAGAAAGACATACCTATAGACTAATGCAATATGAGAAAACCTGAAGTTACTATATGACAAAACAAAAGGAAAATGAAGGAATGATTCAAAGCTAGAGAATTTAATGCCAGGAAGGAACAGTTTGATAATTTGGGGAAGTGGTTTGGTTTAAAAAATGTCAAGATAACCGAACACCTTCTGATGACCAAGAGGCAGCAGATGAGTTCCCAGACATTGTAAAGACAAGCCTCATTAAGAAAATAATAGATGAGAGAGGATATCTGCCTGAATAGTTTTTTTTTTTTTTTTAAGATTTTATTTATTTAGCAGAGATGACAAGTAGGCAGAGAGGCAGAAACAGGCTCCCCACCAAGCAGAGAGCCCAATGCAGGGCTCGATCCCAGAACCCTGGGATCATGACCTGAGCCGAAAGCAGAGGCTTTAACCCACTGAGCCACCCAGGTGCCCCACTGAACAGTTTTTAATGCAGATCAAAGTGCCTTATTCTTTTTTTTTTTTTTAATATTTATTTATTTATTTGACAGAGATCACAAGGAGGCAGAGAGGCAGGCAGAGAGAGAGGAGGAAGCAGACTCCCTGCTGAGCAGAGAGCCCGATGYGGGGCTTGATCCCAGAACCCTGGGATCATGACCTGAGCCAAAGGCAGAGGCCTTAACCCACTGAGCCACCCAGGTGCCCCTCAAAGTGCCTTATTCTTGGGGGAAAATGCCATTAAAGGACATTTAATAGGAAGAAAAGTGAGCACTAGAATTGGAGGCAGGAATAGATAAGCTAATTCCACTGTTTTTGTGCAAATGTAGCTGGGTTTATGATCAGGACCGCCCTTCTCTATAAAGCTACTGATCCCCAAGTCAAGGGAAAAGATATCAGCAGCCAGTTTTCCACAACAAAAACGTCTGGACAAGGAGAACTCGTTTTCTGGGTTGGTTCCACTGGTGCTTTGTCCCTGAAGTCAGGAAGTAGCTTGCCAATGAGGGACTGCCTTTTAAACGTTTTTTTGATATTGGACAATGCCCTGGTCACCCTAAGACCCCGTGAGTTCACCAAAGACATCAAATTGGTCTACTTGCCCCCAAACACGGTGTCTAATTCAGCCTGCAGGTCAGGGGATCATAGGGACTTTTTTTTTTTTTTAAGATTTCATTTATTTGTCAGAGCACAACAGGGAGAACAGCAGAAAGAGGGAGAAGCAAGCTCTCCACTGAGCAAGGAGCTTGATGTGGGGCTTGATCCCAGGACCCCCAGATCAAGACCTGAGCCGAAGACAGACGCTTAACTGACTGAGCCACCCCGGGGGTCCCAAGGGACTTTTTTTTTTTTTTTTAAGATTTTTTTTTTTTAAATTTGACACAGAGATCACAAGTAGGCAGAGAGGCAGGCAGAGAGAGGGAGAGAAGCAGGCTCCCTGCTGAGCAGAGAGCCTGATGCGGGGCTTGATCCCAGGACCCTGGGATCATGACCTGAGCTGAAGGCAGAGGCTTAACCCACTGAGCCACCCAGGTGCCCCGGGACTTTTAAGGCTCATTACACACTGTACTGAATGGAAAATATTGTCAACACCATGGAGGAGAATCCCGATAGAACATCATGAAAGGCTTGAAGGAAGGATTACACCACTGTTACAGAAAAAGCTGTGAAAGCCATGAAACCCAAAAGAATAAATTCCTACTGGAGAAAATGGCGTCCACATGTTATGTATGATTTCACAGGACTTAGGACAGTCAGTCAAGGAAATCGTGAGAGATTGTGGATGTGGCAAAAATGTGTGTGTGAAGAGTTTCAGACATATGGTTCTTGGAGAAATTCAAGAGCTGACAGACACCACGCAAGAGGAATTAACAAAAAATGTGATGGAGGGGAGAGCTTCCCAGCCTGTGCCAGACCACGAGCACGAAGATGTAGAAGCAGCGGCACCAGAAAAGAGTGGACATTCGACAGTCTGGCAGAAGGTTTGCATATTCAAGACGAATTTCCACTTGTTTCATAACATGGACCCTTCTGTGATACAGGCGCTGAAACCAAAGCAAATGGTAGAAGGAGGCGTGATACCAAATAGAATTACTTTTAGAGAAACAAGAAAGCAAAAAAAGCATGTTTTGACATGACTGTGCATTTCCCTAAAGTTGACCCTGAGTGCACCTGCTTCTCCTGCCTTGTGTCCCTGCTGCCCTGGGGACCGTGTGAGGTCAAACGCGCCCCCAGCCCTGCTGCCCTGTCAGCACGAGGGTGAGGATGGTGATCTTTATGGGGCTTCCACTTAATGAGCAGTAACTAATCACGATGCCGTGCTGTTGATAAACTTAACCGTTGTGTATGTTGTATCTTCGTGTGGCGATCTGGAGACTGTATGGTGGGAGCTGCATGAGATGTTTTTGTGTCATCGTCGTACTGCCTGAGTGTTCATTGTGTAGAGCATCCTGTGCAAGACTCCCAGTGGATTGCCTGTCCTCACGCAGGCAGAAGGTGAGTGACGTTTAATGTAAAATTAATGTGTTTTGTTTATAACCTTGTTTTCAAGGATTACGTTTACCGTACGTTGTGCTTCTCATAATTGGAGCAGCTGTGTCAGCCTGTCCTCACAAGTAAGTGGTATTTTTAAAAAAGTACTGTTTCCAGTACCGTATTGTGGATGACACTACTGCTGAAGGTGGGCCGTAAAAACGTTACGATCCGCTCATCAGTGTATGGCCAGGCTGCTGGGAAGCCGTCAGGCTGATCCTGCTTCGCTATCAGGGTGTGAATTGTTCGCCTGTGAATAAGTATGAATTTCTTTTTCACATGATCTTCATTTTTTATGACTAGTGTTAGTAATACGTAGCATCTACAATCTTGTGGAAGCATTGATGTACGTGCTGGTAGATGATTAAGTTTGTAAACACGTGATATCAAAAAATTACAGTACTATAAATGTATCTTACGATCTCAGTATTTTCATTTCTCTGACTTCATTGTGAGAATGCAGTATATGACATGCAAAATGTGTTATTCGTAAGCCTTCTTTTTTTTTTCTTTTTTTAATTTTATTTTTTATAAACATATATTTTTTTCCCCAGGAGTACAGGTCTGTGAATTGCCAGGTTTACACACTTCACAGAACTCACCATAGCACATACCTTCCCCAATGTCCATAATAACCCCACCCCCCCTCTCCCAAGCCCCCTCCCCACAGCAACCCTCAGTTTTTGTGAGATTAAGAGTCACTTATGGTTTATCTCCCTCCCAATCCCATCTTGCTTCATTTACTCTTCTCCTACCCCCTTAACCCCCATGTTGCATCTCCTCTCCCTCATATCAGGGAGATCATATGATAGTTGTCTTTCTCCGATTGACTTATTTCGCTAAGCACGATACCCTCTAGTTCCATCCACGTCGTCGCAAATGGCAAGATTTCATTTCTTTTGATGGCTGCATAGTATTCCATTGTGTATATATACCACATCTTCTTTATCCATTCGTCTGTTGATGGACATCTAGGTTCTTTCCATAGTTTGGCTATTGTAGACATTGCTGCTATAAACATTCGGGTGCATGTGCCCCTTCGGATCACTACGTTTGTATCTTTAGGGTAAATACCCAGCAGTGCAATTGCTGGGTCATAGGGTAGTTCTATTTTCAACATTTTGAGGAACCTCCATGCTCTTTTCCAGAGTGGTTGCACCAGCTTGCATTCCCACCAACAGTGTAGGAGGGTTCCCCTTTCTCCGCATCCTCGCCAGCATCTGTCATTTCCTGACTTGTTCATTTTAGCCATTCTGACTGGTGTGAGGTGGTATCTCATTGTGGTTTTGATTGGTATTTCCCTGATGCCGAGTGATGTGGAGCACTTTTTCATGTGTCTGTTGGCCATCTGGATGTCGTCTTTGCAGAAATGGCTGTTCATGTCCTCTGCCCATTTCTTGATTGGATTATTTGTTCTTTGGGTGTTGAGTTTGCTAAGTTCTTTATAGATTCTGGACACTAGCCCTTTATCTGATATGTCGTTTGCAAATATCTTCTCCCATTCTGTCAGTTGTCTTTTGGTTTTGTTAACAGTTTCCTTTGCTGTGCAAAAGCTTTTGATCTTGATAAAATCCCAATAGTTCATTTTTGCCCTGGCTTCCCTTGCCTTTGGCGATGTTCCTAGGAAGATGTTGCTGCGGTTGAGGTCGAAGAGGTTGCTGCCTGTGTTCTCCTCAAGGATTTTGATGGATTCCTTCCTCACATTGAGGTCCTTCATCCATTTTGAGTCTATTTTGGTGTGTGGTGTAAGAAAATGGTCCAATTTCATTTTTCTGCATGTGGCTGTCCAGTTTTCCCAACACCATTTATTGAAGAGCCTGTCTTTTTTCCATTGGACATTCTTTCCTGCTTTGTCGAAGATTAGTTGACCATAGAGTTGAGGGTCTATTTCTGGGCTCTCTATTCTGTTCCATTGATCTATGTGTCTGTTTTTGTGCCAGTACCATGCTGTCTTGATGATGACAGCTTTGTAGTAGAGCTTGAAGTCCGAATTGTGATGCCACCAACTTTGGCTTTCTTTTTCAATATTCCTTTGGCTATTCGTGGTCTTTCTGGTTCCATATAAATTTTAGGATTATTTGTTCCATTTCTTTGAAAAAAATGGATGGTACTTTGATAGGAATTGCATTAAATGTGTAGATTGCTTTAGGTAGCATAGACATTTTCACAATATTTATTCTTCCAATTCAGGAGCATGGAACATTTTTCCATTTCTTTGTGTCTTCCTCAATTTCTTTCATGAGTACTTTATAGTTTTCTGTGCATAGATTCTTAGTCTCTTTGGTTAGGTTTATTCCTAGGTATCTTATGGTTTTGGGTGCAATTATAAATGGGATTGACTCCTTAATTTTTCTTTCTTCTGTCTTGTTGTTGGTGTAGAGAAATGCAACTGATTTCTGTGCATTGATTTTATATCCTGACACTTTACTGAATTCCTGTACCAGTTCTAGCAGTTTTGGAGTGGAGTCTTTTGGGTTTTCCACATATAGTATCATATCATCTGCGAAGAGTGATAGTTTGACCTCTTCTTTGCCGATTTGGATGCCTTTAATTTCTTTTTGTTGTCTGATTGCTGAGGCTAGGACTTCTAGTGCTATGTTGAATAGCAGTGGTGATAACAGACATCCCTGCCGTGTTCCTGACCTTAGCAGAAAAGCTTTCAGTTTTTCTCCATTGAGAATGATATTTGCGATGGGTTTTTCATAGATGGCTTTGATAATATTGAGGTATGTGCCCTCTATCCCTACACTTTGAAGAGTTTTGATCAGGAAGGGATGCTGTACTTTGTCAAATGCTTTTTCAGCATCTATGGAGAGTATCATATGGTTCTTGTTCTTTCTTTTATTAATGTGTTGTATCACATTGATTGATTTGCGGATGTTGAACCAACCTTGCAGCCCTGGAATAAGTCCCACTTGGTCGTGGTGAATAATCCTTTTAATGTACTGTTGAATCCTATTGGCTAGTATTTTGGTGAGAATTTTTGCATCTGTGTTCATCAAGGATATTGGTCTGTAGTTCTCTCTTTTGATGGGATCCTTGTCTGGTTTTGGAATCAAGGTGATGTTGGCCTCATAAAATGAGTTTGGAACTTTTCCTTCCATTTCTATTTTTTGGAACAGTTTCAGGAGAATAGGAATTAGTTCTTCCTTAAATGTTTGGTAGAATTCCCCCGGGAAGCCGTCTGGCCCTGGGCTTTTGTTTGTTTGGAGATTTTTGATGACTGTTTCAATCTCCTTACTGGTTATGGGTCTGTTCAGGCTATTTCTTCCTGGTTCAGTTGTGGTAGTTTATATGTCTCTAGGAATGCATCCATTTCTTCCAGATTGTCAAATTTGTTGGCATAGAGTTGCTCATAATATGTTCTTATAATTGTCTGTATTTCTTTGGTGTTAGTTGTGATCTCTCCTCTTTCATTCATGATTTTATTTATTTGGGTCCTTTCTCTTTTCTTTTTGATAAGTCTGGCCAGGGGTTTATCAATCTTATTAATTCTTTCAAAGAACCAGCTCCTAGTTTTGTTGATTTGTTCTATTTTGGTTTTTTTGGTTTCTATTTCATTGATTTCTGCTCTGATCTTTATGATTTCTCTTCTCCTGCTGGGTTTAGGGTTTCTTTCTTGTTCTTTCTCCAGCTCCTTTAGGTGTAGGGTTAGGTTGTGTACCTGAGACCTTTCTTGTTTCTTGAGAAAGGTTTGTACCACTATATATTTTCCTCTCAGGACTGCCTTTGTTGTGTCCCACAGATTTTGAACCATTGTATTTTCATTATCATTTGTTTCCATGAATTTTTTCAATTCTTCTTTAATTTCCTGGTTGACCCATTCATTCTTTAGAAGGATGCTGTTTAGTCTCCATGTATTTGGGTTCTTTCCAAATTTCCTCTTGTGATTGAGTTCTAGCTTCAGAGCATTGTGGTCTGAAAATATGCAGGGAATGATCCCAATCTTTTGATACCGGTTGAGACCTGATTTAGGACCGAGGATGTGATCTATTCTGGAGAATGTTCCATGGGCACTAGAGAAGAATGTGTATTCTGTTGCTTTGGGATGAAATGTTCTGAATATATCTGTGATATCCATCTGGTCCAGTGTGTCATTTAAGGCCTTTATTTCCTTGTTGATCTTTTGCTTGGATGATCTGTCCATTTCAGTGAGGGGAGTGTTAAAGTCCCCTACTATTATTGTATTATTGTCGATGTGTTTCTTTGATTTTTTATTAATTGGTTTATATAGTTGGCTGCTCCCACGTTAGGGGCATAGATATTTAAAATTGTTAGATCTTCTTGTTGGACAGATCCTTTGAGTATGATATAGTGTCCTTCCTCATCTCTTATTATAGTCTTTGGCTTAAAATCTAATTGATCTGATATAAGGATTGCCACTCCTGCTTTCTTCTGATGTCCATTAGCATGGTAAATTCTTTTCCACCCCCTCACTTTAAATCTGAAGGTGTCTTCGGGTTTAAAATGAGTTTCTCGTAGGCAACATATAGATGGGTTTTGTTTTTTTATCCATTCTGATACCCTGTGTCTTTTGATTGGGGCATTTAGTCCATTAACATTCAGGGTAACTATTGAGAGATATGAATTTAGTGTCATTGTATTGCCTGTAAGGTGACTGTTATTGTATATTGTTTCTGTTCTGTTCTGATCTACTACTTTTAGGATCTCTCTTTGCTTAGAGGACCCCTTTCAATATTTCCTGTAGAGCTGGTTTGGTGTTTGCCAATTCTTTCAGTTTTTGTTTGTCCTGGAAGCTTTTAATCTCTCCTTCTATTTTCAATGATAGCCTAGCTGGATATAGTATTCTTGGCTGCATGTTTTTCTCGTTTAGTACTCTGAATATATCATGCCAGCTCTTTCTGGCCTGCCAGGTCTCTGTGGATAAGTCTGCTGCCAATCTAATATTTTTACCATTGTATGTTACAGACTTCTTCTCCCGGGCTGCTTTCAGGATTTTCTCTTTGTCACTAAGACTTGTAAATTTTACTATTAGGTGACGGGGTGTGGACCTATTCTTATTGATTTTGAGGGGGGGTTCTCTGAACCTCCTGGATTTTGATGCTTGTTCCCTTTGCCATATTGGGGAAATTCTCTCCAATAATTCTCTCCAATATACCTCTGCTCCCCTCTCTCTTCTTCTTCTGGAATCCCAATTATTCTAATGTTGTTTCGTCTTATGGTGTCACTTATCTCTCGAATTCTGCCCTCGTGGTCCAGTAGCTGTTTGTCCCTCTTTTGCTCAGCTTCTTTATTCTCTGTCATTTGGTCTTCTATATCACTAATTCTTTCTTCTGCCTCATTTATCCTAGCAGTGAGAGCTTCCATTTTTGATTGCACCTCATTAATAGCTTTTTTTATTTCAACTTGATTAGATTTTAGTTCTTTTATTTCTCCAGAAAGGGCTTTTATATCTCCCGAGAGTGTTTCTCTAATATCTTCCATGCCTTTTTCGAGCCCGGCTAGAACCTTGAGAATCGTCATTCTGAACTCTAGATCTGACATATTACCAATGTCTGTATTGATTAGGTCCCTAGCCTTTGGTACTGCCTCTTGTTCTTTTTTTTTGTGGTGAATTTTTCCGCCTTGTCATTTTGTCCAGATAAGAGTATATGAAGGAACAAGTAAAATACTAAAAGCGTGGCAACAACCCCAGGAAAATATGCTTTAGCCAAATCAGAAGAGATCCCAAATAGTGAGCGGGGGAAGGGGATATAAAGAGGTTCAGAAAGAAAAAAAAAAAAAAGAAAGAAAGAAAAAAGAAAAAAGAAACAAATAAAAAAAGAAAACCAATAATGAAAAAATATAAAAAGGAAAAAAATATATATATATTAGATAAACTAGTTAAAAAACGTTAAAAAAGAAAAGGGTAAAAGTTAAAAAAATTTAGGAGAAGAAGAGAAAAAATAATTGAAAAAGAAAAAAAAATTAACTGCAAGGCTAAAGAATCATGGGGAGAAAGCCATGAGTTCCGTGCTTTGCTTTCTCCTCCTCTGGAATTCCGCTGCTCTCCTTGGTATTGAACCTGCACTCCTTGTTAGGTGAACTTGGTCCCGGCTGGGTTTCTTGTTGATCTTCTGGGGGAGGGGCCTGTTGTAGTGATTCTCAAGTGTCTTTGCCCCAGGCGGAGTCGCACCGCCCTTACCAGGGGCAGGGCTGAGTAATCCGCTCGGGTTCGCTTTCGGGAGCTTTTGTTCCCTGAGCGCTTTCCGTAGAGTCCGGAGGGCGGGAATGAAGATGGCGGCCTCCCAGTCTCCGGCCCGGAGGAGCCGAGAGCCCAGGGCCCCACTCCTCAGTGCGCCCTCAGAGAACAGCGCCCAATTACTCCCGTCACCCTGGCCTCCGGCCGCGCTCCGAGCTCACCGAGCCTGCGACCGGCTCAAGGTAAGCCCGAGCTGTGAGCTCACTCCTCGGCTCCGTCTCTGTAGCCGGCTTCCCTGTTCTAATACCTGCGAGCTCTGCGACACTCAGACACTCCGATCCTTCTGTGACCCTGCGGGACCTGAGGCCACACTGGCCCCGCGTGGGCTTCACCCCGGTTAAGCCTCTGGAGCGATGTCCCTCAGCGGAACAGACTTTTAAAAGTCCCGATTTTGTGCTCCGTGGCTCCGCCGCTTGCCGGGAGCCGGCCCCTCCCCCCGCGGTCTGTCTTCCCGTCGCTTTGGATTCACTTCTCCGCCGGTCCTACCTTTCAGATAGTGGTTGATTTTCTGTTTCTAGAATTGCTGTTCTTCTTCTCTTCGATCTCCCGTTGGATTTGTAGGTGTCTGCAATCTTTAGATAAGCTATCTAGCTGATCTCCCGCCACCTGAGGTAGTCTCAGCAGCTACTTCTCCGCCATCTTGACTCCTCGATCCTATTCGTAAGCCTTCTGATCAACAGTAGGCTAGTAGTAATTCAGTTTCGGAGGAGTCAGAAGTTACACACGGACTTTCGGCTGTGCGTTGGGGGGGGTTGGCTAACCATCCTACGCTGCTTGAGGGCCAGCTGTACAGTCAAGGATGTGGAGCCGAAATCGTAATAAAAACAGGTAGCACTGCCGATAGCTTACCAAGTACCAGCCACCTTGTAGGATAACTGTTTCCCCTGATCTTTGCAATAACCCTGCAAAGCCAGACACTGCTACTTTCACTGTCTCACAGATGACCAAACCAGAATTAGTTGAACTCTTCCATGGTCATCGGGGAAATGTCAAAGTTTGGCTTTGAACCAGGTCTGACGACAGGACTCAAACACAAAGCCTTACTGCCACTTCCTCCGTTATCAGTGACTGAAATTAGGTGTTCGGTGTCACTGCAGATCACGCGCCATCGAGCCATTGCCTTGCTTTCCTTTGCCGTCCTCTTCGCTACTTCAGCTGCCGGGAGCTTGGCTCGGAGGACGAAGAGAAGGTAAGGCTCGTCGGACACCGGTTCCTTACCAGAGAGGCTGCGGCCACCAGTCCTCAAGCGGTCAGTGTCACATTGCACAGCTGCAGAAATTCCAGACACACATTTAAATTGGGGAGCACAAGTTCTAGAGACGCAGAAGTTGACTTCGGTCACATATTGGTGGATTTTTTGTAACCGACCTTTTGAGGAGAAGAGTTATTTATTTTTTAATTTATTTCATCGTGATACATGCACTCCTTAATCCCCACGGCCTAGTTCCCCCACTCTCGCCACCCGCCTTCCTTTTGGTAACCATCCGTTCTCTCTAAGACTGTTGCTTGGTTTGTCCTTTTTCCCGTTTGACCGTTTGTTTTGATTCCTAAATTCCACATATAAGGGAGATCATGGGGTATTTGTCTTTTTCTGACTAACTTATTTCACTTGGAATTACCCTCCCCAGCTCCACCCGTTGCTGAAAATGGCAAGATCTCACTCTGGTGGCCGAATGGTGCTCCACGGCCGTCCGTCCACTGCCGGGCGCTGGGCGGCTTCGGTGGCCCGGCTGCCGCGAATAATGCCGCCGGAACATCAGGACGGATGGAGCCCGTCCAAGTAGAGTTTTTGTATTTTTAGGGTAAGTACACAGCAGTGTGATTACTGGCCGGTGGGGTGGCTCCATTTTTAAATTTTCGAGGACGCCCCGTGCTGTCTTCCACAGCGGCTGCCCCGGTTTCACAGGCTGCTCCTTTCCCCACGTCCCTGCCAACACTTGTTGTTTCTTGTGTTTTAGTCTTTCTGACAGGTGTGAAGGGACACCTCGCTGTGGCTTGGATTTGCATTTCGCTGATGAGTGATGTTAAGGCTTTTATTCATGTGTCTGGTGGCCATCTGGATGTCTTCTTTGGAGAAATGTCTGTTATGGGGCTCTTAGGTGGCTCAGTCAGTTAAGCATCTGCCTTCAGCTTGGACCATGATCCCAGGGTCCTGGGGTCCAGGCCCACACCGGGCTCCCTCACCAGGGAGTCTCCCTACTCCCTGCTTGTGCTCTCTAATAAGTAAAATCTTAAAAAGAAAAAAGAAATATTTGTTAAGTCTTCTGCCCATTTTTTAAAAAGACTTTATTTAAAAAATAAAAATAAAAAAAGATTTTATTTATTTATTTGACAGAGAAATCACAAGTAGGCAGAGAGGCAGGCAGAGAGAGAGGAGGATCTGCCCATTTTTAAATTGGATTATTTGTTTGGTGGGTATTGAATTAAGTTTTCTTTTTTTTATTTATTTTTTATAAACATATATTTTTATCCCCAGGGGTACAGGTCTGTGAATGGCCAGGTTTACACACTTCACAGCACTCAACATAGCACATACCCTCCCCAATGTCCATAACCCCACCCCCCTCCCAACCCCCCTCCCCCCATCAACCGAATTAAGTTCTTTTCTATTTTGGATACTAACCCTTTATCAGATAGGACATTTGCAAGTATCTTCTCCTGATACATTGCCTTTTTAATTTTGTTGACTGTGTCCTATGCTGTGTAGAAACTTTCTATTTTGATATAGTCCCAAGTTGTTTTTTTTTTTTTAATTTTATTTATTTGACAGACAGATCACAAGTAGGCAGAGAGGCAGGCAGAGAGAGAGGAGGAAGCAGGCTCCCTGCCCAGCAGAGAGCCCGATGCGGGGCTCGATTCCAGGACCCTGAGATGATGACCTGAGCCCAAGGCAGAGGCTTAACCCACTCAGCCACCCAGGCGCCCCCCAATAGTTTATTTTTGCTTTTATTTTTCTTGCCTCAGGAGACATCTAGAAAAATGTTGCTACAACCAATGTCATTGAGATTGCGGTTCTTTTTAAGTACTGTTATGGCTTCAGGTCTCACATTTAGGTCTTTATTCCATTTCCAGTTTATTTTTGTGTGTGGTGTAAGAAAGTAGTCCCGTTTCTTCCCCCTCCCCGCCCCGTGTTGAAGCAGGTTTTCCCAAAACCATTTGTTGAAGGGACTTTTTCCCATTGTTAGTCATTACTCCTTTATCAAAGATTAACTGACCAAATAATTGTGGGTTTTCTGTCCTATTGCATTGATCTGTTTTTTCAATGCTAGTACTATACTATTTTAATTACCACCACTTTGTAATGTAACTTGAAATTTGCAATTGTGATACCTCCAGTTTTTTTCTTTTTCAGAATTGCTTTGGCTATTTATTCAAGGTCTTTCATGGTTCCATACAAGTTATAGGATTATTTGCTCTTTGAAAAATGCTGTTGGTATTTTGATAGGGATTGCATTAAATCTGTAGATTGCTTTGGGTAATGTAGACATTTTAACAATATTTGTTCTTCTTCCAACCCATGAAAATGGAATGTCTTTCATTAGTGTTTCCCAGTTTTCAGAGTACTGGTCATTTACGTCTTTCGTTAGATACTTCATTGTTTTCAGTGCAGTTGTAAATGGGATCGTTTTCTTAATTTCACGTCTTGTTGCTTTATTTTTAGTGTATAAGAATTGCAACAGACTTCTGTACGATTCTGTATCCTCTGACTTTACCAAATCCATTTACCAGTTCTAGTATCACTGCAAATAGTGAGAATTTTCCTTCTTCCTTACCAGTTTAGGTGCCTTTTATTTCTTTTTGTTGTCTGATTGCTGTGGCTAGGATTGTGTTGAATAAAAGTGGTGACAGTGGACATCTCTGTCTTGTTCCTGATCTTAGGGGAAAAGCTCTGTTTTTCACCATTAAGTATGATATTAACTGGGTTTTTCCTATAAGGCCTTTATCATAGTGAAGTATATTCCCTCTACACTTACTTTGTTTGGGGTTTTTGTGATGAATGAGTGTTGTACTTTGTCAAATGCTTTTTCCTGCATCTGTTGAAATGATTATGTCCTTTTTATCCTTTCTCTTGTTTATGTG
Organism: Lontra canadensis; assembly: GCF_010015895.1. Lineage (NCBI taxonomy): Eukaryota > Metazoa > Chordata > Mammalia > Carnivora > Mustelidae > Lontra > Lontra canadensis. The sequence goes on along the minus strand of NW_022631012.1, from coordinate 11,632,380 downwards.
ATGTATCATGTTGAGTGATTTACAAATATTGAACTACCCTTGCAACCCAAGAATAAAATCTCACTTGATTGTGGTGTATGATTTTTAAATGTATTGTTGAATTTGCTATTTTATTGAGGATTTTTGCATCTATAATTCATGAGAGATATTGGCCCATTGTTCTCTTTTTTTTGTGTTGTCTTTATCTAGTATTGGTAGCAGGGTGATACTGTCCTCATAGGATGCATTCGGAAGTTTTCCTTCCTCTTGTATTTTTTGGAATAGTTTGACAATAGTAAGTATTAATTCTTCTTTAAATGTTTGGTAGAATTTGCAGGTGAAGATGTCTGGGCCTGGACCTTTGTGTTTTGGGAGACTTCAAATTACTGATTCAATTTCATTGCTGGTAATTGATCTGTTCAAATTTTCTATTTCTTCTTGCTTTAGTTTCGGTAAGTATATGCTCCTAGATTTTTTTTTTTTTTAATTTAAATTCAATTAGCCAACATATAGTACATCCTTAGTTTCAGGTGTAGAGTTCAGTAATTCATCAGTTGTGTGTCACACCCAGTGCTCAGCACATTACATGCCCTCCTTAATTGCCTATCACGCAGTCACCCCGACTCACCTCCCCTCCAGGAACCCTCTCAGTTTGTTTCCTATAATTAAGAATCTCTCATAGTTTGTCTCCCTCTCTAATCTCTTCCCAGTTTTCCCTCCCTTCCCCTCTGATCCTCTGTGCTGTTTCTTATATTCCACATATGAGTGAAACCATATAATTATCTTTCTCTGATTGACTTACTTTCCTCAGCGTCATACCCTCCAGTTTCATCCATGTGGTATTTCATGTGGTATTTGTCCTTGATGGCTGAGTAATACTCCATTGTATATATGTACCCTGTCTTCTTTATCCATTCATCTGTCAGTGGACATCTGGGCTCTTTCCACAGTTTAGCTCTTGTGGACACTGCTGCTATAAACATTGGGGTGCGAATGACCCTTTAGATCACTACATTTGTATCTTTATGTCTCTAGAATTTATCCATTTCTCTCAGGTTGTCCAATTTGTTGGCATATAGGTTTTCATAACATTCTGTTAAAATTGTTTGTATTTCTCTGGTATTGGTTGTTATTTCTCCGCTTTCTTTAGTGGTTTTATCTGGGTCCTCTTTCTCTTTCAGTGGGTCCTGTTAGAGTTTATCAGTTTTGTGATCTTTTCAAAGAAACAGCTCCTGGTTTCATTGATCTGTTCTACTGGGTTTTTTTTGTTTGTTTTAAGATTTTATTTTTTTGAGGGGCGCCTGGGTGGCTCTGTGGGTTAAAGCCTCTGCCTACGGCTCAGGTCATGATCCCAGGGTCCTGGGATCGAGCCCCGCATCGGGCTCTCTGCTTGTCGGGGAGCCTGTGTCCCCTCCTCTCTCTCTGCCTGCCTCTCTGCCTACTTGTGGTCTCTGTCTGTCAAATAAATAAAAATAAATAAATAAAAAAAGATTTTATTTTTTTGAGAGAGAGTGTGTGTGTGCACAAACAGGGTGAGCATCAGGCAGAGGGAAAGGGAGAAGCAGATTCCCCACTGAGCAGGGATCCTGATGTGGGGCTTAATCCCAGGACCCTGGGCTCATGACCTGAGTCAAAGGCAGATGCTTAGCAACTGAGCCACCCAGTTGCTCTGGTTTTTTTTTAGTTTCTATGTCATTTATTTCTGCTCTAAGCTTTAGTATTTCCTTTCTTTTGCTGGGTTTGGGTTTTATTCCTGTTTTTCTAGCTCCTTTAGAGGAGGAAGGTTAGGGCATTTTGAGATTTTTCTTGCTTCTTGAGGTAGGCCTGTATTGCTCTAAACCTCCCTTTTAGAGCCAATTTTGGTGCATCCCAAAGATTTTTTGTTTTCATTTTCATTTGTTTCCATGCAATTTTTTATTTTTTTCTTTGACTTCCTGGTTGACCCATGCATTGTGCTAGTAGCACGTTATTTAATATCCATGTGTTTGTGCTCTTTCCGTATTTTTCTTGTGGTTGATTTCATAGCATGTGGTCAGAAAAGATGCATGGTAGGACTAATTTTTTTGAATTTGTTGAGACTTACTTTGTGGCCTAACATGTGATCTGTTCTGGAGAATGTTCCATGTGCACTTGAGAAAAGAATGTGTGCTCTTCTCTTCGGTATGAACTGTTCTGAATGTCTAAAATCCACCTGGTCTAGTGTGTCCGTTCAAAGCCACTGTTTACTCGACTTTCCATTTGGATGCTCCATCCATCCACTTGAGTGGTGTTGAAATGTTACTACTGTATTGCTGCTATTATATTACTGTCCGTTTGTTAACTGTTTTATGTATTTGTGTGAATACTGGGTGCAGAAATATTTACAATTGTTCTTTTTTTTAAGATTTTATTTGAGAGAGAGCAGGAGAGAGTGCTTAAGCAGGGGGACGGGCAGAGGGAAAAGCAGACTCCCCTGCTGAGCAGCAGGGAGCCTGACGTGGAGCTCGATCCCAGGACCCTGAGACCATGACCCGAGCCAAAGGCAGATGCCTAACTGACAGAGCCACCCAAGCACCCCTGAAATTGTTCTATCTTCTTGTTGGATTCTCCCCTTTATTATTATATAGTCTCTTTCTTGGTCTCGTTACAGTCTGTCTGAAAGTATAGTTTGCCAGGGGGTTCCTGGCTGGCTCCGTCAGAAGAACAAGTGACTCTCGATCTTGGGGTCATGAGCTCAAGCCCCATGTTGGGTATAGAGATTACGTAAATAAATTAACTTAAAAAAAAAAGTCTATATATAGTATTGCTATCCCAGCTTTCTTTTGACATTCATTTGCATGATAAATGTTTCTCCATCCCCTCACTTTCAAAATGTAGGTGTCTTTCAGTCAGAAATGAGCCTCTTACAGGAGTATATAGATGGATCTGGTCAAAAGAAATTTTTTAATCTTAATTTGGCATGCTCATTTCAGAAGACAGAATCACCTGGATCAATTTAATTTATATGTGAGGCCAAAGGCACTCTAAATTAAGTATATAATGTTAATAGCGGTTATCCTGGATGGTAGGGTTGTGAATGATTTTTCTTAAATGAGAGGGTATTACCTTGATATGGGGAAAAGGAAGCTCTTTTCCTTTAATGTAAAAACATGCACTTCAAAATCTTACCTATTAATACCACCTGGATCTTTTTGTATTTATTCTTTGGACATTGATTGGTTCCTTATACCACTGAATGAAGAACCATGTTTAAACTTTAAATGCCAAGGACAGTTTTTAATTCAACTTTTTAAAAGTCTTTCTAAATGACACATAAAAAAGGAGATATTTTATGGTTGGCAAATTAATGTGACCCATCCTGTTCAATAGGTTTTTATTGCCATATTTAAATACCTTACCATTGTATGTTTTATGTGCATTACTTTCAATACTGCTGAATTAATATTTAAATTGTGTATTTCCTTCCTAGCTTATTTTCAGTATCCCAAGATTCTGGGGTTGCTTCATTGCTCAAGGTAAGAAAACACAGGGCCTGACAATACTATGGAAGAAGATATAAACTGGATTGATTCTGGCTTCTTTTTATTCCTGCCTTCAGCAAATCAGGTTAAATACTGTGCTTTAAAAATAAATAAATACATACATACATACATACATACATACTGTGCTTATATTTCATTGGTTATTGTTTCTAGGCTCAAAATTTTAATATTGATGGTTTGTATTTTGTTACTGAGTATATTTACACAAAGAGCACATTCTGTTATTTATCATATCTTATCCCTTCTGTATGAAGTTAAAAAGAATGAGTCTCACAAAGATATTCATTGCCTTGGTTTTATTTTCATTCTGTGTTATCTGTATCAATTCAAACTACCTTTTAAATACTATGGTACTGAGGTAAAACCCGAATTTTCTAATAGGTTAACAATAATTGATTTGTATTGAATACTTTAGGAAATCAACTTTTTTTGTCTTATGCCATCTTGTAATCTTTATTAAAAGAGGCTCAGGAAAATAGAGCACAAACTTCCTTTGTTCTTATGCTGTAAGACCTCTGCATTTCCAGATGGTCTATAAAGATAGTTATGTGAAATAAATATCCATCGTTGAAATACAAACACTGAATTTCATTGTGCAAATACTGAAGCCTATTTTTTTTTTTAAATACAGTTCGTTTCTAACCATATCAGAGCTATGTTTTACAAGTAATGAAACGTTTCAAAAAATACAAAGTTACACCGATCTCATCTTAATATGCCCTGGTATTCCCGTCTCACTTGTAAAGTGGTCGTAAGAAAGATTAGACAAATTTTAGTTCTTCTGGGGCTTTTCTGAGCTTACGTGCATTCTTAATTTGGTAATAAAAAGGAGGAGATATTATTTTCCCCCATTTAATATAAAAACATCCATTTACTTTGAAAGAGTTCTCAGCCTACCTTCGGTTAAGGCTATTTCTTACTGAATGTTTGATCTAGATTTAAACAAATAGCAAGCAATCACCCTTCTACTCTGTTTCTCGTGTCTTTCCTTCACTCCCTACTGAATAGGTGGTTTGTTTCCTTTATATTAACAGTCTAGGTATAATATAGCCAGATTTCTGTTTCTGGCCTCTAGATAACTGAACTTCAAATAATTTATCTTTAAAAAATATGGTTACCTTCATTTTCACAACAGTTTTCAATGTGCTCTTCAAAAATGGGGTTGTTTGATTTGTTGAAATTATAACTGAACTTGCTCAGTTAATGTTGCTTTTGGATCAAATGGGCAGCTACATACTCCGAGAGAAAAAAATGTTAAGAGAATCTAAACTGAATAATAAAAATCTATTGTGTATTTCTATTTCTTTTTTGAGGACTTTTTTCTTTGGAAATTGAGTGCAGCGTGAATACACTGGTAGGGATTCTGGCTTGGAAAGTGGTTTTCCTCGGTGTTCAGGTGTCTTTGTTTATTTGAGAGAACAGGGACTGCTTTGCATGCATGTGAAGGAGATACACAAATATTTTTGAACTAATGTATTAGTGAAAGAAAAATGCCGCAAACTCGAGATCCAAAGTTAGCATTATTTTTGAAGTGTTCAAAGTTGACAGTACAGACTCACCATAGGTACAGAATTTAGATTGTGATTGTGATCACAGCCCTTGGTGACTGAATCTTCTGGAGAACTTCACTGAACAAAAAGGAAGAGGTAAAAAATGCTTCTGACTGAAAGGATAACCAAACAAGGGAATAAGAATAAGCATGAAAAGACTACATAACCTTTTCTTTATCTGTGTTTCTGATCCTCAGATAAGGTCTTTCCAGCCTATGCGATGCTGCCCCACACGAGTGACCTCCTACAGGGCTCGGGGCAACTCCGGGTGTAGCTCTCGCCCAGAGCACTGTGCTTGGAGGTGGACTGCATTTTCCCCTCTCTGGTGCATTTCCAAACAATGTTCTATTTACAGTGACTTGGGACATTACAAGCCATTCTCTTGTAAACAATAAATAAGCCTGTTTGTTTAAAACTAGGAGCACATGGAAACTATTGTGAACACTTTAGTTAAAATGTTCCCTTATGGAGATGTAATGGACTGGAAGATAAAAATAAGACACCTGGAGAACTGCCTCAAAGCCGAAGGCTGGGCAAGAAAAAAGAACAGGAAATTAAGTGAGATGTATATCCAGCGGCTATGAGTTCACTGGCTTAGACTAACTTCCCTCCAGTAAGGGTAACCATTTTTCCTCAGTAATCAAATAGAGCCTCAGAAGGTGTCACCCACAGAAAGGGAAAAGTGGAAAAATAAGACCCTTTCTGATCATGTAGAGCCTTCTGTGACTGCCAGAAAAGAAATCTGGATTAAATCATGTCAAGAAATAGGTAATAAGTACACAAATAAGTACAAGAATAAGCTTAGAAATGTTCCCTCATTCAGATAGAAGTTTCTGGGTAATTTCAGGAATACTATTGCCAGTTGCTTAGGGATCGTCCTTCCCTTGCTTTCTTTTCAGAAAGAATGTGAGTACTTTACATTGTGGTAGCAACGTGTGAGAAACCAGGCTGAGGACACCTGTACAATGTCTTGAATATTACTGGCCATTCTTGGGATTAGGAGATGGGTTTATGAGTTTCTGCAGAAGATAGATTTAGCAAAGACATCATCCTGCTACTTTGCCATGAAAATTCAGTAATGGAATTGAGGGGTGTCCATGATTTTCTATGAAGGAAAAAAAAACTAAGTAATATTACATTTTAGCCTCCAAGTGGAGAAAAGCACCAAGTTTCTCTGATTTCATTAAAGCGAACGGAGTTCTCAAATCTTACTCCACTTTTCTAACTAAAGACAAAACTGTTCTGGTTCTAGTGCTACTTTCCACAGCAGAAAACTCCCCCTGCTATGGTTTTATTTAAAAACCACCCCCAAATCACAACCCAATTTACATGCTGTCTTCATCCACATAACAGAATTCTCACAGCCAGCAAGGCAACTTACACACATACGGCTTTCCAAATAAGCCCAATTCCTTATTTACAGAAGTATTCCTAGCTATTATTTTGAAATAAATTTTGGTATCTCTTTTAGACTCAATGGCTCATAATATTTTTCACATATTATCAACAGCTGCAAATCCAAGATATTAAAGAAACACTTAATCGGTAAGAGTCCTTACCATCTCTTTAAAGTTGGCTGAAAACTGTTAGGTTCACAAACACGGTGCTTTTGTGTATGGGTTACAATATAAACTCCTTTCCACAAAGGCAATATGTTGAAAATTGATGTCTCGAGGCCACGGAAGTGGCGACATAGTTTCAGTCAAGCATTGAGAAGTTCATCATCTGAGTGTCCGATAGCATCAGGGTCCGCAAGCGGATCCAAGTCTGCAAAGAGACTGAACCAGGCTGACATGTCTTGGTTGCCACTGTTGGCAGCTAAAGAAGAAAAAACACATTTAAGGGTCTCAGGTGTTTAAAATCACATTGCTATACCATTTACGTGATTTTATTTTTTTTTTAATGCCATATACTTCTACTTTGTTCTCTTAAGATGCTAGCTTTTATTTTTATTTATTTATGAGATTTTACTCATTGGAGAGCGAGTGAGCCCAAGTGGGGGCAGGGGAGGGGCACAGTGAGAGGCGGAAACGACTCCCTGGACCCGGGAATCACGACCTGAGCCCAGGCTGACGCTTTACTGACTGAGCTGCGCAGGCGTCCTTCCTTGATAATTTTGAAAAGCTAATAATGCAGGTACCTTGTGGTCTGCTGAGTCCTTTCTATGTAAGTAATTTTATGTTGCTCTGAGAAATGATTAAAAATAGGCAGGCAGGCAGTAATAGTCTTATAAACACAGATAATTTATATAAGTCTCTCAGGTAAGGTTCAAAAGTGAAAGTAACCAGGGCGCCTGGGTGGCTCAGTGGGTTAAAGCCTCTGCCTTCGGCTCAGGTCATGATCCTGGTGTCTTGGGATCGAGCCCCGCATCGAGCTCTCTGCTCGGCAGGGAGCCTGCTTCCTCCTCTCTCTCTGCCTGCCTCTCTGCCTACTTCTGATCTCTCTCCCTCTGTCAAATAAATAAATAAAATCTTAAAAAAAATAAAAAGGCACAACATCACTCTTGTTGGGCTAGTCCCGCCAAAATCCCTAACCTGAATCTAATTACGAAAAAAAAAAAATCAGATAAACCAAACTTGAAGAATATTCTACAAAATAAATGACCTCTATGCTCTAGGGAAGTCAGGATGATGAATGACAAAGATTAAGGAACTGTCCCAGATTAAAAGCAATTAAAGAGACTTGACACTAAATGCAGTGTCAGATCCTGGATTGGATCCTGCACAGGGTCGGGAAAACCTCTTTCTCTTTTGTTATAAAAAAGCACAGGAGCACCTGGGTGGCTCAGTGGGTTAAATGCCTGCCTTTGACTCAAGTCGTGATACGGGAGTCTCAGAATCAAGCCCTGCGTCTAGCTCCCTGCTCAGCAAGAAGTCGCTTCTCCCTCTGTCCCTCACCCCGCTCATGCTCTCTTGCAAATAAATGAATAAAATCTTTAAAGAAAACAAAACATTAGTGGGACAATTGGCAAATCTGAATAAGGTCTATAAATTAGATAATAACAGTATGATGTTAATTTCCTGATTTTGATAACTGAATTGCAATTATGTAAAAGAATATCCTTATTTTTAGGAAAAAGATAATGAAGTATTTAGGCTTAAAGGAGTATTATGTCTGGTACTTTCTAGTCTCTGAATATTTCAGTTCAGAAGAAATTATATATATTATACACACACGGAATAAGAAATACGATTCACATTTTGGAAAATCTTGGTGAATTGTCAGGAATATTTTTTATTACAATCACAAGCCTTTCTGTAGGTTTGAAAATTTAAAAATATTGATACAATATCATAAACCACTAAAAAATATGAATCCATATAGGGGCACCTGGGTGGCTCAGTCAGTTAAGCAGCTACCTTCGGCTCATATCATGATCCCAGGGTCCTGGGATCAGTTCCCACATTGGGGTCCCTCTTCAGTGGGGAGCCTGCTTCTCCCTCTCCCTCTGCTGCTTCCCCTGCTTGTGCTCTGTCAAATAAATTCTTTTCAAAAAATGTTACTCCAGGGACGCCTGGGTGGCTCAGTTGGTTGGGCGGCTGCCTTCGGCTCAGGTCGTGATCCCGGCATCCTCGGATCAAGTCCCGCATCGGGCTCCTTGCTCAGCGGGGAGCCTGCTTCTCCCTCTGCCTCTGCCTGCCACTCTGTCTGCCTGTGCTCACTCTGAGAAATAAATAAATAGAATCTTTAAAAAAAAAAAAAAGTTAGTCCATATGGGTAGTACCTAAATGAGGAAGAAGAGAGGTTGTTTGTAGCAGAGTACTGAGGGCGGGCAGAAGCAGTGAACTGTATGGCAAGTGAATTATATGCCATTAAGACTATTTAAAATTATGATCAAATAGCTAAGATTTTAAAAAATTAATATATCCATATAAAGGAATATTAAACCTTAAAAGGGAGAAAATCCTGTCACATGCTACAACATGGGTGAACTGTGAGGACATTAGACTAAATGAAATGAGCCAGTCCTGGGAAGGCAAACACTGGGTGAGGTGCCCCGGGCAGTCCCGTTCATAGAAACAAACTCTAATGGTGGTCAGCAGCACAGGAAAGGGGATTTGTGGTTCGGATCTAAAGTTTCAGATCTGCAAAATGAAAAAGCTCTGGAGATCGCCCCACCACACTATGCACAGACTGAACATTATTGAACTGTTCACCTACAAATGGTTACGGTGGTTCTGTGTTTTCTACGATCATAAAAATGCGGAGGGAGTGCTGTGGTTAGAAAATCATCATTTTTTTACCGCCCGTCATAGTGAAGACTGAATCAGGCCAAAAGCAACGCTGGACGCTAAATCGAAGTAGCGATTGTGACGCCGAGCCGGACTTGGGCCCAGAGTGTCCCCTCAGCGGACCGCTCAGTGACTGCAGAGAGGATAAAGCAGCACAAAGTGGGAAATATTTAGGAGGAAAACGGGACAACTCTTTGGACGGGCGCTCACCATTAGTCTCGCCGGCGAGGGAGAAACGGACAACATCAGCTGAGAGGGGCGCCGCCAGGGCTGTCCTCCAGGCAAGAATGAAGAACCTGAACTTAACCGTGAAGGAAAGCTGTGGAAACGTTTCCGGTTAAAAGAGGCCAGAGAGACCGGACAAGTGGGCATCTGAACCTAGACTCGCTTCCAGACGGAGAAAGTGCTGCAGGGGACGTGACAGCGGCAGCTCACCAAGCCGGAATACAGACACGTGATCGGTTACGGGGAGTGTTATGTTATTACTATTACATTTCCTGACATTTACAACCGTACTGTGGTTATGCGAGAGCGCGTACCAGTCCTCAGGAAATGTACACCGAAGTACTTTGGGGGTAGAGAGTCATGATGCATGTAACTCACCCTTGAGTGGTGCAGAAGAGAATAACAGACACACGGCTACGCCAGCGAAATACTAACAGCAGATGAACCTCATAAGGGTACGCAGGGATTCTCCGTGCTACTTTCACTTATGCAACACATCTGTACATTTGAAATTATTTCCAGTTAAAATTTTTAAAAATCAGCAGCAGTGACTAAGATCATTACACACCTAAAATCCTGACAGAGCGTCTGTTTTCTCTGCGCACCCCACACGGTAATTACAACATGGATCAGCTCTGCAGGCGACACCGTGGGGAGTTCTCAGTCAGCGTCAGCGATGAGCGTGTGCCAGGCCCTGTGCTGAATGCCTGAATGCACTGTTTGTCACTCGGCATCTTGTACTCAAAGAACACCTTCTGTCTCTAATGCTGTCACCGCTTACCAACAAACCTCAACACAAAATGCAAAAAATTAAAGTACACAATTTAGTTTACTATGCCAAGCCCACACGTTCTATTCAATTTTTTCCATGATGAGGGATAGCCAGGTATAGCTTACATTTTATTTATTTATTTAAAGATTTTATTTATTTATTTATTATTTTTTAAGAAGATGTTATTTATTTATCTGTCAGGAAGAGAGCACAAGCAGGGGGAGTGGCGGGCAGAGGGAGAAGCAGGCTGCCGGCCGAGCAAGGAGCCGGAAGCGGTGCTTGATCCCGCTGGGGTCACGACCTGAGCCAAAGGCAGGAGCGTGACCGACTGAGCCACCCCGCCGTCCCCATGCATTCAGCTGAGAGACAGAGAGAGAACTTGTGTGCACGAGTAGGGGAGGAAAAGGAGAGGAAGAGAGAGAACTTCGCAGACTCCGCCGCGGAGCCTCACAGCCCCGAGATCACGACCTGAGCCCAAATCAAGAGTTGGGACGCTCAACCAACTGAGCCAACCAAGTGCCCCTATAACTTGCATTTTATTATTAACAAAATATTTTTCTGGACGCTACGAAGCAAACGCTATAAAATGATCCTTTTCTAAATTCAACCGATTGCTAATATAATGGCAAAGACTATAAATATATCACTTACACTTTGTTGATTTCTTTGGACTCTGTGAAGGCACTGGCTGGTTATCAGTGTGTGAAAGAGGAACTTCTAATCCCTCTTGGGAGGCCCAGCCTAGGGGAGGGAAGTAAGGAATTATCCGTTGTTAGTCAAGTAGGAAGCAGCATCAGAAAAAATAAGAAAAGGTAAAAATATCTACTGAGTCCTCAAATCTTTCTATCAGGGTGAGATTCTACAATGTAAGACATAGGAGACACTTAAAATGTATCTGCAATTATGTATTTTAGTCAAATCATCTAAGTTTAGTTCCAGCTAGAATTAGACTTCCTTACAGTTTTCTAAGTGGTTTTGAAATACAAGTTTTCTTTTTAAACAACTGCAAATAGATGAGGCACAGAAAGAGAATTTCTGAGGGGCTGGGAGAGAGGAAATACACCTGCCAATTAGAATCTTGAAACCTTTAAGTATGTTTATATCCTCGGATTTAGTAATCCCAGTTCTAGAAATTTATCTTGAGTAAATAATTTAAGTGAAGGGGAAAAAGCACATGTATGGTTATGTTTATTACGGCATTATCTATAAAATGAAAAAGTCGTAACAGCAAGGAAGGAATTATGGGAGATAAACGTTACAAGATATTATGCGGTCATTAAAAAGTATCATTATGAATACCCATTACTAAAACAGTGAAATGTTTGCCATAACGTGAGAAATGATTTAGGCTATAATTAAAATACAGCACTAGAAACGAACCTAGATTACCCTGCCTACTACCCTCCTTGAACAGAAGAGATCACGGAAAGCCCAAGTTTGTTCTTAAGAGTTCCTAGAACACAGATATTTTAACTCAAGGTAGCTCACTTTCCTGGTTTACACTGCAGTAGAGTAAGAAGTCATAAAGGAAAGGCTGGTGAAGTAGGAAGCATCCTGCAGTAGGAGGCAGAAGACCAGATTTTGGTTTCCTCTTAATTGTTTACTGCCTGGGGGTCTTAAGCAAGACACCGTTTAAACAGAGTATCCACTGCCTGGGCCATTGCTCGGGAACATCCTGACAGCCTGTAGGCAGGGACCAGAACAGAGGCTCTGAGTGGTGAACAAATACCGTTGATAATGTACAGCCAGAAAAGAAGAAAAAAATCCAGTGCTGCTGGAGATGCGGCAAGTCGAGGAGAGAGAGCAGAGGGATTTCACGTGGAGAAGGAATCTGTTTGTAAATCTGGGTAACTATTAGGCCACTGACAAGGCATATAAGAGTAACTGTTTTCTAAAATTTTATAGTAAAACATTTGAATTATCCTCAATAGAGTGCCTCTTTATCAAATGGTACTGTATTCTTATTCTTAGGCTATTTAACAAATTCTTACAGAGTGATTACTGAACTGCTTTTTTATTTATTGAGCTAACTTTATGCTGAAGTCCTGGAAAGCACAAAGATAAATCACCCCACAGATTGTGCCCTTGAGGTGCTAACAGATTGGATGACATGTGATGGTCCTGCAGATACAGGATGAACATAAGTATTTTATTTATTTTTTAATTTTTTAAAATTTTTTATTTGACAGAAAGAGAGACCACAAGCCGAGGGAGCAGAGCAGCAGGCAGAGGGAGAGGGAGAAGCAAGTTCCCCACTGAGCAGGGAGCGCAACACAGGACTTGATCCCAGGACCCTGGGATCATGACCCGAGCCAAAGGCAGCCGCTTAACCGACTGAGCCACCCAGGCGCCCCTAAACATGAGTATTTTCATAAAAAGTACAAAGCATTAAGATACTGTTAGGTGCTGTGAACCATTTCCTCAGGAATGAAATCTACTCGGGGATGGAAGACAGGGAAAAAGGCAAGATGAACTATGATGACAGCCATGAAAACAGGGCACTGTGGGAGGCCAGCGGCGGGAGAAAGCACACACCGGGCAATACGGAAGAAATATGCAGTTATTGGCTGCCACAGAGAAAACATTGGACCGGGAATCCAACACAGGCTCAATACCTCAACACCTCAACATTACTGAACACCATAAACGAAAGCAGCAACACAAGAAATGATGTTTCAGAGGGATCTGAAAATTAGTCAATATAGTTATAGAAAGTGGCTAAGTATTTTGATGTAAGCTAAGAGAGAGGAGTGGACATACAGGCACAAGTTTTATCCTGGAGCCCATGTTTCTTCATTTTTTAAAAAAATGTAAGCAGAGTGCTGACATCAGTGTCTGCCTCTTGGAGAATGAACTCTGGGGGAAGCCTGGTAGGTGACCTGGGATTTGGATAGCGGGTAGGAGGACTCTAGCAGCAGCCCAGGAAGCCAAATAAGGCTCTAAATGCCTCTGGTAGTAGAAATGGAGAAGAGGAATGTGAAACTGGAGACATGTTTTTGAAACAGAACTGGCAGTACTTAGCAACCAATATGGAAGTGGGGAGCAAAAGGACTCTGAAGGTGCTGGGTTGGACACGGGCTGGTAGGACAGTAGGTCAGTAGAGGGAGTTCCTGACATAGAAACAAAGCAGGTGACCCTTAGAAAAATACCCTGCCCCACTTTCTGCCACCATCCTCCAGTCCTGCTCCCTTGCCCAGGAGGCTGCCGTGGAACTATCCTTGTCTGCTCTGAACCCATGCGGAGAGAACACACCGAGATTTGCTAGAGGGAAGAAACGGTAACACCTGCCCTAGGCAAGAGTAACTTAGCAGGTCAAGGGTTTAAAATAAGACCTGGATTTTCTATGTAGAGAAGACTCTGGAGAAAGTCAGTGTACAAAGTGGGTTTGACAGAGGTGGCAGGAAAGCAGCCCTTGTTTTGCCTTTGTCGATGGTAATATTTGTTACTTTTGCAGTTGATCGGTGAGACACAGATTTTGCCTGGTGATACCAAAGTTAAATCAATATCCTTGTTGATTTTAGCATCTACATACACACAGTTTTGCTTCACAAATATAAATTAAGTCATGAGTGTCTAAATGTTTCATAGGCACTTACTGTTAAAAGCTCCAGCAGCATGAAGGCCAAGGTCAAAAAGCTGTGAAGGAAGGAATCGTGAGGAATGAGCAAGAGGCTCTGACCCCACAGCAGGCTCCCGTGACGTGAAGCTGGCCCCAGGGCTCCCGAAGGCAGTCTGGCATTCTGGGGTAAATTCACCAGTATTTGAAGAACCAGGACTTAGGAGGTTATTGAGAAATGAGAATTCCTTCTCAAAATCATCTTCCAGTGAATCTATCGGGAAATCTTTTACAACTGTTGAATGAACATAAAAACAGAAGGCTTCTTTTCGAGGAAATGAGAGTAGAACATAGGGCAAATCAAATTTGTTCCATTGTTCTCATACATTAATATAATTTTTGAAAGTTTTTTAACATAATTTATAATGAACAATTAAACTGATTGGAAGTTTATGAGAAATTATTTCTAATTGGATAGTCTAGTCTCTAGAAATTGTTCCAAGGACACACATGAGGAAACATTTATTCAAGACAATCTATTAGAAGTCTTGGACTAAGACTTCTAATGGTATTTGAACTAAGAATCATTCCCTTCCTACCCTCCTTCCAATTCAGCACAATGGAAATTCTACTCTACACCTGTGTGGCCAAAAACATAAGGCTCCCTTCTCCCCCCAGTTATGTTCTTAGGAGGGGTAGGATGTCAGCATTTCATATCCTGTTCTCAGTTACTTGGCTAAGTGTGGGCAGTGCAGTCAAGAGGTGGAAGCTCCCATTTGCCACCCAGATAAAAAGACCACAGTCATAAGATGAGACTCTGATTTGAGTCACAAAAGGATGGGGCAGTTTGGGGAAAAATGGATAATACTCCCCAAATTTCTTGAAAACATTAATGTACTCATTCATCAAGCTTAATAAAACCCATGCAGAATCAATATAAAGAGATCTATATCTAGATACATCATAGGCAAATCACTGAAAGTCAAAGATAAAGAAAAAATCCCCCCATTCATAAATGGGAAGAATCAATATTGTCCAGCTGGCAATTGACTCCAAATGAATTCAACATAATTCATATTCAACATAATTCATAATTCATTCATGTATGAATTCAACATAATTCCTATCAAAATCCCAGTAGGCTTTTTTGGATAGAGATTGACAAGATGATTGTAAAATTTTTATGGAAATGCAAAGGAGTTAGAATAGCCAAAACAATTTTGAAAAAAGAACAATGCTATTGGACTACTACCACCAAATTTCAAAAATTTCCTATAAAACCACAATAATCAAGACAATATGGTTCTGGTCAAGGACAGATATACAGATTAGTGGAACAGAAACTAGAATCCAGAAACACAACCTATTTTTTTTTTCTTTGGTCACTGGATTTTAACAAAAATGCCAAGAAAATTCCATGGAGTAAGAAATGTCCTTGCAATAAATGGTACAGGAACGACTGGATGTGCATATGCAGTAAACAAAATACAAAAATTAAAAGACATACCTCACACCATAAACACCAATTAATTCAAATTGATCATAGTCCTACAACTAAGAGCTAAAATTATAAAACTTCAAGAAGAATACGTAAGAGAAGATCTTTGTAACTTTGGGTACGAAGAGTTTCTAGACAGGATACCAAAAGAACACATAAGGAAAAGAGTAAGTTGAACTTTGTAAAATTTTTAAAATTTTGTGTTTTAAGAGGCAAAATTTTTTTTTCTTAAAGATTTATTATTTATTTATTTGACAGATCACAAGTAGGCAGAGGCGGGGAAACAGGCTCCCCACTGAGCAGGGAGCCTGATGTGGGACTTGATCCCAGGACCCTGAGATCATGACCTGAGCTGAAGGCAGAGGCTTAACCCACTGAGCCACCCAGGCGCCCCATTAAGAGGCAAAATTCAGAAAATAAGATGACTAGGATAAAATATTTACAAGTCATATGTCTGACAAAGAATTTGCATCAAGAATAAAGAAATCTTGCAACTTAATAATAAGGTAAATAACCCAATTTTAAAATAGGCAAATAGCCCTGGGGCTAATAATACATTATATGTTAATAAAAAAAATAAAAATAGGCAAATAGGTCTTCATAGATTTGTCAACAAAGAAGATATACGAATGTCCAATAAACACGGAAAAGATACTCAACATCATAAATCACCGGAGAAATGCAAATTAAAGCCACAAATGAAAAGTACTAAAATGTACATTTTATTTTTTTTTTTAAGATTTTATTTATTTATTTGTCAGGGACAGAGGGAGAGAGAGCGAGCAAGCACAGGCAGACAGAGAGGCAGGCAGAGGCAGAGGGAGAAGCAGGCTCCCTGCTGAGCAAGAAGCCCGATGTGGGACTCGATCCCAGGAGTCTGGGATCATGACCTAAGCCAAAGGCAGCTGCTTAACCAACTGAGCCACCCAGGCGTCCCTAAAATGTACATTTTAAAGAGACAACACACATGTTGACAAAGAAGTGGAAAAACTAGATACCTCATTCTTTGCTAGTGGGAATGAAATAGTAGAGCCATTTTAAAAAAACAATTTGACAGTTCCTTAAAAAGATATACTCAACTTACCACACAACCTAGCAATTCCATTCCTAAGAATCTAACAAAGAAAAATGAAAGCTTATGTCCATACTCAGAGAAGTATTTGAATGATCATAGCAACAATATTATAATAGCCAAAAAATGTAAATAATCAAATGTTCATCAACTGGTAAATGGATAAATATATCCATACAATGGAATACAATCATGAATAAAAAGTAAGGAATATTGGGGCGTCTGGGTGGCTCAGTGGGTTAAGCCTCTGTCATTGGCTCAGGTCATGATCTCAGGGTCCTAGGATGAAGCCCCGCATTGGGCTCTCTGCTCAGCGGGGTGCCTGCTTCCCCCCTCTCTGCCTGCTGCTCTGCCTACTTGTGATCTCTCTCTGTCCAATAAAAAAATAAATCTTTTTTTTTTTTAAAGTAAGGAATCAGAGTTCGCAAAATTCAGCATATACATATAATGGAATATTCAGTCTTGGAAGGAAATTCTGCAATACACCACTATATGGATGAACCTTGAGGACATTATGCTAAGTGAAATAAGCTAGTCAGAAAAAGACAAGTACTGTATGATTCCACGTACATGACATACTTGGAATGTCAAAATCAGACGGAAAGGAGAATGTTGGGTGTCGGGCTGGGCAGAGGTGGGGGGATGGGGAATTATCATTTAATGGATACAGACTTTCAGTTTTATAATGAAAAGAGTTATAGAGCTGAATGTTGGTGATGCTTGCATAATATTATGTATGTAATATCACTGAATTGTACACTTAAAACAGGATGGAAAATTTTATGTGTATTTTATAATTTAAAAATTAAGAAAAAAAAGTAAATGAACTACTGCTGTATGCAACATGGATGAATCTAGAAAAACATTAGGCTTAATGGAATACATCTAAAGCCAAACACAAAAGACTACCTTTTGTACAATTTTAGTCTAGGAAAGGGAAATTTATAGAGATTAGTATTCTCCTAGGCCTGAGAGTTGAGAGTGAGGATTGTAAACAAGTATGAGAGAATTTTCAAAAATATTCTAATATTAAGTGTGATTATAGATGCATAACTCTATAAATTTACTAAAAATTACTGAATTTTGCATTTAAAACTGGTAATTTTTAAAAACTTATTATCTCCATAAAGCTGTTAAATAATCAAGAGATTTTATACAAGTCTATGCAAATAAATCTGACAATCTAGACAAAATGAGTAATTTGAGAAAAATAAAACTTATTAAAATTGATCCCAGTACATAAGAAAAGGTTAAACAGACCAATTTCCATAGAGAAGAAAACACAAAAAGGTACCAGGCCTAAATGTTTTCACAGAGAAATCAACAGCAATATACAAACAGTAAATAAAATATCAGCAAATTAATGCACAATGACAAAGCTGGACTTATAACTGGAATGAAGGATGGTATAATATCAGGAAACCTATTAATATAGTTCATCATATTAACACATCAAAGAAGAAAATAATTACTGGCATAGATACTGAGAAAGCTGTTGTCAGAATTCAACAACAATTCCTCATAAGAACTCTTAAGAAATTAGAAATGTATGGATACTTCTTTAACTTCATAAAGCATACACCACATATCAAAAGCTAACATCCTAATTAATTCAGAAACATTACAGGAACTCCCATTAAAATCAGGAAATGCTCACCACTATTTAACATCATTCTGGAGGTAGTAACCAAGGCAATTAAACCAAAGAAATCAATTATAGTAAAAAGAATTGGTAAAGAAAGAACAGGATTATCTCTGTTTGCAAACGACATGTTGGTATACCTGGAAAACCCTAGACAATCAATGATAAAACTAACCCAAATTTAAAAATTTCAGCACGGTAGCAGCATATAGTATTAACATGCAAAAAATTAATAGCATTTATGTGCACAAAACAATAACCAGTTAAAAATATAATGGAAAAGGGGCACCTGTCTGGCTCAGTTGGTACACAACATGCAACTCTTGATCTCATGGTCGTGAGTTAGAGCCCCATATTGGGCATAAAGATTACTTAAAATAGATATATATTACACATATATATGTATGTAAAACACATATATACACACATATATGTATATGAAAAGTATAAATATACATATGAAAAGAAAACCTCATTCATAATGGCAACAAAAAATATAATACTTAGAAATAATAAGAACTGCTCAAATCCTATATGAAAAAAAAAAACATATAAAAGATACACAAGGAAATTTCAACAAATAGAAAAATCTCCTTTGTTTCTGGGTAGGATGTCTAAGCACTATCAAACTGTCAGTTTTCCACATTTAATGTGACCACAATAAAAGGAACAATGAGCCTTTTTATGGAGATAGACAATATGATATAAAGCTTATATTGAAAAATAAACATGAAAGAATAACTAAGAAAATAATGAAAAGGATACTAGCCCTATCAAATGTAAAAACACAAAAGAAAGTTTCTGTAATTAAAACAGTGTGGCACTGGTACATGCACACATCAAGGAAAAATAAAGAGAGTCCAGAAACAGACCCAAGTACATACAGAAATCTAGTATATGATTGGAAATTATCTCAAATTCCTATGGCAAAGACAGCATTTCAAAAAAATGATAAAGGATGGCCACCTGCAAAACAATCACATTTAAGCCATCGCTAGTACCATATGGCTAAAAAAGCTCTAAGTGAATTAGAGATATAAATGTAAAAAATAAAAGTATACAAATACTAGAAGACAGCATAAATAAACTCTAACTTGGGTTTTACATATGACAAAAATCAAGATCTAATAAAAGATTAATAAATTTGACTACATAAAATTATTTTTTAAATTTTCATGGCAAGAAACAACTACATGAAAAGAAATGACAGGTAACATAGTGGGAAAAAAATATGTGCAACATAAAGATATTCGAAGTAGTATTTACAGAGTGTCTGCAACTGCTGAATGACAGAGGGACACCAGCAGTGAGACAGACACTGTCCTCCCAGTCCTCACAGTTACACAGATACATTTGGACAAGAGCTCAGACATATAAAACAAATAATGACTTTATTTCCATTGATATGTACTATAAAATAGAAGTAAAGGGTTGCATCCCTGTGTAGAGACCTAAACAGGTTTTAATGTTAAGGAAATAATTATTAAATTAAAACTAAAGAATTTAAAATAATAAACTATCCATATATATAATGAAATTGCTATTTCTTACCATTTTCAGAATGAGAAAACTGAGGTGCTTCAAACTCTCTTATTTGAAAATGCTTTTCCTTGTAACCTTTGGCTACTGAAATAAAATCACATAAAAGATAAGCTGAATAAGTAGAAATTTAGCATGCTTACTTACTATAATATTTTATAATAATCTGGCCTAAGTGTGCAATTGACCACATCAGTTTATAATACGTATAAAATGGAGATGTAAAAATTTAAAGAACTACATATAAAAATCACATTTGTGTGTAGGAGTATATGTATGTGTGTATACATGTATATTTGTGTGCATAGATGGTTCTGGACTTACACTGGTTTGACTTACAATTTTTTGACTTCATAATGATGCAAAGGAGATAATTAGTAGAAACTGTACTTCAGATTTTGAATTTGGTATTTTCCCAGGCTAGTGAGACATTATACAGTATTCTCTTGTGATGCTGGGCAGAAGCAATGAGATGTGGCTCCCAGTCAGCCATGTGATCACGGGATAAACAAATGATACACTTAACAACCTTCGGTACCCATAAAACCATCCTGTTTTCAGTTTCAGTATTCGATAAATTATATGAGATACTCAATACTTAATTATGAATTAGGCTTTGTGGTAGATCATTTTGCCCACCTGCAGGCTAACAGAAGTGTTCTGAGCCAGGATAAGCTATGATGTTCTTATGTTAGATATATTAAGTGCATTTTGACTTATGATATTTGCCCTTTTTTGGTATAGAAAGTAAATATCTTATGGTATTTTTTAACTTTTTATTTTAATTCCAGTATAATTAACATACAGTGTTACAATAGTTTTGAGGTGTTCGACTTATATTTTCAACTTACGATAGGTTTATCAGAATAATCCCATCTAAAGTCGAGAAAGATCTGTAATACAATATGTATAATTCACACACAAATAACTTTATAATACCCATAAGTATTCAGGTTCTTTGTTACATCTATGTCCCCTTGATCTATGTCCCCTTGAAAGTTAAAAGTTTTCACATTCCAGGTAAACTGGTACATCTGCTATGAAAAACAGTACGGAGGTTCTCCCCAAAATTAAAAATAGAACTACCAAATGATTCAGCAGTGCCACTTCTGGGTATTTTATATGAAAAAAAAAAAGAACCCAAAAACCACCAACTCAAAAATATGTATGTACCCCCATGTTCACTGTGGTATTATTTACAATAACCAAGACATAGAAACAACCCAAGTGTCCATCAGTGGATAAATGACTAAAGAAAATGTGGTGTCTGTGTGTGTGTAAAATATTAATCAGCCATTAAAAAATGAGATCTTGCTATTTTCAACAACATGGATGGACCTTATAAACATTATGCCATGTGAAATAAGTAAGACAGAGAAAGACAAATACTGCATGATCTTGCTTATATGTAGAATTTAAAAAACAAAAAGACAAAGGCCAAGCTCACAGACAGACCAGATCTGGTAGTTGCTGGATGCAGGGGTTGGGGGAGGTAGGCAAAATAGGTAAAGAGGGTCAAAATGTATAAACTTTAGGTTATAAAATAAATAAAAGATATGTAATATAACATGGTGACTAGTTAATAATACTGTCTTGCATACTTGAAAGTTGCTGAATGAGTAAATCTTAAAAGTTCTCATCACAAGAAAAAAATTTTCTAACTGTATGGTGATGGGTGTTAACTAGACTTATTGTGGTGATTCTTTCACACTGTATACAAATATCAAATCATTATGTTATAAATCTGAAACTAGTATGTCATTTATACCTCAATTAAAGAAAAGTTTTCACATTCAGAAGCCTAGCCCTTTCCTAGTGGATGTGTGTCTAATTCTGTATTCTCTGAAAGTCCATTTTATATTTTGTTCTGTGTGTTCTCCATGTCTCCGGACAACAGATACTTATTTTACGTGCATAGTTGTAAACAGCTTCTCTGCATTCCTCACCTCCACCAAAGTGAGACTAGTAGTAACTTCATATGAAGGCAAAGATCAAACAAATGTGCTAAAAGACAGCATACTCCCAAAGCTCCCCAGGCAAAAAGTTGTTTAAAAAAAAAATAAAAGATCTCCAAGTTTGGGGTATATATGGAGACAAGTTATGCCCTATCATTAATCTGGGACCCAGTTTCCCACATAATTCATCTGTACCTCATCTGCAACTCAATATAAACACACAGACCAGGAAGAAAAAAAGAAAGAAAGGAAGGAAGAAAAACAAAAAAAGCCCAAGATTTTGACGTCTTCAACTATATCAAGGACACCTTTTAAAAAGATAATGAAACCTAAATGTCTCCTACATAAAACATGAATAGTGTTGCTGCTATACAGTGAGCTTAGAAGGTGTAATACATCTAAGGACAAGGTAGTAATATCTCTACTACACTCTTCTTAAAATTTGATGCTTGAGATAATACAAAAGAAAATGGAAAAAGTTAAACCAACCAAAGTAGTCAAAAGAAAAACAAAATCAAAAGAAAGGTATAAGGAATTCAGTGTTATTTAGCTTTAAGATAAGGAAGCAAAGGATAAATTAGGTTCTAAGTTCAAATAGTATAAAAATGGTTTAAAACTACAGAAGATAAAAAAATAGACTATCAATAAAGATTTCAGTTGAACTCTAGAAAAATCTAGGAATGAGAAAGAGATTCTGGAGGTGGCGAGAGAAGGAAGTGAAGAAGAGAGTAAGAGTTTGAGGGCAGGGAAAGAATGGGTGACTCACAGTCACACACCATGGAAATTTTGGTAAGCTACAGAAATAGAGTTTGGGGAATGGAAAATTAGTGAAAAACAGACCTGAAGAACTTACCTAGACCCAAAGAACAGAAGGAAAGGAGATGGAAAATATAAAAGAGATGACAAAAGATATGAAAGATGAGTGAAAAGGTCCAACATAAGCTTACTGAGGTTCCAGAAGGGAAAACAGAGAAAATGGAGGAGCAATATTTTAAAAGATAATGGTGGATGTATGCATATTTATCATATATAGAAAAAGAAGATAATGGTCGAACATTTTCCAGAACTAATAAAAGACACAGTCACAGGAAATACAACTTATACTATGAAAGATGAAAAATTTTTAAAAACCTGCACATTTAGACACATGGTACTGAAACAGCAAGAACACCAAAATGAACAGCATATCCTTAAAGCAGCCCGAAAGAAAAACCAAATTTACTAAATAATTAGACTAAAAGAAGATTTCTCAACAGCCCAGGGAAAACAGAAAACAATACAACAATATTTACAAAGTGGTGAAACAAAATACCAACCAACCTAAAATTATTTACTAAGCAAAACTGTCTTTCAAAAATAAGAAATAACAATTATTTCCAAACATAAGCCAAGTTTACCACCATGGCATCTTTAATAACTTCCAAAACTAAAAGCTATAGTTACAGAAAAGGAAAATGAGGTCACAGTGAAGATCTGAAATATATGAAGAAATAATAACAAAGAAAAAATACTGGTAAAATATAAATAACATTTCTTCATAAAACAAAAATATCTTTTATTGCTTTGTGGGAACACACAAAAAGAGAAATAAAACATTGAAGAATAATAGTTGGTGAAGTGAGATGGGAGTGACTGGATTTAGTTTAAGATCTTTGTAATGTTTTGGGAATACTGAGATAGTCATAAACCTAGCCTTTATTTCAAGTATGAATGATATGGACACCTGGGTGGCTCAGTTGGTTAAAGTTGCATGATAAAATTCAAGGGAAACCACGAAAAACAAATAAAATGTGAAACTTCCAAACTAGTACCTGGGGGGAAAAAAAGGACTAAGAAATCTTCAAGAACAAATAATAAAATCTTAATCAATCCAAAGTAAGGCCAAACAGGGGACAAGAGAATGGAGTGGAAGAACAAAACAAAGAGAAAACAGAAAGTACAAGTCCAAATATAAATCATGGCAATAAATGTAAATGGACTAAATTCATCAAATAAAAGAATGACAAACTGATATATGGGGCCTTTAAAAAAAAATCCAGCTTAATTTTATTTACAAGAGACATAACCTAAGATATAAGAACATGGGAAAGTTGAAACTAAAAGTACAGAAAAGGGTATACAAAGCAAATACTAACAAAAATAAAACTACTTAAGCTAAGTTAATGTCATATAGAGGAAACTATAAGCCAAGAAGTAATATTAGGGACAGAAGGGGTCATTATATTATTAACAGATTAATTTGTTAAACAGATATAAGAATTCTAAACTGGGGTGCCTGGGTGGCTCAGTCAGTTGAGTGTCCAACTCTTGGTTTCAACTCGTCATGTTCTCAGGGTTATGAGATTGGTCCCTGGGTCAGACTCTGTGCTCAGCATGGAGTATGCTTGAGATTCTCTCCCTCTGCCCCTACCCCCACTTGTGCTCCTTCCCTCTCTACAATAAGTAAGGGGTTCCTGGGTGGCTCAGTCAGTTATGTGGCTGCTTTTGGCTCAGGTCATGATCTAAGGGCCCTGGTAGTGAGCTCAGCATTGGGCTCCATGCTCAGCAGGAGGTCAGCTTCTCCTCCCTCTGCTGCTGTCCCTTCTTGTACTCTTTTGCTCCCATGCTCTCTTTTTCTCTCTCTCAAATAAATAAAATCACTCCCAAATCCTCAAAGTATATAAAGTGAAAAAGTACAGGAAGAATGAAAACCCACTTCAGTAGCAGAGATTTCAAAGTACATTTCTCAATTACTGATATATTAAGTAAATAAAAAATTAGTAAAGCTATAAAAGACTTAAAGCAGCACAAATAATTAGCTTGATGTAACAGATATGTAGGCTCCTACACTCAATGATTAGAGAACACATCAAGCCCATGGAATATTTAGAAAATCTGTCCACTTCTTAGTCCATAGACAGTGTCCCAATAATTCAAAGAATCGGTATGACAAGGATATATTCTCTGACCATGATGAAATTAAGTTAAAAAATCAATGACAAAAGGTTAATTTCAGTATCCCCTTAATTTGCCAATTTTAGAAACGCAATTTAAAATCACTCATGGCCATAGATGACAAAAGATATAATGAAAAG
The DNA here is from genome assembly GCF_010015895.1 of Lontra canadensis. Classification (NCBI taxonomy): domain Eukaryota; kingdom Metazoa; phylum Chordata; class Mammalia; order Carnivora; family Mustelidae; genus Lontra; species Lontra canadensis. Next base: position 11,607,765 of record NW_022631012.1, on the reverse strand, counting down.
TTAAAAACAATTTAAATCAGATTATAATGAAATACTATATATCAAAGTTTCTGGACATCCATACAATGGATTAAGCCATAAAAAGGAAGTACCAACACAAGCTGTGTCATGGATGAAGCTCAAAGTGATACATGAAGTGAAAAAAGATACAAGAACACCACACATGGCATGATTCTAGCTACAAGAAATGTCCAGAAAAGGCCTAGGAGTGGGAATGGGGATTACAGCAAGCAGATGTGAAGGATCTTACTGCTGAGGGGATGAAAAGGTTCTAAATCTGACTTATAGAGATAGTTGCAATGCTCTGTAGTAACTAAAAATTACTCATTTATACAACAGAATGAGTTTTAGGATAAAATATACCTCAATAAAGCCTTTTTAAAAAAACTTGTGGGATATAGAAAAAGAGAAATTTTAGCTTTAAAAAAAACAAAAATAATAGAGGAAGAAAATAATGAAGATAAGAACTAAAATTAATGAAACAGAAACAAAGATTCAATAGAAAACCAAAAAGAAAGAAAACCAAAAGCTGATTTGTTGAAAGAATAAACCCTTAGCAAAATTAATTAAGAAAAAAAGAGAGAAGGAACAAATAAATATCTGGAATTAGAGAGTAGACATAATGGGGCACCTGGGTGGCTCAGTTGAGCATCTGACTCTTGATTTTGGCTCAGGTCATGATCTCAGTGCTGTAAGACTGAGCTCTGCCTTAGGCTCCAAGATCAGCAAGTCTGCTTGGATTCTCTCTCTCCCTCTCCCTCTGCCCCTCCTCCCACTTGTGTTATTTCTCTCACTCTCTAAAATAAATAAACTCTTAAAAAAAAAAAAAGTAGGGCGTCTGGGTGGCTCAGTGGGTTAAAGCCTCTGCCTTCGGCTCGGGTCATGATCTCAGGGTCCTGGGATCGAGCCCCACATTGGGCTCTCTGCTCAGCAGGAAGCCTGCTTCTCCCTCTCTCTCTCTGCCTGCCTCTCTGCCTTCTTGTAATCTGTCAAATAAATAAGTAAAATCTTAAGAAATAAAAAAGAGTAGACATAATGACTGATACAGCAGTTTTTGAAGATTGAATAATGCTACAAATGAATGGTGAAACTACAAAAATGTCCATTATATTTCATCTAGGCCTTTTAAAAAATGCTCTCTACTTGGGTATAGGATTATGTATGCACAAGAAGCTAACCTTTTGAACATATACTTGAAGCTGGTTAGATACACAAGTCCACGATTATTATTGTTTCTCAATATGATCTGTATATATGTGTACACTTAAAAATGCCTCTTGCATTAACTGTACACCTATCATGTGCCATGTAGTTTATAAATATCTCTAGTCTTAATATCTCTGTAAGGTAGGAGTCTATGACTCATATTTCAGATGAGAAAAATGGGAAAGGTAAATATGACTTGTTTTTAAAAGCTGACATTCAAACCCTGGTTTTTCTGGCTCCAAAGCTGCAATGATTGAATATATACTGATTGTATACATAATCTGTATTTATAAAAAAAAAAATAAGAACATGTATTGAAGTGTGAGGAAAAGCTTGAAACTTAATCATACCACCCTGTGAAATAAATGTCTACATTAAAAGCCCTCATCTTGGAGAAAAATCAAAATTCCCTAAGGAAAATAATTAGACCTCTAATTAGGTGCTGCTAGAAACCTAACTCATTGCTGAGTACAGCCTCCAGGCCCACATGACCAGGAAGCCTGGACTGAGACCCTGGGAAGTTACAAAACACATCCTACCCACCCACCCAGAAAGAGAAACAAGTCAGCAGCCCCACCCGAGTATGAAGCCTAATCTCCTGCCTTGCTCACTGGGAAGCCCTAACAGTGACCGTGGGGAGCACCAGAGCCCAGCGTACAGTGCTACCCTGCAGCCAACTCCAGTCTATAGCACTGCCTGGCACTGAGGCCACGCGGATGGCCGTGCTCAGCTTCTGAGCACAGCCTGCCGTCTCAAGCGAGCAGGGAGCCCAGGCAGTGATCCCACTCAGTTGTAAAACACAGCCTCATGCCCTGCCCAGACATGCAGTAAAGCATGAGGCCCACTCAGCTAGGAAGTATGGCCAGCAATCTTGCCCAACAGCAGAGAACAGCCACCGCCCTGCCTGATTTAGAACCCAGCCTCTGCAGTCCCAATTGCAAAGCACTGGGTGAGCCCATATCAGACCATGAAGACCTACCTGTGACCCTGCCTGAAAAAAGAGGCTCGGCAGTGGCATCCTTTGATCAGAGATGACTGTGAAGCCCAGCTAGTGACCCTGCCTAACCTCAGAGCACAGCCCTTCCACCAGGGATCCCAGCTAACAGCACCACTTAAACACAAAATACAGCCAATGGGTCTTTTCCAACCTCAGAGCATGAGCAGCACCTTTGTCCAGTCAGATACAACACACTGTAATCATACTGTCAAAAGTCAAAGACTGAATTTTTAAAGCAGCAAGAGAAAAGTGACTTCTCACATATGAGGGAGCCACTATAAGACTGTGAGCAGATTACATAGGAGAAATTTTGCAGGCCAGGAGACAGCAGTATGATATGCTCAAAATACTGAAAGAAAAAACTCAATGAAGAATACTATACCCAGCAAAGCTGTCCTTCAGAAATGAGAGATAAAGCCCTTCTCAAACAAATGAAAGTTGAGAAAGTTCGACCACTAGACCTCCCTTACAGGAAGGCTAAAGGACATTCTACAAGATGAAATGAAAGGATGTTAAATAACCTTGTAAAACCACATGAATGTGTACAATGCATCAGTAAAGGTAAATATATAGTCAAAGATTATATAATATTGGAAGAGTTTTGTATAAATCACTTTAAACTCCAGTTTAAAAAACAAGCATTAAAAATAACTCTAACTACAATAATTTGTTATTGGATACACAATGAAAAAGGTGTAAATTATAACATTAATAACCTAAAATGTGAGGGGGAGAAAACTGTGGAGTTTCTGTATACTATTGAAGTTCTTATTAACTTAAAACAGGATGTTATAAATATAGTTCATGAATGCATACAGAATGGAATTACTCAACCATTAAAAAGAATGAAATCTTGCCATTTGTGACAACATGATGGACCTAGAAGATACTAAGAAGATACTACGCTATGTGAAACAAGTCAGACAGAGAAGGACAAATACCATATGATTCCCCTTATATCTGGACTCAAAAAAACCCCAAAATGGAGCAAAACAAAACAAACAACAACATAAATATAGAGAACTACCCTTTCAATATATATATAGATATAGAGAAATAGTGGTTGCCAGAGGAGAGTGGGGTGGAGGCATAAACAACATACATAATGGGGATTATGAGGTACAAACTTCCAGTCATAAAACAGATAAGTCACGAGTATGGAAAGTACATACAGGGAATACAAATGACAATATTGTAAAAACTCTACAAGATGACAGATGGTGACTACATTTATTATGATGAACATTTCATAATGTCCATAATTGTCAAATCTCTGTGTTGTGTACCTGAAACTATGATAGACTTTTGTTTATTTATTTGACAGAGAGAGAGAACAAGTGGGGGTCAGAGTGGTGGCAGGCAGAGAGAGCGGGAGAAACAGGCTCCCCACTGAGCAGGGAGCCCGATGTGGGGCTCGATCCCAGGACCCTGAGATCATGACCCAAGCTGAAGGCAGATGGTTAACTGACTGAGCCACTAGGTGCCCGCAGTACCGGGTACTAATATATGTCAACTATACTTCAATTAAAAAAAAAACAAAACTGGGAAAAGACTCTCTGACGTTGGTGTTGGCAATGATTTTTTTGCATTGGACACCAAAAACACAAGAAACAAAGGCAACAATAAAGAAGATTACATGAAACTAAAAATCCTCGGCACAGCAGAAAAAATAACAATCAACAATCAAAAACCCAATCACATTTGCCTACAGAATGAGTAAAATATTTGCAAGCCATCTGTATGATAAGGGGTTCCTATCCAAAATATGTAAGGAACTCATAACTTAATAGCAAAAACAAAATAACCTGATTAAAAAAGGGAAAAAGAATCTAGATACACATTTTTCCAACTGAAGAAGCCATGTACACAGCCAACACATACAGGAAAAGGTGCTCCACGAAACACTACTCACCAGGGAAACAGAAATCAAAACCACAGTGAGCTATCACCTCATGCTTGTTAGAATGCAATATCAAAAAGAGAAGAGATAGCAAGTGTGGGACAGGCTATGGAGAAAAGGGAACACTTGTGCATTGTTGATGGGAATGTAAATTGGGGCAGCCATTATGGAAAGTAGTATGGAGGTTCCTCAAAATATTAAAAACAGAACTAGCATATGTTCCAGCACTTCCACTTCTGGGTATATACCCAAGGGAAATAAAATTATTATCTTGAAGAGCTATCTGCATCCCCATGTTTTTTGCAGTATTATTTACAATAGCCAAGACATGGAAACAACTGAAGTGTCCATCACAGATAAATGGATAAAGAAAATGTCATGTATATAGATATGTATAATAGAATCAAATTGAATATTATTTACTCATAAAATAACATGGATGAATCTGGAGGATATTATGCTAAGTGAAATAAATTAGAGAAAGATAAATACTATGGGATCTCACTTAAAGTTTAGATCTTAAAAAGCCAAACTCAGAAACAAAGAGTAGATTGGTGGTTATTAGGGTCTAAGACGGGGAAAATGGTGAAATTTGGTCAAAGGGTATAAACGTCCAGGTAAAGATGATAAAGTTTTGGGGATCTAATGTACCTCATGACAGCAGTTAACAATACCGTATTACATACTTGACATTTGCTAAGAGAATAAGTTTTAAATGTTCTTGTTGCCAAAAGGTATATAGTACCTATGTGAGGGTAGAGATGTGTTAGCTACGTTTATAGTGATAATCATTTAGCAATACGTACTATATCAAATCATCACATGGTATATCTTAAACCTACACAGTGTTATATGTCAACTATAACTCAATAAAGCTGGGGGAAAAAGAAAGCTAACTCAAAAGTGTTTATATAGAAGAGATTTATAAATGGATTTAACATGTTTTTTTAAATGAATAGATATTAATACAATCTGTTTTAAAAGGTTGTGACAAACTGTTTTGACATTTCAAATGTGATCATTTCACATTTTAATGAATTTACCATCTTACCTGGTTCATTTCCCAAGCTCACTTCCTCATCTGACAAAACTAACCTAAAGTAAAAACCAAAAAAGGCAAAGATTTTGGTTAAAATACACTTGGACTCATATCCTACAATTGTATATGGTCAAAAAAAATTTTTTAACTGAGATGACATATAAAATAGTGGTCTTGTAGATAGCTCTAAAATCTGAGACAAATGCCACTTCTTCCCTAGATCTACATAGACTATGAAAATAATCCTTCATCCCTTATTCTTTCAACAACAGTTACTGAGTACTGAGGAAGCACCAGGCACCGTGTTTGGTATTACAGGCACTGTGCTAAGTACTACGTATAGTGAACATCCGTCACCAAAGTCCTGGAGTATGAGGTTTAGTTTTCAAGCACAGAAGCAATTTGCTCAAGAATACTTGGGATCTAAATAGAGGGAATGAAGAATCGCAGAAAAAATGGAGCACTCTATTTTGAACAAAGTGATGTTTGCATAAGAAGACACATTTGCCTAAAATATTCTCAGCCAATACTAATTTTGGATATTTGTATCATCCATCTGCAATGAAAAAATTAGACAAAGAAACTGAACATAGATTAAGGCATTATTCCTGGAGTTTAACCTCACAACTCCAGTATTAGAGGCTGTCTTTAATAAATCTTTAAAGATACATAAAAAGCAATACAGGTACCGCCTGCTTTTCAAAAGTTTGCATTATGCTTCTACAGAAGACCTACGTTAGTACCCTCCTTTGCTAACTGAAAGAAATCCAAAGAGAATTTTCACTTTTATAAAAAAGGCAAAAAGCAAAAAACAGTGTTGTTTTGCAAGGAGCCCTTTTAAAGGCGGTGTGACCCTACACAGCGATAGCGGCGCCACCAGGCTCCTTCCCTGAGAACTACACTCAGCCTCTCAGCATTAAGCCGCTAGAGTTCTGAATGGTGTCTGCGCACAGCTGTGCTAGGGTGTCAGGAAAGCCTGAGAGAGGTTACTTTTTGGGTCTAGGAATACTCAAAAAATTTTCCACAAAAATTAATGGTAATTGCTTCTTTGCCTTACACTGTACTGGTTTATGAAATGTTTCATTGGAATACTCCACTTTCAGATAGCAGGGGAAACCTACACAGTGTTTATTTGCAAGGAACACAAAAATAAACCTACATTGAAAATAGATACTAATGACTTGGAATGAAATTTCCAATAACAGCATATATACATGGGTTTTTAAACAACTTGGATGGAAGAAAAAATAAAATGCTTTGTACTCTGTTAGTTAACTGAAAAGGTAGTTATCATAATGCTGAAGATGCATGAGAGGATTTTGAATAAAACGTTCATGAAATGTGATAGTGGAAAAATTTTACTGAATGAATATATTTCATGTTACATAAGATTTTAAATGTTAACGTATAAGTTTCAGTTATAACTATACATTTGATTAATCTACATCCTAAATTGTTTATATAGTCAAGTTAGCCATAATATTTGTTTGGGTTTCCCCACAGAGAAAAGAGGGACCTGGATCCCGTTTCACTCAGCAATACGTGGTCTGTCACAGTTCAGGTCTTATTTCTGGGTTTGTTACTACACTCAGTGCAATCTAGTTAAAATGAGAAGTGGAAGCACTGAAAGGAAAACAAAAGTACGATAAAAAGGGAAACAGGCAACGTACAGGATGTGCATGGCAAGAAGCCCCATTTTCAGGCGACCAATCCCTGTCCTATTGGTTTTGCTCTGGAGATAGATTTTCAATAGCTTCTGTTTCATAGCTGCTGGCGCCTGTCCCTTTCTCTTGCAAGCTGGCCCTTCTGGGATTCTACGTAGAGGCTCTTAATACAAAGCTCAGTCTCCCAAACTACAGAATTTGGAGTTATAGCCTCAATCTGCTCTGTACTGTTACCATCAACTTTGCCTGCCATGTCTAAAATAGGGGGGGAAATCAGGCTTCAAAACAAATGTTTAATATTAACTAGTAAAATGGGGCACCTGGCTGGCTAGTCAGTAGAGCACCTGCTTCTTGCTCTCTGGGTCGTGAGTTCAAGTCCCCTGTTGGGCGCAGAACTCACTTTAAAAAAAAAAAATCCCTTAAAGATATTAACTGGAAAAATGACATAGAAATAAATATTCAGTAAGTCAGAAAAGAAACAACTCTTTCCATATATACCATGTATCAGTAGCCACAGTTTCCAAATATATCATATTATCATGTATCAGTATCCATAATACCGTACTTCTGCCTGCTTACTTATTGAGGTTTTCAGTGAGAGAACTGTTCTCTATTTGTTCTTTGTGGTCTTCAGTAAACTTGCTTGGAGTGTCCTGTAGTTGCTAAGGACAAGAAATTCAATGTTAAGTAGATGGAATGTTTCTCTCTTTGTGCAAACAAAATGAGAATAAAAATTCTAAAAAACAACATAAAATGGGGATAATTTTGAATTAGACTAAAGAGTGAGAGAGATGGGATGTAATGTAAATTGTAATGTAAATTGAACTAAGCCCTGTGTCTCTGTTTATCCTGGCTGCCTATGGCAACCATATGGCCTAGGACATAGGCTAGCCACAGGGTTTCTAAGTCTGTGATATGCCAAAGAAGACTCACACAGTGTTTCTGACTTTGACTGCAATGTTCTAAATACGGCTGAAGATTTTCAACTTCATGTGAACAGAAATTAGATATTAAATTTGCCTAAAAACACAGTATGCTATCCAGTGAAACATTAATATAGAAAAAAAAAACATAAGCACAACAAAAAACATAAAGACTAATACGAGGGTATCTATTAGACTGGAAGATGCTCTGTCAGAACATGACTTAAAAATCCATACCAAGCCCCAGGAATACACAGGTACAAGATAGGGATCTATTCCAGATACCACATCCAGCTTGAGTAAACTCAACAATAACATTTTCAAGCTCTATTTAAAACAAGACGATTCACAGACCTATACCCCTGGGGCAAATAATACATTATATGTTAATAAAAATAATAAAAAATAAAACAAGGCAGAAAGATAGGTTCAAAGGCACTGAAACCTAGCCTACCCAAAGTAAAGAAATGATTACCATGGTGTGACTCTGCTAGATAAGCCATATGCAAAGAAGACTGACAGGAAGATACACAAATGTTAAAAACCTGAGAGTACCCTTTACTATGTAGGCATTATAGAAAGAGTTGATCTAATACAAGAGAGTAGTCTCTTAAGCTGTAATCACCCATAATTTTTGCATCATGAATCACATCTACATATGATTCTATTCTCTACAGAAGAAAACTATACAACATGAGTATAAAAGTAAAGCAAGGAAATTTTTAAGTTCTAAAATTGTCAGGTATGTACTCTGGTTGTTTTTGAAAAGCAACGACCATTTTCCATTGCTTGTTCCTCTGAAGTTTTTCTTTTCCATAACTTTTTCTTATCTCATTTGCATTTTAATTTTCTTTTCTCTTGCTCGCTCTTTAACTCCCCGCCTCTAACCCCCACCCAATATCTTGAGCCCACCAGCAGTATTCTCACATATTTATTTAGTGTTGCTGGTAGCGCTTGGAATTAGGGAAGTACTGAAAAACAACTGGCTACAGGAGTGTAGGAAAATGTTTCCCAGTGTTTTGTGAATTGAAAGTTAGGCTTAGCACAAAATACTTTCGGTGTTATCCAAATGAAGTAGAATATATCTAACAAAAGAACATTGAAAGAAATGTACCTTGACAGCTACAAAATCATATGGATGGAAGCCAGTACAGGCCCCATGGATCTGGGACATCAATTGAGCTGTTTTCTCCCAGAATCCAAGCAGTGTCCTCTGCAGAGAAAGAAAGGATGTCACTACAGATACGATTTTTTTTTCACTGCTGTTTTTCCTCACTAATGTAGGCAGATGAATGGTTGCTGAATAATAAACAGTAGGAAGTAAAATCAATTTCCAGGTTTGGGAACCACACAGCCGTGTAAATAGTAATTTTGCATAAGAACTGGCTCAGTGGGGTAAGCCTCTGCCTTCAGCTCAGGTCGTGATCTCAGGGTCCTGGGATCAAGCCCCGCATCCAGCTCTCTGCTCAGCGGGGAGCCTGCTTCTTTCTCTCATTCCGCCTGCCTCTCTGCCTACTTGTGATCTCTGTCTCTCTGTCCAATAAATAAATAAATAAAAATCTTAAAAAAAAAAAAAAAGAACTGTCATCTGTATTGGCATATATATGTGCCTATCTGTACACAGCAGTGGAATGTACACTGGAATCAGCTAGAGAGTAATACTAGTAGATTAGAACACTTTCTGAAAAGTCCAAAAGAGGAATGTTAAAAGCACAAAAATACTGTATTTATATTAGGGGTATATGTGTAAATCTCTATGTTGGTAAGCATATATAAACCCTTATTAATTGGAAAAAAATAGTACGTACCACTAAATTTAGTCTTTCACTTAGGGCACAAGAAAGAAAAAAAAAATGTGTTCTCAAGCCAACTCAAGTAACTGAACATTTTCCTTGGTGTTTCAAAGCTCCTAGTCAAAGGAAGAGGGCTGAATGAAGAGAGGAGGAGAAGCGAACTAAAAGCTGTTGTGTTTCAGGTGTACGCTACACGGACTGCCACACTTTGATTTTTTAGTGTGTCCTTTCTTGACTCCTGAATTCCACAGTACTGAACGGAAGGAGGTAGATTTCCTACAAGGCCCAGTGAATGTCACTCCCTTTAGTTTATTATTCTTATCTTCTGTAAATACAGTTTATTCTATTGTGCCGTTCATGAATACATGTTAAAATTAGTCATTGCTGGGGCGCCTGGGTGGCTCAGTGGGTTAAAGCCTCTGCCTTTGGCTTGGGTCGAGATCCCGGGGTCCTGGGATCGAGCCCCGCATCGGGCTCTCTGCTCAGCGGGGGGCCTGCTTCCCTTTCTCTCTCTGCCTGCCTCTCTGCCTCCTTGTGATCTCTGTCTGTCGAATAAATAAATAAAATCTTTAAAAAAAATTAGTCATTGCTACTAATTAACATCTAACTTATTCATTGCATGATATTTATGTGGGATTTGAGGTAATAGAAGTGCAGGTGGGACTCCTGAGGTTAAAGTGGTGGGAGATGGCGACTTGGCAGAATGAAAAGAACACAGGACCCAGCATGAGAAAACTTAGGTTTTTAGCCCAAATTAGCATTTACTTTAATTCTCCTACATTTCACTTTCCTCAGCTATAAAATGACAGGAAAGTTTTAAACTACTGGGCCACAGCGAGTCAACTATTTTAATAGTTTAAAATAATTTTAATCTATTGGGCCAAACAACAGTTTCAAGTTTTAAACTACTGGGTTGAGGATGTGAAACCTGCCTCAACGCCCCCCACTCAAACCTAGACGGCCCTTAAGTTTCCCTCTCCTAGGACACCAAGAAGAATAACATGAAGATACAGGAGTAGGGAATCCCGAATGTCTTTTTCAGTCTAGAATTCTATGATTCTCTGTCGTAACCTCGGTAAGGCAATTTTCAAAGTCAAAAGAATCTGATTAGTTATGCAATTTTTTTATACCCTTTAGACAACTTTTAAAAAGGAATCTCACCACTCATCTTTACTGCAAGGACATGCTGACCATGGAGGTGGGTACCTGGTAGGTAGTGAGTGAGTGAGATAACATATTGCAGCGACTAGCTCCAAGTAAATCCACTTTCTGACAAACATCCATCTTTAACTTGTCAAAAGAAGCTTTGCTATTTCTCACTTGGATCTGTACCTGCAACCACAATAATATTTATTATTATTACTGATAATATAGACATAAATATACCATATAGGCTCATGATATGTATTTTCAGGCACATGAAATTGTAATAAACATGACTAATTCCCTTTCCTTGTATTATTATTTCATGATTAATGGTAAAGATTTTGGCTATTTTTAGTAATTGTAGGAGATTCTTTCCAATGGATATCTTTATGCTGAGAAAGTATGCAGTGATAAATGGAAAGTAGATAGTTAAGAAGAAAAAAACCCCCACAGATTCCAAATAAAAAGAAACATCCAAAACTACTGATGGATAACATCTAGCTAATAGAAGAATGAATGGAAAGGGGACATAGTTAACGTGTTGAGAAGCATTAATCATAGTTCTGAATCATGGAGATACATTTATAAATTTAAATATAGGCCTATCATATTTCTTACACATGAGGTAAGTCATATGTCACCAAGTGGCATGAATATTCAACTTTTAAATATACTTATTGATTCATTCAACAAGTATTTATAAGGTACCTATTATGTGCCAGGCACTGGGATATTGTGGGGGAACAAAACAATGTTCTTTCCCACCATCCCTGAGTGAGGAGACACAGGAAAAAACAGTAGTAAATAAATATATAAGATCATCTCAAGTTGCAAAGATAATATATAAGTGAAAAGAAATTACTACTTTTGGTAAGATGATGACGGAAGCCTTTGGTGAGCTCATACAAGATGTTTGAATTGGGACAGAAAGAAGATAAGCGAGCCATGCCAACCTTCTGAGAAGAGCATTCTAGGCTCAGGGAAAAGCAAGGACAAAAGTTCTGGGCGTGGGAGGTCGGTGAAGAGTTTAATATGTTTGCAGAACAATATGGAATAGGCTAAAACATATTCCTTCCTGGGGCATGAGAGTATAGGGAGTGTAAGATGTGGCTGCACAGGGACCAGGAAACAGGCTGTGCAGGGATACCTGGGTCCAGATAATTTTAGAATGCAGTCTTTTTCAATTAAAATGTAGGTGAAATTCGGATAACATAAACTTAACCATTTAAAAAATAGACAATTCAGCGACATTAGTGTATTCACAATATTGTCTAACAACTCCCTTGGATTATATTCTAATTGTCAAGGATTATAAAGGGTAAAGAATACAGGTTGCTTGGCCTATATGGTGGTTTGGGTAAAGGCTCCACCAATATTAAATATAATTCGTAGCATATGTACACTATGAAATGAAAGAGTGAATGAATTTTATTATTCATATATGGTAAATTTAGGGCATACAATTCACAAGTAGTCTATTTAGCAAAAACATAAGTCCATATATACTTTGAAAGTCTGTGGCCAAACTATGTATTGTAGCAGAAGAAGAATCTGATAATCTTCACTTTTTCTTATAATAATCAAGTTACCTGAATTTTTACTTATTTATTTTTTCCTCACTAATAAACTATTTCCCTCCCTCAAACAAATCCCAAAAGTCCAGAGAAGGAACATTTAAAGGGTGGTGACATCTACTGTGAGAGGGATAAAAACCAAATTAATGGAAAATGTTGATAGGGTGGGGATGTCACTCAAAGAGTAAAAAAGTGTAACCTTTTGTACTTCAAAGGTCTCCAAGCAACCAAGAATTTATAATATAATGTGTTTTAAAAATAGCCTGATATTTTATGATCTTGAATAAATTATTCTGTGTAAGTTCAGTAGGTTTATGTATCAAGAAAATGGCAGGGAAGGGCTTTTCATACTTTTCTGAACTTTTCCATTTGTTTTAGGGTATCTGGGTCCAGCTCTTGGGACACATCCTTCATCCACAGCAGGGCTCCTCTGTATTCCGTGCGCGCCTGTTCCATCCGATTGATCGTCATCAAGGTATCAGATACCGCCCTTTGACTGAATGTGGCTACTTCTTGCTTAAGACGAGACAGAGGAGTATACAGGGCCAATCTAACGGCAGAGAGGTAAAAACCAGAGGGATGTACATCCCATAAACAAAATAAAAAACAAAGGTTTAAAACCATAAAGCATATCTGCTGTGAGGATGAGTCTATAAAATAGATATTAAGATGCCTAAGGAACTTTAGAAAGCAAATAAAGATCATATAGCCAACTCTGAATTGTTAATAATGATATGTCTGTATCTCCCCCTTCTCTTATTTTAAGAAATATATTATTTTTGCAATATTTTCGATGTTAATCCATGCATAAATAACCTGCCAAGTAATTCTGCCCTTTAGAAAAGTGTTCCGTGGGTAAAAGAGATCCTGTATTCACAAAGCATAATCCTATAAATAGAAAGTCTTTCATGTGACAAATTGAGGTAAAACCTGGGTATAGAGAAGCAGATAAAATGCTAGAAGAACTAGTGAGTGTTGAGTTCTTAGCAGCTGAGGATGAGAACAAAAAAATCAAGAATTTAAGAAACGCAAATCAAACCCAGCTCCTCTAGTCAGCATTTTTTACTTAGTTGCACTGAAGGGCCTTGTACGGAGTGTTCCTTTGTTAGTTCCTTAATGATGGGATTTTGCTCTGATGTGGTGTTTCAGAATAAAGCCACTCAAGTTATACATCGTCACTGCAGGTCTGATAAGACCTGTTTTTATTTTTCTTCTGAAAATGCAAAGATTTTGACCATATTTAGTAAATGTAGGAGAGTCTTTGCTGCAGGTATCTTTATGTTAAACATTTATAAAGTGATAAATGCCAAATATTTAAGAAAAAATGCTCCCTGCTTAAAAAGAAGGAAAGTTCTAATGTACTCCTAGATAGTACAGTGTCCAAAAAAGAAAGAAAATAATTAAAATATACATATTTTTATATGTATGTACCTGTTACATTAAACCACATAAGAAATTTAAATACAGGCTTAAAGCCTATTTCTGGGAATTAAGCAACCTAAAATGTCCATTTTTAAGTAATTCTTTTACATACAAAATAAATAAGAGGCATCAAAACAATTATATGCTGTAATATATCTCTCTTTTAACCCTTTACTGAAATGACCGGTAACCTTTACGGATATGCAAATTTAGAAACATAGGCCAAAACTATCATGTTGAGTACAGATTTAAGGATGATGTAAAAAATAGTAAACCTCTGCTTGGCTGAAGAACAGAGTGCCTTGCCAGTAGCATCCATCATTTTACCAGCTTGTGTTGGATCCCGTTCTGCTTGAAACTTTAAAAAGAGTCCTAGTTCATTTTCTTCCTCTGATATAACTAGGAAAAAAATCACAGTATAGTTAGTTGTTTCATTTCATCATTTGTTTAAAACACACAACTAAAATTCTCACAGCAATAATTCTCAATATGTAAGAATTGCTTGGAGGAAGGAGAAGCTTATTTTAAAAATGCAAATTCCTGGGGCTACATTTACAGAGGTTCTGATTTTATAAGTCTTAGGATCTGCTTCCCCCCACCCACAAGTACTCTGGATGGTTTTGATGTAAATTCTGTGAAGTTTCAGAACTTGCATTTGGGAAAGACTGATCTTTAGTGAAGGAAAAAAAAAAAGTTCCAAAATGACAAAACCACAAATGATGCACTAGCAATTGTGCAGACATGCATTTTAGGATCATTGCCTCTTAGTAAGTATTCATATCCTATTTAAACTTAACTTAATCTTGACCCCCACCCTGGCTTCGGTGACCTGTATTCAGTATCCCACGCCCACAGACATGCACAATTTTACTGCTGAAACCGAAAAAGTTGTCATGTAGTATACTACTACTCAGAGTGTGGTCCGTCGACCAATTTCAGTCCAGAACCACTTGTTACCAGCCTGTAGCTATAACAGGTGCCAAAACTAAGAAGCTGTTTAGAAACTTACTAATTTGAGTATTTTATATCTGTTGAACCTAATAATAATAAAGAAGTGTGCTTACATTTTGTATGTCTCCTTTAATTTCATTTTTCTAGAAATTAATTTTTATTGTATATTATAAAAGTGTCAGTTTACAACAGATTGAAAGTAAAACATGAAACAAAAGTGGTCCTTGACCACAAAGTTTTAGAAGTCTGACCCACTAATCACAATAAGACTAGTAAGTGGGGGAGCCCATAAAGTGTTCAAATTATAAGCTTAAAGTGACAAATGACTAATGTCATGCCAATTACACCCTGGTTCACTGCTGGAAAAGCTGAAGTTAAAAACTGAAAGAGGAAGGGGTGCCAGCTGACTCAGTCAGTAGAGCATGTGACTCTTGATCTTGGGGTTGTGAGTTCAAGCTCCACGCTAGGCATAGAGTCTACTTAAAAAAAAAAAAAAGCCAAAAAACTGAAAGGGGATTCCCTCAGTACGTCTAAGGCAGCAGCAGAACTCAAGCCCCTCACTTGCTAGCCCCCCATTCCCACCGCTCCTTGCTGTTACTTCGTCATAAGGAACCATTCACAAAATAGTTCAGCAAACTATTGTTTTTGTATTAAATATTTAATTCACAAAAATGCAAGTGAATTATTTATTGTAAATGAGAATTATTGGATAGGTATCTAGGATTTCATACCATTGAGTCTTAGCTGATATTTCTCAACTATCTTCAGAAGTTCAGCGCATGTCTCTTGAATGGAGTGAAATACCTTTGAAATATAAATTTTATTAGGACAATCTAAAGAACCATAAGCAAATATAATATATATGTTATAAGCACTTTGAAAGCAGAACATTTCCTTTTAAGTGGTATGTCTGTTTTCCTTGACTTAGATGTACTTCACTATTGGTTTTATTTTTGATATAGAAAATTGAGATTCCCCAAGAGGGTTGGAAAAAATGGTGATAAATACATGGGAATTAATAAAAATTTATAACTGTGGAGTTTGTCCTCTTCTCAGTTCCAAACTATCTAACAAAAATGTAAATCCAATATAAACTATATCAAATAGTGCCAATTACAGATGAAAACAGTATAGATAACCTTAGAAAATGTTAACTCTCAATCTGGCTTTTCTACAATATTATCTTTAGCATAACAGGTGAGGGAATTACCATAAAAATTAAGTAATATATTATAACATCAAAAATAAATTACTTTCAGGTTGTTTTTGTTTGGAATTTTCCCTTCATTACCACTGTTGCAAAGAGCTAACAGAAAAATAAAACATCCAGTAGACACCCATTTCAAAGTAAGCACATGAAAATTTGAGATTAGGACACATTATACACATGAGGTGATTCTTCATACATATCTATAAATTAAGGTTTTCCCAGGAAAATGGGGTGGCATAGGTTTTAGGGTACAGCCTTCTTCCTACAAAGTGCTCTGCTGAAGAACTGTTACAAGACTTTAATTCAAAAAGACCTTGGCATTGTAGCATAGTATTAGGCACTAATAACCTTTTGAGTATCAAATAAATTTCCAATATCACCATTGAGCCTGTATATTCCCTCTCTGAAACAGTTTTCTTATTATTCTGATATGTGATTAGACCCAAGGAAGATCAGTGATAGACACTAAAATCTAAATGGAGGAGCAACCATCAACTTTCCACATAAGGTTAGGTATGTTTGAAATGAATTTGGTAGATGGAATTGGCAATTTAAAAAGCTGTTTTAAAATCACATGGAAGACTAGAAAAAGATATAAAAATGATTGTTCTAGGGCACCTGGGTGTCTCAGTGGGCTAAAGCCTCTGCCTTTGGCTCAGGTCATGATCCCAGGGTCCTGAGATCAAGGCCTGCATTGGGCTCTCTGCTGGGAGCTGGGAGCCTGCTTCCCCCTCTCTCTGCCTACTTGTGATCTCTGTCCGTCAAATAAATAAATAAAATCTTTTTTTAAATTTAAAAAAATTAAAAAAATAAAAATGATTGTTTTACTATGATGAAATGATTATAGTTGTTTTTCCCCCCAAGGGTCTTTGAAAGATTTATATACAACTGCTTTTTATTTTTAGAATGAATTTTTTTTAATGTAAGGGGAAGTATAATTTGAAAAAACTGTAATATATTTAAAGCATATAACATGATGATATAAGTATACATTCAATGAAAATTTTTCTCAATCTTAAAAAATATTATAATGTGGGAGAAAGTATTTGGGTGATTTCAAATATTTGTCTAATGGACAAGAAAATATGTCACACAGATTACTTAACAATGTAAAACAGGACAGTAAAACTTACTTATGTGGGAATATATGTGAAAACAGTAAAGAGTTCCTTTAGCCTCAAAATACTGATTACTTATAATCAAGTCCCTTCATTTTTTCCACACTTGTCATTGAATCATAAGAAGAATACTTTTCAAAACAAATAGTACACACTTGTTAATTTGTTATCTATTTCTACATTTGTTATGGCCATGACATAACTTTATGTTTTGTAGAATAAAAATACTTAGTAGATTATGACCTATTTAATGAGATCTATACTTCTAAGGATTGCAACAAATGATTATATTCCAAGCATAATAGAACTCCTGCTTGGAAATATTTTTAAAAGTTATTTTCAATTAGTTTACATACATGGAATTAGTAAACCTGCATTTAAAAACCCAGACCTTTTTGTATATATAGGAGACTTTTCTTTAATTAGTTTAATTACTTAAAAGTATAAAACGCTTATAGGTTTAAAGTAGTTTCATGGTAATTACTTATTTTATTTAAAATGAAAAACATAGCCAAAAACATAGCCAAAAAAACACATTACAAAATACTTCAATAACTCTATCCCTTAATTACAGAAACAAAGACTCTAACTTTAAAAATCCTCACTCAGGGGACACTGGCCGGCAGACTCAGTCAGTGTCACATGTAACTCTTGATCTCAAGGTTGTGAGACCCACAATGGGTGTAGAGATTATTTAAATAAAGAAATAAACTTTAAAAAATAAACATAAAAAACCTCATTATTTGATTTCAGTTAATTTCAGCGAGATATAAGACTTCACATAAAAGTAGTACAAAATATTACAACATGATATATAATGAGTATATGGTCTCAATTAAGAATATAATTAATTCATTAATATTTAGCTTAAAAACTAATACTTGCGCCAGAGAAATTGTTTAGTTATTCTTTCTCTAATTAATGAGTACCAGTTCTGCCAATTCTCAACTTGTGAGAATTGTGACCTCCTATGCAGAAGATCTGATTGTGGGGGTATAGCTCAGTGGTAGAGAATTTGACTGCAGAAGATCTGTTTGACAGATGAATACAATTAAACATTCTATTATCGAATTTGCAAGCTCTTCAGTCATAGTCCCAAAGAATAACCACTTACATGCAACATAAAGAATCCTCAAATTTACCTCGAGTTTAGCATCCAGTTCAGCATCAGATGCCACCACGTGCTCATCCTCCTTTTTTCCTGTTGCTTTGATAAAGACTTGTTTAGTTTTCCAGTATTTCTTTTGCATTCTGCTAACTACTGACTGGTTATCTTCTGGTCTGGGTTGCCCAAAGGAATCCATGGAGTGACTACAAGGAACAGACTAATATTTCTTAAATTTTTTTCAATAATAAATATCTAACCAGCGAGTATTTAATCCAGTTGAAAAAGTGAAAGATACTAAATGGAATATTAATGTTAATAACTTTACATAATATTTGGTCTGTATGGTCTAAACTTCTGACACAACTTGCACAAGTAACAGCAAAAAGATTAATGATGCTTACATTAATTTCAGTTAGGAGACAAAGGTGATAAAACTATTAAAATTCTGTAATAATGATTAGAAATAACTTTATTTTATTTAACCAATTTATGGACATCTATTAGTTTCTAATATTTACTTTGTAGTAATACTACAAAATGAACTTATACACACATCTTTGCATGTTACTATCATTTCCTTTAAAAAGTCTGCTATAGTTATAACTGCTATGTCAGAATACACATTTAATAAATACTTGTAGCTATGCAAACACTCAGATACATACTCTTTTTTATAACTCAAAGAAATACTTTAGTATACAATAAATAAACAAAAATAAAGATCTTAGGTATAGGGGAGATACGTTAGCAATAAAAATGGGAGCAGCCTGGGTGGCTCAGTCAGAAGAGCATTTGACTCTTGATCCTAGGGCCATAAGTTTGAGTTATTTATAAAAATTATTAAAAAAAAAAAAAGAAAGAAAGAAGGAAATTGCGACCTGTCAACTTGAAAATTAATGTCTAAGTAATTCTTCTTCATATGGTTAACATGGCTGTATAAGGAAATGCAAATGTAAAAAGTATTCCTTAAGGAGATATAAAAAAGGAAATAATAATACTCTTTATCCCATTTGTTTTTTTACTATGTTAGTCACCATAGAGTAGATCATTAGCTTTTGATGTAGCATTTCATTGTTCATTGTTTGTGTATAACACCTAGTGCTCCATGCAATCTGTACCCTCCTTAATACCCATCATCAGGCTCACCCATCCTCCAACTCCCCCTTCTAAAACCCTCAGTTTGTTTCTAGGAATCCATAGTCTCTCATGGTTCGTCTCCCACTCCGATTTCTCCCTTCATTTTTCCCTTCCTTCTTCTAATGTCTTCCATGCTATTCCTTATTTTCAAAAATTTATTTTAAATTTATTTGACAGACAGAGATCACAAGTAGGCAGAGAGGCAAGCAGAGATGGGGGGGTGGGGAGCGGCTCCCCGCTGGGCAGAGAGCCTGATGCGGGGCTCGATCCCAGGACCCTGAGATTACAACCTGAACTGAAGGCAGAGGCTTAACCCACTGAGCTACCCAGGCACCCTATTCCTTATTTTCCACAAATAAGTGAAACCATATGATAACTTACTCTGTTTGACTTATTTCATCCACTTAGCATAATCTCCTCCAGTCCCATCCATGTTGACACAAATTTTGTGTATTCATCTTTTCTGATGGCTGAGTAATATTCCATTGTGTATATCCACATCTTTATCCATTCATCTGCTGAAGGGCATCTTGGTTCTTTCCACAGTTTGGCTGTGAACATTGGGGGGCATATGGCCCTTCTTTTCACTACATCTATATCAATGGGGAAATACCCAGTAGTGCTGCTATGAACACTGGGGTACACATGCCCCTTTAGATCACTACCTTTCTGTCTTTGAGGTAAATACCTAGCAGTGCAATTGCGGAGTTGTAGGGTAGCTCTATTTTCAACTTTTTGAGGAAACTTCATATAGTTTCCCAGAGTGGCTACACCAGCCTGCATTCCCACCAACAGTGTAGGAGGGCTCCCCTTTCTCCACATCCTCACCAGCATCTGTTGTTTCCTGGCTTGTTAATTTTAGCCATTCTGACTGGTGTGAGGTGGTATCTCACTGTGGTTTTGATTTTAATTTCCCTGATGATGAGTGATGTTGAGCATTTTTCATGTGTCTGCTGGCAATTTGTATGTCTTCTTTGCAGAAATGTCTGTTCATGTCTTCTGCCCATTTCTTTTTTTTTAAAGATTTTATTTATTTATTTGTGAGAGAGAGAGAGAGGGAGAGAGAGCAAGCACAGGCAGACAGAATGGCAGGCAGAGGCAGAGGGAGAAGCAGGCTCCCAGACGAGCAAGGAGCCCGATGTGGGACTCAATCCCAGGACGCTGGGAACATGACCTGAGCCGAAGGCAGCTGCTCAACCAACAGAGCCACCCAGGCGTCCCTTTTCTGCCCATTTCTTGATTGGATTATTTGTTCTTTGGGTGTTGAGTTTGATAAGTTCTTTATAGATTTTGGATACTAGCCCTTTATCTGACATGTCATTCCCGAATATCTTCTCCCATTCTGTCAGTTTCCTTTTGGTTTTGTTGTCTATTTCCTTTGCTGTGCAAAAGCTTTTTACCTTGAGGAAGTCTCAAGAGTTCATTTTTGCCCTTGCTTCCCTTGCCTTTGGCAGTGTTTCTAAGAAGAAGCTGCAGGCGGCTGAGGTCAAAGAGATTGGTGCCTGTGTTTTCCTCAAGGATTTTGATGGATTCCTTTTTCACACTGAAGTCTTTCATCCATTTGGAGTCCATTTTTATGTGCACTGTAAGGAAATGGCCCAGTTTCATTTTTCTGCATGTGACTGTCCAATTTTTCCAACACCATTTGTTGAAGAGACTGTCTTTTTTCCATTGGACATTCGTTCCTGCTTTGTTGAAGATTAGTTGTCCCACTTCTGGGCTCTCCATTCTGCTCCACTGATCTATGTGTCTGTTTTTGTGCCAGTACCATACTGTCTCAATGATGACAGCTTTGTAATAGAGTTTGAAGTCCAGAATTGTGATGCCACCAGATTTGGTTTTAATTTTCAACATTCCTCTGGCTATTTGGGGTCTTTTCTGGTTCCATACAAATTTTAGGATTATTTGTTCCATTTCTTTGAAAAAAGTTGATGGTATTTTGACAGGGATTGCATTAAATGTGTAGATTGCTCTAGGTAGCACAGACATTTTCACAATATTTGTTCTTCCAATCCATGAGCATGGAACATTTTTCCATTTCTTTGGGTCTTCCTCCATTTCTTTCATGAGTACTTTATAGTTTTCTGAGTACAGATTCTTTGCCTCTTTGGTTAGATTTATTCTTAGGTATCTTATGGTTTTGGGTGCAACTGTAAATGGGATTGACTCCTTAATTTCTTTCTTCTGTCTTATTGTTGGTGTATAGAAATGCAACTGATTTCTGTGTGCTGACTTTATGTTCTGACACATTACTGAATTCCTGTATGAGTTCTAGCAGTTTTGGGGTGGATTCTTTGGGTTTTCCACATAAAGTATCATATCATCTGCAAAGAGTGAGAGTTTGACTTCTTCTTTGCTGATTCAGATGACTTTTTTTTAAGATTTATTTATTTATTTATTGGACAGGCAGAGATCACAAGTAGGCAGAGAGGCAGGCAGAGAGGAGGAAGCAGGCTCCCCACCGAGCAGAGAGCCTGACGTGGGGCTTGATCCCAGAACCCTGGGATCATGACCTGAGCCGAAGGCAGAGGCTTTAACCCACTGAGCCACCCAGGCGCCCCTGATTCAGAGGACTTTTATTTCTTTTTGCTGTCTGACTGCTGAGGCTAGGACTTCTAGTACTATGTTGAATAGCAGTGGTGATGGTGGACATCCCTGCCATGTTCCTGACCTTAGGGGAAAAGCTCTCAGTTCTTCCCCATTGAGGATTATATTGGCCGTGGGTTTTTCATAGAAGGCTTTGATGGTATTAGGTATGTACCCTCTATCCCTGCACTTTGAAGAGTTTTGATCAAGAAAGGATGCTGTACTTTGTCAAATGGGTTTTCAGCGTCTATTGAGAGTATCATATCGTTCTTGTTCTTTTATTAATGTGTTGTATCACATGGATTGATTTGTGGATGTTGAACCAACCTTGCAGCTCTGGAATAAATCCCGCTTGGTCGTGGTGAATAATCCTTTTAATGAAATGTTGGATTCTATTGGCTAATATTTTGGTGAGAATTTTTGCATCTGTGTTCATCAAGGATATTGGTTTGTAATTCTCCTTTTTGATGGTGTCTTTGTCTGCTTTGGGGATCATATTAATGCTGGCTCCTAAAATGAGTTTGGCAGTTTTCCTTCCATTTCTATTTTCTGGAACAGTTTCAGGAGAATAGGTATTAATTCTTCTTTAAATGTTTGGTAGAGGGTCACCTGGGTGGCTCAGTGGGTTAAGTCTCTGCCTTTGGCTCAGGTCATGATCTCAGGGTCCTGGGATCAAGCCCCGCATCGGGCTCTCTGCTCAACAGGGAGCCTGCCCCCCACCCCCCGCCTGACTCTCTACTTGTGATCTCTGTCAAATAAATAAATAAAATCTTAAAAAAAAATAAATGTTTGGTAGAATTCCCCTGGGTAGCCATCTGGCCCTGGGTTCTTGTTTGTTGGGAGACTTTTGATTATTGCTTCAATTTCCTTACTGGTTATGGGTCTGTTCAGGTTTTCTATTTCTTCCTGGTTCAATTTTGGTAGTTTATATGTCTCTAGGAATGAAGCCCATTTCTTCCAGATTGTCTAATTTGCTGGTGTATAGTTGCTTTTAATATGTTCTTATAATTGTTTGTATTTCCTTGGTGTGGGTTGGATGTTCTTTAGCCTCCATGTATTTGAGTTCTTTCCAACTTTCCTCTTGTGGTTAAGTTCTAGTTTCAAAGCACTATGGTCCAAAAATACGCAGGGAATGATCCCAATATTTTGGTAACAGTTGAGACCTGATTTGTAACCGAGGATGTGATCTATTCTGGAGAGTGTTCCATGCGCACTAGAGAAGAATGTGCATTCTGTTGCTTTGGGATGGAATGTTCTGAATGTATCTGTGAAGTCCATCTGGTCCAGTGCGTCATTTAAAGCCTTTATTTCCTTGTCGATCTTTTGCTTAAATAATCTGTCCATTTCAGTGAGGGGCTGTTAAAGTCCACTACTATTATTGTTGATATGTCTCTCTGATTTTGTTATTAATTGGCTTATATAATTAGCTGCTCCCATGTTAGGGACATAGATATTTAAAACTCTTAGGTCTTCTTGTTGGGTAGACCCTTTAAGTATTATATAGTCTTTAGCTTAAAATCTAACTTGTCTAAGGATTGCCACCCCAGCTTTGTTTTGATGTCCATTAGCATGGTAAATGATTTTTCACCCCCTCCCTTTCAACCTGGAGTTGTCTTTGGGTCTAAAATGAGTCTCTTGCAGACAGTATATCGATGAGTCTTGTTTTTTTAATCCAATCCAATACTCTATGCCTTTTGATTGGGGCATTTAGCACATTTACATTCGGGTAACTACTAAAAGATATGAATTTAGTGCCACTGTATTGCCTGTAAGGTGATGTTACTGTATATTGTCTCCATTCATTTCTGTTCTGTTACTTTTAGGCTCTCTCTTTGTTTAGAGGATCCCTTTCAATACTTCCTGTAGGGTTGGTTTGGTGTTTGCAAATTATTTTAGTTTTTATTTGTCCCAGAAGCTTTTTATCTCACCTTTTATTTTCAATGACAGCCTAGCTGGATATAGTTTTTTTGTTTTTTTTTTTTTTGTTTGTATTCTTGGTTGCATACTTTTCTCATTCAGTGCTCTGAATAGATCATGCCAGTCCTTTCTGCCTTGCCAGGTCTCTGTGGATAGGTCTGCTGCCAATCTAATGTTTCTACCATTGTTGGTTACCGATCTCTTGTTCGGAGCTGCTTTCAGGATGTTCTCTTTGTCTCTGAGACTTGTAAGTTGTACTATCAGATGATGGGGTGTTGACTTATTTTTATTGTGCCTCCTGGATTTTGATGCCTATGTCCTTCCCCAAATTAGGGAAGTTCTCTGTTATAATCTGCTCCAATATACCTTCTGCCCCTCTCTCTCTTTCCTCTTCTTCTGGGATCCCATTTATTCTAATATTGTTACATCTTATGGTATCACTTATCTCTTGAATTCTCTTCTCATGACCCAGTAGTTGTTTATCTTTTTCTCAGCTTCTTTATTCTCTATCATTTGGTCTTCTATATCACTAATTCTCTCTTCTGCCTCATTTATCCTAGCAGTTACAGCCTCCATTTTCAATTACACCTCATTAATAGCCTTTTTAATTTCGATTTGGTTAGATTTTAGTTCTTTTGTTTCTCCAGGAAGGGATTCTCTAGTGTCATCTATGCTTTTTTTCAAGCCCAGCTAATGTCTTTGTAATAGTCATTTTGAACTCTAGTTCTGACATCTTAACTGTCCATATTGATTAGGTCCCTGGCAGTTGGCACTGCCTCTTTTGCTTTGAGGTGAGTTTTTCTGTTTTGTCATTTTGTCCAGAGAAGAATAGATGAATGAGAGAACATGCTAGAAGGGTAACAACAACCCCAGAAAAATATACACTAAACAAATCAGAAAAGACTTGAAACTGGGGGGAAGTAAGTCAGTGGGGGGGAAGAAGAAGAAAATGATCAGGCTGGTGAATAGAACAGAGCCACACACTAGATTTTGGGTGTATTTTGGGCTGTTAGAAGAAACTTCCTCCCAAAATTTTAAAGAAAGAAAAACGTATATATATACAAAAATAAGGGTAAATACAATGAAGGAATGGAATACGATTGTAAAGATGAAAATTTTAAAAAATTTTTAAAAAGGAATTGATAAAATGTTGGTTGAAAAAAGAAAGAAAATAAAATTTTTTAAAAAGCGGAGAATGTGATCAGGTGGGAGACTAGAACAAAGCATATACTTTGGTTCAGGTTCAGGCTATCTTTTGGTCTGTTAGAACAAACTGTACCCCAAAATTTTAAATAAATAAATAAATGTGTGTGTGTGTGTGTGTGTGTGTGTGTGTGTGTATAAATAAGGTTAAATATAATGAAGGGATAGAATATGACTGTAAAAATGAAAATTTAAAAAGATTTTTAAAAGGATTTGAAAAGATGTTGGTTGAAAAGGAAAGAAGAAACATTCAAAAAATAGAAAAAGAAAAAGAAATTTTTAACAATTAACTTGAAAGACTAAAGAATCATGGGGGAAAAGTCATGAATTCTATGTGCTGTATTTCCCTAGCGCTGGAGTTTTGCAGTTCTCATTTATGGATAAACTTGGTCTTGGCTGGATGTTCTTGCTTATCTTCAGGGAGAGGGGCCTGTTGCTTTGATTCTTAAATGTCTTTGCTGGAGGTGGAACTACACTGCCCTTGCCAGGGGCCAGGCTAAGTAATCTGGTTTGCTCTTGGTAGCTAAGTAGTCTAGGTTTGCTCTTGGTACCTTTTGTTCCCTGAAAGCTTTCTATACAGCTTTGGATGATGAGAATGAAAATGGCGGCCTCCTAATTTCTGGCCCCAGAGGAGCTGAGAACTTGGGGTCTGCCTCCTCAGTACACCCTCAGAGAAAAGCAGTCAATCACTCCTGTCTTCTTACTCTGGCCACACTCCATGCTCACCCAGCCTGTGACCAAGCATTTCTTTTTTTAAGATTTTTTTTTTTTAATTTATTTGACAGCGATCACAAGTATGCAGAGAGGCAGGTGGGGTAGGGGGGGAAGCAGGCTCCCCGCCAAGCAGAGAACTGGATGCAGGGCTCAATTCCAGGACCCGGGATCACGACCTGAGCCAAAGGCAGAGGCTTACCGCACTGAGCCACTCAAGTGCCCCTGACCAAGGATTTCTATCTCTGGCACACAACCCCATTTGGCATCTCCAAACTCAGCAGATTTCTGTGGCATGCTCCTGCGCCACTCCTACCAGGGGAGGAAGGGGAGTCTACCTGGATCTGCCACTTGTTGGATCCCTGCTCAAAGAGTAGTGGTCCAATTGTGTCATGGATCAGTTTATGGCATCCCCGAGCTGAGACAGGTGGTCTGTTTCTAGACATTCTCTGAATACTCTGCGTTGGATATCCTCCTGGATTCCCGGCAGTTCAGGTCAGTTACCATTTAAATGCAGAACCTCTCATATGTGATGCTGGATAATATGGCTGGACATAACTTGAGACAGAAAATAGAAAGAGAATTTAATCTTGGTAAAGAATCAAATTGGATTTGATATAATCATTATACTGTTCCAACACATGAAGAATCTTGAGGGAAAACTTGCAGTTCATCTTTCCTGTCCGATTTCTGTCTGCTTTTGGTTGCTTTTGACTGCTTCCAATTAGTTTTCCTCCCAAACTATTATTAGCATGAGGGTTAGTCCAATTGTATGACAAACTGCTGATTTCTTCTACTAAGCTGAATGCAAGTTTAGGCCAAATCGATTAAGAGAACAAAATTCCAGGGAGTTTTAAAAGACAACATCTCTTCCCTGCTTCTACTTCAATGTTGACAGAGCTCAAATAGTATATTCCTTGCCTCTTTCCACTCCCTCACTATATCCTTCTTGGAGAAGAAAATGTAATTTACCAGAATAGACTTGAGAGAAATAAACTTAGCCCTCCCTTTTCTCTCTGTAAAGAAGCTATCCTGACTGCAGAGAGCACACATTTCCTGGCAAGGGGAGGATAGTAGCCGGGGGGCTAAATCTTCAAAAGATGAGATTTGCACATTTGTGGTTTTTGACTAAGGGAACTGCTGAAACTGCTTGCCACTGGAGGTAGGTTGAACAGAAAGCAAAATCTTATAGGCTTGAGATATCAAGTTCAAGGCTGATGAACCACAGAAATTTAGGAAGGATATCCTAGAAGAGAGGGAGTGAAAGAGATGATCCCTAAAATCTGTATACAAAGTCTTCCCAAGACCTGTGCTGATTACTAAACTAATCATGAAGTGAGGGAAGGGACTCCAAGGATGCTGGCAGAAAAAACAAACAAACAAAAAACAGCTGGAAACTAAAGTAATTAAGTAAAGATTCAAGCTACTACCACTATAGAGGAGAAAGTTTGGAGCTTGAGTTCAGCCTAGTTATCTGCCTTCTAGAAAAAAACCTATTCTTCAGAAAAGCAAAACAGAATCCAGAGTCTCTAAAACTCATCATTTAAAATGCCAAGTAACCAGGGACCTGGGTGGTTCAGTGGGTTAAGCCTCTGACTTTGGCTCAGGGTCCTGGGATTGAGCCCCACATCGGGCTCTCTGCTCAGCAGGGAGTCTGCTTCCTCCTCTCTCTCTGTCTGCCTCTCTGCCTACTTCTGATCTCTCTGTCAAATAAATAAATAAATAATTGGGGCGCCTGGGTGGCTCAGTGGGTTAAAGCCTCTGCCTTCGGCTCAGTTCATGATATCAGGGTCCTTGGATTGAGCCCCACATCGGGCTCTCTGCTCAGCGGGGAGCCTGCTTCCCCACCTCTCTCTGCCTGCCTCTCTGCCTACTTGTAATCTCTGTCAAATAAATAAATAAATAAATCTTTTAAAATAAATAAATAAGATCTTAAAATATAAATAAATAAATAAGATGTTAAAATTTAAATAAATAAATAAATAAAATGCCAAGTAACCAATCAAAAACCACTAGACACACAAAGAACTATAAAAATGTGACCCATACTGAGGGGGAATAAAGCAGCCAAAAAAACAAATTCCAAAAACTTCCTGGATATTACATTAATCACACAAGTACTTTAAAGCAGCTATAATAAATATGTACAAAGACAATGTAGGATATGTACACAATAAATAGAAAAAAGTCAGAGTCTCTAGTGGCAAACTTCAATAACTACAGTTAAAAACTCATTGGATAGGCGTAAGAACAAACCAAAGATGGAAGATAAGAAGTGAAGTTAAAGATGAATAAAAAATTGGGGCACCTGGGTGACTCAGGGGGTTGGGCCTCTGCCTTTGGCTTGGGTCATGGTCTCAAGGTCCTGGGATCAAGCCCTGCATCGGGTTCTCTGCTCAGCAGGGAGCCTGCTTCCCTCTCTCTCTGCCTGCCTCTCTGCCTACTTGTGATCTCTCTCTGTCAAATAAATAAATAATCTTAAAAAAAAAAAAGATGAATAAAAAATTACCTAATCTGAGAAATGGAGAGAAGAAAAAAAAAGACCCAGAAGGAGAGGAGAGATCATATGGAGAATGGGGGGAAAAAAATAAAACATCCTAGATTTTGTAAATAACTTTAACTTATAGGTCAATAAATACAAGGAAAAACTACAAATAGGCATATCATAAATAAACT
Source organism: Lontra canadensis (assembly GCF_010015895.1). NCBI lineage: Eukaryota > Metazoa > Chordata > Mammalia > Carnivora > Mustelidae > Lontra > Lontra canadensis. The sequence continues at coordinate 11,579,484 of NW_022631012.1, read as the reverse complement.
GCTTCAATCCAAAGATAAAGAGAAAAATCTACCTGAAAAGGAGAGCAAAATGGCATATTATGTACAGGGCAAGAAAAATGCAAATTACAGGCAGTTTCTCAATGAAAACAACAAAAACCAGACTACAATGGAGGAATATATTTAGGGTACTGAATGAAAGAAAAAAAACTATCAGCCCATAATCTGTATCTATCAAAACTATCCTTTAAAAATGAAAGCAAAATACATTTTCAGATAAAGAACTGAGAGAATTCATGGCTGGGGGACTTTCAGAAATGTTAACAATTTCTTCAGGCTGAATGAAAATTACAACAGTAATTTGGATCCACAGGAAATAATAAAGATAACTGGAATTAGTAAGTTTTGGGGTAAATATGAGCTTTTCCTTTCTTAATTTCTTTAAAAGTTTGGGCACCTGAGTGTCTCAGTTGGTTAAGCAGCTGCCTTCAGTTCAGGTCGTGATCTCAGGGTCCTGGGATCAAACCCCGCCTTGGACTCCCTGCTCAACAGGGAGTCTGCTTCTCACTCTGCCCTTCCCAATCCCCTTGTGCTCTCTCTGCAAAATAAATAAAATCTTTTTTAAAAATTTCTTTAAAAGTCATAGTTCAACATATGCAGACAAAAATAAAATAGCTCAATTGTTAACATTCTGCCCTTTTAAAAGTAGATTTTTAATTTCTTTAAGGATTTATTCATCTTAGAGCAAGAGTGAAAGGGGCTGAGGGAGAAGGAGAGAGAATCCCAAGCAAATCCCATACTGAGTGCATAATGGGGGGGGATCTCAATCCCATGACCCCAAGATTATGACCTGAGCCGAGACCAAGAGTCAGACACTTAACCAACTACACCACCCAGGTACCCCAATAATCTGCCATATTTATATCATTCATACTTTCACCTAAACCTACCACCTCATTCTATCATCATCATCATTAATACGTGGCTCTTTTTGGTAATATTTACATACATTGATGTGTATAATTTGGGGCTGTATACTTTTGACAAATGGATATTATGGTATAGAATATTTCTAATGCCCCAGAAAATTCCCCTCTATCCTTATTCAGGCAATGCCTAGCCTATAAGAAATAATAACAGTTTTTTATTTTTTTTACCTCAGTTTCTCCTTCTCTAGTTAGGGCATTTTTTTTTTAATTGCTGAATAGTAATCCATTGTGTGAATTTAACAAGAAGTCTTCATTTTTTACTACTGTAAGTAAAGCTGCTATGAACATGGCTATACAAGTCTTCTTGTGGACAAATGTTTTTGTTTTTTTTCCCCTTTGGATAAAGACATAGAAAAGGATTCTGTCAAAGAATTGGCATATATTTAACTTTGTAAGAAATTGCCTTCTTACATTCCCATTAGCAAGGTATGAGAGTCCCAGATGTTTCACATCCTCATTCACATTTAATGTTAGCAGTCTTACTAGTTTTATCCATTCTAGTCTAGTAGAGTCTAATCTAGTAGAAGTATTTCCTTATGGTTTTAATGTGAATTTTACTGATGACTGAGGATGATGAGTACTTTTTCATGTGTTAACTAGCCATTTGTATATACTCCATGTTAAGTGTTTGTCTTTTGCCCATTTTTGAATTATCTTTTTTACTATTAAAAAAGCTCTGGAATTTAGACCAGAGTGGCACGGAACCTACAGATGTATTTGTGGAGGACTGGCATGTTAACAATACTGTCTTTCAATGCAAAATGATTATATGCATTTCCATTTATTTAGGTCTTCTTTTCCTTTAATTTCACTCAGCAGTGCTCTGGAGATTTTAATACAGAGACAGTGCACATCTTTTGTTTAATCCTAAGTATTTTGTGTTTATTGCTGTATATTCTACTGTATATTTTACTACACAAAATTCCATACTTTTGTTTCTCAATGTTCTCATAACCTGAAATGTTGGAGTCTCTGAGGGGACCCAATAAATGGCATCCCTTTTCTCTGCATTACATCTAAACAAGTTAAGAAACAAATACTGTAAGGTGTAGTTGCTAAAGGCCTAAATTCCATTTTTTGTTATTGACAATGGCAAAGTTTGTGGACATAGCTGAGTGTGAGAGCTAAATGGTCGTCCTCACCAAGCATCAGGACTAAATAATTTGTCAAACAGTAAGAGATACCTGGATTAGGGCAGGTTTCCCCATATGGGAAGAGGAAGAAGGATGACTAACCATTATTTCTTATTTTTATACTTTCCTTCTTTGGTCTTGAAAAGGTCCCTGCTTTAGTAGTTCTTCTAGTGAATCCTGTGGTAAAAAATGCTTGGTCTTGATATCTATGAAACTCTATTTTGCCTTCATTCATGTTTCCTTTTTTTCAAGATAGATTTTTTTTTTTTTTGAGAGAGAGAATGCTCACAGGAAAAAAGGCAGATGGTGAGAGACAGAATCCTCGAACAGACTACCCTTTGAGCTCGAAGCCTGAGGTAGGGCTGGATCCTGGACCCCAAGATCATGACCCAAAAGAAAACCAAGTGTCTGGGCACTTAACCAACTGAGCCATCCAAGTGCCCACATTCATGTTTCTTGAATATAAAAATCTAGACTCATAGGGGTGCCTGGTTGGCTCAGTGGGTTAAGGCTCTGTCTTCAGCGCAGGTCATGATCTCAGGGTCCTGGGATCAAGCCCCACTTCAGGCTCTCTGCTCAGTGGGGAGCCTGCTTCCCCCTCTCTCTCTGCCTGCCTCTCTGCCTACTTGTGATCTCTCTTGCAAATAAATAAAATCTTTTTAAAAAATCTAGACTAACAATTTCCTGTATTTTTCTTTTTTTTTAAGCTATTATTGACCCACGCAAGACTCATTTTCTTGTTTGTTCATTTACTTGTATATTGATTCTTTAACTTCTTCCTCATTTCCGTTTCTCCTTACAATCATTCTAATGTGCTTGAATGTGTACTTTTTAATTTGAATGAAGTCTTGTAAAGTGAGTTATGTACACATTCTAATATATAAAAATGATACAGTGTTGCAGATTTCTGACTTTTTGGGTGTTTTTCACTCAGCCCTTTGTTTTTAGGTTCTACATATGTTGCTATGTATGCATCTGTTCTGTTGTTTCCATTACATAATATTCTTTATTGTTTAATTCTTTGAGGATAGAATCCTCATGTCTTAGTGCATCTATTGCAGTCAATGAGAAGTCTGTTTTTCTGTACTGTTTTTTGGGTAAATTCCTCAGTACAATCTTTCAATTCAAGAATTCTCTTTTCTGTTTTGTCTAGAGTTTATCCCAGCCTTTAAGATTTGTTTTTTAATATCCAGTGACTATTTTCTTCTGTAATTTTCAAGATTTCTAATTGGTTCCTCATATTCCTCTTCTTGTCCTTTATAACGGTTACCATCCTATAATTTTTCACTTTGGCACCCTAAATATATAGAATTCTAAGACTCTTTTACAAAATCATTTTTACCTGGAATGAATTCATGTTCCAAATGTTGATTTTGTTGAATTTTATAGGCTCACTTTGAGTACAGAATCTTTAATTTTTTCCTTCTTCCCTCTGTGGTTATTTCTCCTTACTAGTGGCTATTCAGTTGTTTTTCATTCACCTTCAGGGTTCCTACTTCCACAGAATCTTATACTGTTGTTTTAGGGCCCCTGTTATAGTGATATCTGAAATACCATTGATCTAATCAGGTTTGAAGGAATGGTGTATGGGAAACACTTAATTTCTACCAACCTGCAGAAACTGACCTCCTAGATACCAGAGACTATTTCTATATTGATAGCTCAGTACATCTGTTTCAGCCCCATTTGCTACTTTATTTTTCCACTTTGTTTGGTTTATGCTTATCTTATTATCTCGGCAAGATACGTCTTTTTGGGTTTGCTTCTAAATTTCTTTTCTAATTACCGTGAGTTGAGAGCAAATGTTACTATGCCGTCTTAACTAGAAATCTCCTTTATTTCCAGTAAGAGTACAATTTTTTTTTACTTGAACACAGTCATCATATAGAACATTTATTCCTCTTTGCACCATATAATATTTAAATGTTTTAGCTATTTCTTGGATTTGGAGTACAAATCTTAAAATAGAACAAATCAATATTCTCTTTAGAGGTAGTTCTATACTCACTTTAACATCTCATTACTGTGACATCACTAAAAAGGAAGCAAAACAGACTGATGGTAATATGCAGACTGATGAAAGTACTAAAATCCCTTGAGAAAAATAATCTGTAAAGACTTTTGACTAAATATAACATAATTGCTTGATGCAATTAAGAAAATACATTAGACAAGTTTGCTGTTTAATATTAATGTAGTACTCCTGATTACTCTGGCTCCCAAGCCATAACTTTTATTACAAACACAATCAGCATTTCCTCAAAGAATCAGAGTTTGTTAATGATTTCAACTAATGATATGAAACAGTCCAAAATGTCAACTAATTTTTTCTCTACAGTGGGATAAAGAGTGGAAATTTTCTGTAGTTTCCAAATTTACTATAATTAACATGTAAAACTAGCTTTTGTGTAACTATTATTATTTTGAAAAATGTTTACTTGATTATCAAGCCCATTTATATCTTTTTGGCTTTGTCTTTTTCGCTTTTATTTATCATTATTATTAGGTAGTACTAGCAAGCCCTTGTCCAAAGGTGAGAGTCATTGCATTCATTCATTGTTAAAGTACACATTAAGTAGTTATACTTTTATACAATTTTACTTATGAATTAGTAAGTGTATAAAAGAAGTCTGAGGGTGCCTGGGTGGCTCAGTGAGTTAAGCCTCTGCCTTCTGCTCAGGTCATGATCTCAGGATCCTGGGATCCAGCACCGCATTGGGCTCTCTGCTCAGCAGGGAGCCTGCTTTCCCCCACCCCTCTGCCTTCTGTCTGCCTCTCTGCCTACTTGTGATTTCTCTGTCAAATAAATAAATAATCTTAAAAAAAAAAAAAGAAGTCTGAGAAGGTAAAAGTTATTACAAAGACTATGTATTAATATCACATATACATTATTTACAAGGAAACTCCTATTCCCTTCTCTTGCCAACAATCTCACACCTACTAATAATAGAAAGATTAGAATTCAGGTGTTCTAGGTCCACAAGTGAAATATTGAAGAAATACATTGATCTTAACAGCATGAGACAAGGAAATGTCATTTCAAAAACAGGCTGAAGAAGGAAAATGTAGGTAGGTGATAGGTTGTAGAGGTCTCTATATTTTATTTAATAGGTAATGTGGGCCAATAAATGTTTTTGAGCAGCAGAAAGTTAGATAGTTCATAACAATCTTTCCACATTCCAGACATAATCTAATAAGAATCGGGACCAAGGATATTACCATAAGAACAGATGTGAAGGAAGAATCTACAGAATTTGGTTAGTAATGACTTAACAGTTTTGCCCCTGAAAAATAAGGAGGTTTAGAAGAAATGGGAACATTATGCATCTGATGTGTGAAATTCTGAGTTTGAAATGGTAAGTGGTATCTGAGTTCACAGAAATAGCTAAAAGCAATTACAACTGTAGTGATAAAGATTATTTCAAGCTTGGGTCTCTAGTCGGACTGCCTAGGTTTGAACCTAGTAACTCTACTACGTCTAGCTGTGGGACCTTGTGTGAGTTACATTAATTTCTCTGACCTTTATTTTCTCATCAGTAAAACAGAAATAATGAAGTAAATAGATTGGTATAAGAATTAAATGTGAAAATACATGTAAAGCACTTAAAACAGATATTGTTGGTATTTAAGAAGCATTATTTTATACTTTCTCATTTTAAATTTTATTGGTGCTCAGATTAGAAATGGTGATTTGTGGGACACGTGGGTGGCTCAGTTGGTTAAGTGTCTGATTCTTAATTTTGGCTTAGGTCATGATCTCAGGGTTGTGAGACTGAGCCCCATGGCAGAGTCTGCACCGGACATGGAGCCTGCTTAAGATTCTCTCTCCCTCTCAGACAAACCACAAGACTCTTAATCTCAGGAAACAAACTGAGGGTTGCTGGAGGGGAGGGAGTGGGAAGGATGGGGTGGCTGGGTGATGGACATTGGGGAGGGTGTGTGCTGTGAACTGTATAAGACTGATGATTCACAGACCTGTACCCCCGAAACAAATAGTACATTATATATTAATAAAAAAATTTTAAAAAGATTCTTTCTCTCCCTCTGCCCCTTCCCCACCAAAAAAAAAAAAAAAAAAAAGAAAAAGAAAAAGAAAAAAAATGGTGATTTGGGAGTTAGCTAAAAAAAGACAGTTAAACAGTGAGAACTGATGAGACCTTCAAAAAAGAAAGCAGAAAGGTGGTAAAATTTAGAGAGGGTTCGAGGAAGGTGAATCAAATTCGGACGAGGTTCTTGCTATTGTGCTATGGATTCACTATGATATGAATGATACAGGTTAATGAGAAATGTGTTCTTTATATAATAGATATTTAAATCACATAACTAAAAGAAATTAAAAAGAACTTCAGAGGTTATCTAGTTTAGCTATTTTGGTTCAAAAGGGATGGAGATGTCTATAAAATGAGAGAATAATAGAAGGCTTATAAAAACCTTTTCACAACTAAGAGTACAGAACAATTACATACAGAAAACACATTCTATACAGAGTCAGAGTGAAAAGCTGACATTAATTCTCTCACTCAGCAGTGCTGCAAAGGGATTAGAGTATTATTTATACTCATTTGTTACAAAATCATTCACCAGTACATTAGCAATAGACTGTATGTGCTTATTAAAATTTTCATTAATAAGGTGACTGATCAATATGAACTTGGTAACATTAGACCATTTTTGACCTACAAAATGAGCAATTTCAGATGGTTCAACTTAATAAAAAGATCTCAAGTTTACCAATATAATCTAACTCATCTCTGAAGAATGTGCTTTGTGCACAAATGATCTGCTTAACCAAGAACACATCTCAACTCAAGTCAGGGATAAGCTGACTGGAAAACTGGTCTGCAGAGAAAAATTAGTTCTGAGATGCTTTTTTGCTACAACAGCAGAGATAAGTAGATCCACCAGATTGCATGGTCCACAAAGCTGTACTTACTGACTATATGGCCTTTTACAAAAAAAAAAAAAAAAGTTTACAAACCCCTGACCTAGACCATGATTCTCAAAATTATAAGGAATCATAAGTCTCTTTAAGCTTTACTGTTTGTAATAAGACAATGTCTATCTTTGTTCATATGCATGTATGTATATGTATACACACATATATGTACACATACATTATATATATGTTTTATATATATATATATATAAATATATATATTTATATATATATATAAATATATATATATATATATATATATATATATAAAATATATAATTTTTAAAGATACTACCTGACTAATCTTTCATCAACTGTCCATTAATTTGGGAATGGTTTTAGTTTTGGCCAATGAGTAGATTAAGTTTATTTGCCCCCTTTCATGGATGGAGATAAACTGAAGCCCATTAAAATTATTAGGGACTACAGGGACGTTGGGTGGCTCAGTTGGTTAAGCAACTGCCTTCAAATCAGGTCATGATCCTGGAGTCCCGGGATCAAGTCCCACATCAGTCTCTGTGCTTGGTGGGGAATCTGCTTCTCCCTCTGACCCTCCCCTCATCATGATCTCTCTCTCTCTCTCTCTCATTCTCTATCAAATAAATAAATAAAATCTTTTTTTAAAAAAGATTATTAAGGACCACAGATATGAAAGACTATCCATTCACAGATTGAGAATCTGCCCTGAAACTGCCCTAAAGAATATATTCTATATAGGGCATCAGCTTCAATATTTGACTAAAATTGTGTAAAAGTTATAAACATGAATCTTTTCAAATACACAAATTAACTATTGTTTAGCCAAACATAGTTTGGTTACTGAGATACCAGAAGCATTACAGGACTAGAGTAATTGAAATTAATAAATACAAAAGGGACACCTGGGTGACTTAGTCAGTTAAGCGTCTTCCTTTGGCTCAGGTCATGATTTCCTGGTCCTGGGCTCAAGCCCTACTTGGGTCTGTCAGGCTCCCTGCTCAGTGGGGAGTCTGCTTCTCCCTTGCCTCCTGCTCTCCCCCTCAATCCCCACATGTGATCTCTTTCTCAAATAAATAAAATCTTTTTAAAAATAAGATTAATAAATACAATGGACACTAGAATTAGTGTAGAACTTAATTAGCTGAAATTTCTAAGCAGTCTCCTATGGGAGTCACTTTCGTATGTATATTAAATGCTGGCTTTATTCTAGGTCCTACAACTTGGCACTCCAATCATTAACATCAATAAGGCACTGATCTGAGAAAATTCAGTTAGAATAAATATAGAGCTGTGTTTATCTAAAATAGAAGCCAATACTTACCATTCAATCACAGACACAGAGATCCTGTACTAAGCAGGTAGGCTGCCCACAGAGAGGTTACCATCTTGACCAAATATTCTTATTTAAATACATTTTTGTTTTGTTCTGTTTTAAGATTTTATTTATTTATTTGATCAAGAGAGACACAGCAAAAGAGAGAACACAAGCAGGGGGAATGAAAGAGGGAGAAGCAGGCTTCCCCCTCAGCAGCGAGCCCAATGAGGGACTTGATCCCAGGACCCTGGGTTCACGACACAACCTGAGCTGAAGGCAGACACTTACCAAATGAGCCACCCAGGCACCCCGTAACCAAATATTCTTATAAAATGACTAGAGCTTAATAATTTTAAAAAAGATTTTTATTTATTTACTTGAGAGAAAGAGAGAGGGAGAACACAGAGAGAGAGGGAAAAGCAGACCCTTGCTGACCAGGGGGCCCAATGTGGGATTTTTCTCAGGACTCTGAGATCATGAGCTGAGCTGAAGGCAGAAGCTCAACCGACTGAGTCACCCAGGTGCCCCTTAAATCTAGATTTTTTAAAAGATTACATTTATTTGAGCTTAATCATTTTTCTAAAAGAATTCAAAATTATACAAAAGGTAAAGTCTTAGGGGAGGCTTATGATACCTATATCTAGGTGTTTCTGATAATCTTAGTATTACTACATACTAAAATAATAATTACACTTGTAGAACTCTTGACAATTTTTTAAATTGTCACACATTTCATCACCTTTGATCCTTATAATAACTCCAAAAGCTACAAATGTTAGATTTCATTATTCCAGTTTTATAGAGATCACTGAGGCTCTGTGAAATTGAGGGAAATTTCTCAAAAGAACATCTTGATACTTAACACATATCCAGGTCTTCTGACTCCACAAGCAGAGTTCTTTTCCATTTTGAAGGTGGGAAAAATTTTATTCAAGATGTCTCCTGCCTTATAGTGAGTTAAGTGAAATATACAATATTTAGTTCCTAATTTTCAGGTAACCCACTTTGAAAAACCCATAGGTTTTCAGGAACTAGCTAGGCACATAAAAATTGGTGTTGCTTATAAGAATGAAAACAAGAGAGAAAGATATTAACAAAATCAAGTTCTGATCGCAAACTACATTTGAATTTCTAGTTACAATAAAATTTATTTTTATAGAAATAGTCTATAATTTCGGTAGTCAGTGTAATTTTAGTCTGTAAAGAAGTTAAAAAAAAAAAAACAGATCACAGCTCATTTTTTCCAAAAGTAATGCTTCAAGATAATTATCTACTTATCAGACTTTCTGCTTAAGAATTTACTATAGAGGGGCGCCTGGGTGGCTCAGTGGGTTAAGCCTCTGCCTTCGGCTCAGGTCATGATCTCAGGGTCCTGGGATCGAGCCCCGCATCGGGCTCTCTGCTCAGCGGGGAGCCTGCTTCCTTCTCTCTCTCTGCCTGGCTCTCTGCCTACTTGTGATCTCTGTCTGTCAAATAAATAAATAAAATCTTTAAAAAAAAAAAAAAGAAAGAAAGAAAAAAAAAAAAGAATTTACTATAGAGGGGCGCCTGGGTGGCTCAGTGGGTTAAAGCCTCTGCCTTCAGCTCGGGTCATGATCCCAGAGTCCTGGAATCAAGCCCCGCATTGGGCTCTCTGCTCAGTGGGGAGCCTGCTTCCCCCTCTCTCTCTGCCTGCCTGTGATCTCTGTCAAGTAAATAAATAAAAAACTTAAAAAAAAAAAAAAGAATTTACTATAGAAATATAACTTATTTATATCACTTCAATCATATCATTTCATAAAGAACAGAAAAGAGCATTTAAAATAATTATTGGAAAACAAAACTTGAAAAATATTAATGGGGTCATTAAGACCATTCAAACTATAAACAATATATTAAGAGAGGCTCTGGCTGGCTCAGTCAGTAGGGAGTGTGACTCTTGATCTCAGGGTCATGAGTTCAAGACCCATATTGGGTGTAGAGATTACTTAAACAAACTTTTTTAATTAAAACATAAGAAATAATAGTAACTAAAGGGGCACCTCGCTGTCAGTGAAGCATATGACTTGATCTCAAAGTCATGAGTTCAAGCTCCACACTGGGTGTGGAGATTACTTAAAAAAAATTTTTTTTTTTTAATCTTAGTAAGTTAAAGAAAAGGAAGTAAACTACAGAAGAAGTTTTATTTTTGAAAGAATGGCTGAAAAACAAGATTTCAAATCTTTTTAATAATTTAAAGTATCAAAAACTAAATTTTTATGTTAAAAAGATATTAGAGCTAATCTCCTATGAAACTTAAGAATATTTCCAACTTCACTGCATATTTCCAGTCCTTTGCTATGCCCAACCTTCCCAAGTGCAGAGCCTCTCATATTATGAGGATCAAATGGGATAACATAAGCAAAATTGCTTTGAAAAATATAAAGTTGTGGGGTGCCTGGCTGGCTCATTTGGTAGAGCATGCAACTCTTGATCTCAGGGTTGTGAGTTCAAGCCCCACATTAAGCACAGACTTTACTTAAAGAAAAATAAAGTTGAATGCAAGTATAGGACATTCTTTTAATTATTACATACAACCTATAAATATACTTGATCTTAGCCAAAAGGCTGAGAAGCTATTACATATAGCTTCTAAATAAACAAAAATACATAGGATATACATTTTTAATTTTTTTAAAATTTCATTTATTTATTTGACAAAGAAAGAAAATAAAAGCAAGCAGAGTAGCAGGCAGAGGGGAAGGGAGAAGCAGGCTCCCCATGGAGCCAGGAGTCCGATGTGGGACTCAATCCCAGGACCCTGGGATCATGACCTGAGCTGAAGGCAGACGCTTAACAGACTGAGCCACCCAGGCGCCCTAGGATGTAAATTTTTAAAACACGAGACTCATTTATCTAACTGACTTAACTTTAAAGCTCAAGTTAAGAAATAACCTGGAAGAGGTTATTAAAAACAGAGTATTAAAAAACAGGGTACCCTGTTAAAAATGCAGATTGACCCCATGCACTTACCTGCTTTCCCTTCCCTAACCCACTAAAATAACAGTAAAAGAATAAAACAAAAATGTAAGCCATTAACTCATAAGTACAAAAAGAGGCGGTATAATGACAAGAGCAGATGAGAGACTTCAATACATTTTGGAGAGGAAGTTGTCCCCTAAGCTTTAACAGAGGAATGCTATTAAGCAATGAGTTAATTACCTTAAGAATATCGAAAGACGTACCATTTGGAAGCGGAAGAAGGATTCATTGAAGTCTGTATACAGCTGGCTGGACCCCGAGGTCCCTTTCTAATCTGTGTCACTCAATGGGGGTTGAAGAAATTGAACCAAGAACGTTCTGGACTTGGGCAAGACAACACAGCAGAAGACTCGGCCTAAAAACAAAATGATAAAGTGAAAGTCTACATACAGAACTGTTGAATGTCAAGTGATTTTCCCATTCTTTGCTCACCAGTAGCAAAGCATCCCCCCACCCCACACACACCCCTTTCCATTCCTTAGAAAAGACTGTAACATCTTTTCTCTGGAAAGAATTAAAAGCTCCGGAATAAAGGAGTATGTCATTTGGACATTATAAAAGGATGAATCTTTGCCTATTCACTGTAGAGCAGAATATGCCACTAACAAGCTCAATCATACATACAAAGCTTCTGCTTAGTTTTGCTAGTCTTCCTCTTAAATATAAATGAAAACCCAAAGATGAACAGATATCTGAGGGAAGTCTTCAGTAAGAAAGACCTCTGACACAAACCAACAAATAGAAAAAAGAAAAAAGCTGTGGGTAATTGAGAAAATATAGAAAGAAAACACAAATTAGTTACTTTGAGAGTAACTAGTACTCTCAAATAGGAATAATAAAAGAATAAGAAAGGGTTCTCTGGGTGGCACAATTGGTTGTGTCTGACTCTTGGGTTTCAGCTCAGGTTATGATCTCAGGGTTGTAAGATTAAGCCCCAAGTGGGGCTCTGAGCTCAGCATGGAATCTGCTTGAGATTCTCTCCCTCTCCTTCTGTCCCTCCCCCTGCTCACACTCTCTTTCCCTCTCTCTCAAATAAATAAATACATCTGTTTTCAAAAGAATAAGAAAGAACCCTTGTGGAAAAGATAGGATAGCTGAAAATTTTTAAAAAATTTAATAAAAAGGGGGTGCCTGGGTGGCTTAGTCCCTGGGCGTCTGCCTTCAGCTTAGGTCATGATCCCAGCATCCTGGGATCAGAGCCCGCATCAGGCTCCCTGCTCAGTGGGAAAGACTGCTTCTCCTTCTCCAGCTCCCCGCTGCTCGTGTTCCCTCTCTTGTGGTCTGTCTCTGTCAAATAAATAAATAAAATCTTTAAAAAAAATTTTAACAAGAGGGTTGAAAAATAACTGGAGGACCTAAATCTCCATCCAAATAGAGATTTATTCCAAAAATGCATCATTGTGAACTTTCAGGAAACTGGGTGTAAGAAGATCCTAGAAGTTTTAAGAGAAAAAGTAGACTATGTACAAATTATTGGGAGTCAGAAAAAGATTCCTCAAAAGTAGGAGTGTAATACGGAAGACCAATATCCAACTTGGAAGAGCAACAAAGGAAAGGCTCAGGATGACAGCTGCATAGAAAAGCAGCTCAGGGGCACATGTCTGTCTCAGTTAGTAGCACATGTAACTCTTGATCTTGGGGTTGTGAGTTTGAGCCCCATGTTGGGTGTAGAGATTAGTTAAAAATAAAATCTTAGGGAAAAAAAAAGGAGCAAGCAGCTCTAATTTAAGCAGGAAGATAGACTCTGGAAAAGAGACCTCTAGGTGGACTCCTTGGGGGGCTCAGTTGGTTAAGTGTCTGCCTTCTACTTTGGTCATGATCCCAAGGTCCTGGGATCAAGCCCCATGTGGGGTTCCTTGCTCAGTGGGGAGTCTGCCTCTCCCTCTGACCCTCTCCCTGCCTGTACTCTCTCTCATTCACTCAAATGAATAAACAAAATCTTTAAAAAAATTGATTGTTCGGTACGCCTGGATGGCTCAGTTGGTTAAGCGGCTGCCTTCGGCTCAGGTCGTGATCCCAGGGTCCTGGGATCGAGTCCCACATCGGGCTCCTTGCTCAGCAGGGAGCCTGCTTCTCCTTCTGCCTCTGCCTGCCTCTCTGTCTGCCTGTGCTCACTCTCTCTGACAAATAAATAAATAAAATCTTTAAAAAAAAATTGATTGTTCACAACAACATAAACACTAATTGGTTGTAATAAAAACAGTATTAAATCTATACTGGGGGAGGACAAGTGGTAATAGCGGTGGTGAAGTGTAGCTAATTCCTCATCTGCCATTTAAGGTAGATAATGCCTTAAATCAATAAATCAAGTATCAGCATATAGTGGTGTCTGGCTGGTACAGTCAGTAGAGGGTGTGACTCTTGATCTCAGGGCTCGAAGTTTGAGCCTCATGTTGCGTGAAGAGATTACTTAAAAATAAAATCTTTTAAAAATCTACATATAAACACAAAATTTAGAGGTGGGGGGGCATATCAGGGGAAATAGGTTGAAGGTAGGTGCCAATGGAGATCAGAACTTGAACAGGAATGGGAAGGCTGCTTTTATACATTATGATCCTTGAATATTTTACTGTTAAAGGGTCATATACAACTTTAATAATATTTAAAAAATAATTTAAAAATTTAACTTTATATAACAAATGGAACATAAGCAAATTTTGAAAAGAAATAACTAGGCAAGGTAAGATAGAAATAAGAAAATATTTTATTTTTTTTAGGATTTTACTTATTTACTTGAGAGAGCGAACACAGAGGGAGAGGGAGAGGTAAACCCCCATTGAGCAGGAGGCCCAATGCAGGACCTGATCCCAGGACCCTGGGATCATGACCCAAGTGGAAAGCAAATGTTTAGCCAACTGAGCCACCCAGAAGCCCCATTATTTTTAAATAAAATTTAATATTTTAAATTTTTAAATTATTTTTAAATTAAATTAAAGAACTCATAAGTGAAAAGACAAACACCATTTGAAAGATAAGGACAAAATAAGAATAGGCAATTCACAAAAGAACTTCAAAGATGCAATGAATACACAAAAATGTTATCTAATCTCTTTTGTAACTCAAGAAGCACAAATGTAAGAAAAGTATGTTCATCTGTTAGATGAGCAAGGATTTAAAAGGTTAACAGCTTCTGGGAAAGAGGGGGAAATGCATGCTTGTTCGCATAATTCCTTTTGCTGACCAAAACAGAACCAAAATTAGAGAAGGAAACCCCTGTGCAAAATAGCCACATCTCACAGCATTGATGCCAACACATAACTCTCAGCTACCATAAGGTTTTGCATCATATTTAAAGAGGCTGCCCAAATCTGCCATGCATCTCCTCTAATCTCAAACAGATCCAGTTTTGGCAAATTGAGTGCGTCCTAAAGAACACTTCCCCATAATCAATCACTAACTTGAAAACATGAGTCCTTAAAGGCATAGCAACCAGACTTAAGGAGAAAGCAGACAGCATTCTACTTGGTACCTATCTCCCTATCACAGCCTGGCAGAGAAGACTAGTAAAGAAGAGATCATGGTGTTTAAGGTGGGGATGTCTCTTTTCTTCTAGTTTCCGTGAGGACAGACTTTCCATAAATCTTCCTAGCGTCTTGCCCCTTTACCCCTTAAGTGAGAAACCTGACTGGTGAGTTCACCATTGGTCCACATTTTTTGACTGGGGAGAGCTAATTCATCAAAAGTCTTTAGGTAAGCATGTCTACTACAAAGATCCAAAGTATCCCTTGGGTGGGCTACTCCAGGTCTGGGCTGGGGACAGACATATGAGAAGACCACCTATACCATACATATCTTCCAACAGCTCTCTCAACAATGAAGTTGATATTTTATCTCCACCTGCCTAACTAAGCTCTTTTGACCACATCTGAATTGGTCCCAATCTCAGGAAGGAATAAAAGAGCCAAGAGGTGTCATGTACTGGGCTCCCTAAACTTACAGTTGCCATGACATTTTTTATTTTCCTCACCAGGAGCCCAAGCATGGCTGTAGAGAAACAGAAACAGTAAGCTAGTGGCCAACCTGCACAGCAGAGTAAAGCAGATCAATCAGAGATAGGTCAGCATTGCTCTGCATCTGGCGTGAATGTTTAACATATCCTGTGGGAACCTGCTTACAGAGAGCATATGACAACTGTGTTACCAAGCAGCCAGTTTAAAGAAGAGAGATCACGACAATGTGTTCAGTCTCCTGTCTCAGCCTCTAAGGCAGCTTTTCCAATGACTTATGCCATTTTTGGGCAAAGAGCAGGCCGGAACATAACTTTTCAACAATAAATAACATAAAAATGTAAGACTGCATAAAAGGAAGAGGGATCATAATGTGGAAAAGAGGGGGGAAAAAACACACATTTGAAGAACTGCTTCATAAAATAGAATTTTAAAGAAAAACCGCTTTGTATCAAATAAATAGAACATAACTCCACAAAACAGATTTTTAAAAAGAGCTGAAACAAACAAAAGATAAAAAGAAAAAAAGAAAAAATACCACAGTACTTGAAGTCATATTAGAAACAACTCCAAGTAGAAAAGATACTTCAGAAAACCAAGTTAATAATAAGGATGACAAGCCAAGGAAAATCATTCAGAATGAATATGACAAAATAAAGGTGGTTAGACTCTAACAAAGTAGTCAGAACAAAGATGATAGATTTGTAAGATAAACAACTAAAATCTAACATAAGTAATATTCTTAGAGAGACAAACAATATGGAACAGCCAAAATATTCAAGGATATAGAAGTGAACAACTGAAAGATCTTATTATATATCAGGAAAAATTAACAGGAAATGATCAAGATTTAAGATATATTATGGAATGTTGCCAAATTTTAAGGATGGAAAAAGGATGCTTTTAGGATCTAGAAGAAACAGGGTCACCTACAAATTAAATAATTTATGCTGGCCTCAGACATCTCCTCAGCAACATTAGACAATGGATACAAGTGAGTACTGTGTACAATGTGAAG
Organism: Lontra canadensis; assembly: GCF_010015895.1. Taxonomy (NCBI): domain Eukaryota; kingdom Metazoa; phylum Chordata; class Mammalia; order Carnivora; family Mustelidae; genus Lontra; species Lontra canadensis. The sequence continues at coordinate 11,563,209 of NW_022631012.1, read as the reverse complement.
TGAAAAAGAATACAACTTGGGGGCGCCTGGGTGGCTAAGTCAGTTAAGCATCTGCCTTTGGCTCAGGTCATGATCCCAGAGTCCTGGGATCAAGTTCCCAGTAGGGCTCCCTGCTCATCAGGGAGCCTGCTTCTCCTTCTCCCTCTGCTGTCCCCCCTGCTTGTGCTCTCTCTCTGTTAATACCTAAAATCTTAAAAAAGAAAGGAAGGAAGGAAGGAAAAGAAAAAGAATATGACATGGAATTTTCTACATAGGGGAATATAACTTTAATGGATATTTAACATTTCATTTAATGGATGTGTTATAATTTACTAAAATGGTATACTATTGATGGATATTTAAAGATTGTTTCTGGAATATTATTAAACCATGCTGAATAAAAAATAAGAATAAATGTATATGTATTATTTAAAATACATGCAAGTTTATCTATAGGATAAAATCCTGGAAGTATGTTGGCTGAATCAAAGGATATATGCATTTAAAATCTGTCATTTTCTTAAACTGTCCTCCATAGACATTGTACTGATTTTTATGCCCACCAGTAATGGATGAAAGTGCTTGTTCACTGGAACTCAGAATACTGTTATTAAATTTCTAATTTTTCTCAACCTTATAGATAAAAATTATTTTTATAATAATTTTTATTATTAATAATTTGGAATATCTTACCATATTTTAAAAAAGATTTATCTATTTATTTGAGAGAGAGAGAATGCGAATGCACATGAGCAGGGCGCGGGGAGGGAGGGCCAGAGAGAGAGGGAGAGAGAATCCTCAAGCCAACTCCCCAGTGAGTGTGAAGCCTGACATGGGGCTAGAACTCACAACCCTAAAGTCATGACCTGAGCCAAAACCAAGAAACAGACACTTAACTGACTGAGCCACCCAGGCAACCCTAACTTAACATAATTCATCCACTGAAGACATCATCATTTGCAAGCTACATCATCATTTTATATATCTCTATCGAAGAAAATGAGCTACAAAGTAAATGGTTGCAAGTCATCAATTTTCAAACACATAAAAATTTCAGAGGACTCTGGGATCATGACCTAAGCCCAAGGCAGACACTTAACCAACTGAGCCACCAGGCGCACCCCTCACCCCCCACCCCTCTTTAAAAAGATTTTGAGAGAGTGAGAGCTATTGAGAGAGAGAGCACAAGTGGGGAAGAGAGGGAGAAGCTTTTTTTTTTTTTATGGTTTTTTTTTTTTTTTTGGACAGACAGATCACAAGTAGGCAGAGAGGCAGGCATAGAGAGAGGGGAGGAGGAGGCAGGCTCCCTGCCGATCAGAGAGCCCGATGTGGGACTCGATCCCAGGACCCTGAGATCATGACCTGAGCTGAAGGCAGAGGATTTAACCACTGAGCCACCCAGGGACCCGGGAGAAGCATTTTCTTAAGGATTTTTTTTAATCAAGAAAGGATGGTGTATTTTGTCAAATGCTTTTTCTTCATCTATTGAGAGGATCATATGGTTCTTATCTTTTCTTTTATTAATGTGGTGTATCACATTGATTGATCTGTGGATGTTGAAATTTGTGGATATTCCTGCAGCCCAGGAACAAATCCCACTTGGTCGTGTTGAAAAGATGTGCTCTATATACACACAACGGAATAATACTCCGCCATCAAAAAGAATGAAATCTTGCCATTTGCAATGATGTGGATAGAACTAGAGTATATTATGCTAAAATGAAATAAGTCAGTCAGAGAAAGATAAATACCTTATGATTTCACTCCCATGTGGAATCTAAGAAACAAAACAGATGAGCATAGGGGAAGGGAAGGAAAAATAAGATAAAAACAGAGAGAGGGGCAAACTATAAGAGACTCTTAAATGTAGGGAACAGACTGAGGGTTGCTGGAGGAGAGGTGGGTGGGAGGATGGGGTACTTGGGTGATGGGCATTAAGGAAGGCATGTGATGTAATGAGCACTGGGTGTTACACGCAACTGATAAATCACTAAATTCTACCCCCGAAACTAATACTGCACTATATATGAACTAACTTGAATTTAAATAAAATCTTGAAAGAACAAAAAGCATAAATATGTTGATAAATACAAAGGAATTTTTAAATATTTTAAACATTACATATACACATGCATCTTTAAATTTCACTAAAAGATTACTGATTCTTTAAATTAAAAGTAATAAAAATATAGAGCACATGTAGAAGTAAAATATATAGAAGGTAAGAGCACAAAAGGCGAGAAGATGGTAATTCCAAGTATAAAGGGTAATATTCTTAAACTGTTGAGGAAGGACTAGAATGTTTGAAAATCAGCAGTGATAAATTCAAGACACATATGTAATCAATCTCTAAGATCATCAATAAAAATATAACATGAAGAGACTAAACTAAAAAGATAGAAAAAGAAATATTCTTCTAAAAACTCAGTTCACCCAAAAAGGCAGCAGGGGAAGAGAACAAAAGAATAAATGAAAAAATGGAAAAAGAAGACCAATATGCTTTATCCAAACACAGAAAAAAGTTAGAAAAATAGAAGTGGACTGTATAACACTATTAAAACACAATGATTGTTGTGAGACTAAATAAACAACTACAACCCAACAGTCTGCAGTTTATAAAAAACACACTTTAAGCATAAACACACAGATGAGTTAAGAGGAAAAAGATGGCAAGAGGCAAACATTAAGCTTGTATTAATGTCCATCAGAACAGGCATCCATGTAAAAAGTATTTTCAGGGATAAAATGGACATTTCATAATGATAAAAGGGTCAATTTGGCAAAAAGACACAGCTATCTTTAAAGTGTATGTGACTAACAATACTACCAAATCCAAGGTAAAGTCTGACATAACTGAACGGAGAAACAGACAAATCTATAATCATAATTAGAGACTTGAGACTTAACACTTCACCCAGAGTAACTGACAGAATAAGGAGACATTAAAAATGTGAATATACAAGGTTTGAGCAACACTCTCAACCAGCTTCGCCTAACTGACATTTAGGCCACTCCACCAACCACCAGTAGAAAACACATTTTTCCCTGAGGGTAACTGGAACATTTCAATACCTTTAAATTTATTGAGGTTTTTTTTTTTTTTCTTCTTGCCTAACCTATTACAGACCATAGGTTTGTATATGTTTTCTGACCACAACATCACTAATTTAGGAATCAACAGCAACAATATACCTTAAAAATTCTAAAATATTTAGAAATAAGGTAACACGCCTAAATAAATAATGGATCAAAGAAATCACAGAGAGATTTTGAAGTATCTTTAAGTGATAATGAAAACATTCCAAACTTGTAGGATTTCGTTAAAGCAAGCTTAGAGGAAAACTTAACAGCTTTAAATGCTTATATAAAAGGAACAAAGGTATAAAATCAATTATTTCTTTCCACCTTAATGAGTTAGAAAAAGAGGAGCAAATTAAACCCAAAATAAAACAGAATGAAAGTAAGAGTAGAAATCTGTGAAATAGAAAACAGACATATACAGAAAATCAACAAAGTCAAAAATTTTAGTTGTAGGACATAGCACACATGAAATCACAAAGTCGGACAGTGTCAACAAAACAATTTATATCATCTGTTTTATATCTGATATATTTTGCTATTTGGTACTAGTTCAGTCACTGGTATAAATTTTTATTAATTACTTCATAATAAATATTTCTAATAAAAATGTGATTCCCTAGTTTTCCCACTAGTCTCATGTTGGCACCAGTCTCATATTTTCAGCCTTCCCACTTTGGACAGGCTGAGCTCTGAGCACCCATTTAACTCTAAAATTATAATGATTTGTCTGGCAATTATAATTACTTATAATTAGAGCAATGTCTTGCACACAGTTATTTCAATGGCTAGATGCACAATCATTCTGCACTATTAAATACAGAAATTTCAAAGAATATTGGTAACGCTGGGCACAGCCAAATATAAAACGAGTAAAATTTTTCATCATATAAAAAGTATATACATACCATTAGTTGTTTATTTGGCCAATACATGTGTAATTAACTCCTACTAAAGGAGGAGGCACCTGTGGCTACTCCATAAATACTGATGTTAAAACGATGAAAGTAATATCGCCTTACAGTATGTTGCCTAAGTCTAAACCAAATAAATCAATACATAAATGCTTAGAGAAAATCCAAAACCGGGGATAAATGTGATCTTCCCAATAAGCTGTTTTACAGTGACCCGCAGTTTACAGCAGGGTTTACGCTCGGTGCGTGAACATCATCTATGACATGAAAAATAATCCCACCCCCTCTGCTGGCAAACCCACAGCATCGCGGGGTGGTTGCCAGGTCGGATTTTTTCCCCTCTCCATCTTTCTCAGAGCATCAGGTATCTGACCATTGACATCATCTGGGCACCCGACCCGGTGATCCACCAGCCGGAGGGGTGCAGCGGCCGGGTTCACGGCCTCAGGCCGGAGGATCTGAGCGCGGAAGCCCGCGGAGCTCGGCCATTCCGCAGTTCGCCTCAAACCGCACATTTACTTAGGTTTTGTTTTTGCCAAACGCTTGCCACTTCCTTCTAAAGAAGACATTTCCATCACAAAATAATGACATAAAAATAAGCACAACGGGGAAAAAAGAGGTCAGCAGCGAAAGCACCTAAAGGCTGGGAACATCTGCTCTGCGGGAAGCGATCTCCACCTTCGAGAGAATCGCCCGAACAAGCCTCGGGCTCCTGCGCACGTTCGCGAGCGGGGCCCGCGGGCGGGCAGCTCCTTGCGTCCGGAGGGGCTCCAACCTCGCCGAAAACCACTCCTGGCCCGTTCTGCCCCGGGGAGCTCGGACCCGGACCCCGTCCGGGAGGGAGGCCGCAAGGGCCGGCGAGGCCCCGAGAGACCGCGTGCGCGCGTGGCGTGCACCTCCCGCCGCGCCTCCACCTCAGGGCGTCGCCACGGGAACCATGGGTTTGGCCTCCGGCCCGGTAGACCGGGGGCGGTGGGGGTGGGGGGCGCGGCCTGACCGCCGCCGGGAGGGGGGGGGGGCGGGAGGCCGCAGACTCTCACCGCGACGCTGAAGCCGCGACGAGCCGGTCCTCCGCCACCTCGGGTCGCACTTGGCTACGCGGAGGTCCGTCCCGGCACCCGTTCCCGCCGCCGCCGCCGCCCGCGAGCCCCGAGACGCTGCCGGGCCACTCCCGCAGCCCGTGCCCCTCCGCACCCGAGCGTGGAGGTGTCGGGCTCCGGCTGCGGGAGGCGGGAGATTTAAACCGCGCTGCCCTCGGCGTCTCGGTCTGGCGTCCGCGTTCTCGCCCTTTCGGGCTCTGCCCTGACCCCGCCGAGGCCCGGCTCTCGGTCCGTTTTTTGACGAACTCCGGGACCCATTCTGGTCTGTTTTTACCAAATTACAGGTGGTTAACAAACACCGAAACGGTCGGAACGTCAGAATTAAGGAACTGTGTGTGAGACCAATGAGGCATTCTCGGTTTCTTTCTCTAAGCCCAGCGCCCTCCGCCCGGGTCCCCTCCCTGCCACCTCCGAGTCCACACCGCACCCGCCAGGCCTTCCGGGGCCACCCCTACCCGGCCAGGGGCTTCGGAGCCTCAGGCATCCCTGAATCCTGGGGCGCTCCTCAGGACCAGTGCCCGCACGCGGTAACTGTTCACGTGCTGTATTTAACTCTTATCGTAAGGGTTTAAAGAGGATTAAGTTAACAGCTGTTAATAACTGACCTCAAATGCACATATACATAACCATAATTTGTGGTCATAAATGAGTCTTCAAGAGGAAAAGGCAAAATTTGAGCCTAAAAACTAAAGAATAAAAATAAGGGAATTGTTACTGGTGGAAGATAATTTAAATTCAAAGAATTTTCTTTTCAAAGGTGACTCAAAATATCTTATCACTTTACCAAAGCTTTCCAAAGTATGAATTACAACTGTGACACAGCCTACAAAGGAAAAAAGCTTACACTCCAGGTGATAACTGTAAGTCTGTAAGATCGTGAAAGATGGAGTGAGATTCTAGAATATTATTACAAAGTACTTACCTTAAAAACCTGAAAATGGTTTTAGAATAGGAAAAGGAAGAGGCTATGTATACTGGAGTTAACTTGGACTGAAAATAGTAAGAGGTCTTTTGGCCGGGATTCTAACCCTGAAATATATGGTGTTTCAAGGAATAGGTGAATACCTAAAATAATATGCAAAATTTTGGTATAGGTCTTTTAAAAGTATTTTTTGGGAAATGTAACCAAACCCAAGTTCCACTCTCCAAAGCACAGCAAAGCCAATCACTGAGACGTCATGTACAAAAGAAAAGGGTTTATTCTAGAGGCAGCCAAAGAAAAGACATAATAGGGCAAGCTTCAAATCTGCCACCTATAAGGGGAAGAGAAGTTTTTTATAACGACAGGGGTTCGGATTACATATATATTGATGAAAAGTGTGGTGAAAACTTATGGTTATTCCTGAGGAAAGATGGAGCATGCTTACTGAGCAAATGTGTAACATACAATCCTGTGCTCGTGGTGGAGACTTAAAATGAGGCAAAATTCAGCCCCTGCTGTCAGACATCTTAAGACAAGGAAAGGGACTATGGGTTTTCTCCAAGAAAGCCGGGATAAACTGGAGGGGCTCTTGGGCTCATTATCTAGGGTAAGGAAAATAGGGCCTTGCTGTTCATAGGCTGGAACCATATCAATGACTTCTAGCCTAGGTCTCCCTAATTAATTTGTCAACGGGGTCTGTAAACACACAACAGCTGATTAGGGAGAAACAGGTCTCTGAAAAACAAGTTTTAGTTTTCTGAATTTCAACCTCATTAACCCCATGGGGACAACCTCAGAAAGAGTCCACAGCTTTCCTGATTCTTCAAGTTCAGACCCTTAGAAAGGTAAGAATTAGCATTTGGCAGTAAGGATGACTGCTGTACTTCCTCAGATCTTTCCTGACTCACTCATGGTAAGTTTGGCATCCCTCCTAAGGACATATTTCTACTCTCAACAATTGTAATTATTTTTCTGCCTGTCTTCCTCACTGGATGTTGAGCTCCTCCAAAATAAAACGCCTATGCATTTTGGGAGCTTTACCTCTTAAACACAGAGCCTAATACATACTGCATTCTGAATGAGTTTATTCAATCAGTAAGTGAACAGAAGCAAAGACAGCTAACTGACAACTGATGGATACTGTATAAAATGTCTAAAAAGAGTTGAACACCTTTCTTCCCAAAGAATAAATTATTCTAATATGATAAGAAAATGACTTTCAGAATGTTACTATGCACATGTTAAGTTTCTTGGGGGTATTTTAGAAAATGCTTCTTCCAAAAGGATGAACTTTTGTTTTTTTAAATATTTTATTCGTCCATTTGACAGAGGGAGACAGCACAAGCAGGCAGAGCTGCAGAGGGAGAGAAGCAGGCTCCAGTGAGCTGGGAGCCCGATGAGGGGCTCCATGTGGGGCTTGATCCCCGGACCATGGGATCACCACTCACGTCAAAGGCAGAGGCCCAACTGACTGCAAGTGCCCTCGACAGGATGAAGTTTAACTCAAGAAGATACTAACCTTCAGCTCAATCTCAAGCAGAGAAAAGTCCTCCAAGAAATATACCAGAAGTTGTAGTGACTACGGTCAAGGCCTGTCGGTTTTGTTCACCTTTTGGAGAAAATTACTGGGAGATACACAATGTCTCCAAGCCACCATAAAATGAAGCATTTATACATAATTACATTCCCTTCACAGGTCACACAGAAAGGTGGGCAAGTGGTAGCAGAGTATAAGAATGGCTTCTGCAAACAAGGTCGAGCTACTGACACTCCTGGGCAGGAATCGGGTTTTCTTAATCAGGTATTTGATATATGTTTGTAGAATGAGTTAATGATCTTGTTAGCTGTTGGATTGATAAGAAAATACTTGGGGGCACCTGGGTGGCTCAGTCGTTAAGCGGCTGCCTTCGGCTCAGGTCATGATCCCAGGGTCCTAGGATCAAGCCCCACATTGGGCTCCCTGCTTGGCAGGAAGTCTGTTTCTCCCTCTCCCACTCCCCATGCTTGTGTTCCCTCTCTGTCAAATAAATAAATAAAATCTTTAAAAAAAATACTTAAATGCCTTGTACTAGTCCCTTAACATATAATGAGGCACCCAGAGTACTTAAAATTTAGTGTTTCATAAATAAGCTTTTTTAGGAAACAAAAGAATTAACACTATTAAAATGCTTTTATATGGGAGGATATAATTTCATCTGGAAGTGCAAATATTTATAGAAGTGTTAATTTAATTTTTTTTTTTTTAAGATTTTACTTATTGAGAGAGCACAAGCAGGGGGAGAGGCAGAGGGAGAGGGAGAAGGAAAAGGAGAAGCAGACTCCCCACTGAGCCAGGAGCCGGGCACGGGGCTCCACCCCAGGACCTGGACATCATGACCTAAGCCGAAGGCAGATGTTTAACCATGTGAGCCACGCAGGTGCCCCTATTTAATTTTCTATCAACAGGTTTATCCTAATATAAAGTGTTTTCCTCCAATGTAGGCTTCTACAGGTAAACTAGAAAAAACAATTAGATGACTTGGAATGTGGGGCTTCACAAATTTGGGACCCAGAGCAATAAGCAGCAATGATCTTTTGCACTATCAAGCAAAGCTCTTGTTAATCTACAAATAAAACTTCAATTGATATTAAAACACATATCATGAATTCCACACTTTTGTATTTTCTCTTATTAAAGACTAGGGATCTACTGAATCAGATGTCATGGAAATAGCTCCATTTCTTTAAGGTGTTCCACTTTCCTTTTAACCTGTGTGATCTTTTCAAGGAAGTCAGAAGTAACAGGTCCGTGGCAGTTAGAGAGGGTATGGAGAGCTATCTTCCCAGATGTCTACACTAGTACTTACATAGGGTAAGCTAAACATGCTCTCTACCATACAGCATTTTTGTTGATCCAGGTAAGGCTAGAATTAGAGACACTATTATTAGGATGATTTTTTTTAAAGATTTTATTTATTTATTTGACAGACAGAGATCACAAGTAGGCAGAGAAGCAGGCAGAGAGAGAAGCAGCAGCAGGATCCCTGCTAAGCAGAGAGCCCGATGTGGGGCTCGATCCCAGGACTCTGGGATCATGACGTGAGCTGAAGGCAGGGGCTTTAACCCACTGAGCCACCCAGGCGCCCCAGGATGATTTTTTAAAATGTGAAATGTTATAAACCTATGAGAAAAAGTATTTCCTCCCCCTAAAACCACCACTGAGCTGAATTTGGTATTAGTAATTCCCCAGCATGTTGTCTATACTTTTACTATCCATATAATTGTTTGATGTTGCTCACCTTCTCAGATTGTACCTAACAAAATCCTTTCTCTGTATCTCTAATTACTGAGGCATGTGTCCTATCTCCATCATTAATTGGCTATACTCCTTAATTGGCTATAGATATTTCTACAGTTACCTTTTCCTCATATATAATTCCCATATGAAAAGAAATGGGTCTTTAAAGAACACTGTATGTTATTATGTTAATACACTTAGTAGTACACTAAAATTGAAAATAATTTTAAACCCCAAAACATGCAAAGCTGAACATAACATTATGGTAATTTGGTAACAATGAATGTCACTTAGATTTATATATAACCTTTCTCTTAAGTAGGTGAAAACATCTTCAAACTTGTTCTTCACTTATAAAAATATCATTCTTATGACTGACTTAAGAATTGGCAGAATATATATGTAGTAGTTAAGAGCTTGAGCACTAAACTCAGATACATCCAAATTCAAATCCTGACTTATTTACTAGCTACATGAAATCCGGTCAAGTAACTTGACCCCTCTAACACATATGTTCCGCCTTTAAAATAAAGATCACTTCGTCATTTTAATGTCAAAGGATTGCTATGGCAGGATACAGGTGGATTTGGGTGTTTTTTTGGGTTTTTGTTTGTTTGCCATTTTAATAGACACTGCCAGAAAATAATTTACTTCTTCAGATCTGTGAATATCAGTGGATATTGTAACAAAGATAGCCTACCTAACCCTATTAAGCAACTCCCCTCAAAATCCTAAATTACATTAAAGACCTATCTAGCTTAAAATCAAAACCACAAGAAACTGGGACTCCTGGGTGGGTCATTTGGTTAAGTGTCTGCATTAGGCTTGGGTCCTGATCTTGGGATCAGGTCCTGCATCCGGCTCCCTGCTCAGTGGGGAGCCTGCTTCACCCTCAGCCTGCTGCTCTCCCTGCTTGTGCTCTCTCTGACAAACAAATAAATAAAATCTTAAAAAAAAAAAAAAGCAAACAGAAGAAACAGCAAGTGTTGGCAAGGATGTGGAGAAAAAGAAACCCTCTGCACGTTGTGAGAATGCAAACTTGTGCAGTTACTGTGGAAATGTTACATGGTATGGAGGTCCCTCAAAAAGTTCAAAATAGAACTACCCTAAAATTCAGTAATCACACTACTGGCATTTACCCCTAAAATACAAAAACCCTAATTCAAAGGGATACATGCACCCCTCTTTGTTGCAGCATTATTTACAACAGCCAAACTACGGAAACAGCCCAAGTGTGCATCAATAGATGAACCGATAAAGACGATGTGGCATATATACACACAATGGATTACTTAGCCATAAAAAATGAAATCTCACCATTTGCAACAACATGGATGGAAATAGAGAATAATGTTAAGTGAAATAAGTCAGAGAACGACAAGTTCTATATGATTTCACTCATGTGAATTTAAGAACACAACAAAGGGAAAAGACAAACCAAGAAACAGCCTTGTAACTGTACTGAACAAACTAACGGTTACCAGAGGGGTATGAGAAATAGGTGATAGGGATTAAGGAGCACACTTGCTATGATGAGCCCTGGGTGACGTAAGGAATCGTCCAATCACTATATTATGCAAGAGAAACTAATATCACACATTATGTTAACTATATCAGCATTTAAATGAATCTTAAAGGGGCACCTGGGTGGCTCAGTGTGTTAAAGCTTTGCCTTCGGCTTGAATCATGACCCCAGAGTCCTGGGATCGAGTCCTGCATCGGGTTCTCTGCTCAGCAGGGAGCCTGCTTCCTCCTCTCTGCCTACTTGTGATCTCTGTCTGTCAAATAAATTTTTAAAAAATCTTTAAATGAATCTTAAAAAGGAAAAAAAGATGAATTTAGTTATGTAACAAAATGCTAATTAACAGGTTTTTTAAATAGCTCAAACCCCCATCCTATACCTCTTCTTAGTGTTTGATACTATAAGTCTATGATAGTCTAAAACTCTCAGTATTAAAATAAAGTTCCTTTTATTAGCGGTTTCTCATTAGCAAAATTTGATTTTACCTTTTGAAACCTGATTCCAATTAGTGGCTTTTTAAGTAAAATAAATAATTGAATATTGCTTGCATATGCAGAGTCTCAAATGTTTTTTTTTTTTCCTTAAGTTATAGTATAAAAATTATTTCTCCTTATATTTGCTTTATATAAGCAAATGATTTTTCAAGATTAGAATACAGCAGGATTTTTGTGGAAAGTCTTCCCCCCCCCCCAAAGATTTTATTTATTTGACAAAGAGACAGTGAGAGAGGGAACACAAACATGGCGAGTGGAAGAGGGAGAAGCAGGCTTCCCACCAAGCAGGGAGCCGGATGTGGGACTCTATCCCAGGACCCTGGGATCATGACACGAGCCAAAGGCAGATGCTTAATGACTGAGCCACCCAGGCGCCCCTGTGAAAAGATTTTAATGTTATAATCAGAAATTCCCAGATAGTATTTGGTTTGCAGGGTTGCAGTTCAATTATGCAATTATGTGTATATAAATGTAAACTTTCATTTGTTCTTTTCCCAATAATGATAGGAAGCACTTTGATATATTATTATGCATCAATGACAACAGTTTCAAAATGGCCAATCGAAATTCAAAGCACAAAGCAAATATTGGTCATCTATGCATAGAAAATCTATTATGTTTTTTCTGCACTCTATGTAGAATTAAAAATCTTACGTAACTCAAGTTTCTACCCTAATAATCTCTAGGTAATTGTCACAGCCAGGTGACAAAGAAAGAGTTTCTTAAAACTTTGCTAGATGAGGTAAGAGCAAGTATCAACATGTTTAGGAATGTCAAAATTTATGGCAAGATAGCATGAATAAACTTGTACCAGTCAGCAGGTCCTGAGTACTGCACTGCCTTGTTCCTAACTTTGCCCAGTACTAGGAAAGTAGCCACACTCATTTCTCCACAAGAATCTCAGGAACAGATAAGTCTATGTAAAGCCCTTGTCTCTGCTTAACTAAAAAAGAGGAAAATGAACCACAGAAAGGGGGAAGATTCCTACTTTTGAGGAAAAGGTGGAGTATGGGGGTAGGACAGCAATATGTTGTAAGAGCACGGAGTCTTCTAGGCTTCAGTTGGCCTCTCATATTTTTCCTGTTTGAGGAGAAAGATCTAACCATCTGAGTTATACAAGAAGAGAAATCTGGCAGAGATTGATCCCAGACACTGGATCACTAATGTTACACCCATCATTCCAAGGGAGAATGCATGAACCAAGAATGCACCCTCCTTGCAATCAGGATTGAGAAATAAGTGAGGGACCAATACTTGACCAATACCACTTCCTTCTTTGTCTACTACATCTAATAAACAAGCCTCTTTACGTTTGCTTCAGCTACCTAGTGTATGCATACAACTGAAAAGCCTAGACTGGGTGAGTCAAGAAAAACATTTAGGTAACTCTGACAAAGGGTCATTCAGAAAACATTCAAAACAAGAATATAAATTCTTCTTTGTCCTATAAAACTTAGACTTCCAGACACTACAGATAGGATGAAATTTATACCAATCTGCACTAAGTGAGAAAAACACACTGGTATATTTTCTTGCTAACTTGATATTCACTTTTTTTTTTTTTTTTTTTTTTTTTTTTTAAGATTTATTGGAGAGAGAGCCAAGAGAGGGAGAGAAAGCACCAAGGGAGAGGGAAAAGCAGACTCTCTGCTGAGCGGAGAGCCTGATGCAGGGCTTTATCCTAAGACCCACCCCCCATGACCTGACACTTAACTGACTGAGCTACCCAGGCACCCCTGGTTTTTTGGCCTTTCTTTTAAGAAATGATATAGTAACTGTGGCTCTAACTCTTATGTGAAGATGAGGATCATATTCTAAGGATAGACGGAGCCTGGGTCCCTAAAAGTGTGGAAGGAAACCATTCTCTCAGCCCTGGTCTGCCTCTGGATTTCATCTTAGAGGAGAACTAAACTCCTAACTGGTTTAATCCACTGTTAATTTGGCTCTCAATTGTAGCCAAGTGTATGTATTACTTCCTAGAGCTCTGTGATAGGAACATTTTTATGAGATACACTGCATTACAGTCTGTAATGAGACCAACCTTATTCTCCATATATTAGAGGTTGAAGTGCTCTGCTTGAGGAATACCAATCCATTAAAGATGGAAGTCACACTTTAAGAAGATACTTTAAATATTTGTTATATAACATATGCATTAAGATAAATGCTAATGATTTAAAATTTATAGAATGTTTATTATCTAATACTGACTGGAAGGTTTTATCTAAAGATTCTATTCTATGCAAGGAAAGGCTGGGGAGAAAGATTCCTGGTTACCATGAAATCTGTATGCAATTTCTAAAGGATTCTAACATTATCTTTAATACAAAGGATTCTAATAAGTCTTTAATACATATCTAACATATCTTTAATACTTCACTTAAAATATGTCAACAAACTCTTAATTGGCAGCATCTACATGTTTTAATGTTCTGAATACCCACAAAGTCTTATTATAGTTAGACATCACTTATCTTACCTAAAACAAATTGTATTTCTAATTTTTTCTCTATTAGAATTTATTTCCTTAAGATACTTTTTTTAAACAGCTAACATTGGAAAACTTAAGTTTCCCAACAGAAATAAAATCTCTATTTTACTGGGAAATTACTCTATTTTTAATATATGCTTTTACCGCATTTCAAAAGCAAATGTTACTTCAAAGCAATACCTGTGAAAGGAAATTAAAAAACTCTGTTTAGCTTTAAGAGTTATGGCAGAGAGGGCAGGTCACGTTTTATATTTTAACAACACAAACTATTGTATAATAAATACAAAATAAAGAAAAAGACAGTGATCGCTATTATCAAGGGTGAAAACATTGTATAAACTTAAAGAGGCTGCTTTCTGAACCATCACTGATGTAATATGAGGCTTCTTTATCAATTTCATATACAGAAACAATCTCTGTAGTCAAATTTATCATTCATGTTCATGCCCCCACATGAGAAGTAGTAGGTGAATATCTGTAGGAATACAGTTTATTGTCTGCTCCTCCACTCAGAAGTAACTGTGTAAAGGAGAGAAAAAAATATGTAAGTAAACGTAATTATTTCATATGATAGTTAAACATAGTTAAATACTGATGATTCTGATTACAGAAGGAATTATGGATGAGTAGTATACTCGCATTTAGAGTAATACTTAAATGGACCAATTACATCAATTTTCACTACCATATTATAATACACTATATTAAAACTTTAAAAGTGATAATTTAAATTCGGTTGAGGCATGATATGCTATTGTACTTTCTATGAGGTATTTGTTAAGAAATGTAATAAAATTTAAAAGTTTTAAGGGTGATATAGTTTTACCTATTTAATAAAGTTTTATAGGAGAGTATCTTAACTGTTTGCAGGTAAATGGATATTATAACTTATTCAAGCAGCCCTAGGACCTGTATTTGGAAAGAATTCTTCAACAATAACAGCTAATATATATAAATGTATCTTATATATTTATATATAAAAATGAGTAAACTGTAATTCTTTAAGCACATTTTATAGTCTAGACTTATTCTGCAAGATTTTTTTTAAGTGGGAAATACTTAGAACTAATTGGTTTAATGGAGCAAATTTATGGACTTAAAACATTTCATTAAAATACTTGAGAAAAAAACTGCTTCAAAATTTTCAAATTTTACTACTAATTATAAAGAACAGATTTGTTTCTTCTTTGAATGAGATGTGAGATTTTTACGAATAATATTAAGGGAAACTTAGAATACAGAATTATAATTATCAGCCACATTGAAATTAGTAACTCCTTAAATACACAAACCAGATTCTCTATTTTTCCTCTTTACCAAATAACTAGTAAATTCTTACCCCTGTGTCTGTCCAGTCTACACTCAGAACTTTGTCTTCATGAGCAGCCAGATCATAGAGAGGAGCCTTACAACTAAAAGATCAAAGTACTACCATGTTATATGCATTTTACAACATTAAAAAACATTTATGACTAATTGTAATTTTTCTGAAAACTTTACAGACTTTATCATCCTTGCCCCAATAACCAGTTAATCCCAAGATCCTGAGTATTTATTTGACAATCTCTCCTGATTTTCCCCTATCATTAGCAGAATACAGAGATTTACTACAACAAATATTCAGGAAAAATGCTATTTATTTATAAATATTCATTATCAGACATTTTCACACTTCCTTGATTAATTTTCTTTTATCCTCAAATCATGGCTTTATATATCCTTTGTCCATCCATATATATGCTGATAACTCTGAAGTTTATATCTTTAGCCCAAACTTCTGCCCTGATTTTGATATGCATATCCAATGCCCATCATCTGTATGTCTCATGGACACTATAAATTTAAAACAACCAAAACTCTTGATTTTTCCCTCATAAATTTGTTTCTCTACTCTTTTCCATCACAGTAAGTTGTATTAGTAATGACCCAATTGCTCAGGCAGAAAATAATGGACATTATCCCTTGATTCCTATCACCATAGTATGTCCATGAGCCAATACTGTCAAAGAACTGTCTTTAAAATATACCTAGAATCCAACCTAGAACCCCTCTGCTTCCATTCTTCCAACCTCTTTAGAGCACCCACAAAGCCTTCCCCATTATACTTAGAATGGAACTCAAATTCCTTACCATGGCCCATAGGGTCCTGCTCAGTATAACCACTACCTACTTCATCTCCTGCCACTCTTCTTGCTTACTCCATTCTATCAACACTGGCCCTCTTGCTATTTTGCCAACATGCCCCAAATTTCCACACTTTTTTTTTTTTTGAAGATTTTTATTTATTTGACAGAGAGAGACACAGTGAGAGAGGGAACGTAAGCAGGGGGAGTGGGAGAGGGAGAGCAGGCTTCCTGCTGAACAGGGAGCCTGATGAGGGGCTCGACCCCACAACCCTGGGATCATGATCTGAGCCAAAGGCAAACGCTTAACAATGCCACCCAGGCACCCCAAGATTTTCCATACCTTATCTGGTATTCCCTCTAACCATGATTTGCAGCTATTACCTTCCCATTGTTTAGTTCACTGGAAAATAACTTTCAAGAAGACCTATTCCTAAAGAAGTATCCCTTTACTCTGATTTATTTTCTTCACAGCACTTACTACTATTATCAGAAACTGTATGCTAATTGCTACATAAAGTATCCAACTAAAATTTAATGTAAACAGCCTTATAGATGTTAACAAATCATGCAGCACAAGGTAGTGTAAGGATGTCAGAATACTGATTTAGGCAAACAACAAACATGTATTTGATTACTGTCTCTCCATTCTACTTCTAAAAATATGTAAGTAAACTGTATATGCATTTCATTGGGGGTACTCTCTACATATAACAGTATCAAAAAAGAAACTAATGTCTACTTATCTTTTAAATTATGTATTTTTTACTTAATTTTTTATTACCATATGATTTATTATTTGATTATAGTTCTATTTATTCAGAGACCACTGGCCTTCTATATCATATTTATATTAATGTTCAAGATAATCTTTTTCAGGGATACCTGGGTGGCTCAGTGGGTTAAGCCTCTCCTTTTGGCTCAGGTCACATCTCAGGGTCCTGGGCTCAAGCCCCACATCGGGCTCTCTGCTCAGTGGGGAGCCTGCTTCCTCCCTCTCTCTCTGCCTGCCT
Organism: Lontra canadensis; assembly: GCF_010015895.1. Taxonomy (NCBI): domain Eukaryota; kingdom Metazoa; phylum Chordata; class Mammalia; order Carnivora; family Mustelidae; genus Lontra; species Lontra canadensis. The sequence continues at coordinate 11,546,296 of NW_022631012.1, read as the reverse complement.
CTCTGCCTACTTGTGATCTCTGTCAAATAAATAAATAAAATCTTTAAAAAAAAAAGATAATCTTTTTCAGAATGCAAAAAACAACCTATCAACATGAAGAAAATCCCTTTGAGGGGCGCCTAGGTGGCTCAGTTGTTAAGCATCTGCCTTCGGCTCGGGTCCCAGGGTCCTGGGATTGAGTCCCATGTTGGGCTCCCCGCTCAGAGGTAAGTCTGCTTCTCCCTCTCCCACTCCCCTGCTTCTGTTCCCTCTGTCTCTGTCTCTCTCTCTCTCTCAAATAAATAAAAAGCCTTTAAAAGAAAGAAAGAAAGAAAATCCCTTTGACTCTGGCTTTTCTTTCTGATACCAATATTTATCAACTCAGGTCATATAACCAAAAACCTTTCTTTTACCCTTCTGCTTCTGGATAATCTTTTCAGCATTCATTTCATTTTCTTTGTATATAATAGGTAATCAATGTTATTTTCTTTGTAGATTATAAATAGGATTTACCTTCTTGTATCCCACAGTTTGACAATGTTATCTAAAGAACCTGAAATCAGCTGCTGCTCATGGGTAGGAGACCACTTTAATGATGTGACCCAGCCTGTATGTGAGGTTAGGGACAGCGACACCAAAGAACCATCTGAACAAAATAAAAAAGATAATAATTATTGAATTTTAGAAGAGAAGTAGGCAGAACCCAAAACAGTGTTTGTAGAAAATTATCTTTTTATGCACATCTCTAGTGTGAGGAGAAACATGTTATTTACACACATTCTCCACCAGTGATCTACAGAACTCACCTTTAGTTCGAGGATCCCACAGTCTGATATGTCTATCTGTGCTTCCAGATGCTAAACGTTTACAAAGTGGAGAATAGGATATACAATTAAACACTTTATTTCCTGTCTGAAAAACAAAGAGGAAAGAACATTTAACCATGGTAGGCTAGAAATAACCATCTTTAGAAGCTCAAAGTTTAACAGAGAATCACTGAATTTATGTCTTACCAAAGTTGACTTAAGACTGCCAGACTCTACATCCCACACCTTAATTGTGTGGTCCCAAGATGCACTGCAGATTTCTTCAGCATCTGACCACAGAACTGAAGAAATTGCTTCCTTATGGCCAGAGAGGGTCACTATGGGAGTCTAGAAATAAAAGATACCCAAGAGGAAAAGCATTTTCAGTTTAGAATAATTGAAACAATAATAGTTATTTACTTGTGAAGCCCATATGTCAGATGCTTTAGCCTTCATATCCTGCCTTATTCTTTACGACAATCCACCAAAACAGGTAAGTGTTTTGTTTTTTTAAGATTTTATTTATTTATTTGACAGAGAGAGATCACAAGTAGGCAGAGAGGCAGGCAGAGAGAGAGGAGGAAGCAGGCTCCCTGCTGAGCACAAAGCCGGATGCAGGCCTTGATCCCAGAACTCTGGGATCATGGCCTGAGCCAAAGGCAGAGGCTTTAACCCACTGAGCCACCCAGACGCCCCCAGGTACATATTTTTATTTTACAGATGAAGACACTGAAGTGGAGAAAGAGAACTTGCTCAAGGTCATACAGCTTATACATGGCAGATTTAAGTTTGAACCCAAATATTACTCCCAAGTTTGTAGTCCTTCCTCTATATCCTGATGCTTTCTCATCTGTTCTGCTTTTTACTTTGAAAAGTATTAATATTAACCCTAACTTAATTCTCTCCTATGGACGTGTCATAGGTAGAAGTCAGCTGAAAAAGCTCTGGGGTCAGAGAGATCTATGTTTGAGTCAAGGTGCTGCCATTTTTTCCCTCACTCCTCCAGGTAAATGAATCTCAATAGGTTATTCTCACCCTTTCCTCAACACCTATTATCCACTCTATAAATAATGCTCATGGTTTATTTATTAGTACTCCAAAATCTCTAATGTTTTTCTCAAATTAAAATCCCCAAACTAGGTGCTATGTCTATCTTAAATATAAGGAACACATGAAGGAGAGAGGAAAAGATTTCTGAAAAGGGAGACAGTTAATCTACTTTTATAACTTTGTTATATTTAAACTCCTTAAATATTATCATCTCATCTGTAATGTGAGGGGCTTTTATCAGAGATCAGCAAAGTTTCTCATAAAGGTCCAGAGAGTATTTTAGCCTCTCTAGTCTCTGTTGTATGTTCTTCTTTTTTAAACCCCTTAAAAATATAAAAATCACTCTTAGCTCTTAGTGCAAAAATACTTACCCTCGTTAGTCCCAACTGCTCTGTTTTCTGTTTCTTTCTTGGTCGATTTGTGGATTCCTCCATTTCATCTTCTTCATCTGTAGGAACTGTATCACAGAGAATTAGATTTGATATATGAAAAATTTATGGTAAATATTAATTGCAAAGTTTGATTGATTGATTGATTGATCAAGAGTTGGATGCTCTACCACCTTACCCAGCCAGGCACCCCCTGATTATCAACAGTCTTAAAAGATTTCTTATTTTCTGGGTATATGTTTTCTCCATGTTATCTCAACTGGTTAGGGAATGGATATTCCTCCTTATTCTGGTTAATAGAAGTTTATATGTAAAAACAATACCCAGGGGGCGCCTGGGTGGCTCAGTGGGTTAAGCCTCTGCCTTCGACTCAGGTCATGATCTCGGGGTCCTGGGATCGAGCCCCGCATTGGGCTCTCTGCTTGGCAGGGAGCCTGCTTCCTCCTCTCTCTTTCTCTGCCTGCCTCTCTGCCTACTTGTGATCTCTGTCTGTCAAATAAATAAATAAAATCTTTAAAAACAAACAAACAAACAAAACAAAACAAAACCAAAAAAAAACCAATACCCAGGTTGGGTTATCAATCTTTCAAAAGGAGAAAGCAAAAAACAGAGTACACTAAAATCCTAAAGTCTAACCAGTCTGATATTTTGCTATGTCTTTAAGATCATCATTATGAATATTCACTTTACCATATCTATGAAATACTGCTTACTATTAGTTGTAGGATAGTTTGCTCAAATTGCATTTGTATTATGAAGGAATGGCAAGGTTAAACAAACACATTAAAAGGAGATACAATCAAGTCATGTTTATTTTTCATGACTATTTCCCTTTTCTAACAATGAATTAAAAGTATTTCAGACAGTAAAATATTCCATGAAAGGAAAAATTATCCTAATAAACAATTTTCTGCCTCAAAACTGTTTGCTTTAAGGGGCGCCTGGGTGGCTCAGTCCGTTAAGTGTTCAACTCCTGATTTTGGATCAGGTCATGATCTCAGAGCTTCAGGCTCCGCACCTGCCAGGAAGTCTGCTTGAGATTCTCTCTCTCTCCCTCTGCCCTGGCCCCCATTACTGTGCACTCTCTCTCTCTTTCTAAAATAAACCTTAAAAAAAAAAAAGAAACTGTTTGCTTTAAGCATTACTGGGAAATCTTCTGAAATGACTTCCATGTTTCCCGCCACCTGACACTGCTCAAGCTTTTCTTGATTCCCTCAACTCTACTTTGTGAACTGTATTTCGGGTATTATACCATAATACAGCGATTCCCTCAGAAGTAACGGCGATTTTGCTCTGTTTACCTGTTTAAATAATTCTAGACTATTAGTTCTTTTTCATTTAAATATCTGTGGGTCTTCCCCTTCTTTCCTCCTCATTATTGTCAAGGCACCTTCCTCTAAGACTCCTCCCTCCTCCAACTCTTTCTCCTCTAATTGTTCCTTCTATGTTTTCAAAGTTAAAAAATTGTTTGGTAAAACTGCATTCAAAATTTTTTTAAGTAAATCAGCTTAACTTTCTTAAAAGTTTAAATTTCTTAAAAGAAATTTCTCTAATATTGGAGTCTATCAAAATGACTTGGAAGGTATTTCAATTGCCAGGTTCCAGAATACGAGAACTCTGAGAACTAAGGCAGTTATGTCCTACTGTATCAATCATGTTGTTGGTTACTTGCAGCAATTCAGTGACTTGGTTCAATAAGTAAGAGGGTGGTAGACAGAAACACAATTTTAAATGTGTTTAAAGAAGTATATTAATTTTTCTCTACATGCTCCTTTATCTGTATCCTCAAAAGCTCGGGTCCATGTTTATGGAAAAATCTGTGTTAAATTGTCTTTCACTGAAATTCCTGAAACTCCATTAACAAGTCAAAGTACAACAAGTATTTACCTGTAGACCAGATCTTTAGCATCTTATCCCAGGAGCCACTGCAAAACTAAAAAGATATATATAAAGAGAAAAAGAGTATGTAACATAATCTACCATATTATTTGCCTTCTTTTTCTATTTATAACTTAAAAAACCTTTACTTTGTTCTTAAGTCCTTTACTATTATGGTATCATCTACACGGCTTCCTAGTCTCCTCAAAGTTGTATCCTCAATCTCCTGGCAACGGAAGGAGCTGCCGTTGTTACATGGCCCTGCACCCTGGCTATGGTGCTTAGACTGAGGTGGGCAGCTGGTCTACACTGTGCACACATGTCCCTTCTTCCTTTGGGACCTTTTTTGGAGAACTTGTGTTCCAGAGAGTTGAAGTTAGTCTTTTTTCAGGGACAGATGGTATAGGATGTAAAACCTAGGAATACTGAAAGCCAGGTTTTACTGCCACATGGAAAAAGCCGGTTTGAGGTGAAAGAGAATAAAGTCAACTTAGGGAGATAGGGTTGGGAGGAAATATTGGCCACATTCAAGCTCAACTCCTTTGGTTCCTAAGACCCAAATGCTGGTGATGTGATTGTTCACTTCTTTGTGGATCTCATAATCTTTTAAGCTGAAAAATATTCAAGATGAGTTTCTATCTCTTATGGGCAAGAGATAGGATATGACTAATTCATTCAGGTTTTGACTTGACAATATGTAAACCTTCTTCATGGCTCAATATGAATAATCATAAATCTTTACCTCGAATGCATGAAATGTCCTATGTTATGCTAACTAGCAAAGAAACAGCGAAGAAACATTCCTCAATCCAAAATTTTCAATGTGCTTTAGGGAACTTTCAAATGGCAAGAGAATTTGTAACCTTTCCAAAGTCATACAGTGTTGCACTCAGGCTTGTTTCCTTTTAACTAACTTGGACCATTTTGTCATGATAGAGTAAATCAGCAATACTAGTAAAACCACCTCTATTAACACCAACCTTAACGTACACTAAGGCTTAGATGATCAACTAGACATTTTCAATTGATGACAGCACTGAGACGCTCGAAGACTGAAAGTGTCAATCACTATGATTAAAGAAAGTTACACTGCTTGTTTACCTGATTTCATAAAATTTCTGCAGTTTATATAAAGTCTAAACTAGAGAAACCCAGACTGAGGAAGTAAATCTTTATATCTCTTAAGATTATTTACTTTGGGTTCAAAATCATATTTGCTAATTATCAACTATTATGAAAGTAGGACTATCACAATGAATACATGAAGAAAAAAATTTCTGCATAAGAAGCTCAAACTTTAATTCAACAGTACTAGTACTAGTACCACTAGTACAACACTCTAGCTACTTACTTTGGTTCCCGTGCTATCAACAGCTATAGAATCCACACTTCCGGCATGACCTCTGCAGCAGTGCACGGCTTTCACCTTGTTTCTCTCCACATTCCACTCCCATAAGAGAATCGTCTGATCCATAGAGGCACTCAGTAGTAGGCAAGACAAACTATCTGAAGAAAGGAGAAGAGAAGAATAAGGACAAATTAGTACAAAAATTTAAAATACATTGTTTTCTGAAACTGAAGAATTTAATTTTTTGTTGTTGAGAAAGATATTAGCCATCTTTGAAAAAGAAGTAACATGGTATAAAAGGATGATCCTTCAAAAATACTATAAAATAGGAGTTTAATACAGTATTAACTTGAAAGTATATTTTATCTGTTGTAAGTCAGTAAGGATTTAACTCTACCACTTACAAATTTTCTTACATAATCTTTTTCTTCTTGAACATTATATTTTCGAAAGGCCTCACAAAAACTGAGGCATGAGGCACTTCCAACACCATCTCCATTCTGCCCCAGCACTGAAAATGGCTTATTTCTAATTTCCTATGCAGGATTCCTTTCAGTTTAGGCAAAGAGTCCTAACCTTTTTTCACCCAGGCCACATCTTTTACAACGTCTGTATGTCCCACAATTGTCATTATTGACTTTCCTTCCAAGGACCAGATCCGAGAAGTCTTATCATAAGAACCAGTCAAGATCCTATGAAGAGAAAAAAAATCCCATAAAATACAAAAAGCAGCTTTTTCAAAACCTGCAATCAAGTATATTTCTAAAGTAATGACAAAGTAAACCTTCAGGATTATACTTAATTATCTTTTTAGCGTGAAGACTAAGATTTCAAAACGCACCCGAATAGATTAGAAGAGGTTATGTTCGACTTTTCATGACCTCTTAAAAATAAAAATGTAACTGAAAAACCCTAGATTTCATTTTCATTACTGTTGTAAACACTATAACTCCCAGGGAACTTACTTATAAAGCCTAACAGTCCTTTGTACTTAACCAGTGAAAACTTTTTAATAGAAAAACAGCAAAATCATCTAAAGTAAAAGTAAAACCAGTAAAAAAAATCTCTTGGGAAACAACTCCAGGAAGATATTCTTTGAAGGAAGTAAGCTTGTACTGTGATTCACTCACCAAGGTGCTTTTCTACAAGTATGGCCAGTGAGGGTTTGCCATCCATACCTGCTCGAATCTAGTCTGCCCTTTTTAGTCCCAAAATAACATGATCTGCAACTTCATGGTAATCGGCTAGGAGATTTGTGGCTATAAAAGTTCTTTTCTCCTTCTGTGAAACAAATTATATCTTTGGTCTAATAAGCAACACACTCAAATAAAACAAATACCCTAAGACACTTGACTTACCCAATATACTGACAAGTGTCACTACAACATCTTGAGACAGAACAGAAAACCTATTAATAGATATGTTTCTTCTTAAATAAACTGAACGGAAAGATCTTCACCAGGGTCATCAAGACATGTATCACAAAATTACTTTTACAAAGAACATAGTCAATGGGAGAAGAATATTCACATAGTACACTTAAAAAGACTGAGGGAGGTGGCATGGATAGAACATTCATACGGCAGTACCATTCCTCTGCCCCTTGGACGGAACTGATCCAGTCATCATGGAACATGCATTGCTCCGGCTGAGGAGCAGTGTACTTCTCCACATATTCCAGTTCCACAACCTCTTCCTAGTCACAGAGAAATAACCAGAAATCAATTGGGCAGTACAGTTTTAAAATCGTACACTATGAAAATAAAAGACTCCCAGTTTAACAGGTCTCCTTTCATGTCCGTCCCCCCATAACTCCAAAAATTTGGAGCCATGCGAAGGTGAAAAACTTTATCTGACCTAAAAGTACTATTAAAAACATTAATGACCCTGGAAAATTTATGCCAGAAGTGCAGGGTAGGTGGAGCGGAGAATATAAGAAACTTTCAAAAATAAAATCAAAATCATAAAAGCATTCTGTTTAATGAGGATGACGGGTAAGATCTGGATATGGACAGTAGTGATGCATGCATGTTACTATGAATGTACATAATGCCACTGAATTATACACTTAAAGATGGTTAAAATGATCAATTGTAATTTTATCACAGTTCTAAAACCTGCCTAAAAGTATAAAAGCAATTATAAATTATAAAAGCAATAGTAAGGGAACTTTAAAAATTAGAGGAAGGGGGAACCACTCTAAATCCCAATAACCTAACCCATAAGTTTTTATATGTACACAATCATTTTGTACACCTTTATTAGCAGTAAACATGTATTTGCTATTCCCTTTCTTGACAATTCTTCCATAAGTATGAAAGTTCCTTCCCATATTGGTTCACCTGCATTTCCTAATACACCTTCAGATGAGGGGATTTCAAAACTGAATACACAAAACTGAATACACAAAAACTAAAGTTCAAATTCCTAGGAAAAAAACAATAATCAAAAAAATTTTTGGTTGCTAAAAAGACACAGGTGATTCTAAAAGCTTTCCACATTATCTGAAAATACTGGACATAAAATACAGCAGGTAAACATTTGAACTTACTGAGGAGATGTTTTCCAGTTCCATGTGTTTGAGCAAGGGCATTCGCAGAAACTGACCCTTGATAAGGAAATCGAACTCCACATGTTTGTGGAACTCTAAAGAAAATGCATAACAAAGTATGAAGTAACATCAGCAGAGGTATATGTGAAACCCCCAAACAAACAGGTACCTTTTATCCCAGTGTGGCCTCTGAGTGACTCCAGAATTTCTCTATGGCATAATCAGGCCATGTATTCCAATATGCTATGTGATTTTTAAGAACAGAGTACTTTCTTCTAACAGTATAATTTTTTATTGGTGGTGTTGGTATAATTACCTCTATTTAAAAAACCTTTTTATTCTATGGATAATTCCAAATATATACAAAAGTAGGAATAATGTTATGAAACCTCATCTCTATCACATATTATGACAATTACCAACTCATGGGCAATCATCTATATACCTCACTCCACTCCTCTGCTGATTTATTTTAAAATCAAACCCTTGCAATGCTATCATTTTATCTGTAAATACTTTAGTTTGTATTTCTAAAATATAGGGACTTAAAAAAATAGTGGCAATGTTAAAAAATGTAATCATTAGCCAATGTTCATGCTTCGTTTCATGAATGTCTTTTTACAGCGAGTTTTTTAGAATCAGCATTCAAAGTCCACACATTATATTTGATTAATATGTCTTATTTAATCTTTAACATTTTTTCCTCCTCCTTTTTATCCCTTGGCATTTATTTGTAAAAGAAACTAGGCCATCTGTCTTCATTCTGGATTTGATTACATCTCCATGGTATCCATTAGCATGTTTCCTCTACCACCTACATGTCCGGTACACCAGGCAGACCTAAACATTTGATTAGATTTCAGGTTTGCTTTTTTTGGGGGGTAAGAATATTTACACACAGTATTATGTGTCTCCTATCGCATCACATCGGGACGTGTATTATCTTGATAGATCTCTTTCTGTGATGTGAAAAATCTGTATCTGAGCTCTGATAATGTCCCTCTTATCCCATCCATCATAATATTCTGTCAGTCTTTTAACTAATTAATAGTTTTATCAGTTATTGATAATCACTACTTAAACCCATTATTTCACTTGGAGTTACAAAATGCTAAAAATTCTTCATTTCTACTGCACTTATTAGCTAGGATACTTCTGAAAGAACTCTCATCGATTATTTGGATTGTTACTTTTTAAAAATCTGAAATCTGAATCATTTGCGTCTTCAACTCAAGAGCAATGACTTTATCACTTAATTTATTAAAAAAGAAACCAATGTTCATTCTACAAATTTAGAAAAATATGCAACTGTTTGGGCAACAACAAACATCCATATACTGGTAATGCAAAGCATCTATTCCAAGAATAATCCTTCTTCTTCTTCTTCTTTTTTTTTTAAGATTTTATTTATTTATTTGACAGACAGAGAACACAAGTAGGCAGAGAGGCAGGCAGAGAGAGAGAGGAAGAAGCAGGCTCCCCGCCGAGCAGAGAGCCCGATGCGGGGCCCGATCCCAGGACCCAAGGACCACGACCCAAGCCGAAGGCAGAGGCTTTAACCCACTGAGCCACTCAGGTGCCCCTTCTTCTTCTTCTTTTTTTTTTTTAAAGAGAGAAAGTGCGAGTTGGTGGGGAGAGGTAGAAGGAGAGAGAATACCAAGCAGGTTCCACACCCAGCAAGGAGCCCAACACAGGACTCAATCTCATGACCCTGAGATCATGACCCTAGCTGAAATCAAGAATTAGAGGCTTAGCCAATTGAGCCACCCAAGTGCCCCTATTATGAGAATTATTCTTATTATAGTTGAGATATTTTTTCAATAAGAATATATGATAGTCTGGTAATTTAGAAGTAACTATATATCAAAATCTCTGTACATCAACAGATGGAAGTAAAGACAAAGACCAATGGGAAATGTTACATGAATAGCTCTGAATGAAAAACAACAGCTTGCTAGTAATGAAAACATTGCAGACCTTGCCACATGCCCCACCAAAAAAAAAAAAAAGTTGTTCAAAAACATCTCAGGAATGCCTGGCTGCTTGGGTTGGAAGACCATGAGACTTTTGTTCTAGGCGTCATGAATTCAAGACCCACACTGGGTGTAGAGATTACTAAAAAGAAACGAAAAGGAAAGGAAAACAAAACAAAACAAAACAAAACATCATCTCACACTTAACAAAAAAAATTATGGGACTATTTGAAGATGGAGAAGGGGAAAAATCAGGCATTAGTTTATAACTCTCACCTCTCCATTCCTCCAGCTAGGGTAGAATCAAAAGAACGCTGAAGTATCATAAACATCTGTTTAAAAATATGCTTGCTTTGGGGCGCCTGGGTGGCTCAGTAGGTTAAGTGTCTGCCTTCGGCTCAGGTCATGATCCTAGAGTCCCAGGATCGAGACCGGCATCAGGCTCCCCCCCTCAGCGGGAGTATGCTTCTCCCTCTGCCTCTCAACCCACTTGTTCTCTCCCTCCCTCAAATAAGTAAATAAAATCTTTAAAAAAATAAAATAAAAACAAAAGTTGTCAATGACATCACCATTTGGAAGCAAGAATATTTTTATTTTTTTAAAGTTTATTTTATATTTTTAAAGATTTTATTTATTTGGCAGAGATATTGAGAGAGCGAGAGAGAGAGTGAGAGAGCGAGAGAGCATGCACAAGGAGGGGGAGTGAAGAGGGAGGAGCAGATTCCCTGCTGAGCAGGGAGGTGGAGGTGGGGCTCCATCCCAGGGCTGGATCATGACTGGGGCTGAAGGCAAACATTCAAACAACTGAGCTACGCAGGTGCTCAGACAAGTTTTATTTTTAAAGATCATGCTTTATGTTATTCTCAATTTTTCTGTTTAAGTCTTCTATTTTATGTATGGTTTCATCAATTTTTTAAAAAGTCTGATTATAGAAAATGTCAAACATAAGCAAAAGAAGAGAATAATAAACCTTCACATACCTCTCACCCAATTTCAACAATTATCAACCCATGACCAATCTTGTTTCATCAATATTTTTGCATACTTTGTTCATATTAATTTTATGGGCTAATAATTTATTTTCACACGACAGCATATATTTAATATTTATATCTTTTAAATGTTTTACTTGATACCCTTTGTAAATCTTTACCCATTAATTTTTCAATGAATTCTAAATACTTGAAAAAAATACCAGTATTAATATTGGCATCTGTTATTACACAAAATACTCAAATAGTGACATTGTCATTTTGCTTTGTATAAGCATAGCTCTTAAGTAAGACCCAAGCACCTGGATGCTTATTCTATGTCTACCCATCCAAGCCCTTCCTAGCACAATCACAATGTCATAACTATTACACTAAAATATTATTCCCAAATCTCAATCACCATATTGCCTTAAAAACAAATTAAACTGAAATAATTTTTTCCAAAAACTTCTATTTCAAAGCACTTGAAAAAGCATCATGCAGCAGGGAAACCCATGTTACAGTTTATAACTTTTACCATTACAAAATGCATACAGTATCATAAAATAAGGCCAAAAAAGGAGGAAATAAAATAAAAATGTGATATATTTTAGTGTAGCTTGTGGCACTGCACCCTCTCCTAACTTCTCAAAGTCTTTATACCCACCATTTTTGGCCTCCAGCAATTTATTGATGATGTTACTAAGGTCAGCAATTTCAGAGGCTGCAGGAATTGAGAAGGGAACATCATCTACCGCGTATCTATAAAAAGGAAATGATACGTCAACGTCAAACTACAGATATTTTAACAAATGTGCATTTATTCATTCAACAAGTATTTAATGGTATCTAATACATGCCAGACATTTTGCTAAATGGGGTTAACAAAAATAAATTAGGACATGATCTCTGTTCTCAGAAAGGGTCAGAGTCTGGTAATCAAAATACAAAAAAGTACATAAGAACAATGTCATAAGTGATATACAGAATGGGAGAACAAAGAAGCTGTAGGTCATTTCAACCAAAGGATAAAAAAACAGGGTATAAAAGAATGCACAAGGAAGATCACTCTTAAGTTACATCTGTAAAGTGACTTTGTCAGTAACAGAGGTAGACAGAAGGGGTGCAGAAAAGCAGGAAGAGCAGTAATCAATAGCTAACAGTTACTAAACTGCCAACCCAGCCTATTTCACAAAGTGTGATTTTGCTCCAGACAGTGACCAAAGGTAAGGTTAAGGAGATGTGCACAGAATGGTTAATCCAGCATGTGAAATAAGTTTTACTTCTTTCTCTAGGCAGTGAGGTACCACTGTAGTAGTCCTAATTAAAGAATAATATCATTGGAATTTTGTTTCATTAGCTCTTCCTGGCAGCACTGCTGAGATTGGATTAGAGGAATACACACCAAGGGTCAAATTACAAAACTATTCTAAGAGAGAATGGGAGAAAATATGTGCAAATCATGTTTCTGATAAAGAACTTTTATATGGAATATATAAAGTACACTTACAACTCAGTAATAAAAAGACAACACAATTTAAAAAACAGGCAAAGAATTAAAATAGACATTTATCCAAAGAAGATAGACAAATGGCCAACAGGCACATGAAAACGATGCTCCACATCATTATTCATCAAGGAAATGTAAATCAAAATATACAATATCAGTTTGCAGTCACTATAATAACTATAATAAAAAAAGAACGAAGTGTTAGTGAGGAAGTGGTGAAATTCAAACCTTTATTCATTAGTGATGGGAATGTAAAATAGTATAGTTCCTTTGAGAAAACCTGGCAGTTCCTCAAAAAGTTAAACATGGAGCTACCATTTAATCAGCAACTCCACTTCTACGTCTATACCCGAGAGAGATGAAAATATATGACCACACAATATCTTGTACACAGGGGCGCCTGGGTGGCTCAGTTGGTTAAGCAACAGACTCTTGGTTACAGCTCAGGTCATTATCTCAGGTCATGAGATCAAGCCCCATGTTAGGCTCCAGGCCTAGCTCAGAGTCTGCTAAAGACTCTCCTTCTTCTTCTGCCCCTCTCCCCTGCTCACTTTCACTCTCCCCTCCCCCAAACAAATAAATCTTTAAAACAAGAACAACAAAACCTTATACACAAAAGTTCACATCACCACTACTCATAATAGCCAAAAAGTGGAAACAATCCAAATGTCCATCAACTTAAAAATTGGAAACAAAATTTGGTATCCCATATCCATATAATGGAATATTATTTGGCCACAAAAAAGAATGACGGGGCGCCTGGGTGGCTCAGTCGTTAAGCGTCTGCCTCTGACTCAGGTCATGATCCCAGGGTCCTGGGATTGAGCCCCGAGTTGGGCTCCCTACTCGGCGGGAAGCCTGCTTCTCCCTCTCCCACTCCCCCTGCTTCTGTTCCCTTTCTCGCTGTGTGTATATTTGTCAAATAAATAAAATATTAAAAGAATGAGTACTGATACATATTACAAAATGGATGAACGCTGTAAACATCATCCTAAGAAAGTGAAAGAAGCCAGTCACAAAAGACTACATATAATTTTTTTTTAAGATTTTATTTATTTCAGACAGAGTAAGAGCTAGAGGGAGAGACTGCACACACAGAGGGAGAGAGAGAGAGAAGCAGACTCCCCACTGAGCCGGGAGCCTGACACAGGGCTAGATCCCAGACCCCAGGATCATGACCTGAGCCGACTGAGCCACCCAGGCACCCCTATATAATCACATTTATATGAAATTCAGAACAGACAAATCCACAGAGACAGAAAGTAGATTAGTGGTTGTCAAGGGCTCAGGTTGGAAGGATTAGGGGGTAATAGCTAAAGGGTGGTGAAAAATGTTCTAAAATTGTGGTGATGGTTGTACAATTTTGCACTTTATTTTTATTTATTGAAGGATTTTATTCACTTACTTAACAGAGAAAGAGAGAGAGAGCACAAGCAGGGGGAGCAGCAGAGGGACAGGGAGAAGCAGGCTCTCCACTGAGCAGGAGGCCTGATGTGGGGCTGGATCCCAGGAGTCTGGGATCATGACCTGAGTCAAAGGCAGATGCTTAAGTGACTGAGCCACTCAGGTGCCCCAATACTGGACACTTTAAAGTGTGAATTCTGGGGGTGCCTGGGTGGCTCAGTGGGTTGAGCCTCTATCTTTGGCTCAGGTCATGATCTCAGGGTCCTGGGATCGAGCCCCGCATCAGGCTCCCTGCTTGGTGGGGAATCTGCTTCCCCTCCCCTCTTCCTGAATCTCTGCCTACTTGTGATCTCTCTCTCTCTCTGTCAAATAAATAAGTAAAACCTTAAAAAAAAAAAAAAAAGTGTGAATTCTGTTGTATGTGAATTACATCTCAAGAAAGTTGTTCTAAGAAAAAAAAAGTCTAAAGCCTGATTTAAAGCCCTAGCCATGGGGAATGGAAAAGTTTTAAAAGATGATAAGGTAGAATCCAGGAGCTCATCAAGACATGATACAATAAATCTTTTTGCCACAATGAGGTAGAGTGCTTCAGATCTCGTTAAAATGTAGATTCTCAATCAGTAGGTCTGAGGTGGAATCTTAGATTCTGCTTTTTCTAATAAGCTCCCAAGTGATGCTGATGCTGCTAAACTTCAAACTACACTTTGAGTAGTAAGGCTACAGTTATATGTATTATACCTAAAAAAAAAAAAAAAAAAAGTAAGTAAGTAATGATTTAGGTTCTCCAAAAGGTAACAAAGCCTAGAATTAAAGTGTTAGGTTTTTCTGGGGGTGCCTGAATGGCTCATTTCGTTGGGCATTTGACTCCTGGTTTTGGCTCTGGTCATGATCTCATGTGTGGTGAGATCAAACCCTGCATTGGGCTCAACGCTTAGTGGGGAGTCTGCCTGGAATTCTCTCCCTCTCCCCTTTTGCCTCTCCCCCCACTTGCACAAAAGTGCTCTCTCTCTCCAAAATAAATAAATAAATCTTAAAAAAGAGAAAACACTCCCAAAAAGTTTCTGGTTTTTCCCTTCGCTTACTATTTGGTCAGTAAAATGAAGGGGAGAAAGTAGCATAATTCATACACACGTTTATGTAAGTCATACACATATATATGTAAAAAAATTACCCCCCCATTTTACTCACCAGAACATATTATGTATAAGAAGCAAGAACTTAATTTTTAGGCTTTGTTACCTTTTTTGAAGAATTTAAAAACACACACAAAAATGTATATATAATGTTTATCCATTTACCACAGGTGTTAAAACATAGTGGTCTATTATTTCTTAAACTTTCATGTGAATCAATGATTATCTCAATAAAAATTTCAATTAGAAAAAATATAGTGTTCATGCTATTGTACCACCTTCCTTAAAAAGTATCTAGACCTAGTATAAACACTCATGTGCATTGATAATACAATTTATGTATCCTGTAAGCAAAAATACAAGAGGAGTGAATATGACTTACCCAGTCAACTCATAAAGCTAAAAAGAACCAAAGACATAATCATAATTGAGGTGGAAGTTTTCTAGTTTACCACAGACATTAGCTTGTTCATACAACAAATATTCATTACATATCATCAGCATGGGAAGAACTTGACAAACATTTGTTGACTCAGTCAATCCAAGAACTATAATTCACAGTCCCCTACCATCAAAAATCTTACACTGTAGCTGAAGAGACACTAAGAAAAAGTAATAGTATTATATACACTGCAAGACTGAAAACAATTAGGTTTCAAACGAATGCTACTGACCTAGGGACCATTAGCAAAAATGCTCATACACACACACACACGCACGCACACACATATATATACCCACACGCATACATGTGTAAGCATATATATAAATACACAAACCTGTAACCAACTTAATTAACTTCACAGTCTTTATCAAAAACCAGTTCTACCATCCCCCTAATCAGAGCTCCACTTTCTAGCCTGATTTAGAAAAGAATCGTCGATCACCTACTTAAAAAGAAAAGAAACTTGTGTTTTCAGAAACGGTGAAACACCACTAGCAGGCAGCCTGTAACAATTAGGTCCACTGTTCATTTTTAAAATTACGTATGTGCTTCATTCAGGAAGCAAACCTGAAGCTCCTCAGATCCCTCTACACTCGCAATTCAAATTACCCACAGCCTGAGAAGCTAGGCAAAAAAAGGATCTGTGATCTCAGAGGTCGATCCCGGAGAAAAACTGGCAAGGTATAGCTTCCGATCGAGTGGAAAACTCACTCAAGACAGGAGTACAGGAAAAAAGGGGGGGGGGAAGGCGGGGAGAAATTGAGAGCAAAGACAACTGAGGCTCCACAAAGTCACACGGAAGGAGTTCTTGGTAAGGATCCTAGGGAGGCGAGAGGAGGGGAAAGAAAAGGACGCTTACTTACTTCTTGTTGTCAGTGAAGAAGCGTGTCTGGAGCTGAGCCATGGCGAGGAGTACCCACAAGACTTGTCTACAGAAGCGTAAGTGGTGATAGGCAACAGGCGCTCTGGTCTGTTACAAAAAGAGGCAGCTCAAAATTAGCTTGCACAGGTACGCGAGAAGATGCAGTCTTCTGGGCTTCCGCTTTCCTTCCTCTGTC
The DNA here is from genome assembly GCF_010015895.1 of Lontra canadensis. Classification (NCBI taxonomy): domain Eukaryota; kingdom Metazoa; phylum Chordata; class Mammalia; order Carnivora; family Mustelidae; genus Lontra; species Lontra canadensis. The sequence goes on along the minus strand of NW_022631012.1, from coordinate 11,529,801 downwards.
CTCCACAGCAACTAGACAACCACGAGGCTGCTCCGACAGAGAGACCCAGCCCACAAACATCAACTACCTATTCCTAGATTTAGGAATCATCGATTAGAGAAGCATAGGTTTAAAGGCGGAGTGTCCCTAAGTTTTTAAAAATTTCTTTATTTCTTTAAATATATTTAGGCCTGTGATCGATTATGAAGATACGGAAAGGCCCAATTCAAACTGCTTCTCTCTCTTCTTAATTTTAAGAGGTTGTCTTCAGAACCGATACTTCACACACAGTTCCTAGACACTACCACTCCCAGAAAGCTGCGCTTCTCAGACGCCGTGACCACTGGGAATTGTAGTCTTTTGCCATGCTGCCTCAGGATATCTTATTTGCGTTTAATTTTTCCAGTTCTAGCCAGATATCTATTATATTTCCTCTGCCTTCAACTTTAATTTATGAAAGACTTTACGGCTTTATTTTCTTACGCATAATCCCAATCATAACCTCACTTTACCGAGCCTTTCGGACGGTTCCCGCCTCTAGCTCCAGGCTTTACATCCAGGTGAGAGTCCGGGCTACAAAAAAAAAAAAAGAAAGAAAGAAAGAAAGAATCAAAAAGGAAACGGACGACGGTGGCCGATAGTGGTCGAGTCTCCCAGGACTGCTCTGCGCGCTCTCAGAGGGATGCGCCTGCGCATTGTGCTGGTCTCCATGGCAGGGCCTCGGAGCCAAGACGAGGTTGAGTAGACTCGTTTTGAATTTTCTCCCCTCCGCTCCGGCACCTCGTGGACTTCCCTCCTCGCCCTGTAGGGCTCTCGGAAGTGGCGGGACTGGGGGAGTCGGGGGTTTGGCCGAGTTGTCCGCGCCCACGAACGGGACGCTACCTCCCAACCCCCATTTCTTTCCTCCTGCCTCTTCCTCCCGTCACCTCCTGACCAGCCTGCTCCCTGAGCTACGCTGGCTCCTGCGGTAGTCGGGCCCGGGTGGTGACTTCAGTGCTCCACCTCGGGGCCTCCTCGGGGCCTCACACGATGAGGCCCGCTAACCCCCTCCCGGGACTGCGCCGGGGGGCCTCGGGAAGGCACGCTGGAGAAGGTGGAGATTAAGTGTCTGTAAAAGGGTTGCTGAGCCCCAGGACACGCCATCGCCGCGGAGAAGGACCCAGACCCCTTGGGCGGGAGCGCCTGGTGTGTGGTCCTTCGCACAGCCAAGAGCCCCGCTTTATTGGTTTTGTGTTTTGCCTTTTTTTTTTTTTCCCCCCTCCTTAGGAGCCCTTTTATATCTTCTGATTAGGAGGGGAAAGGCGTCCTCCCCCACATTCTCCTACGCTGTTTGACCTTTTTTTTTTTTTCCCCCTCGGTTTTGAAGTTACCTAAAGGCCTATGCCTAACTAAATTGTCCGGAGAGTTACTCTAATTGAATTTAGTTGTTTCGCTGTGGGAGGATGGAGGGAGAGATGCTATCTAGAATTCAAAGTTACTTTTTTAAGTCTTTCGCCAAAACTGCAAGAGGGGGACTTCAAGAGACAGCAGTTTAGAATCAGGCAAAACTGGATTGCAGAATTTGTGGGCAGAGCGGTATGTGTGCAGGCGAAAACAACTTAAGTTTTACTTTGCTTTGTTTAAAGAGGCGCTGCAATTAAGTAGGCACCTGGTGTTGAAATCAACCATAGCCTGTGAGAAAATATTTAAACATTTGCAAGCGGAAAAATAATATTTTACTGGAAAGCAATGGTAATGAAAGGAGGATATTTTCAGTTCACTCACCTTTCTAGAATGCGGGCTCTCCAACCTGAATGCCTCAGCTACTTATTAACCGCCCTGTGCCACACTTGGGTCACTGTGAGAATTAATTGCCACATAGTAAATGTTAAATTTATCCCCATCATTTTCATTTAGATGTCAGTTTGGCTAGAAGCTTTGCCAGCCTGAACAAATAAGGGAAAATGGCCTCATGGTTAGAGGAATTTCTCTAGAGAAAAAGAACACCTCTGTACTAAAGTCCTAGGAAAGGAGGAACTGGGGTTGCAAACAACCTATGGTCATTTAACCATGTGATTCATTGTGATGGTGAGAATTGTATACCTTAGGTAAGTTAGACCACCTGAAACTTGAAACACTTTCTTAACTGAAGTCTTGCTATTTAATCCGTATTTTCTGAATTTGGTAGAGGTGGGTAGAAATTTGACAGTTTTAAACATTCTCCTTTAATTGTGTTTTTTTTTAAAGATTTTATATATTTATTTGACACAGAGAGATCACAAGTAGGCAGAGAGGCAGGCAGAGAGAGAGGGGGAGGCAGGCTCCCTGCTGAGCAGACAGCCCATGTGGGGCTCCATCCCAGGACCCTGAGATCATAACCTGAGCCAAAGGTAGAGGCTTAACCCACTGAGCCACCCAGGCGCCCCTAATTATAAGTGATTTTTGAGATACAGCAGTAAAATTGCCTGAATTAACATTCATAGAACCCGAAATAATCTTCAAATAATTAGGTTCTTTTTCAGATAATTTTTTTACTATTGATAAAATATTACTGGTTAAAATATCTTTGAAAAATATATAGGTAGAGGGGTTCCTGGCTGGCTCAGTCAGTGGAACATGCAACCCTTGATCTCCGGGTTGTAAATTCGAGCCCAACATTTAAGATTACTTAAAATCTTAAAAATAACAAATTTAAAAAGTTTAATAAATTTTAGTGGTCAACAATTTGACATTTACCAAAATAAGAAAGTACAATACCCGATAGTCACCATAGGTTGATCTTAATTTGAATGGAGTAGTATGACCAGTAAAATACAAAACCTAGATATGTACTTCGTAAGATAAACCTTCAATTTGCAAAGCAGAAATGTTGAATTCACCAAAGTACGGTTTTCATTTGAGACCTTCCTTTAGTTAAGGAAAATTATAAGTGTTCAGAGCAACTGAACACCCAGTATGATGGCTTTGGTGTTTTTTTTTTCAGTAGTGACTCCTGTCGTATTTGGTGTTCCTCCATGCAGTACTTAGGGTAGTACTTTTGAGTGTTTTTCTTGGAACATTAACTTCAGGCTTTTTGTTCTTGATGATTTCCTACATGATTCATTTACTATGGTCTTCGTGAAGACACATTGTTATCTGGAAAATCACAGCTTGGAAGACTTGTGTCTCTATTATAGGTTTCTTTTTTTCTGCATGTAATGGCATGGTATGGTATGATCTGAAGACTATGCATGGGCTTCAGAGTTCTATTTGTTTTGTTTTTGGTTTTTTTCCAACTTAGTTTTGAATCTGAGCCTTAGTGCTCTTTGTGATCTTAGGCAAGTTACTTGACAGCTTTGGTCTTCTTATCTATAGAGGTAAGATCCAACTCAGGGGATGTGAGGATTAAGTGAAATAATCTGTAGAGCTCTCAAAGACCAGAGGTGAAAAGAGGTGTGTATTTACAGGGTAAAAAATGAATAGAAACCAAGATTATAGGGAAGTTAATAGAGAGGGCAAACCTTAAGATTAAAGAGACATTGTGAACACTGGCCTTAAATTTTTTTTCAGTGAAAATTTAAAATAAGTTATTGTTTATATATATTTGCATATATTTAAAATTTTGATGTTGACTTAACACACTAAAACTTTCCAAACCCATCTTTAAAAAAATAGATAGATGTCCTATCAAATATTTGTGAACTAGGAGTCTTGATTTATTTTTGACACTACTGATAGTAATTTTGTATACATCATAAAAGGAACTTTGTGTCATTTATGTACCCTAAAAGATGAGAGAAATTTTATTTTCTAATGTACTTTTGAGCAACATTTTTAATATTAATAAGTTAAAAGATCTGGCATTGATATTTAATATATTTCAAGATCCTTTAAATCTTAGGACACTAAAAGGGACTTAGAATTAGGAGAGTCTCTAAAACTGAAAGCAGCTTCATCTTTCAGTTACCCTGTTTGGGTATTTATTCTCAGGTAATTGACTTTAGCAGAAATACATTTTACCACACACAAGACTAAAGGAAACTCAACAAAATAATCAGTTGTTAAGAGAGAACACCTCTAAAGTATTGAACAAATAAAATTTGCTGCTGAACAAAAGCAAAACAGCAATGGCCCAAATATGGTCCACAGAGATGGGAGTGACCTGAAAAGAAAAGGAAAGCCCAAATAGCCAGTCTTTTCCTTTCTGCCATACATTCAATATGTATAAACAATAAAAAGCCCCTTTTCCCTATAAAACATGAAACTTCTCTTGAAACAGTTTCTTCCTAATTTTTGTTTTTGATATGAGGTAAAGTCCACTTTTTTAATGTGATGTGAAATATTCTAGAAAGCAATTTGACAGCAAAATGTAATGCTTTAGTGTGTGTTCTGAACTCCAATTATTAACTGCCTATACATGTAATACTTTCTTCTTTCTGTTTTCTTTATGTAATCCCAGTACTATTTGCTTAAGAACTAACCTCGTCAAACCAATTCCAGGATGTTTTACAGGGTATTATTTAGGGAAGGTGATATTTAGCCTCAAGCTTCTTTGGTTCCAAAAAATGCCCTGTTAGTAAATATTTCATGAGAGAAATGCAATTTACTGGGGAGGTCTTTGAGTAGTAGTTACAGAATGTGACTTGAAACAAAACTATAGTCCGCATGCCTAATTTTAGGTAAGGAAACTGACACAGAGAGGTTAAGTCACATACTCTGGACACATGGAGTTATCTGTAAAGTCAGTCCTAATCTTTAGTTTTCTTCAGCTGAGTCACTTGATGGTTCAGCTGTACTAGGAAGGCAGCTATGCTCACCACTATACCACCAGCGCAGTTCTGTTTTAGGATGGTATATAATTTTATTTATTATATAATAATAATTATAATAATAATAATAAAATAATAATTTTATTTGTTATATAATAAAATCTACATAAAATCGAGTAGTTTTCTTTATGTCTAGGAAAAGAAAATATATATTGAATACTTTTCTCATTACAGAAGAAATGCTGCTGTGAAGACATAATTATAGCTCTCACACAAATGAAGCCACAACTGTCATGATTTAGTGCCCCTCAAAGGAAGAACTTGAGTGGACAAGAGAGGGCATTTCTGGGAATAGTAAAATGTTTGAGGTCTGAATTTAAACTTGAGCTACTACCTGAAGGTAATATTTTTATTTTTAACTAATTGAAAGGAACAGCTCTATAAAAGTCAACTATTACCTATTATATATTAATGAAAAATCAAATTATACTTTGGATATAGGTACTTTGTTCTGTTTGTGTTTACCAGTTAAAAGAAGGCATTTTATACCTAGCTACTTAATATCTTTGTTCTTTAAAATGTCACTTTGATATAGTTAATTGAACATTAGGGGGATGCCTGGCTGGCTCAGTAGGTTAAGCGTCTGCCTTTGGCTCAGGTCCTGGGATCAAGTTCCACGTTGGGGCTCCTCGCTCAGTGGGGAGCCTACTTCTCCCTCTGCCTGCCACTCCCCCTGCTTGTGCTTTCTCTCTCTCTCTCTCTCTCTCAGTCTCTCTCTTTCTCTGACAAATAAATAAATAAAATCTTAAAAAAAAAAGGTTAATACTTACTAGCATATACTGACATTGAGGTTAGATGGGAATATTGGATATTTTAAGTCACCCTGCATTTGTCAGGATTGAAAAGCATGCAAATTGATGGGGGAATTAAGGGAGGAAGGAGTAATACTTTTCCCTTCATTCAAAAAAAATACGATTTTGAAAAGGATGTCTGTAGCATAGGAATGTACTTTCAACTTCCAATTCAACAATGGATTAGTTAATAGATACCAAAACCCATTTTTCCGTATAGAAACTACTTTTAAGTAGTATTTTCCCAGTTTAACCATATAAAATTTCTTTAACCTGTAGTATAGACGTATATACTGAAAGGAAAATTTTGAGTTTTGAGTTCCAAAAGACAGCGGAAAAAGAAATTCTCTTTGAGTGGCAAAATCCCAGTCTGGGTAAAATCCTGAAGTAGGTGGTTTATGTTTGGCGGTGTTCTTCTGTTAACGTCTTCACCACCTTTCCTGGTATAATTCCCTGGGGCGTTCATCCAGTCTTCTTCATTGTAGCACAGCTCAGGCCTCTGCTGAAGCCCTTTTAAATGTTCTGAGCTTCAGGTGTACTTGCTTTCTCACCTCCAGATTAAACTTTCCAGGGTAGCTATTCTGAACTTTTCTTCTTCTTCTTCTTCTTTTTTTTTAAGATTTTATTTATTTATTTGACAGAGATCACAAGTAGGCAGAGAGGGGGGAAGTAGGCTTCCTGCTGAGCAGAGAGTCGGATGGATGCATGGCTTGATCCCAGGACCCTGAGATCATGACCTGAGCCGAAGGCAGAGGCTTTAACCCACTGAGCCACCCAGGCACCCCATGAACTCTTCTTAAATGAAGAAAGCTGTATAAATTTAATATATAAATTTACACAAATTTGTTAATGACTGATACTATGTCCAGAGTGTTTTCAGTTTTAAGAGAAAATGTTGAGGTGCCTGGGTGGCTCAGTCATTAAACATCTGCTTCCTGCCCAGGTCATGATCCGAGGTCCTGGGATCGAGCCCCACATCAAGCTCCTTGCCCAGTGGGAGTCTGCTTCTCCCTCTCCCATTACCCCCACTTGTGTTCCCTCTCTCACTGTATCTCTCTGTCAAATAAACAAATTAATTAAATTAAATAAAAAGGGCTTATTATCTCCAGTGAAAATTTCAGCTTGGGTAAGAGAAAGTAAATAAAATGAAAAAAATTTAGGCCAGTAGGGATAATTTATAATGGGATCAGGGCAGCTATTAGAAAACTGGAAGTAAGTCTTTAGAATTCTTTCCCCTAAGCTATTTGTACTTTTTTCTTCTTCTCAAGCTCTGCTTTTGAATCTGTTTGCAGGATGTTTTCTCAGTGATTACAGTGTGTGCAAGGTTCGAACTCTAGCTTTTTCAAGGGATCAGAGGTGTTTATATTGTTTGCAGGAGGGCTTTGGTGCTTTAGGGACTGCCTTTAATTGAATTTCAACCAAGAAACGTGGAGAACGAAAAAGGAACAAAGAATTTCTTTTAGCATCTGTAATTTATTAACCTATCAAAAAAAAAAAAAGATTTAAAGCTATAACTAATGAAGGAAGAAGGGAATTTTTTTCTGTGACTTTGATAGAGTTCCTGTTGTAATAGCAACGAGTAGGATTTGGGATCAGTACATGTGCCTTGGTCAGCCACTTAGTGTATTTATAATCTTGGGAAAGTTACTTAATTGCCTGAATCTTATGTCTTTACATGTAAATTGGAGCAAGTAACTGAATCACAGGGTTGTTGAAAGGATTATATAAAATGACTTATATGAAATACTTTTAGGGGTGCCTGGGTGGCTCAGTTGGTTAAACCTCCCAACTCTTGATTTCAGCTTACATCATGATCCTGGGGTCGTGAGATCCAGCCTGTGCCATGCTCCATGATCAGTGGGTAGTCTGCTTCTCTCCCTCTGCCCTTACCCCTGCTCGCAGTCTCTCTCAAACAAACAAATAAATCTTAAACAACAACAAAAAAACTTTTTAGCATAGTGCTTTACCATCGTGCCCATTAATTGATAACCCCATAACCTTAAGCAGTGAGCCTCAATTTCCTTTTCAGTAAAAGGGTGGTAATAGGTTCTACATCACAGAATATAGAGTCGTTATTAATAATTCTAGCTAGTAATTGTTAAGTATAATAAACATTCAGTGGTGCCTGGGTGGCTTAGTCAGTTAAGCACCTGCCTTGGGCTCAGGTCATGATCCCAGAATCCTGGGATCGAGCCCCACATCAGGCTTCTCATTTGGGAGCCTGCTTTTCTCTCTCGCTCTGCCTGCTGCTCCACCTGCTTGTGCTCTCTCTCTGTCAAATAAATAAAAACAAACTTTTTAAAAAATTATTTATTTATTTATTTCACAGAACACAAGCAGGAGGAGTAGCAGGTAGAGGGAGAGGGAGAAGCAGACTCCCTGCCGAGTAAGGAGTCGGATGCAGGCCTCGATTCCAGGACCCCGGGATCCTGACCTGAGCCGAAGGCAGTTGCTTAACCAACTGAACCACCCAGGCGCCCCAATAAAAATACTCTTAAAAAAAGAACCATTCGGGGCCCCTGGGTGGCTTAGTCGCTGGGCTTCTGCCTTTGGCTCAGGTCATGATCCCGGGGTTCTGGGATCGAGCCCAGCATTTGGCTCCCTGCTCTGTGGGAAGCCTGCTTCTCACTCTCCCACTCCTCTTGCTTGTGTTCCCTCTCTCACTGTGTCTCATAAATAAATAAATGAATGAATGAATGAATGTTATTGAATCTCATGTTAAATAAAATCTTGAAAAAAAATTCAATAAACTTTATATTATATAGCTTTGACAAATTTATAATCTTCATCTATTTTGTCATAGCAGTGTTTATATTTAAAACTCAGCTCTCAAAAAAAAAATTTTTTTTTTTAGAGATTTATTCACTTATTTTAGAGAAAGAAAAAGTGGGAGAGTGATGGGGGCAGGGAGGAGCAGAGGGAGAGAGAATCCTAAGCAGACCCCAGATTGAGCATGGAGCCAGACATGGGACTTGATCTCACGATGCTGAGAACACAACCTGAGCCAAAACCAAGCATCGGAGGCTTAACTGACTGTCTACCCAGGTGCCCCTTAAAAAGATTTCTTAATCTTGATGTCACCGTGGTTAGATGGTGAATATTTCTTTTCTTTTCTTTTTTTAAGATTTTATTTATTTATTTGACAGAGAGATCACAAGCAGGCGAGAGGCAGGCAGAGATCGGGGGAGCAGGCTCCCTGCTGAGCAGAGAGCCTGATGCAGGGCTCGATCCCAGGACCCTGAGATCATGACCGGAGCCAAAGGCAGAGGCTTAACCCACTGAGCCACCCAGGCACCCCCAGTTATTTCAGTCTTAATGCATCCCTCAGTGGTACTTTATTTTCAGTTGACTCTGTAAGACTTTTCTTTTTGAATAGTGTTGTTTTTCTACCGTGGACATTGGAAGATTTACAGAAAAATCAATAGCTTTACAGAAAAACTGAGCAGGGCACTGAGGTGGCATAGTCGGTTAAGCATCCAGCTCTTGGTTTCAGCTTGGGTCGTGGTCTTGGGTCGTGGAATCCAGCTCTGCCTCCGGCTTCACCCAGCACGGAGTCTGCTTGAAATTCTCTCTCCTCTCCCTGCCCCTCCCACTTCTCTCTCTCTCTCTCTCAAATAAATCTTCTTAAAAAATAAAGAAAGAGGGGCGCCTGGGTGGCTCAGTGGGTTAAGCCGCTGCCTTCAGCTCGGGTCATGATCTCAGGGTCCTGGGATCGAGTCCCGCATCCGGCTCTCTGCTCAGCAGGAAGCCTGCTTCCCTTCCTCTCTCTCTGCCTGCCTCTCTGCCTACTTGTGATCTCTGTCAAATAAATAAAATCTTAAAAAAAAAAAAAAAGAAAGAAAGAAAGAAAGATCAAGCAGGGAATACAAAGATTTCCATATTCCCGCCCCCACAACATTCCTTTCTCTGTGTGCTAGCACAGTTTTCCCTGTTATTAACATTTTGCATTAGTGTGGTACCTTTCTTTTTTTTTTTTTTCCTCAATATTTATTTATTTAATAAACTCTTTGCCCAACGTGGGACTAGAACTCAGAGTCCTGAGATGAAGAGCTGCATGCCCCACAGACTGAGCCAGCCAGGTACCCCTAGTGTGGTATATTTCTTAAAGTTAATGAACCAATATTGATACAGTATCATGAACAAGTCTATAGTTTGCATTAAGGTTCACTATTTGTGTTGTATAATTTTATGCGTTTTGACAAAACCGATGTCAAAATGTCATGTATCCACCATAACAGTATCATAAAGAATTGTTTCAACACAATAAAAATTTCTCAACCTGTGGCAACTATCTTGTTACTGAGTCTGTAGTTTTGCCTTTTCAAGAATGTCATGTATTTGAAATCATATAGTATGCAGGCTTTTCAGAGTGACTTCTTTTACTTATCAAAATATGTTTAAAGTTTTCCTTGTCTTTTGTGGCTTAATAGCCTTTTTTAAAAATTGAAGTAAAGTTCACATATAATAGCAGTTTCAGGTATACAACATAGCGATTTGACGATTATAAACATTATGAAATGCTTACTGTGATAAGTATAGGTACCATCTGTCTCCATTAAAAAGTTATTACACAGGGGTGCCTGGGTGGCTCAATGGGTTAAGCCGCTGCCTTCGGCTCAGGTCATGATCCCAGGGTCCTGAGATCGAGTCCCGCATCGGGCTCCTTACTCGGCAGAGAGCCTGCTTCTCTCTCTGCCTCTCCCTGCCACTCTGCCTGCTTGTGCTCTCTCTCTCTCTCTCTCATAAATAAATAAATAAAATCTAAAAAAAAAAAGTTATTACAATACTATTGACTAGATTCTGTGTGCTGTACTTTTTATCCTTGTGAGATATTATTTTTTTGAGAGAGTGAGCAAGCAGGGAGAAGGAAAAGGGAGAGAATTTTTTTTTTTTTAAGATTTATTTATTATTTTAGAGAGCAAGGGAGGGGGCAGAGGAAGAGGGAGAGAGAGAATCTCAAGTAGACTGCACTCAGCACAGAACCTGACTTGGGCCTCAATCTCACAACCCTGAGACCGTGACCTGGACTGAAACCAAGAGCTGGACGCCTAACTTGACTGAGCCGTCCAGGCACCACCTGACTTGCTTATTTTGTAACTGGAAGATTGTATCTCTTAATTCCACATGTAAGAGAGATCATGTGGTATTTGCCTTTCTCTAGTTGTTTGTATATTTTCTTTAGTAAAGTGTTTACTCAAATATTTTGCCCACTTTTTATTAGGTCTTATAATTGAGTTGAAACAGTTCTTTACAGAGTTGGGATATAAATTCCTTTATCAAGGGACGCCTGGGTGGCTCAGTCAGTTGAGTGTCTGCCTTCAGCTCAGGTCGTGATCCCAGGGTACTGGGATGGAGTCCTGCATTGGGCTCCTTGCTCGGTGGGGAGCCTGCTTCTCCCACTGCCTGCTGCTCCCCCTGCTTGTGTACTCTTGCTCTCTCTCCTTCTTTCTGACAAATAAAGTGTTTAAATAAATAAATAAATTCCTTTATGTATTGCATGGAGCACCTGGGTGGCTCACACAGTTGGGCGGCTGCCTTTGGCTGAGGTCATGATCCCAGAGTCCTGGATCAAGCCCCATGTCGGGTCCCCTGCTCAGTGGGGAGCCTGCTTCTCTCTCTCCCTCTGTTGCTCCCCCTGCTTGTACTCTCTCCATCTCTCTCTCTCTCTCTCTGTCAAATGAATACACTCTTAAAAAAAAAAAAAAAAAGGAATATGTTTTGCAAATATTTTCTCCCAAAATGTAATGAACAAGTTTCATTTTGGTGAAGTCCAATCTGTAGACTTATATTTTTGTGCTTTTTGTGTCATATTTAAGATATTTTTGCCAAACCCTGAGTCTTAAAGATTTTTCCCTATGATTTCTTCTAGAAGTTTTATAGTTTTACTGGCCATGATTGTTTCAAGCTGATTTTTTAATATGGTTTGAGGTAAGTGTCATTTACTGTTTTGCATATAGCTATTGTTTCAGCTCCATTTGTCAAAAAGATTGTCCTTTTTCTCTTAATTGCCTTGGTACCTTTATCGAAAAGCATTTGACTAGGAGCACCTAATTTCTGCTTGAGATTCTCTCTCTCTCTGCCCCTCCCCCTGCTCTCTCTCTCTCTCTCTCTCTCTCAAATAACTAAGTCTTAAAAGAAAAAAAAGCATGACTATATATGTGAGGCTCTATTTCTATTCTCTATTCTGTTCATTGATCTATTTGTCTGTCTTTACACTAATACCAACTATCTTGATTATTTTAGCTTTATGACAAGTCTCAAAATCAGGAAGTTTAAGAATTCCAATTCTGTTGTTTTTTCCCCCAAGTTTTTTTGGCTATTTTGACCTTTGACCTTTTTTTTTTTTTTTTTTTTAAAGAGAGGGAGAAATGGAAGGTGGGGCAGAGGGAGAGTGAGAGAGAATCCCAAGCAGGCTCCATGCCCAGCACAGAGCCTGACACTGGACTCAGTCTCATGACTCTGAAATCATGACCTGAGCTGAAATTGAGAGTTGGACACTTAACTGACTGAGCCACCCAGGTGCTCCCATTATATATTCTAGACCTTATCAGAGATTTAATTTACAAATACTTCCTCCCATCTATAGGTTGTCTTTTCATTCTTGTCATGGTGTCCTTTGCACAGAAGTTTTTATTTTTTTATTTTTATTTTTATTTTTAAAATATTTTATTTATTTATTTGACAGAGATCACAAGTAGGCAGAGAGGCAGGCAGAGGAGGGCTCCCTGCTGAGCAGAGAGCCTGATGAGGAACTCAATCCCAGGACCCTGAGATCATGACCTGAGCCGAAGGCAGAGGCTTAATGCACTGAGCCTCCCAGACACCCCAAAAAGTTTTTATTTTTGTAATGTCCAGTTTACCTATTTTTAATTTTGACTCTACAGTTTTTTGGTGTTCTAGCTATGGAAGCATTGCCAAATCCAAGGTCATGAAGATTTATCCTTATATTTTCTTCTAAGAATTTTATGGTTTTAACTCTTACATTTAGGTTATTGATCTATTTTAGGCTTTTTTGTTTGTTTGTCTTTTTTATATACTATGAGGTAGGGGGTTCATTTTCATTATTTTGTATTTGGATATTGAGTTGTCCCAGCACCAGTTGTTGAAGAAGACTATTCATTTCTCACTGGATCCCTTTGGCACCCTTGTTGAAAATTATTTGACCATAGTTGTTTTGAGTTTTTTCCTGGACTCTCAGTTCTATTCCATTGATCCACATGTCTATCCTCAAGCCATTACTACATTCTTTTGAGTATTGTAGCTTTGTAGTAAGATTTGAAATTGTGAAGAATAAGTCCTCCAACTTTGTTCTTTTTCAAGATTGTTTTGGCTGTTTAGGTGCCATGTAATTCTATACAAATTTGCCTTTTCCAAACTAAAAAAAAGACCATTGGGATTTTGATAAGGATTGCATTGAATCTCTACATTGCTTTGGATAGTATTACCATATTCGTGTTTTCCAATTCCAGGAATACAGTATGTCTTTCCATTTATTTACATCTTTAATTTTATTCAACAGTATTTTATAGTTTTAATGTACTAGTCTTGTACTTCTTGCTTAAATTTGTTCATCAGTATTTTATTCTTGTTGATAAGTTTGCAAATAAATCATTTTCTTAATTTCATTTTATTTTGGGATTGCTCATTGCTAGTATATAGAAATACAATGGAGTTGTTGTTTTTTTTTTTAATATTTTATTTATTCATTTGAGACAGAGAGCATGAGCACGGGTGAGGCAGAGGAAGAGGGAGAAGCAGACTTCCTGCTGAACTGGGAGCCTAGTGTGGGGCTTGATTCCAGGACCTGGAGATCATGACCTGAGCCGAAGGCAGATGCTTAACCATCTGAGCCACCCAGGCACCCCCCACTTCTTTGTTTTTTAGAAATATGATGGAATTTTGCATATTTATCTAATATCCTGTAACTTTGTTGAATTTATTAGCTCTGATAGTATTTTTGGTAATTCTTCAGGATTTTCTATATACAAGATCAAGACCATAGGCGAATAAATATAGGTGTACGTTTGTTCTTAGTATTTTCTCATGATCTTTTTAGTTTCTGTAAGATTTTATAGTCATGTCCCATTTCGATTTCTGATTCTAGTTATTCGTGTCTCTTCTTTTTTTATTGTCAGTCTAGATAAAGTTTTGTCAATTTATCAATCTTTTTGAAGAACCAACTTTTAGATTGATTAATTCTTTTGCTTTTCTATTCTTGATTTTGCTTATCTCTAATCTATGTTATTTTCTTCCTTCTACTAGATTTCAATTTAGTTGGCTCTTGTTTGTTTATTTATTTATTTATTTATTTATTTTTTAAAGATTTTATTTATTTATTTGACAGAGATCACAAGCAGGCAGAGAGGCAGGCAGAGAGAGAGGAGGAAGCAGGCTCCTTGCTGAGCAGAGAGCCCGATGCGGGGCTCGATCCCAGGACCCTGAGATCATGACCAGAGCTGAAGGCAGCAGCTTAACCCACTGAGCCACCCAGGCGCACCGGCTCTTGTTTATTTTTGAAGAATAATATCAGGTTATTGTTTTGAGGTTTTTTCTTTTTTTTTTTTTTAAATATAGGCATATTTGCTCTAGATTTCCCTCTGAGCATTGCTTTCCCTTCATCCCATACGTTTTGATACACTGTGTTTATCTGTCATCACCCCCTCCTGAGTTATGTGTATTTTATTTAGTTCTTCAGTATTTTATTTCTATTATTAAAACACACATATAAAAATTATAATAGCATTATTGTTATTTATATAGATAGTGTTTATTTGGATTTTTCTTAGAGTTATTAATTTACTAGCTTACCATTTTTCTGGCATCTCAGGATTTCCCTCTGGTACCATTTTTATTCTCTGCATTCTTTAGAAATTTCTTTCATGTAGGATCTATTCATTGTAAACTTTCAGTTTTTTTAAAAACCTTTTCTTTTTAAAGATTTTATTTATTTATTTGAGAGAGAGAAAGAGCGTGCACAAGCAGGGAGAGCAGCAGAGGAAGAGAGAGAAGCATGCTCCTTGCTAAGCAGGGAGCCCGATGTGGGGCTCGATCCCACTGGGATCATGACCTGAACTGAAGGCAGACACTTAACTGACTGAGCCACCCAGGCACCCCTCAGTTTTTTAAAATCTTAAAATATCTTTCTCTCACCCTGCTTTGTGAAAGAAATCGTTTTGAGCTTATATAATCATATGCTGAGAATTAATTTTCTTTTTTTTAACATGACTTCTGCCAGTGTTGCTATTGAGTAGTCTGCTGTGTATCTAATGTCAGTACCCCATGGGTGATCTTATCTCTCTTGCTTCACTTTTAGATTTTCCTTTCTTTTTAGAATTTTTGTACTTCTACTACATTGGGTATAGATTTCTTTTGATTAATTTTGGTACATTTTGTACTTTATCCGTGGATTCAGTGTTGAAAAATTGTTAGCTACTTTCTCCTCAAGTATTGTCTGTCAGCCGTTTTTTCTATTTCTTTTCTATTCTTCTGAGATTCTAATTATAAGTATGTTATACTTACTCTATTTTGTTTAAGTTTTAAGTCTCTTCATGTTTTTTATCTTCTGTTTTTCCTGTGATGAATTCTGGGTAATTTTTAAAAATATGGCTTCTAATTTAATAGTTCTTTCTTCCAAATTTATTCTATTTAATCAATCCATTGACTTACTTTTTTTTTTTTTTTAATTTCTGAAAGTTCTGTTTGGATCTCTTTCGGATTAAACTTTTCAGTCTTCTTGCTTGCTTATTCCTGTTATTCATTCAGTTTATTTATTTGAGTTTAAAATAGTTATTTTATATTCACTGTTAGATGGTTCCAATATTTGAAGTTTAAGGAGGTGTCTGACTTTGCTGACTCTTTCTTTTGAAGGTTTATTTCCTGTGTTTTTGGCACTCTAATTATAAGCTTATATTGAATCTTGATATGAAAGGAAACTAATGCCTTAATTGGGTTTGGGTTCCTCCAAATAATAGCTCCGCTTGGTCTTACCAGAAGCTGGGCTAAACTATTGTCTCAAGATCTTTCACGTTCCTAGTCTTATCTTGGGAATTTTAATTTCCTCTCCCCTAAGAGCTACTTATCCACACCCCACCTCCCAGCCATAAAACTTGGGTATTAGTACTGCTGTTGCAGAAATTTTCCTCTTTGCTTGTGCTTTTCACTTGGGTTTTGGCTCACAGCTTTTGCTTTTCTTTTTTCTTTTCTTTTTTTTTTTTTTTTGGTGGGGGAGGGGACATAGACAGCACGGAGTGGCCTTTGATTTTTGTTACATCCTGTAACAGCTCCTGGTCATAAAGTATTTTTAGACCCACTTTCTTTTTTTCGTTTTCTAGCAAGAGAGCCTTCTATATTATATCATCTACCATATTGCCATTAGTGGAACTTTCTTTTTATTTTTTTAAACTATATATAAAACATATTATTCCTAAGTTTTATATATGTAAAAAATTCAAAATGGAACAGAACCAGAACATTATAAAATAAAATTGCCCTTAACCTGAGAGGGACCTATAGGTTTTTGGGATTTTTGTAATGAATTAGAATACAAGCGGTAATTTAAAATCTTAAAAGAAAAACAACTTTAAGATATTTTAAAGTTATATATTAAAAATAAGACTGATTTTTAACCTATTACAATTTATATTTGAATAGAAATATTTATAATATTTTGGAAATATGAAATGGCACACCTTGTAGATTTTCTGAAATGGTTAATTTTACAAATGTATGTGTGGATGCTATCAAAGAAAAATGTTTTCATGTGTTCAAATATATATACCAACTAAGTCTTAAGTACAAGGTATAAATTTAAATTATAGCATAGGGTGACTTTATTGTGGTGTGATGTGGTTACATGTGTTAAAATCCACGGAACTACATAGCAAAAACAAAAAAGGAAGTTCAATTTAATGCCTGTTAATTTAAAAATAAAACTTTCAGGATTTTTAAGAAGACTGTGCTGTTTTATTAAAAATAAAATTAAGTGTGTGGGTTCTTAAAAAGATTTTATGAAGTTTATTTTATATTATAAATTTTCCAGTGTTATTCTTCACCAGCTTTGTTTTGACCTTACTCCAGTTTTGAGATTTAAAGCATCATTACTTTCAGATAATCCAGAATCTAGTATTTATTATATTTTAGCAGGCCAAGGTTTCAGAACCTCAGCACCATTGATATCTTTGTTTTGGAGGCTGCCGTGAGCATTCCAAAATATTTAGTAGTACCCCTAGCTTCTCTCCATTAGATTCTAGTAGCACTCTTCTCTCATTTTTGACAACCAAAAATATTTCCAAACATTGCCAAATATCCCAAGGGGGCGGTGTGTGTGTGTGTCTGTGTCTGTGTGTGTATGGGTGTGTGTGTAAAGCCAGGTCACCACTAGAGCTAACCACTGTACCAAGCCAAAGTGGCTCAGACTTCTGGAATACATATTTATTCATTTTCAAAGTTTGTCAACCCAGTATTAGTGGTATGATGTGCATTATGGTAAGATCTGTTTGTATATAATCTGTCTATGCCAAAACATCTTTTCTAAAATTACCTAATGCTACAATAGTATGTGCTCAACTCATAAAATTAAGAACCTTTATTTGCATTAAATCTTTACAAAATGAGAATTTTCGAAGTATTTGAAAGGGTAAAAAGTACTGTCCCGTAACAACAATCTTAATTAACCAATACATGAGTTTAATGAAGGGTAAGATGAGGAAACTACATAATGGTAATCTTTGTTTTGGCCTGAATGTATTCTGGTGCCTTGGCAAATCATTTAACAAAAATGTTTATTTTATTAACCTATAGAATTTTCTTAATCTATAGAATGGAAATTATTTAACCTGAATAGATGGGTTAACACAGTAGGAGAAATGTGAGATTTGTTTAAGACAAACATTCCATAAAAATGTTAAGTGCTTTACTCAGATACTTACATTTTTTTCAGCTATTAACTAATAGAAGAAAATGGAATTGAATATACCAGCATGGAACAATCTAACGATTCCCTAAGAGTGAACCATAATGATTCTGAAGAATCAAAAACAGATTCTCAAGTATATGAGGTAGGAATTTAACTTTTGGGAGCTTTTTTCCATTCCATTTAACAACTACTATATTTTTTTAAGATTTTATTTATTTATTTGATAGATAACGCAAGCACGGAAAGTGGCAGGCAGAGGGAGAGAGAGAAGCAGGCTCCCTGCTGAACAGGGAGCCCTATGTAGGGCTTGATCCCAGGATCCTAGGATCATGATCTGATCCAAAGGCAGATGCTTAACCAACTGAGCCACCTAGGTGCCCCCATTTAATAACTTTTTAATGTATAAGAAATAGTATTATATTTAATTTTATTCAAGAATGTTACAATTTATCCACAATTCTATCATACACTTAACTTTATAATATAGAGCTTTACTTAAAGGAAAGCTTTTTTTTTTTTTTTTTAATTTGACAGAGATCACAAGTTGGCAGAGAGAGAGGAAAGCAGACTCCCTGCTGAGCAGAGAGCCCGATGTGGGGCTTGATCTCAGGACCCTGAGATTATGACCTGAGCTGAAGGCAGATGCTTAACCCACTGAGTCACCCAGGTGCACCAAAAGTAAAGCTTTTACTTAAAAGCTCTATTATAAAAATTCTATGTTCTTCAAAATCTATATATAAAGAAAAATCTGTGTTTTGAATTATATAGCATGATTTCAGGATGTGTTCCCATGGACAACTTTATTTCAATACGATTGAAATAAAATATAAAAATCAACAATTTCAGTTTAGAACAGCTTTCTGTCTATATCAGTCTGTGTGAATTGGCAACTCTTGTAAAAAATGAAGTGAATAATTAACTGAAAAATTAATCTTTCCATTTTTATTATAGCTTTCTATTTATTTTACTTTAAATTCCAGATAATTAACATATTATATTAGTTTCAGGTATATAATATATTGATTCAACTGTTTTATAGATCACCAGGTGCTCATCACAAGTGCACTCCTGGGTGCCTAGGTGGCTCAGTCTAAGGTTGGGCATCTGACTGTTCATCTCAGCTCAGGTCTTGATCTCAGGGTTGTTAGTTTGGGCCCTGCATTGGCCATGGAACCTACTTTAACAAAGTATAAAAACAAAAACAAAAACAAAAAAAATTGTAAAAACAAAAAAACAAAAAATCCCCCAAAACAAGTGCATTTCTTAAGCCCCATCTCCTATTTAACCTGTCCACCCCATCTCCCCATCCCCTGCTCTAGTAATCATCAGTATGTTCTCTTTTATTAATAGTCTGTTTCTTGATTTCTCTCTTTCTCTTTTTCCCTTTCCTCATTTGTTTGTTTCTTAAATTCCATATATGAGTGAAATCATATGGTATTTCTCTTTCTTTGACTGACTTCACTTAGCATTATATTCTCTAGCTCCATCCATGTTGTTGCAAATGGCAAGATGTCATTCTTCTTTTTTATGGCTGAATAATATTCCATTGTGTCTTATACCACGTCTTCATCAATTCATACCACATCCATTCATCAATCATTGGATACTTAGGCTGTTTCCATAATTTGGTTATTGTAAATAATGCTGCTGTATAAACATACGGGTTCATGTATCCCTTTGAATTAATGTTTTTGTATTTTTGGATAAATACCCAGTAATGTGGTAGTTATATTTTTAATTTTTTGAGGAACCTCCATACTGTTTTCACAGTGGCTAGTAAACATTCTTTGTTTGTTTGTTTGTTTGTTTTTATTGTAACATTACGGGCACTGGGCTGGTACAGTCGATAGAGCCTGCTACTCTTGTGAGTTTGAGTCCCATGTCGGGTGTAGAGATTACTTAATACCTTAAAAAAAATTTTTTTTTTTAATTTAAAAGATACATATTGTGACATTATATTTTACAAACACCCTTAGTGCTTTTTTTTTTTTTTTTTTTTCCTTACAAAAGCATCTAACCTGCATGGACTCCAGGGATCCTTCCTTTGGACAGAATGGTTCTCCTACTAGAGTTTTACCCATCATCTCTCATGAAGCAGATAATTCACTCACATCACAGAATATACCAGGGGCCCTGACTCAGACACAGACTCTTTCTGCAGAACAATTCCATCTAGTGGACCAAAATAAGCAGCCTATTCAATATGAACTCCAGTCATTGGGGGATTCTAATGCACAAATGGTGAGTGTATTTTATAAATAATCAGTTTTATGCTATTTAGCAAAATGTATTAATCTTACTAGGTGACCTTAATTTCTTGAAACTGTTGACTTGCGTTGCTTTGAAAATACCGTTTTCATGACGTTCATTTTTATGTTACCTGAATATTTTAAAAGATTTCATTTTAGGACTACTAATAGAATGTTAAACTACTTCCCAGTTACTAGGTCTAGGTACACTGTTACTTTGAGATCAGTTGGAAATGTATCATAATCTGTGACAAGTGCCAGAGTTTACCTGTAACTTACATTTATTTTTGTGTATGCATTTGGCTGAACTCAAGGTTATTGCTTTACCCGTCTCTCGGTCACTAACTTGCATGCCACAGGTTGGTATGCCTTCTTGAAGCAAAAGAAAACAATGGAAATAGCAGTGGTATACTGGCAATTAGACATAGCCTCGCTGATGTAGATACGTATGTGTCATGTAAGTAACAGTGCATATAAAGGTGAAAATGCTGCTTTAAATTGTTTCTGAAGTATTCATGGCCAAGTTTATAGTTTGAATAGAAGAAATGAAAGATGGTTCTGTTGGAAATTAAAGAGAATTATTGAGAAAAACTTCGTTTCTCTCTAACTACTAAGAATATTCTTACATTAAAAAAAAAGATCTTTACATTAATAATAAGAATAACATGTGTCTTGTTTACCTGTTTTCCAAATTTTCTACAATGGGTATTAATTACATAATGGAATTATTTATTATTATTTTTTTAAAGATTTTATTTATTTGACAGATCACAAGTAGGCAGAGAGGCAGGCAGAGAGAGAGGAGGAAGCAGGCTCCCTGCTGAGCCTGTTGGGGTATTTGATCCAAGGACCTGAGCTAAAGGCAGACACTTAACCAACTGAGCCACCCAAGCACCTTAGTGAATTATTTCAAAGACAGTAATCTGATTGTACATCTCTAACAGGATATAATCTAGAAACAAAATGTATAAACTTTCAATGAATTTAATATTAATAATAATTTTAGTATTGTTATTCTGAAGCTATTATATATCAAGTATAGAACAAAGCTTGTAAATATTTTAAATCTATAGAATCAGTAGGATGATGCCCCCTTTTTCTTCCTGACACTACTTGTTGTACCTCCTCTATTTTTTCTTGAACAGTCTTATAAGATGTGTATTCATTTTATTAGTCATTTATAAAGATTTTATTTATTTATTTGTCAGAGAGAGAGAGCACAAGCAGGCAGAGAGGAAGGAAGAGAGAGAGGAGGAAGCAGGCTCCCTGCTGAGCAGAGAGTCTGATGCAGGACTAGATCCTAGGACCCTGGGATCATGACCTGAGCCGAAGGCAGAGGCTTTAACCTCTGAGCCACCCAGGTACCCCAAGAGCAATTATAGAGTCAAAACAAAAGTGAGTAGAAGTACAGTGATGCTTAAAAAACCCCCTGCCCCTATACATGCATGGTCTTTCCCATTTTCAAGATCTCCCACCATATGGAGCTTTTTTTTTTTTAAATTTTTTAATGTGATTTTTTGATACAGAAGTTATCAAGGAAGTAGTAAAGATTCTGTAGTGGGTGAATCTGCAACAAATGAAGAGGTTTTAAAGTGAAGCAGGGATGGTAATTTGGACTTATGAGATATATTGTACAGTACACAAAGAGCCCAGTAAATATGACTACTTATTAGTCAAGATTTTCTGATAATGTTCATGGTCTGCCTCAAATAGAATGCATTGCAACAGATGACTTTTCAAAACTCTGATATCATAGCAAAGATTAAAAGTAACTTTATTTTAAAATAGGAAAAGTAATATTATTGTCACCATTATCAAATTACATGAACTGGAAATAGTTTTCTAGGTACCAGGTAGAAGGAAGCTATGGAAGGAGAAAGCTAAGGAAGGAGAAAGTGGAGGAGGCTCTCCTCCACTCTACATAGGAAACATATTTCCAAAAGTAAGAGGTATTCCACACATCTTTCTTAATTATGAAATTTTCATATGAGTAAATAAATTATAAATATATGTGTTTTATTTGGATTTAGTGGATTCATTTTCTAAGAATGAATGGAATATTTTTTTACAAGTATTTGATCTTATTTAAGGAGAAAGGAATTTAAAAACTGTTATTACTGTTGCCTTTTAAAGCCCAGCAGTATTTCTTGTATTGTTTTTGTCTTCTTTTAGGTTAAGTAAAATCGTCAGATAATGGGAAGCAGTACAGAATAGTTGTTTGAATTTGGGTTTGAATTTCAACTCACCACCCTATCTTGCATGAGTTGTGTAACCTCTTATGACAGTATCCTCAAGTATAAAATGTATATACTTCATTTACATATGATAGGGAATACATACAGTAATGCATGTAAAGTCTTGCCATTTAGTATGCATTCAACAAATGTCAAGCAATTATTGTCATCAGAGTTTACAGTTACTTTTTCATGATGAAGTGATAAGAGGTATGGCAAGGTATTTTTATCTCAAGAAACTTGATAAACTTTGGGGGAGGGAAACAATTACTAGTCTTAATTTCTGAGAAATGTTTACAGTTAATTGTCCCTAAAGTATCTACTTCATTGAAATTTTTTTCAAATTTAATTTTTTTTCAATTAAAAATTTTTTCCAATGACCCTCTTAAAACTAGAACTGCAGTCTCTGTCACGAATCAGTTATGTTTCCATGTTTTATAAAACAGAAAGGCTGTCTTACCTCCAGGCCGGAGATTGGGAGGCTGCCATTTTCATTCCCGTCCTCCAGGGCTCTACAGAAAGTGTTCAGGGAACAAAAGAGCTCCTGAGAGCAAACGGGAGTAGATTACTTAGCCTGGCCCCTGGCAAGGGCAGTGCAATTCTGCCTCGGGCAAAAACGTTTGAGAATCAACCCAGAAGATCAGCAAGAACATTCACCCAAGACCAAGGTCACTGATCCAGGAGGACAGTGGAATTCCAGAGGAGGAGAAAGCAGAGCATGGAATTCATGGCTTTCACCTCATGATTCTTTAGTCTTGCAAAGTTAATTAAATTTATTTTATTTTTTTCTTATTCTAATTTTATTTAACGTCTCCTCTTTCCTCTTAAGTTTTTTTAATTAGTTTATCTTAACAATACTTTCTTTAAAA
The DNA here is from genome assembly GCF_010015895.1 of Lontra canadensis. Classification (NCBI taxonomy): domain Eukaryota; kingdom Metazoa; phylum Chordata; class Mammalia; order Carnivora; family Mustelidae; genus Lontra; species Lontra canadensis. The sequence continues at coordinate 11,506,978 of NW_022631012.1, read as the reverse complement.
AAAACTTTTTAAACCTTCATTATTATAGTCATATTTTATCCTTCATAGTATCTAACTTTATTTTTTGTATACATAAAGGGTTTTTTCTTATACAAAAATTTTGGGATACAGTTTCTTCCAATAGATCAAAATATACCCTAAATCTAGGATAGGGCTTTGATATGGTCTCCAGCCTGAGCTAATTCTCTCCTCTTTCTTTTTCCAACCAACTTATCTTAGCAATGCCTTCTTTAGAATTCTTTTTTTATTTTCATCTTTACAGTCATATTCCATTCCTTCTCATGTTTGTTCTTATTTTGGTGTATATATATGTTTTTCTTTCTTTAAAAATTTTGGGAGGTAGTTTCTTTTAAGAAACCAAAATACACCCAAAATCAAGTGGGTGGCTCTGTTCTATTCACCAGTCTACTATATATTTTTTTTTTAATTTTTTTTTAAATTTCTTTTTACCCCTTTTCTTCTCCCCCTATTTAGGGTCTCTTCTGATTTGGTTAGCGTACATTTTTCTGGGGTCTTTGCCACCCTTTTAGTATTTTATTCTCTCCTTCATATATTCTTCTCTGGGTAAAATGAAAAGGTGGGAAAAACTCACCACAAAAAAAAAGAACAAGAGGCAGTACCAAAGGCTAGGGACCTAATCAGTACGGACATTGGTAAAATGTCAGATCTAGAGCTCAGAATGATGATTCTCAAGGTGTTAGCTGGGCACAAAACAGGCATGGAAGATATTAGAGAAACCCTCTCTGGAGAAACAAAAGCCCTTTCTGGAGAAATAAAAGAATTAAAATCTAACCAAGCTGAGATCAAAAAAGCTATTAATGAGGTGCAGTAAAAAAATTGGAGGCTCTTACTGCTAAGATAAATGAGGCAGAAGAGAAAATTAGTGATACAGAAGACCAAATGACAGAGAATAAAGAAGCTGAGCAAAAGAGAGACAAACAACTACTGGACCATGAGGGGAGAATTTGAGAGATAAGTGATACCATAAGATGAAACAATATTAGAAGAATTGGGATTCCAGAAGAAGAAGAAAGAAAAAGGGGCCAGAAGATATATTGGAGTGAATTATAACAGAGAATTTCCCTAATATGGCAAAGGGAGCAAACATCAATATCCAGGAGGCACAGAGAACTCCCCCTCAAAATCAATAAGAATGGGTCCATACCCCGTCATCTAATAGTAACACTTACAAGTCTTAGTGACAAAGAGAAACTCCTGAAAGCAGCTCGGGGCAAGAAGTCTGTAACATACAATGGTATCATACTCAAAATAACTGAATCCGCTAAATCATACTCAAAGGGTCTGTCCAACAAGAAGATCTAACAATTTTAAATATCTATTCCCCTAACATGGGAGCAGCCAACTATATAAACCAATTAATAACAAAATCAAAGAAACACATTGACAATAATACAATAATAGTAGGGGACTTTAACGGCCCCCCTCACTGAAATGGACAGATCATCCAAGCAATAGATCAACAAGGGAATAAAGGCCTTAAATGACACACTGGACCTGATGGACATCACAGATATATTCAGAACATTCCATCCCAAAGCAACAATACACATTCTTTTCTGGTGCTCATGGAACATTCTCCAGAATAGATCACATCCTGGGTCACAGATCAGGTCTCAACTGGTACCAAAAGACTGGGATCATTCCCTGCATATTCTCAGACCACAACACTCTGAAGCTGGAACTCAATCACAAGAGGAAAGTTGGAAAGAACGCAAATACATGGAGACTAAAGAGCATCCTTCTAAAGAATGAATGGGTCAACCAGGAAATTAAAGAAAATTTGAAAAAATTTATGGAAACAAATGATAATGAAAACACAGCTGTTCAAAATCTGTGGGACACAGCAAAAGCGGTCCTGAGAAGAAAGTATATAGCCATACAAATCTTTCTCAAGAAACAAGAAAGGTCTCAGGTGCACAACCTAACCCTACACCCAAAGAAGCTGGGGAAAGAACAGCAAAGAAAGCCTAAACCCAGCAGGAGAAGAGAAATAATAAAGATCAGAGCAGAAATCAGTGAAATAGAAATCAAAAGAACGGGAGAACAATCAACGAAACTAGGAGCTGGTTCTTTGAAAGAATTAATGAGATTGTTAAACCCCTGGCCAAACTTATCAAAAAGAAAAGAGAAAGGACCCAAATTTTAAAAATCATGAATGAAAGAGGAGATATTACAACCAACACCAAAGAAATACAAACAATTATAAGAACTTATTATGAGCAACTATACGCCAGCAGGTCTGACAATCTGGAAGAAATGGCTGCATTCATAGAGATATATAAACTACCAAAACTGAACCAGGAAGAAACAGACCCATAATCAGTAAGGAGATTGAAGCAGTCATCAAATATCTCCCAACAAACAAGAGCCCAGGACCAAATGGTTTCCCAGGGGAATTCTACTAAACATTTGAAGAAGAATAATACCTATTCTCCTGAAACTGTTCCAAAAAATAGAAGTGGAAGGAAAACTTCCAAACTGATTTTATGAGGCCACATTACCTTGATCCCCAAACCAGACAAAGACCCCATCAAAAAAGAGAATTACAGAGGCGCCTGGGTGGCTCAGTGGGTTAAAGCCTCTGCCTTTGGCTCGGGTCATGATCCCAGGGTCCTGGGATCGAGCCCCGCATCAGGCTCTCTGCTCAGCAGGGAGCCTGCTTCCCTTCCTTTCTCTCTGCCTACTGTGATCTCTGTCTGTCAAATAAATAAATAAAATCTTAAAAAAAAAAAAAAAAAGGAAAAGAGAATTACAGACCAATATCCTAGATGAATACAGATGCGAAAATTCTCACCAAAATACTGGCCAGTAGGATCCAATAGTACATTAAAAGGATTATTCACCACGACCAAGTGGGACTTATTCCAGGGCTGCAAGGTTGGTGCAACACCCACAAATCAGTCAATGTGCTACAATACATTAATAAAAGAAAGAACAAGAACCATATGATATTCTCAATAGATGCAGAAAAAGCATTTGACAAAGTACAGCATCCTTTCTAGATCAAAGCTCTTCAAAGTATAGGGATAGAGTGTACATACCTCAATACCTTCAAAGCCATCTATGAAAAACCCACCATGAATATCATCCTCAATGGAGAAAAACTGAGAGCTTTTCTGCTAAGGTCAAGAACACGGCAGGGATGTCTGCTATCACCACTGCTATTCAGCATAGTACTAGGAATCCTACCCTCAGCAATCAGACAACAAAAAGAAATTAAAGGCATCCAAATTGGCAAAGAAGAAGTCAAACTATCACTCTTTGCAGATGATATGATACTATATGTGGAAAACCCAAAAGACTCCACTCCAAATCTGTTAGCACTTGTATAAGAATTCAGTAAAGTGTCAGGATATAAAATCAATGCACAGAAGTCAGTTGCATTTCTATACACCAACAACAAGACAAAAGAAAGAGAAATGAAGGAGTCCATCCCATTTACAGTTGCACCCAAAACCGTAAGATACCTAGGAATAAACCTAACCAAAGAGGCAAAGAATCTGTACTCAGAAAACTATAAAGTACTCATGAAGGAAATTGAGGAAGACACAAAGAAATGGAAAAATATTCCATGCTCCTGGATTGGAAGAACAAATATTGTGCAAATGTCTATGCTACCTAATGCAATCTACACATATAATGCAATCCCTATCAAAATACCATCCATTTTTTTTTCAAAGAAATGGAACAAATAATCCTAAAGTTTATATGGAACCAGAAAAGACCTCCAATAGCTAGAGTAATGTTGAAAAATAAAGCTAAAGTTGGTGGCATCAAAATTCCAGACTTCAAGCTCTATTACAAAGCTATCATCATCAAGACAGTCTGGTACTGGCACAAAAACAGACACATAGATCAATGGAACATAATAGAGAGCCCAGAAATAGACCCTCAACTCTATGGTTTACTAATCTTTGACAAAGCAGGAAAGAATGTCCAATGGAAAAAAGACCGTCTCTTCAACAGGTGGTGTTGGGAAAGTTGGAGAGCCACATGTAGAAAAATGCATTTCCTTACACCACACATGAAAATAAGACCCCAAATGGATGAAAGCCCTCAGTGTGAGAAAGGAATCCATCAAAATCCTTAAAGAGAACACAGGCAGCAACCTCTTTGACCTCAGCCACAGCAACTTCTTCCTAGAAACATCGCCAAAGGCAAGGGAAGCAAGGGCAAAAATTAACTATTGGGACTTCATCAAGATCAAAGGCTTTTGCACAGCAAAGGAAACAGTCAACAAAACCAAAAGACAACTGACAGAATGGGAGAAGATATTCGCAAACAACATATCAGATAAAGGGCTAGTATCCAAAATCTATAAAGAACTTATCGAACTCAACACCCAAAGAATAAATAATCCAGTCAAGCAATGGGCAGAGGACATGAACAGACACTTCTGCAAAGAAGACATCCAAATGGCCAACAGACACATGAAAAAGTGCTCCACATGACTTGGCATCAGGGAAATACAAATCAAAACCACAATGAGATACCACCTCAAACCAGTCAGAATGGCTAAAATTAACAAAAAACAACAGATGCTGGTGAGGATGCAGAGATAGGGGAGCCCTCCTACCCTTTTGGTGGGAATGCAAGCTGGTGCAGCCACTCTGGAAAACAGCATGGAGGTTCCTCAAAAAGTTGAAAATAGAGCTACCCTACGACCCAGCAATCGCACTACTGGGTACTTACCCTGAAGATACAAATGTAGTGATCCGAAGGGGCACGTGCACCCAAATGTTTAACAGCAATGTCCACAATCGCCAAACTATGGAAAGAACCTAGATGTCCATCAACAGATGAATGGATAAAGAAAATGTTATATATATATATAGATATATATAGATACACACACACACACACACACACACACACACAATGGAATACTATGCAGCCATCAAAAGAAATGACATCTTGCCATTTGCAACGACATGAATGGAGCTAGAGGTTATTATGCTGAGCAAAATAAGTCAATCAGAGAAAGACAATTATATGATCTCCCTGATATGAGGAATTTGAGAGGCAAAGTGGGGGGTTTGGGGGGTAGGGGAGGAAAAAATGAAACAAGCTGGGATCGGGAGGGAGACAAACCATAAGAGACTCTTAATGTCACAAAACAAACTGAGGGTTGCTTGGGGGAGGGAGTATGGAGAGGGTGTTTGGGTTATGGACATTGGGGAGGGTATGCGCTATGGTCAGAGCTGTGAAGTGTGTAAGCCTGATGATTCACAGACCGGTACCCCTGGGGCAAATAATATATGTTAACTTTAAAAATTTAATTAAAAAAAGGCCCTCTTGGAAAGCAGGTTGGAATGATTACAAAGAATTACTTGAGTAAGAACTGAGTCTAGTAGACCTTGGGTAAAACAGTAACACTGTGTCAATAGAAGAGTAGTATGTTAGGTAATAAAGTTTACAGGGTGTCCGAAAAGTCTGGAAATTTAAGATAAACTTGTCTTCAAGTGGAGGACACGTATTGCATGGAGCACTGGGTGTGGTACATTATCAATGAATTTTTGAACACTGAGAAAAAATAAATTAAAAAAAATATTTTGTTTTTCAAATGATGGGCTCAAAATGTTTTTTTTTTTCAGCTTCAGACACCCTTTTAGTTGACAGTTCTCTAAATTTAGGATAACAGATTCAATTGTTAAACTGAAGGAAGAAATGGAAATAATAAACATATAATTTTTCTTATATTTTCAGACTTTTGGGGCGTTCTTTGGTATTCCTTATGGACCAAGACAGAATATATAAAAATTCAGAGATATAAAAATAAATTCTGTTTAATTAGACATCTAACAAGATACAGTATTTAAACAAATGAAAGTGACATAAAATACAGAAGAAATGACTACCATACAAATAATCCAAACACATAGGGATATATAAAACAGTAAGTAGAAAAAAGCAAATACAATAAGTCCAGTGAGATCCTTGTTCACATTACTAAGTAATTAGACCTCATACATGTGTAATGATTAAGACCGTAGGTGGTTAAGATCATAGACATAGATTCAAACTACCTGTTTTGAATCCCAGCTTTAACACTTATCAGCTCCGAAACAGTACTTCAGTGTTTTCATCTACAAAATGAGGGAAATAATAGTATCTACCATACAGATAGGCATATCTTTAATCATTTATTTAGTAATAATTCTGTTAAAGCATTGTTGGCTTATGCATTTGGTTTCTTTCTTAATGTTCAAGATGATTGTTGCCAACCCCTCAGAAAATGGACAGGTGCTGCGTGTAATTCCATCTACACAGACAGGAATGGCACAAGTGATTGTACCTCAGGGGCAGCTTGTGGATGTGAATAGTCCTCAGGGTGAGTAATCATGGGATATATGGGATTTAAGAATGTTTTGAAGAACAAATACATGTATCAGAAAATCACCTCATGAAAGTCTGTGCTAAAATCGATCTCTTGGTGGGTAAGGTTGTGAACTTAATAATTAGAAAAAGATTCTTAGCCCAAATAAATTTCAAGTTCATTTTTCAACTCCTGTCTAGGTTAGCTGTCTATTTCATTTTGGAATTCTGTGAAGCTGGTTGACTCTTGCTTCCTCCCAAATGACCAGTGAGCATAAAATAAATTCTTCTTAATTATAATAACAGTAGTAATAACAGCTACAATAACAAGATTATAGTGTTAATAGTTACTGGAGAAATTATTACATTTGCATTTTTATCAATATTATTGTTAGCCATGTGACTCATTACGCTTTTATTTAACTATTTTTTTCATCTTCTTTGCTCTTTTTTTCCTTCAGACTCAGAAAGGAGAATCGTGCTCCCCATTTTTTTTTTACTCTTTCTTAACCTATTGATAATATTCCTGTTAGTTCTCTTTTGCTTTCCTTCCTTTTCTATCTAATACCATAGCTACACTGTTTCATTGTTCGTCCATAACTAATGATTTAGAATAGATATTTTTACCTTAGTGATATGGTTCTTCGCCTTTGTTAATAGTTAAAACTTAAGGAAAAAAACAGTTTGCAGACAAAATGAAAAACATGGTATAAAGATGAAAAAGAGTCTGAAACTAACAATGTATTATATGCTGGCTAGTTGAATTTTTAAAAATTTTTTTTAAAAAATGAAAAAGTTTTATACTTTCCTATTATATTATGAAACTGTTAACATAACAATTGTACCACTTTTATATCCTAGCTGTTCAATATAAGCTTCAAAAATGTAATTACGAAATTTCAGTAGTTAGTATTATAATTTGAAACTAAACAAGTTTATTAGGGAAATTCTCAATAAAACATAAGTTTTGGCATCTTTAGAGCATATCTTGCCTTTCATATTTCAAATTGATGAGTTCTACTTAGTTACATTCTCACGGGCTTACTCAAGATACTGACATTGCGTTGTTGTTGTTATTGCTGTTAAGATGTCTCTGAAGAGAAGTCCAGTGATAGAAATTTACCAACTGTAAGAGTGGATGTTCTAGCAGATAATACCAGTAATTATACTCTTCATCCACAAGCAGCTGTCACATTGCCCAAAAAGACAGTGGCCAGGTGAGTCCATGGGAAAGAGGAGTTCATGTTGAAATTATCATGGAAATCTTTTTTAAAATTATCATATCTAAAGTGAGCTGACTAAAAAAAGATTAGAAATTCAAGAAACAGAATAAACTATCATCAAATTGTCAAATATCTTTAATTATTTAAATGACATCTTGGCAGCTAGGAGACTATTTTAGAAGCTCTGTCTAGGGCGCCTGGGTGGCTCAGTGGGTTAAAGACTCTGCCATCTGCTCAGGTCGTGATCCCAGGGTCCTGGGATCGAGCCCTGCATCAGGCTCTCTGCTCGGGAGCCTGCTGCTTACCCCCTCCCCTGCCTGCCTCTCTGCCTACTTGTGATCTGTCTGTCAAATAAATAAATAAATAAAATCTTTAAATTAAAAAAAAAAAAAGCTATAATGTCTAATGTGCTACTTTTCCTCAGTGACACTTGCCTGTTGTCTTTTGAAGCAATCTGAAAACATCTGGCACTAATAGGGGTTTTAGAATAAAGAAATATCCATTCTAAAAAAAAAAAAAAGAAAAAGAAACATCCGCTCTAGTTCCTAAAATGTTTAATGGTTCATCGTCTTTTTATGTATTTAATTCCTCTGTGGTAAAGTAATCAAGTGTTTTTTGTTAATATGTTTCAGCTTTTATTTTTGCCTTAACACTATAATAATTTAGGCAAATGTAAATATGGATTTTGTATTATTTATATTCTTTTAACTCTTAAAGACAGCATTTAAAAATTTATACACTACTTATTACATTTAGTCTTAGAGCTTGACATAATATCATGTTAACTTAACAAGTCACCTGAAGATGTTTTATTGGCTCATTTTTTCGTTAAATGAAAAACAATTATATAATGAAATAAAATGAGAAGACTACAAAATAAGATCTGAAGGAGATATTAAAATACTTAATTTTGTTGGGGCTATAGATATTTGGAAGAAAAAACATAGGCCGTTTCTTTAGCAACTAATAAAATAGTGCTGTTTAAAGAAAATTATAATTAAAGTACACCCACCAACTCTATTGTTATTATTGCAGTTAAGATCTTATATCTTTATTTTTTCAAATTAATTCTACACCCAGCTTGGGGCTTGAACCATTTGTGCCAGCCAGACACCCCTATTATTACAGTTTCTTAATTGATGACCTCAGTATATTTTCTGTAACACTGGCTAAGGGGATAAAATGGTTGAATGTCGTATGTGTGTTTGTGTGTGTGTAACTTGTAATATATACTTATGTATATTCTTTCCTTGTCCCAGAATGCTTGAAGAACCCTTTCTGGCTCCTCTCCAGCCACTTTCTTCTAAAACACCTATGTGGGCCTGCCGTCTTAGGAGCTGTGAGGTGAGTTAAAAATAATCCTTACCTAGATTCACTAAATTGATTATTGCTATAATGCATCCCAAAATGTTCAGTTTTGACTATATCTGTAATACTTTATTTTAATGCTACCTCTGATCTCATCTATTCTTTTATTCCTTAGTGTAAGCTCTGTTTAAGCAGAGATCATATAAACTTCATGCTTCACTATCATTTCTTCTCTTGTATGTCTTCCATGAAAACTTCATTATCATGTTTTTCTACTTTTTATTTTTTGACCATTACTTTTTCTTTACTTGTACTTATTTCTTTTCATATTCTCAATGAAAATACTTTAAGTTTTGCTGTTTGACTTTGCCTTATTTCTCTACATTTTATCCCTTGGAGAGCTGATCAGTTTTGTTAACTTTCAACTCTCACTTTTATAAAAATGATTTCCAAATCTGTATCACTGGTTCTTTAATTGTGCCCTTGCCCCAGATCTCCAGCTACTTAATTGGAGCTTTACTTGAATTTCACCTCAGTTCACCAGGTGCTAAACAGAAATTACTATGTCACAACCAGCTGTACTTCTTTTTTGTTTTTTTTTTAACATTTATGTATTAAGGTTTTTTTTTAAATTTATTTGACAGAGAAAGAAATCACAAGTAGGCAGAGCAGCAGGTAGAGAGAGTGGGGGGAAGCAGGCTCCCTGCTGAGCAAAGAGCCCGATGCAGGGCTTGATCCCAGGACCCTGAGATCACAACCTGAGCCAAAGGCAGAGAAGTCCAACTTACTGAGCCACCCAGGTGCCCCAACTAGCTGTACTTCTAAATTCCTTGTCTGTTCAATGACAAATACCTTTTCCTTAGACATTCAGGCAGAGTGTTTTATTTTATTTTTATTTTTTAAAGATTTTATTTATTTATTTGATAGAGAGAGAAAGAACACAAGCAGGGGAGTGGAAGAGGGAGAAGCAGATTCCCCATTGAGAAGGGAGCCCAATGTGGGGCTCAATCCTACAATCCTGGGATCATGGCCTGAGCCACCCAAGCACCCCTAGGCGCAGTGTTTTAGATTAAATTCTTCCTTTCCCATACTAAAGTAGTCATCTGATTCTTTTAGTTTTTCCTTTAAAGTATCTCTCTTGGGATGCCTGGTGGCTCAGTCAGTTAAGCGTCTGCCTTTGACTCAAGTCATGATCCCAGAGTCCTGGGTTCAAGTCACATATCTGGCTCCCTGCTGAGCTAGGAGTCCACTTCTCCCTCTGCCCCCTATTCCCTCTGATTGTGCCCCACCTCCTGACAAATAAATAAATTTAATTTAATTTAAAAAGAACCTAATAAGACATTCTTAAATAAATAAATAAAATATCTCTCTTTTTGTGGAGTGATTGGGGCCTCCTTCTTCATAGACTTTTGTTATCTTGAACTTAATTATAGTAACAACCTTTACTTTAATCTCTGATTCTTCTATTTCTGGGGCCTACTGTCTAGTTTTCTAAAAATATCTGTCTTTAAATATTGCTTTCATTATTTCTTCTCACTGCCCAATAAGTTCAGTGTCATTTTTTCCATATCATTCACCACTATACATGGCTTTCAAGGTCTTCCATAATTTGGTATTATCTTTTCCTGTTTTATTTTCTACTTTTTTTTTTTTAAGATTTTATTTATTAATTTGACAGACAGAGATCACAAGCAGGCAAAGAGGCAGGCAGAGAGAGCAGAGGAAGTAGGCTCCCTTGCTGAGCAGAGAACCCGATGCGGGGCTCGATCCCAGGACCCTGGGATCATGACCCGAGCTGAAGGCAGAGGCTTTAACCCACTGAGCCACCCAGGCACCCCTATTTTCTACTTTTCTCCCAACTCATCCTTCGTTCTTGTTAAGCCTTGTCTTCCTAATTCGTACAAACACTTCAGAATCTTTATCTCTGCCTTGACTTGTTTTTGTTGCCATTTCCTAATCTGTTTTATTTTCTTCTGTTTCCTTTCTAACTATTCTTAAATCCTAATGCAACTCCTGTGTATCTTTTCTGTAAAGAATTATTATTTTAGCTTTTACCTATTTATCTCTTTAAGTGCTTTGGTATTTATTATCACTGCCATTCTTAATTAATTGCCTAATTATTTGTTCATCATTACATAGCATTTAGACTATACACTTTTGAGAGAAGGGACCGTGCTTTTGTACCTGTAAACTGTACATGATAATGACTAATTATTAAAATCCTTCATTGTTTTATTTTTTATTTTTTTATTTTATTTTTTTTAAGATTTCTTTATTTATTTATTTGACAGAAAGAGAGGGAAAGAGAGATCACAAGTTGGCAGAGATTCAGGTGGAGGGAGAGCGGGAAGCAGGCTCCCTGCTGAGCAGAGAGCCCGATATGGGGCTTGATCCCAGGACCCAGAGATCATGACCTGAGCTGAAGGCAGAGGCTTAACCCACTGAGCCACCCAGGCACCCCAAAATGCTTCATTGTTTTAATCAGATTTTCACAATGGAGAGGAAAAACATTACTTCTATTTTAATATTTCATAATGTTCTAATAATAAAGTCTGATGATGTGATATATTATATTGAGTACAACAATTTTACTATTGTTGCTTTTCTAAGTCATTTATATGTAAATCTATTTGTACAGGTAGGTAGACAGATTTTTTTACCCCCTCACACTTTTTGGTTATTATAGTTTTTCACTGGTTTCCAAAAGTAACTATTATTGTTGTTCGATGAGGGTTTTTTTTTTTTAAAGATTTATTATTTTAAAGAAAGAGAGAGATCATGAGCAGGGTGAAGGGGAGAGGGAGAGAGAGAGCATCTCAAGCAGACTCCCTGCGGAGCACAGAGCCATCATGGGGCAATCCCAGGACCCTGAGATTATGACCAGAGTTGAAACCAAGGGTCACATGCTTAACCGACTGAGCCACACAGGCGTCCCTGATGAGGATTTTTAAAAAATCATTATTGTAAACTTTACAGAATGCTATAGACATTAAAGCATTAGCAATTAATGTAGTCAAATCAGCTTGTCTTACAACCATGTGCATTGTGTGGCTTACCTAATGTCATACATCTTGTAAGAAATTCATCAAAACTGTCCAACAGAATGAGTATCTCTATCAGTAAAGGATTCTTTCTTCTCTCCTAAGCTGTATCAGTAGTGAAAAATAGTTTTGATTAATGGCTGAGGAAATATTTTTTGCATTTTGCTTCAGAATATTGTTTAATAGTGGCACCTGGGTGGCTTAGTCTTTTGAGTGTCTGACTTTGGCTCAAGTCGTGATCTTGGTGTCCTAGGATCAAGCTCTGCGTTGGGCTCTCTGCTCAGTGGGGAGTCTGCTTGTCCCTATTCCTCTCCCTCTGTCCCTACCCTCCACTCATGCTCTCTCTCTCTCAAATAAATAGTCTTTAAAAATATAGATGGATAGATAGATAGATAGATATAGATATAGTTTAATAATCCTTTTTACTTTCTGACTTTTCATTTAAATTGTTTTTCCATATGCATTTTTTAGGTTTGACCAAAGTGGACTAGCTGGATAAATTTCAAAACCGTATTAAACTTTTATCTCCTGGGGTTACCTGGGTGGCTCAGTGGGTTAAGCTTCTGCGAACTTCAGCTCAGGCCATGATCTCAGAGTCCTGGGATTGAGCCCTCCATTGGGCTCTATGCTCGGTGGGGAGCCTGCTTCCCCCTCTCTCTGTCTGCCTGCTTGTGATCTCTCACTTTCTCTCTGTCAAATAAATAAATAAAATCTAAAAAAATATATATATATTAAACTTTCATCTCCTGATAGAGGCCTGGTTATATTATACTAATTCTGAATTTTTCTTTTCATTGAAAACATTATAAACTCTGTTCATTTTATTTGTTAAAAAATGTTAATAGGTAGACTTTATGTTCCTACTTTTATTTGCAGTTGATATTTGATGAAGAAATATCTGGGCTAGAAAAATATTTGTAAGACTAGGCATTTTTATTATTTTTAGGGGAAATTGGAGATAATGTATTGCTTGACATAAGATTCTCTCTTCTTCTTTTTTTAAAGATTTTATTTATTTATTCGACAGAGATCACAAGTAGGCTGAGAGGCAGGGGGAAGCAGGCTCCCTGCTGAGCAGAGAGCCAGATGCCAGGCTCCATCCCAGGACCCTGAGATCATGACCTGAGCCAAAGGCAGAGGCTTAACCCACTGAGCCACCCAGGCGCCCCCAGATTGTCTCTTCTTATTATGACCTAAAATACAACCACAACAGTGTTTTTATTAAATATATTCTTGCAGGGTAAAATATTTAGTCTAATAAAAAGATTCCTAGTCCCACATCTCTGGTTTTGTTCCCTTTAATGGAGAAACATACATGGAGTCAGTTGTAGGTCTATGTGCCTTTTAGTACAGGAGATCACAGTTAATAGATTTTTCTCTATTGGTATGGAAAAAGCTTCTACTTTTGTTGAAGTTTACTTACATGTTTGTGGAGAGATAATATCAGTTATTTACACAATTTATTTACATCTTCCTTGTTTCAGGAAGAATGAAGATAGCTTACAAAATACATAAAATATAGTAGCAAGGTGGGAAATTAAAATGGGAACTAAAGAATAAAGAAAAACAAGAATGTAACCATAAAATGGAAGTAAGAAATGTATATCTTAATGAACTGTGGGTATGCACGCACACATTCATATATATATGTGCGCACATATACACACACACTTTTCTGTAATTTAAGCATCTACATTTCAAAAAGGGAAAACCCAGTTATTAAATTCTGTGTCCATGGGTGGCTGGGGGGCTCAGTGGGTTAAGCCTCTGCCCTCGGCTCAGGTCATTATCTCAGGGTCCTGGGATTGAGCCCTGCATTAGGCTCTCTGCTCAGCAGGGAGCCTGCTTCCCCTGTCTCTCTCTGCCTGCCTCTCCGCCTACTTGTGATCTCTATCTCTCTCTCTGTCAAATAAATAAATATTAAAGAAAAATAAATTCTGTGTCCATTAGATAAAAGTAATTTTCCATAAAATAAAACCATTAACTATTTTTGGTACTAAGTTCAGACAGAATTTTCTCTCAGGGAAGGATCTTCTTAAAAAGAATTTTGATAAAATGAGCAAATTCTTTTATATTATTTAAGAGATACTATCACAGTTTTCATAAGCTTTCAAAAAAATTGATGTCATACCAAAATTAATTTTAGCGAAAGAAGCCCCATAGGTAACCACTACTTTTATGGCTAGTTTTGTGCCGATCTTTTTGGATCCAGAGGTAGGATTTTAAATATATGGATGAATGGATACACAATGTATTCTTTAAACTATCCTCCCTAAATATTATTTCTCTCAAGCAAAATTTTGATACTGATGGTGGTCATATGAGTTTGACATTATATTCTCTAACATATTTGGAGAATATCTATTTGATAATGCTGGTTAAAAGCAGAGCAGATACACTGGTTGTAATAGATCATTAATCTGAGAGGACAATGACAGTCTTTTGAAAACTGATGAGTCTTTTATCTTGGACAACCACTTCATTTAATTTTTTGTACAATGAAACATATTTGCTAATAATTTTGTTATTTAATTTCTACCACATGCAGAAAATTGGAGATTCATACCGTGGCTACTGTGTAAGTGAGACCGAATTAGAAAGTATTCTAACATTTCATAAGCAGCAAACACAGAGTGTTTGGGGGACCCGCCAATCTCCAAGCCCAGCCAAGCCGGCTACACGCTTGATGTGGAAATCTCAGTATGTCCCATATGATGGAATTCCATTTGTCAATGCAGGTACTTTTTTAAGGGAATTATTTTAAAAGGTTCAGCACTGCCATGATCCATTGTAAAAATGGGGTTTTCCTAAAAATTTCCTACCAAAATGTCATTTTTGTGGATGACAACTGAATGTTAATTGATGAAAATGCATGTTAAACTAAAAAGAAAACTTAACTATGACCAATTTTTAAATGAAATTTTATTTTAATATATTAGAATAAATAAATAATACTTCCTTAGATATTATGCTGATACATAGAAAATAAAAATATTAATAGAGCAGTTTTATTATTCTAAATATGTATATCTGTTGGATTTTTTTTTATCCAGTCCAGATATTCTCATCTCCCTTGATTCGTCTTGTTGGACAAATTCGTATTCATTTTATATTTTATAGCTCATAACTCTCAAGTTACTGTGTAGAATTTGAATGCAATCTGCAGTTATATTATACAGAATTGTAATATTAGGATTCTCAAGCATCAAATGTGTTACATATGCTAGTCAAATATTGGGCTAGTGTGTATTAAAGGGCTAGAGTTTTGTGTATGTGTGTGTGTGTGTGTTTTTAAGATTTTAAGTAATCTCTACACCCAGTGTGGGGCTTCAACTCACAACCCAGAGATAAGAGTTGCATGCTCCACCGACTGAGCCAGCCAGATGCCCCTAAAGTGGTTTCAGTTTCCAGAGATTCACCCTCAGGCTAGTCAAATCCCAAAAAACATGACGACAAGTGATTTATTTTAGGACTGGGGAAATACTGATTTAGCTGGAAGAGTTGCAGTCTCATCTTAGACCTCTGAGGGTAAAAAAAGATATGTGGAGGAACATGAGGTACATGTAACCTTTTCTGCCCAGGTTTCATCAGTATTCTATAAAAGAAATACAACATTTTTCCCCTCCCTAGTTCTAATCCCCATGCTAACTCTCCACAGGCAGCCACTACATAAATTTGGTGTGTATCTTTCCGGTCTATATTTTTATACTTTTATCACACATATTTGTATTTACAATAATGTATTTTATTGTTTTGAATATTTTGAAATATTCATAAATGGTAAACTATAGACATTGTTATGTAAATTTTTGCTCACCCTTATTTCTTGAAATCCATCTATATTGATGCTTACAGATCTTAATTTAACGAGTACATAACGTTCCAGCATATGACGAAACCGCAATTATTTTTCTACTAATGATCATTTAGGATGTTTCAAATTTTCAATATTACAAAGAATGCTATAGTAAAACAATATACATTTTCTTTTGAAAAGATGTAAATAAGTTAATAGTGCATGCATTAAAGTGGAAATGCTGAGTTGCGAAGTATGCCCATTTCATTTTTACAAGATTATCTCAAGTTGCTCTCTAAAGTGGTTGTACAAGAGCCATCCCCCAAAAAAGAAATCTTGCATTTGCAACAACATGGATAAAACTAGAGGATATTACGCTAAGCGAAATAAGTCAGAGAAAGACAGTTATCATATGACCTCACTCATATGTGGAATTTAAGAAACAAAACAGAGGATCATAGGGTAAGGGAGGGGGAAAAGAAAGCAAGACAAAATCAGAGAGAGAGACAAACCATAAGAGACTCTGATTCATAGGAAACAAACTGAGAGTTGCTGAAGGGGAGAGGGGTGAAGGATTGGGGTAATTGGGTGATAGACATTAAAGAAGGCACATGATATAATGAGCACTGGGTACTATATAAGACTGATCAATCACTGACCTCTACCTCTGAAACTAATAATACACTGTATTAATTAGTTGAATTTAAATTAAAGGAAGACCACCTAGTAAAAAAATAAATAAAAAATAAAGTGGTCGTACAGGTGCAAAATCTGTTCTCTAAAATTTTTGGCCACATGTATTTCAGAATTTTTGGAATGTAATATATTACAGAATACTCAACAGCAAGTATTCTGTTGACCCTATCACATAATCGAACATAGTAATATTTTATGCTTAGTAACACTAAGAGGTACAAAGATTATAAATAGTCACATAAAGTTCAGGTCAGGTTTTGCAATTAAATGCGTTCCAAAAAATTTTGTTTTCTGAGCTTCTTCAGTTTCAGAATTGTACGTGTGGAATTAGCAACCTGTACCAATTGTTACTTGTTTCAGCAATGTATGAAAATTTCCCTTTCCTTCATTTACCTTATGACACAGCATTGTCAGACTTTAAAAATCTTTATATTCTGGAAATTTTCATATATATATAGATATAGATATATATACATATCTAAAAGTAAAGGTAACATATCTAATAGTATGTGTGTGTATATATCTATATATGTCTGTATCTCATAGTGAAGGTAATAATATGTAGAATCCTATGACTCTCCCTGTATCCATCATCCAGCTTCAACAACTATTAGCATATGATCTTTCTAGACTCATTTATATCCCTACCCACTTTTTCATTCCTCACCTCCAAGATGATTTTATAGCAAATTCCAGATACCCAGTTGCTTTATCTGTAATTACCAAAGTATATATTATATTCTAAAATATATATCTCTAAGAGAGAAGGATCTTTGTATATGTACAGATATACAATGACAATCACATTATCATATTATAAAAGAATTAACAGTAATTTCTTAATATCATAAAATGTCCAATGTTCACATTTCTTTACTTATCTAATAATTCTTTTTCCATAGGTTTGTTCAAATTCACATCCAGACAGATTTCACAGTTTACATTTGGTTTTATCTCTTGAAATTTTTCTAAAAATTTCTCTCCTCTTTTCCCCCAGGTAGTTTATCCTGTAGAGTTTTCTGTATTCTGAGTTTTGTTGATTCCATCTCTGTGCTGTAGTTCAACATGTTTTTTAAAAATCCCCTATATTTCCTGTGGACTGTTAGATCTAGAGGCTTGATTAAATGAAGATTCAATCTCCATTATTTTGCAAGAATATGTCATAGGTGTGTTCTGTACTTCTTATTGCTGCCTATGTGCAACACCTTTTTGTGATGTTAAAATTCATCAGTGGATTCAGTTATTTTAGAATACTGTCAGATTTTTTATTTTTGCCAATGTGAAGAGTGTGAGATGGTATTTTACTATTGCTTGAATTTGCATTTCCATATTTACTAGTAAAGTTGAACATCTTTTTATTTGCTCATTTAATATCTTTTTTTCCTTTCTGAATTGCCTATTCATAGTCTTTACCCATTCTTCTGTTTGGTCCTTTATTATTATTTTTTTAAATAAATTTTTTAAAAGATTTTATTTGTTTATTTGACAGAGAGAGAGATCACAAGAGGCAGAAAGGCAGGAGAGAGAGAGAGAGGGAAGCAGGCTCCCTGCTGAGCAGAGAGCCCAATGTGGGGCTCGATCCCCAAATCCTGGGATCATGACCTGAGCCGAAGGCAGAGGCTTTAACCCACTGAGCCACCCAGGCGCCACTTGGTTCTTTATTTTTAAAAATTATTTGTAGCTCTTTGCATTCTCCATATTAATTCTTTATTACTATTATTATCTCTAAGTTAATATAAATTCTAAAATTTATATTTAAAATTTTTAAGTTTTAAATTTTAATGTCAGCTTTATCAACACTTTTACTTATGAATCTTTTTTATTTTATATTTGAAAAATTTGCTGTACTCTACCTAGAATAGGATATTTTACCTAAAGCCATAAACTATATAGTTTCACATACACTTATTTATATTCTATTGCTATGTAACAAATTACCCAAAACTTGATGGCTGAAAACAACAAACATGTATCTCATGGTTTCTGTGAGTCAGGAATCAAAGAGCAGCTTAACAAGGTGGTTCTGCCTCAGTTTCTGTCATGAGACTGCAGTTAAGGTGTTGGCTGGAGCTGTAGTCATCTTACCATTTGGCTGGGGGAGGATCTGCTTCCAAGCTCACTCCTGTGGCTTATTCCTTGCCACATGGGCCTCTGCATAGAGCTGCCGCACTGCAGACAGTTGATTTCGGCCAGAGAGACCAATCCAAGCAAGAGCAAGAGAGTACCCAGGATGGAAGTCACAGTCTTTTTGTAACCTTATATCAAAAATAACATCTTCTCACTTCAGCCATGTTCATTAGAAGTAAGTTAATAAATCTAGCCCATGCTCAAGGGGAGGGAATTAAACAAGAATGTGAGTACTAGGAGGCAGGGATCATTGGGGGCCATCTCAGAGGCTGGTTATTACATTATTGTAGTCCCCCCTTATCCGCAGTTTCACTTTCCAAGGTTTCAGTTGCCTGTTCTCAACCACAGTCTAGAAGCAGATGATCCTCCTTCTGACGTAGTGTCAGAAGGTGAATAGTAGCCTAATGCTATGTCACAATGCCTTTGTCATTCACCTCATTTCATCTCATCACATAGGCATTTTATCATCTCACATCATCACAAGAAGAAGAAGGGTGAGTACAGTACAATAAGATATTTTGAGAGAGACCCCATTCATATAGCTTTTATGACAGTATATTGTTATAATTATTCTATTTATAAGTTATTGTAGTTGCTCTCTTACTGTGCCTAGTTTATTAATTAAACTTTATTATAGGTATATATAGATAGGAAAAAACAGTTTATATAGGGTTTAGTATTGTCCATCCTTTCAGGCATTCACTGTGGGTCTTGGAACGTATCCCCCGCGGATAAGGGGGGACAACTGTATTCTAACAGTACAAATAGAAATGAGGAAAAATTATAAAAGAATATAAAACTTTACATAACAATATTTACTAATAAATGTAGCTTTTGCTAATTTCTACTTATAGAGTGGTGAAATTTTATTATTAAAAACCATATGTATGT
The DNA here is from genome assembly GCF_010015895.1 of Lontra canadensis. Classification (NCBI taxonomy): domain Eukaryota; kingdom Metazoa; phylum Chordata; class Mammalia; order Carnivora; family Mustelidae; genus Lontra; species Lontra canadensis. The sequence goes on along the minus strand of NW_022631012.1, from coordinate 11,487,560 downwards.
AAATATCAGTTAACATTCAGTAACTGTGGTATTTGTAAATTTCTTTAACCATAATGTAGTTTTGATAAATATTATTATCTTTTAAACTTACGTGTTTATACATCTTAGTAAGACTTACTGATGTTTTCTTTCCTTAAAGTTGTGTAATTGAAAGTATAAATTTGGACATTGCCACCACTGAGTTATTTTTATTCTAGTGTCCAGAACAGATGGATACTTGAATTAATATCAATAGTTGGTTTTGGCCCACAGGGAGTAGAGCCGTGGTAATGGAGTGCCAGTATGGGCCAAGGAGGAAAGGTTTCCAGTTAAAAAAAATCAGTGAGCAGGAGAGCAGGTCTTGTCAGCTCTACAAAGCCACTTGTCCAGCCCGGTAAGCTTTATTTTCTTTAATTTCCTGTTTATTAAGTATTTATTTTCTAATAACTAATGTGTACATTTTTATTGTGTTTAAACAATGCCAATAAGTGTACAGTGCAATATGTTTCCTTTTACTTCTACTCCCTATGTCCCTTTTTATTTATTTGTTTGTTTATTATAATGTTCAGTTAGCCACCATATAGTACATCATCAGTTTTTGATGTAGTGTTCAATGATTCATTAGTCCTATGTTTCTTTTTAAGGCAACAGCTCTTACCAGCTTCCTGAGTAACTCTCCAGAGATATTCTGTGTATATGCATGCATACCTATCTTCCTTTATACTCATAAATGTTGAAATCTTAGTAAAACCTACTAATGTTTTCTTTCCTTAAAGTTAGGTAGTAGTAGGTGCCTCGTTAGCTCAGGTAGCACGTCAGTCTCATAAAGTTAGGTAGTAGCATACTTTCTTTCCTGCTGTGAATTCACATTGCTTTATTTCTATTCTAAATGCCTATTGTGGTTATTTACTGCACAACTGTTTTTGCTTCACACTAGTGTGAATGTAATGATATATACCACTCTATTCTTTTTGTTTTTGTTATTTCATTCCCAGTATATCTCAAAATTGTCTCCATATCTGCATATGAAAGGACTTGTTCCTTCTTTGCATTTATTTATTTTAAAAATTGAAATATAATTGGCATATAACATTGTATTAGTTTCATGGTTCCTTCTTTTCAGGAGCCATCAATATTGCATTTATGGATGGATTGTCATTTACTGAATTAGTCCTCTAATGATGGACATGTAAGATCTGAAAAGTATTCTTTATTATTATATACAAAGCTCCAGTTAATAACATTATACCTATTTGTATACTTGTGCAAGTACGTCAGTAGAATAAATTTGTTGAAATGAAATTGCTAGTGCAAAGGTTATATTATTTCAAATGTTTACAGATATTACAAAGACAATTGCTCTTTAGAAAGATTTTAATAATAATATTCATACCAGCAATGTATGAGATCAACACAGTAAGTTTTAGATAGACTAAGACTACAGATTGGTGATTGCTTTGGGTGAGAATGAAAAATTTGAAGCAATAAAAGATTTTTGTAATGTTCTTTCTAATTTTTTTTAGACATTGAAAGTTTTAAATTCTCAGATAAAATTTTAAAAGATAATGTATAAAGGTTGGGTATAGTTGATCTTTGAAATATTTTATTTCAACATCACATTTTATATCACAAACCTGTACATTCTCAAGAAGTTCTTCAAATTAGTTCAGAAGAGTTTTCATAACTTTAGGTAATATTTAAACTTGACTGTGAAGCAAAACTTTTAACTGCTTTTAAATATAAGCAGTATAAAACTTCAGATATAACTTGGGAGAAAACCTCTATGTGTGAAGAAATAACTTTATTCCCTATATCATTCTACAAGTACTTTTTGAATATCAGTTGTGTCCAGCAATACTTTGGGTTCCATGGGAAAGAGGGAGACTGAAAGAGGTACAAGATACTACTTAATCATGGGAAACTTAAGATATAGTTGAGGCAGATCAGAAAACAAAAAACTTGGAAAAGATAATGGTATAGTATATAGTACCAAATGTGTCAGGTTAGCTAACTCAGCAGAGAAGGAACATATCCATGCAAATTCATTAACAGGGAAGAAAGTACAACTTAACATGAATGCTGAAGTTTAGATTGCGTGTGGGTAGATAAAGAGTGAGGGGGGAGATATTGTAGGTCAGGAAATTGTATGAATAAAGACATGATGTGATTGTATTTTTGGTAACAGAGGAAGAAGGAACATTGAAATGATAAACTTGTCTGAAAAAAGCAATTTTACATTTGAAGTAATTGAAAGTTAGATTAGGTAAATAAGCTAGAATCATATGGGATGCCTTGACTCATGCCAAGAAATTTGTACTCGATTAAAGAGCAGGTAGATTCTTCAACAGAGAAGTACAAATGTGAAGAATTATTGTAGTATTAATATATCAAGTAGATTTAAGGAACGAGACCAAGAGGCCCAGAAGGAGGCTATTAAATTAATCCCGGCGTGAGTTTTTTGTTTATGTTTAAGGTCTAATTATCATTTATTTTTACAAGTAGCAAAGTTCCTCCCTTTTTTTCTGGCTTATTGTATATGAATATAAAAAAATATTGATTTCACACTGTCTCTCACTCCAACAGAATCGGGTAACAGGAAGTTGTGAGTTGAAAGTAGCCTCCTGACCACCAGTGTGGTTTCCTGTTTACCTGGGACTTGAACTCTGGTGCTCTCATCAGTCATCCTCTTACCATTTTCTTTTCAGTTTATGAAAATCAATGAGTTTATGAGCATCCTTCCCAGTAGACGGGTCTGCAAAGTCTTTGGGAAGTCAGTAACTCACGTAAGACAGGGTTGCACTGTCACTTTACCATTTGTGTAACGGAAGGCTGCGGAATCAATTCATACCATTTTCAAAGAATAAGCTCATATTCTATACAGGGATGTGGAGAATCATCAGTACAATGAAAAAGATGGTTGAATGAAGTTGTGAGTGATGAAATCAGAACTCTTGAACAATAGAAAGACTTCACTGAGGGCTTTACATTTCAGAGAACTGTTCATTGCTATCCAGTATATATCCCTTGGGGCACTCCAGTTAAGCTTAGGAAATACACCCCCCCACCTCCCCAGGAGTTGATAGCTTCTTGACCTTTAGTGGTGACTTTGGGAAATTCTGGTGCCATAAGGGTATCCATGTTCTCATCATCCGACCACTATATTTCTTCTGCCTTATTATCACTGTTTGGCTAAGAACTTGTTGGCGGATCTTCTCTTCCTGAAACCACCAGAGTTCCATCATCAAGTAAATAATCCTTCACATTCTGAGGAATGGAAGAATGACACGTAATGGTAAGGCTTCCGAACAGCGGCTGCCACACAGAGAACTGACAGTGCCGCACATGCTCCTTCTTCATCCTCCAGCTGCCACAGCTGCTGCCCATCCCCTCCTGCCAGCGCCCTCCCAGAACCCCCAGGCATGAGTTTTTTATGGCTTCCAGGAAAATTGGGAAGAGGCAAATCCAGAAACAAAAGTTGATAGCCATAAATATTCAGATATTTTTCCTGATGTTTTGATTATTGTTAATTTGCTAAATATTACGCACTGAGAATATGGCCTGTTTTTCAACATAATCCGCTGAATGCTTTCTAGTTTAATTGATTTTTCTCTAAACTTCAATGCGTAAACTTCCACTTGGTAAATTTGATTTTCTTGATATTATAATGAAAGAAATTCTTCTTTTACTTACAAACAGGATTTATATTAAAAAGGTACAGAAGTTTCCTGAATATAGAGTTCCTACAGACCCCAAAATTGATAGGAAAATAATCCGAATGGAGCAGGAAAAAGCCTTTAACATGCTAAAGAAGAACTTGGTAGATGCTGGTGGTGTTCTTAGGTATGACATTTATATTATTATTTTATTTTTACAAATTAATTAGCTCCATTTATAAGATATTTTTGTAAGAGAAATTATAAATATGTCTTCTAATTATTTCATTAAGAATGGTTTAATAAGGGAGATGTCTCATTAGCAATTCCCTAGGTATTAAAATTTGCTACTGTGTAAGCCATTGAGTTTATCAACCACATGTTCTGATAATGCTTACCAAAGACTTATGTATACCATATGGAAAGTTTTCCCCAAAATGACAAATACGTCTTTAGCAACACATATAATTATATATTTCATACTTTGTTTTGATATTTCTTAGGAGCCAAACTTATAGTCACCTACATATATATATTTTAACCCATCTTTGATTACCTATAGCAGCCAGAAATTAATTCTAAGCCCTACATAAAATTCCATTCTAATATACTTTTTGTGCTTCAGAGTTTACATAAGAAGAATGTTGGCTGGCTTTCTTACTTTTCTTTATGGGTTCATCCACAGGAAGAATTTACAGTAGTACAATGGGATTAAGTGCAATATAGCTTTTGTAAAAACAAAACAAAAAAACTTTTGGATATGTACACTTGGGTGGCTCAATTGGTTGGGTGTTCCAACTCTTGGAGCTGACCTTTCAGCTCAGGTCATGATCTTGGAGTTGTGGGATCAAGCTGTGTCAGACTCCATGCTCAGGGAGAGTTTGCTCTTCTCTCTCTGCACATCCCCAGTCTTGTGGGCTCACTCTCTCTCTCTCTTTCTAATAGACAAATCTTTAAAAAAATAAATACATAAGTATGTAAAATGAACTTTTGGATATATGAAAAATGAGTAGCCAATAATTAGATCATTCATTTTGGAGAACATTGCATATAATTTTTTTTTTTGCCAATTTTAAATACAGTTTTATTTAAGACATTGCATTTTCCATTTAACAATACAGTGCTTATAAAGTACAATGTCGGGGTGCCTGGGTGGCTCAGTGGGTTAAGCCTCTGCCTTCAGCTCAGGTCATGATCTCAGGGTCCTGGGATCGAGCCCCACATCGGGCTCTCTGCTCAGCAGGGAGCCTGCTTTCCCCTCTCTCTCTGCCTGCCTCTCTGCCTACTTGTGATCTCTGTCTGTCAAGTAAATAAATAAAATTAAAACAAAAATGCAATGTTTATTTCCTTTCCTGTGCACATATTCCATATTCAGGTATCAAGAATGCCCAGTTTTTTGCTATAGCAGCTCAACTCTACAGCTGCCATGGATTTTGCTACAAATTTGGGTCCTTTGAATATTGTGTGTGGAACAATGCTAGACCTATTTATTCTCAGGTTGGTTTAATCAACCTCTTCAATGGTGGGCCCAGAGGGGGCACCACCAGAGGGAGGAGCTCCACTGCCAGGGAAGCCTCCAGGCACTCCTCCTGGCATGCGCCCTGCACTCTGGTACAGCTTGGTGATGATGGGATTGCAGACTTTCTCCAGCTCTTTCTGCTGGTGTTCAAATGCCTCCTTCTTGGCAGTCTGGTTCTTATCGAGCCGGTTGATGATTTCATTGCACTTGTCAAGAATCTTCTGTTTGTCTTCATCATTTATCTTGCCCTCAAGTTTTTCATCTTCAACAGTTGCTTTCATGTTGAATGTGTAAGACTCAGGTGAATTCTTGGAAGACACCTTGTCCCGCTGTTTCTCATCTTCAGCTTTGTACTTCCCAGCTTCCTGGACCATGCGCTCAATGTCTTCCTGCTCAAGTCGCCCTTATCATTAGTGATGGTAATCTTGTTCTCTTTGAGGATACCATTAGCATCAATATCAAAAGTGACCTCAATCAGTGGGACACCACAAGGGGCAGGAGGTATGCCTATGAGTTCAAACTTTCCAAATAGGTTGTTGTCCTTGGTCATGGCACGCTCACCTTTATACACCTGAATAAGCCCACCAGGCTGGTTGTCAGAGTAGGTAGTGAAGATCTGTATCTGTTTGGTAGGAATGGTAGTATTATGCTTAATGAGAACAGTCATGGCTCGTCCAGCAGTTTCAATGCCAAGAGAAAATGGAATGACATCCAACAACAGCAAACCTTGAACGTTTTCAGGTTTGTCTCCAGAAAGGATGGCTGCCTGGACAGCTGCACCATAAGCAACAGCTTTGTCAAGGTTGATGCTCTTATTCAGTTCTTTCCATTGAAGAAATCTTGGAGAAGTTTCTGAATCTTGGGGATACGGGTAGAATCACCCACCAGGACAGTATCATGGATCTGAGACTTGTCTAACTTGGCATCCCGAAGGGCTTTCTCTACAAGGTCCAGGGTGCCACAAAACAGGTCAGCATTTAATTCTTCAAACCCGGCATGAGTGATAGAAGTATAGAAGTTGATTCCTTCATACAGAGAATCAATCTCAATACTGGCCTGGGTGCTGGAAGAAAGTGTATGTTTAGCACGTTCACAAGCAGTACAGAGATGACGAACTGCCCTCTTGTTTTCACTGATATCTTTCTTATGTTTGTGCTTGAACTCTGCAATAAAATGGTTGACCATTCAGTTGTCAAAGTCTTCTCCACCTAAGTGGGTGTCTCCAGCTGTGCACTTAACCTGAAAGATCCCATCTTCAGTAGTAAGGATTGACACATCAAAAGCGCCACCTCCTAAGTCAAAGATCAGCACATTCCTTTCAGCTCCAACTTTTTGTCTAAGCCATGAGCAGTAGCAGCAGCAGTTGGCTCATTGATGACTCAAAGTACATTGAGACCAGCAGTAGTTCCAGCATCTTTGGTAGCCTGACGCTGAGAATCATTGAAGTACACAGGTACTGTGACAACTGCATTGGTAACCATCTTCCCAAGATAAGCCTCTGTGATTTCCTTCATTTTTGTCAAAACCGTAGAAGACACCTCCTCTGGATAGAAGCTTTTTGTCTCTCCCTTGTATTCTATTTGGACCTTGGGCCTGCTAGCATCATTGACCACCATGAAAGGCCAATGCTTCATATCAGATTGGACAACAGCATCATCAAATCTCTGTCTAATCAGGCATTTGGCTTCAAAAACTGTGTTGGTGGGGTTCATCACAACTTGATTCTTTGCAGTATCACCGATCAATCATTCAGTGTCCATGAAGGTGATATAACTTGGGGTGGTTCGGTTTCCCTGATCACTGGCAATTATTTCCACTTGGCTGTGCTGGAAGACACCCACGCAGGAGTAGGTGGTGCCAAGATCAATGCCAGCTGACATGGTTGCTTCTGTGTAGGCCTGGCTCAGCTTGAGAAGAACAAGGAATCCAAAGATGTAGCCCCACGTTCAATGAGCTGGAGAACATCGCATATAATTTTTAAATAGCCTCCATTTCATGCAGTATCAGTCATCGCAAACACTTTATACAAAAGTATCAATTAAAACAGTATCCTACCAGATCATTCCATTTTCCTAGCATCTGTTCTTTTGCACTGCAATATGAAAGACCTATATTCATCTTCTAGTTGGTTCTCTTGCTCATTGGTAAGAGCTTGTGCAGTAGAGGGGCTGTGGGGCAATAGAGGTAGTATATTGAGCTCCTGTCAGGGAAGATTCTCCCACTGAGCTCAGTCTTGGTAGACTCTGAATTATAGCCACCTTTTGTTTGGAAGGATTATAGGTGGAACACAGAATAATTTGGGGACAAAATCATAGAAGAATGGGAAAATACAGTTTAGAAGATGATGACTTTAAAAGTCTCATTATTTTGAGGTAAATTTAATTAGCATGAAATTTAAAATACCATTTTCATATATACTTAACTCCTATACCCTCCTTAACTAAAGGGCCATAGTGAAAATCCATAAGGTTTTATAAAGATTTTTATTTAATTGGATATAAAGCCAACTTAGAAGAGTCAAGCAGGGGGGTAGGGGATGCTTGGGTGGCTCAGTTGGTTGGCTGTCCAGCTCAGGGTGCTGAGATGAGCCCCAAATTGGACTCCATGCTCAGTACAGAGTCTGCTTGAGATTCTCTGCCTCGCCCGCTCTTTCCACTCTCTTTCTGCCTCTCCTTGCCCCAGTGTGTGCACGTGCTCTCTCTTTCTCTCTCTCAAATAAATAAGTTAATTAACTATTTCTAAAAAGAAGAAGCCTAGAACATTTTAAATTTCATTTATATCCTTTTTATTTTTATTTTTTTCAAAGATTTTATTTGTTTATTTGACAGAAAGACACAACACAAATAGGGGGAGTGGGAGAGGGAGAAGCAGGCTTCCCACTGAGCAGGGAGCCCGATGTGGGGCTCGATCCCAGGACCCCGAGATCATGACCTGAGCTGAAGGCAGAGGCTTAACCCACTGAGCCACCTAGGTGCCCCGATATCTATTATTTTAAAATTTTAGTTACATTTACTTAATATGATATATCATCTTTTCTTAAAAGATTATTCTTGGGGTGCTCTGCTCAGCGGGGAGCCTGCTTCCACCTCTCTCTGCCTGCCTCTCTGCTTACTTGTGATCTCTAATAAATAAAATCTTTAAAAAAAATTATTTTTCTTGTTGAGTTTTAACATAAGTAACTATGATTCTTGCCTTCATCTAGTAACATAATTTTAAGTATTTCTTCTTATCAGGTGGTATGTACAGTTACCTACAAAGCAAGCTCATCAGTACCATGAATTAGAGACTTCCTGTCTCCCTTTGCCACCTTCCTCTTTTACTGTGTCTTCTCTTGAAGAAGAGGAAACTGCAATTAGGGATGAGAACTGTGCATTACCCTCACGTCTACATCCCCAAGTAGCACACAAGATTCAAGAATTAGTGTCACAGGGAATAGAACAAGTATATACAGTAAGGAAACAGCTAAGGTACAGTAAAAAGAAATTATTCTTTTACATTTTTCATTATTGTTTGTTGGTTTAAATAATATATTTATCATCATAAACCTTTTCCAAGCTGTATGTTATCAGAATAGTTAAGGAATATAATTTATTAATTTGTTAAAATAATCTTATTTATGAACTGATCATTTTCTAACAGATACTTGGCAAGCTGTGAGTAATGATTCAGCTTACTCATTTGAAATATTCCATATTCAAATTTAGCAAATTGGACTATTTCTGAATTATATATAAATTGAATACATAATAAATGCCTCTATAGGAAAAAAAAGCCTTCATAGAGCCAAAGATTTGAAAACCTAGACCAGGATACTTACTGAAGCTATTTGAAATGCAATGAAATTGTATTATAACAAAAGAACATGGATAGTTCTTTGTATGATGGAAGTTTACATGTAGCGCTCTGGTACAGCGTTACTGATTCTCAGGATACAATACTCATGATCGCATTTATTCTTGCAACTATATAAAGTGGGTATATTTACCTCCATCCCGCACATGAGAAAGCAGGTACTACAAGTGGTTAAATAACCGGCTCAAGATGAAGACGCAGAACTGAAATCGAGAGCTAATGCCACAGCCTGTGCTCTTTTACTGTGATTTCTAGTACTTAACTGGCGTTATTCCTACTGGTTATTATGTAGTCCGATCTGAATAACACAATGTATATATTTCCTAGGATTCTGTCTTAGTTAATACATGATTTTCCCATTTAGCAGTTTTCTCAGACATCTTACATTCATTTTCATTGGGGCGTTGTTAGAACAGAGCCAAAATTTGGTAAAGTTGTACATTATTTACTAAACTTGAACCTTAAGAACAGAGGTGTAATTCAGCTCTGCAGTATGGTCTATAGAATGTAATGTATAAACCATATAAATATGGGACTTTATAATTTTTTATGTATTTTTTATATATTGATGTGTCAATGCCACCTTCTATTTCTATATTTCTCTTTTGTCTACTTAAATTCAATCAGGTCATATTTCATACTGTGATGCCTTTTGGCCGCAGAGTAACATGATGTTTATACAATAAACTGGGTGTGGGCCCAGGCTCTCTTGCTTACTGGCTAGATGTATAACTTTGGCAAGTTATTTAACTTCAACAGCCCTCAGTTCCCTTATCTGTAAAGTGGGAATGATAATTGCACTTATCTCACAGGATTATAGTAAGCATTAAAGGAGATCCTTGATGTGAAATATTCAGTATACTGCCTGACATAGCATTCAAAACGTATTATGCTTAAACTGACAATAATGATTCCTATAAAAATGTCCAAGCTTACTCTAGATATAGAGGTATTTAATCAATGAAAGTATTATATTGCTTTAATCTGCATGATTTATTTGATTTAATATGCAGAAAAAATTAAGGGGAAAAATATAAATTATAAAGCTGTAAACCATAATTTACAGAAATTTATGCTAAAAAAAGAACCATTTTCTCCTTTGATCTGAAGTGTATTACTAGGCTGTTTATGTTTTTATTCTGTTTTATGCTCTCCACAGAAAATTTGTAGAAAGAGAATTATTTAAACCTGATGAAGTACCTGAGAGACATAATTTATCCTTTTTTCCAACTGTAAATGATATTAAAAATCACATCCATGAGGTACAGAAATCCTTGAGAAATGGAGATAATGTGTATAACTCAGAGATTATTCCAGCAACGGTAGGATTACAATTGTAATTCTTTGTTTTATTATAGAATCTTTCTCAACTTCTCTTACTATTTGGCCTAATGGGGTGTTTGTTAGTAGGCCATATAAATAACTGTAGCCATATAAACATAAACATGTTTATATAAACATATAAACATAAACATGTAAAAATAGTAGTTTTAGGGGTGCCTTGGTGGCGCAGTTTGTTAAGCATCCAGCTCTTGGTTTTAGCTCAGCTCTGATCTCAGGGTTACAAGATTGAGCCCTGCGTCAGGCTCCATTCTCAGTGCGCGATCTGCTTGAGTTTCTCTCTCCCTCTTCTTGTGCCCTTCCCGCCCTGAGCTCTCTCTCTCACTGAAATAAATCTTTTTCTTTAAGATTTTATTTATTTATTTGACAGAGAGAGTGAGAGTGCGCACAAGCAAGGGGAGCGGCAGGCAGAGGGAGAGGGAGAAGTACACTCCCCACTGAGCAGGCAGCACAATGTGAGACTCGATCCCAGGACCCTGGAATCATGACCTGAGCCAAAGGCAGCTGCTTAACCGACTGAGCCACGGAGTCACCCCTGAAATAAATAAATCTTTAAAAAAAAAAAAAAAAGAGGGGCACCTGGATGGCTCAGTCAGTTAGGCATTTGCTTTCAGGTTGGGTCATGATTCTGGGGTCCTGCAATCAAGTGCTGTGTCAGGCTTCTTGCATAGCAGAGGTCTGCTTCTCTTCTCCCTCTGCCCCTGCTCCTCGTGCTCTCTCTCTCTCTTTCTCAAATAAATAAATAAAACCTTTTTTAAAAAAAGAAGAAATAGTAGTTTTTCTTTTTTTAAATTTTTTTAAAGATTTATTTTATTTTATTTATTTATTTGATAGAGAGATCACAAGTAGGCAGAGAGAGAGGGGAACAGACTCCCTGCTGAGCAGAGAGCCCGATAGGGGGCTTGATCCCAGGACCCTGAGATCATGACCTGAGCTGAAGGCAGAGGCTCAACCCCTGAGCCACCCAGGTGCCCCTAAAAAATAAAATCTTTGAATTAAAAAAAAAAAATAGACAAGTTTCAGCAGAATAGTTCAGACTTGAAGACACAAAGGGATAGTGTTCATTCTATATGCCGTCTATGGATATCAATTTTATCTCATACTGTGATACTCTAATTTCCCCCAGAATATTGGTCAGTTCTATGAAAATTTTGCTTACTCTGACGAGTATAATGTAATTATACAAAAACTACTAATTATAATACAGGAATTAATTATAGCATTAAAACCTTTGTAGTGGGGCACCTGGGTGGCTCAGTCAGTTAAGTGTCCCGATTCTTGACTTCAGTTCAGGTCATGACTTTCTGCCTCTCCCTCTCCCCAATGCTTACAGGTGCTTCCTCTTGCTCTCTAAAATAAATAAATCTTTAAAAAAAAAAAATCTCAGTAGCAATACCCTTTGCTTCCCAAATTTTTACTATTATTAATTATGTCTTCTTACCTAAATAGATTCAGATTTTAAGCTAGTGCTACTATTCTTTTCCATCCCAGACTCTCTTAATTATTCACTATCCAAAGTTCGGGAAGTAAAATGGATCTGGTTAGCAATAATCTTTGCCATCTGTACTTGCTATCCAAATTCTTGCTATCTGAACTTGGGAAGCTATTGTATTTGGATAGTGAAGTATACTCATGTTTTGAGAATGTAAACAAGTGAAGAGTGTAATTACTGAATAAAGCACAGTTACACGATCACTGAATAAAATATGATAGTTGTATTGATATTTTAAAACATTTTTTAATATAAATGCTTTATTGTTTTTACTGAAATAAATGTTCCCATTCCAGCTTCAGTGGACTGCAGATAATGGGCATATTCTCAGAGAGACTGTGACAGTTACATTTGCAGAAGGTAGGTTATTTTGAATATCTTTAAATAAAATCAGTATTAAAACTGGAAGACACTGAAGGTATTATCTCATCTAATCAAAATTTTTTCATGGATAAAGAAACCATGGCCCGAAGAGACAGGAACAACTACGTTAGGATTTGTCAAAATAATTCTAGCTGTTTAAATGTATATACTTACATGTTACTCACATAGACTTTCTCATATATGTTATTCAGCTGTAAAAAAGGATGACACGTTCCCTTTTGTAATGACGTGGATGGACCTAGAGAGTATTATGCTAAGTAAAATAAATCAAACTTCTAATGAGAAGGACAAATACCATATGAGTTCACTCACATGTGGACTCTGATGAACAAAACACGTGAATAAACAAAAAGCAGAATCAGACTTATAAATACAGAGAACTAGCTGATGATTGCCAAAGGGGAGAGGTGGTGTGGGATGGGCAAAATGGGTGAGGGGAGTAGGAGAAGGCTTCCAGTTATAGAATGAATAAGTCACAGGAATGAAAGGCGTAGGGTTGCTTAGGTGGCTCAGTTGGCTTAGAAACCTTTTTGGTTTCAGTTCAGATCATGACCTCAGGGTCATGAGATTGGGTTCTCCATGCTCAGTGGAGAGTCTGCTTGAAGATCCTCTTTCTCTCCCCTCCCTCCCCTCTCAAATAAATATTTTTTTTTTTTTTTTTTTTTAAAGGCACAGCATAGGGAATATAGTCAATGATACTACAATCACAGTGTTTGGTGACAGTTTTGGTAGCTATACTTGTGGTGAGCATAGCATAAGATACAGGGAAGTTGAATCACTGTTATACACCTGGAACTAAGTAACATCATGTGTCAACTATATGCAAACAAAAATAAAAAATAAGGGTACCTGGCTGGCTTAGTTGGAAGAGCATATGACTCTTCATGTTGGGTTTGTGAGTTCAAGTCCCACAGTGGGTGTAGATCTAGACTACCAAAAATAAATAAATAAACTTAAAAAAATAAATTTCTTCATATAATCAGCTTTTGTGCTTTATGATTAAATTTTGAGGCTGATTACTAGTACAGATCACTATAAAGCTAGGCTAATTCCAGTAATAATAAACTTAAGATACCTTGATCAGGAAATTTTGTCCATTTTACATGGTTTGCTTTTTCTCATATGCTGTTTCTCCTATGTTATCTTACTATTCCAAGCTTATTTTACCCTTTTTTTCCTCTTCTGGAAATGTGTTTTCTCTGCTTCTGTATGGCTAACTCCTCTCACTCTCCAGTCAATCCATTTGGCTTTAAGTGCTCACTTAACTTCGGCCCTGTATAAAGTTAGACATTCAGTCTTTTGTACTTAGTTTAACATGGTATCCTTTTGTTTATACATCTGTATCTTTCATTATGGTTTGAGTTCCTCAGGAGCAAGGGTTATATTTCATTCAAGTTAACATAACTAGTTGCTAGCATAATCCCTGCTACAAAGTTAACATCTAAATAAATGCTTCAGAATAAATTAATGAATAACTGTATACAGTACAATTATCTCTCTCTTTTTTGGCTGTTTAACCTTCAAGAGTCACTGTGCATGAAGAATAACTTCCAAATTCTTTATCATTATTCATTTGTTCTGCACCTATTGTACACAATAGGATAAATGCTGGACATAAAAAAGAAAACGTTTCTTGCTTCATTGAATTTCAAATTTAGCAAGAGAAAAAGACACTAATATATATATTAAATGTATTCTATATATAATATATAAATTATAGAATTATAAATAATAGAATTATAAATTATATAAATTATAAATTATAGAATTATAAATTAGAATATATAAATATAAATTAGAATATATAAATATATTCTAATTACTGTTATATTGCCATAAAAGAATTGTGCAAAATTGTGTGAGAATAGTGACAGAGACATATAACTTAATCTAGGGAGTAGGGAAATAACGCTTGAGAAAGTAGCTTTTAAACTGAGAACTGCAGAATGGATAGGAATTTGTCGATCCAAAGAATACTGTGTTTGAAAGCTAAGCAACAAAGAGCTTGTCATGTTCAAGGAACTTAAGAAAGTTGGTGTGGTTTTAAGCATCGACAGTGCTTGGAGATAAAACTAGATATGCAGAATGGGCTTAGGAGGCCCTTTGAGCTGTCCAAATGAAAGGTGTGATAGTGATTTAGTCTACATTTAGTGGCACTTATACTAGAATTGGACAGATTTTCATTGTTTTCAAAGGTTTTGGTTATTGATTGAATAGGTGTGGGGGGGTAAAAGAATAGGAATGATCTGGGATGACTCCTGAGTTTCTTCCATGAGCAGCTGATGGGTAGTGGCATTTACTGAGGTAGGCAAAACTGATTTAAGAATAGGCAAAACTGATTTAAGAATTAATGACAAGGGGAAAGAAAAAAAATTCATGAAATCAGGTTTGGAAAGCTTAGGTATCATAGCCATTTCAATTGAGTGGATTGGGAAGAAGCCACATTGGGACCGTTGAAGAGTGAATGAGTGATGAATGAAGAAGTAGAGACAGTGTGCTATGAAGAGAATACAGGGTCGAGGGAAGGTATTTTCAGATAGAAGAGATCTGAAGAGAGAGATGAAGATGAAGGTACTGGATAGCTTTGATGATGAGAAATTGAGGAGATTTCTGATAATTTCTCTTTTCTCTTTAAAAGTGCTAAGAGTGAAAAGTGTGACCAAGATTAGACATTTGAAATCTTCTATAATGTAGAATGGGAGAGGGGCGCCTGGGTGGCAGATGCCATAGGGCATTTGCCTTTGGCTCGGGTCTTGATCCCGGGGTCCTGGGATCGAGCCCCACATCAGGCTCCCTGCTTGGTGGGGAGCCTGCTTCTCCCTCTCCCGCTCCCCCTGCTTGTGTTCCCTCTCTTACTGTGTCTCTCTCTGTCAAGTGAATAAATAAAAACTTTAAAATATATAGAGAGAGAATGGGAGAAAACTTGTAAGGTTGTCAGGTACAGGTGAAGGTCCTGTTGAAGTTGGTGATCATGAATTGGTATTAGTAGTAGCAGTAAGTTTCTTTCTCAGTGGCATTCAGCTTCGCACATAGAGCCACTGGAAGCCATTTTCATTCAGTGCTCGGATTGTACCAGGTTGTAACAAAAGTACAAAGAAGCAAGGGAGGTTAGAGGATTTTCAGGAGAGTGACTGAAGCTATAACCGTGGGATTCGACTAAGCTGGATGGGGAGAGAAGTTTATTAAGTGAGAAGTTGATGTATCTGAAGAAAACTGAGGAATCAAAGGACTGGAGGTTCACCGGAGGTCGAATAATTGTAGTGAAGTACTTAAGCAAAATCCCTGGAAGAATAAGAGGTTGTGATCAAAGAATGGGATATCTGAAGTAGAGATTTTTAGGTGTAGAAGAGCCGAGGGTATGATAGCAGTAGTGGGTGGCTGCAGCAGAGTGAAGTGCAAGGACAATTAGAAATGAAGATGCCAGAAAATGAAATAAGTCAGACAGAGAAAGACATGTACCACGTGACTTCATTTATATGTAGAATCTGAAAACCAAAACAAATAAGCAAATGAAAATACAGAGAACAAACTGATGCTTGCCAGAGGCGGGGGAGTGGTGGGAGATGGGCAAAATGGGTGCAGGGGAGTGGGAGATACAGGTTTCGGGTTCTGGAATGAACAAGTCACAGGGATAAAAGAGAACATAATCAATGGTACTGTAATGGCCTTGTATGGTGGCAGAGAGCAGTTACACTTTGAATGAGCATAGCACAACATATAAACTTGTGGAGTCATTATAGCTGAAACTGTTGTAGCATTGTGTATCACCTGTACCTTAATTTAAGAAAAAGAACTAACGAAGCCAAGAAATGTGAAAGTTATTGTTTAATCTTCTCACAGTCCCTTGAAGGAGATTCTCTTACTATCCTGATTTTACAGATGAAACTGGGGTTTAAAAACCGAGTAGCATGTTGAAGGTTACAGAGAAAAGTGAGCTAGTGCTTAATTCCATCCCTGTCTCATGCCAGGACCATTTTGAAAAATTACTTAGTTTCAATATGGAAGCAATAAACAGTTGATAATTGGTTTTTGATTGACTTAAAGAGATTAATATATTTGGATTAATACATAGAAATTACAAGAGAGGGATTATATTCCCTAAGGACATTTACTTTAGCAATTGAGATAATAAGCAAACAGAGAGATTTTTACTGTTAGTCATTTATTCCAAAATGAGTTATTGAAAGAAATTTAGCGCTGCTATTTTGGAGGACCCACTTCATGTCAGGCATTGTCCTAGGCATTAGGGCTACCAAAGATGAATTAAGTTTGGTCTCTGTGATTGAGAGGCTCCATAGGTTTCACACATCCAGAGAAGTTTAGAGGTAGTCTAGCATCATAGCATGGAAAATGGGCCAGATTAGAGTTACAAATACATAATCTTTCAAGGAAAAAACTACTGTTTCTAACATCACATCCTAGATACACTGAATTAAAATTAATGGAGGTTGAACCTCAGAATGTATATTTTCAAAAAGTTCCTGAGTGATTCTGATTCTACCAGGTCTGGAAACAGTGAACAAAAGAACTTCTTAAAGTCCTTTTCAAACCTTTGAATTTATTTCCTATTCTAATTGTAATAGTAAGTGTTGTAATAAAATGTAGTGTCATATAACATAGAAACCATAAACATTATTTTGTTATGATAGATGACTTTTTTTTATATATAACTTAGGAAATTCACCAGGGGAATCAAGTAACACCAAAGTGGAAACAAATCAGACAAGGGGTTCTTTGTCTCCAGAGCCGGCCCACTTGCTTTCTTCACTTTCCTCATTTCAACCAAAAATATTTACACAACTACAGGTAGGTATCCAGTGAGATAGACAAAACTGAAGCCCTTCCCTTTCTTCCTTAATCTCTCTTCTTCTAGGGATGTTATAGAATTATTATAGAATTATAATAATGATCAATAGATGTCTTTATTATTAATTTTGTGATGTTTTTGTATCTTGATATAAGATCATTTAAATAATACATTTTTAAAAAGTTGGAGTTGACTGTGCATGCAATAAAATTTCGTTGTACTACTTTTCCTTTGATTCTTGTTTCTGTCCTTGATATTTGTTAGTAATTATATTCCTCTATTTTATTCCAATTATGTGTCAAAAGAATAAGATATCCTATGAGAAAATTATACTTAGTAAATTTAAACATTTTGATGTAACTCTTTTCGGTTTAAAAGGGTTTGCAGTTGCAACCAAGATTCACTTCTCCTGATGGATCACCGGCTGTGATATCAGTAAATAACCACCCTTCCTCCAGTCCTTCAAGACTTCTGGATTCATTAGAAAGTACTGTAATGAATAATAATTCTCTACTGCTTGGTCAAAGTCATAGTCTTCAAACAGATACATGCCTAACCCCAAACAGTAGCATTATTGCCTCTACCATGACTAGCCTTCCAGGACCAGATCAAAATCTGGCTGCAATGGACCAGCTGGTGGAAGTTGGAGATGTTGAGGATGCAGAGAATATGGAAGGAGGTGTTCACCGGATTCTGCTGGGAAATGGGCAGACCATCCCAATACAGATTATAGATAGCCACCCAGCTATTAGTAAGTTAAAAGCAACTTGTGATTTTATTTTTAACCTTTTTGGACTATCATTACTGTTACACTACAGAAAAAAAAAATCATTTCGACTCAGGGGTTTACAAAATATAAATAAAGTGCAACTACTAGAAAAAGGGAAAAATATCAAGAGCATAATAACTCCTAAGCTCTTTAGTTTTTTCTTCTCCATCAAAAGTATTCTCTAATTACCTCAGTTTACATAGAAAATCTGTGGTGATACAAAATCAGAGGGTCATTGTAGAATGCATGAAAAAAATGAGAAACTTTATTTTTTCAAAGATTATGTATGTATTACAGAGAGAGAGGCATAGCCAGGGGGGGAGGAGTGGAGAGAAAGAGAGAAGCAGACTCCCCACTGAGCAGAGAACCGAGTGGGGCTTAATCCCAGGACCCTGAGATCATGACCTGAGCCAAACGCAGCCACTTAACTGATGGAGCCACCTAGGTGCCCCGTAAAATGAGAAACTTTAAAAGGAAAACTTACAGTGTAAAGGTTACTATGGAAAAAATGTTACAAGGAAAAATGGAATGAAGTGGACAGATAAAAATGTTAAAGATTTTGAGTTATAAACTTTAATGTTGAGTTCTATGGAAATTGAAAGGGAACTAGTTAAGCCTTAGGGACTTGGGTTTAATCCAAGACCTTGTTAACTTTACTTTGTAACAAACCCAGTCAACCTACTCCTACTTGACCTACGTCACTCCCTTTCACATAGATTGTTTCGGATTGCGAACTTTTGTGGAGAAAGATTTGCAGTTTGCTTTGAAGAACAAAAATCTTCATAGAAATCTTCATAGAAATCCTTAGAACATACAAAGTATTTACCCGGATTCTTAGACTTCATTCTTCTGGGTAAGGAAAAGTGTAAGTTAGTTCCTTCCAGAAAAGAATCATTTTCTTAAAAGTAACAATTCCAAAAGATTTTAAATTTTAAATTTTTAAAATCTTTTGGAATTGTTACTTTTTTATTCTAAATTTTTTGGAATTGTTACTTTTAAGAAAATTTATCTGGAGAGCTGTGGTTCAGTATTTGTCACTACTAAATAAGTTCAGTAGAAGTTTAGTAGAAAAGAAGGAAAGGAATATAGGTGAATTAATCCTCAGAACTTCATGTAACAGTTGGTGGTGTCCCCATTCTACAGATAGGTTAATCAAGGCTCAGAGAGGTTAAGTAATTACCTAAAAGTCATAGAGCAGGGATTTTAACCCAGATCTATCTGCCTTCAACGTTTCTTTCCATTCTAACATGCTTCCTCCCTCTATGTTGTACCAAGGTATTTATGGGAGCTCTAATCAGATTGCTTTAAAGGAGACCCTCTTGGGATCTGAACTTGCATGATTTATCAAGTTAGATCATGATCTGAGGGACTACTTCACCTGAATATGAATCCTAAGGGTCACTCAAATCCATCTTCTACTGGTTTCTTTTATGGTGTGGGATAAACTCTAACACATCCACATGTGACAAGCATTAGGGGTGTTCAACACACTTGCCTGAGCAAATATTGGTCCCCTTAATCTTGGTTCCCTTTAGCAACTGAAAAACTGATATCCCTGAGAAAGAGACATCTCACCTGCCAGTTCAAGATAGTGTCGCTGGTATGCTGCGTTCAGATTAATCTGGTCATAAGTACTTTAAAATCAGAATGGTAAGTGCATTGGGCAGTGTTTCAGATAAGCAAACATACAGCTTGTACAGCTAAGTCAGAACTCTCCATTAAGAGGTGGCATGTTTTTTTCTAAAGTACTCATGTAGTTGAGTTTCTTTAGGGAAGGAGTATTTGCCTTGATATATGGCTACATATGGAGGCCATAGTAGAGTGGTAACAAATCTGTAAATTTGTAATACATATATCTACTGTTTGCAAAACATCATTTTCCAGTAATAGGAGGCTTCCTGACTTTTGTTTACTCATAGTTTTAAAGGCAGTTAAATTTAAATATGAGATAGTCCTCATACTTTCATGAAATTATGGACTGCTTTTTTATCAAAGCATCTGTAGAGGAGAGGAACTCTGGTTTTCTTAGTCTCTTCTTGTTTTCATTACCAGAAGCATACTGAAGAAACTTTTTTTAAACTTCTCAACATTTAATTTTTTTTATTATTTTTCTTTTTCTTTACATTTTTTTATTGAAGTTTAGTTGACATACAATAGAACATTAGTTTCAGGTATACACATCCTGAAAGAATTTATTATTAATGACTAAGATGTCAGAAGTACTGAGTTCTCAAATACACTGTTTTTTAAAAAAAGACTGTTTTTTGCTTTGCTTCTAAATTCATATAATTATAAAGATTCCAGTGTTATAAGTTTACATTAACCTTTAGGGTTTTTCTTTTATTTTTGGTTTTAAAGTTGAAGAAAATCCAGAAGGTACCAATTCTCTGAGCCAAGTTAAGCAAGAACCCAAAGAACCAGCATTGCCTATGGAAGCAAAAAAAAATTTGGACTGTAAGAAATTATCTGCCACATAAATTATTGAAGCTTTTCAGAATTTATAACTTGGGTAACTTCTGATGTCATAAAAAAGAAGGTGAATATTGTCAAAGTGTAGTATTGTGATAGATGGACTAAAAGACTAGTTCAATGAGCAACTTTGATTTAAAACTGATATGTTTGTTGCCAAGTCCATATTTTTGGAAGCTATTTTACTGCTGTCATTTTGTATAATTCTTATGCTTTTTGATTATCTAATGAGGCCAGTATTTCAAAAGATCATCTGAATTTATTCATGACAATATAGTCTGAACACAAATAGTTACATAACTCATCTCTTGAAAATATCCAATTTGGGTTCTGAAAAGACAAAAAATAGTGTGTGTGTGTGTGTGTGTGTGAGAGAGAGAGAGAGAGAGAGAGAGAGTGTGTGTGTGTGTGTGTGTGTGACTGTGTGTTGACTTTTTATTTAAAAGTGATAAAAGAACTTACTGCCTCTTTAAAGTTGTGAAGAAATTCTTTACATTATAGCAGACAGGTGAGAGATTATTTGTAGTCTGTCACATTAGGGAAGATAAAACAGTAGTAGATTTGAATCATAACATGAAGCCCAGCATTCTCATTTGTGGAAACAGTAGTTGCATTTTGGCTTCTTCCATTATAATTTTTTATACTTCAAACTACAAACCAATAGCATACTAATGGTCATCTAATAGAAATTTAAAGTGTCTTGGTAAGTACTCATAATTTTAACTTGAATTAATCAGATAAAATACAGAAATAAATATATATTGCATGGATTTATATAGTATTGTAGGTAAAGCACTACTTATGGATAGGAAAATGTAGAAATTGAGAGAATTCAGAAAGAATAACAGACTTCCCCTGGTGTTTACAGATGATTTGGGGGACTTTTTGATATCAGCAGGGGATTTTTTTTTTCCTATTTTGTATTGAAGATTCAGCTCTGGTTGGAAAAGAATTTGAGTTGTATTTATTTTTCTATGCCAGAGTTCTTACTGAATTGGTGGTATTAGAATTTATGCTATTTCAAGGTAAGTATTTGTAGTTAAAAAATTAGTTCATATTTAAAACTTGAAAACAACTGATGTGTATGTATATTTACTTGTTGAGTAAATATATTTACTCGAAATACTGAATAAGTACTAATCACTATATTCATTGTAAGCTTCTGTTTTCTGGAAGGTTGGCAAACTAGAAATATCAATTATAAACTGTCAAGAAATCAACGTAAAGGCTTTTTTTACCCCAGGAACCATGTGTGGGTATATTTAAGCTTTTATTTTAAAATAATAAGGATTTCAAATGGATATGAATGTTTAATATTCAAAGGATATGAGATAGAATATGAAATTTAACCTTAATATTTTACATGAATATGAGTCATTTTTAGCTTTTCTAAATCCGGTCTCCCATTCTTAATTCATTTTAATTGTTGCAGGTACATATGTATCTAAGTATAAAGCATTGTTATATTAGAAGTTAGTGGAACTTTAATAAAACATCTTGCTCTTTAGATTTATACCCTGTTTAATATAAAATTATTATTTATGCCCCTATTTAATACAAAGTTAATATTTAATTACATACATGATTTTTAGTTAGAATAGCTAACTGTTCTAAGAACTGAAAATATTTGATGTGAGCATTTTAGAGGCAGGCTGCCGAAGCTGATTATGTTACTCTAAGTTAAACACAGCTCTTAATTACCTCAAACCCAGAGTTCTCTTAGTCTGTGTGTACTTAAAGGGTATAAGTCTAAATCTATATTGTAGTGTTACATTGTAGATAATATTCTTTTCATTTGTTATTTCCAGTTTATGGAAACTGTTTTCAAGATTTTAAGTAATCTTCACTTTTTATTAATGGCAATAACTTATTAAATATTTTACCAATTTAACTATGTTCCTTTGGAGACATTCTTTTCTTTTTTGATGTTGAGTTGTTAAGGAGAAATGCTTGTTAAGATACAAACTCTAGTGAATTACCTACGAGAATGAGAGATGTTAGAGGATTCAGACTTTGGCACTTAACAAAACACAGTTTTAACAAAACACAGTTAAAAAATATTTCTCTCACTTCATTCTATGTGAATGTCTCTCTGGTACTCGTTTTTGTTTCTGTTTTTATGAGGACAGAAAGTTACAGTGCATCCTCCTCACAAACAAAAAGCAAAATTAAAAAAGAGCATGAAGGAAGGTTTCAGTCCCTAATTGTATACTCTTTTGGTTTTTAGGTAGAAACTGGAACTATCAATATTTTCATGTAAGTATTTCAATGAGTAGCTCTTTAAAAATAGTTTCTAAATTTTTAAAAATTCATGTGTCCTCTAAATGCATGTTCA
Organism: Lontra canadensis; assembly: GCF_010015895.1. Lineage (NCBI taxonomy): Eukaryota > Metazoa > Chordata > Mammalia > Carnivora > Mustelidae > Lontra > Lontra canadensis. Next base: position 11,464,960 of record NW_022631012.1, on the reverse strand, counting down.
GTCACAACATATCAGTATTGTATTTTAAAGGTGCTTAGCATCGCTTTTTTAAAAGTATGTTTACATATTTTAAATATTCAATTATTTTTTAAATGCACAGGGTATTAAATACAAGTGCATAAAGCTTTCAGTATCTATATTTCGCATTCTCCTAACAGCTCTACAGCAAACTTTGACATCTGCTCTTTTGTGTGATGTATTGCAAGGTGTAATATATGTAGTAGTGAGTTGGACATTCAAAATAAACAGAAATTCATAATTACAGCTGAACTTTTTTCATCATTGTAGTTTCCATGTTCCAAAGCCTCCCAGTGAACTTTATATATACTACAGTGAGTTATAGATAAACACTGCCATGGTGGGCTTTTTCCTTCAATATTAATTTCTCCATAAGCAGTTAACATGCTTAAAAGAAAAAGCTTTTATACTAAGTACCTTGTCTTATCCAAGGTAAATGTTTTCTAAAAGTCACAAAAATGATAGAAAATAGATTTTGGAAGCTGGTCCTGCATTGCAGTTTTGATTTTGAGGCCCACCAGCTTGTGTTTCATTTCTACATCCTGTCAAAATACAGACTTAATCATGTGAGCATGTGAAAGATGTCATTTAATTTGTACCAGATTTTTTAAAAAGTTTTAAAATGTGTGTGTATATACATATATATATATATATATTGTAACTTAATGTATAGTGTCCTTGTTATAATGTAATTTTTTTCATTAAAAATCCTGTGTTATTTTTTTTCTTAAACTTGTTGGTAGTTTTCTTTTTATACTTTTTCTGGGGATAGTGGTAGTTTTGTTCCTCTTAAAGATGTTAAATAAACACTTTAATTACCTGCGAACTTTGGCTAGAAATTTATGGTCAATTTGGAACTTGAAAGTTTTCCAGCATAACTACCAGTAACTCCTGTTATCATTCCATTTAAGGTCGTATATGCATTTAGTACTCTCAGCTCGGCCAGCCATCAACATTTTAATATAATGCATGTAATAAGGTATTAGTAATTCTTTTTCTCACATCTTGGCATTGTGACATCTTTTTTTTTTTTAAGATTTTTTTTATTTATTTGACAGAGAGAGAGAGATCACAAGTAGGCAGAGAGGCAGGCAGAGAGAGGAGGAAGCAGGCTCACTGCTGAGCAGAGAGCCCGATGGGCTCGATCCCAGGACCCTGAGATCATGACCTGAGCTGAAGGCAGAGGCTTAACCCACTGAGCCACCCAGGCGACCCGGCATTATGACATCTTTAAGTACAGCTTTATATTTCTTGGTTAAAAAGGAGGGATCATCAGTGTTTTCCATTCTGGCTTTTCTCTTCTTTCTATTCCTTTTCTTTTCTTTTTTTTTTTTTCCTTTCTTTTTTTTTTTCCGCTTTATTCCACCTGCCTATTTTGTAGTACTGTATAAAATCTTACTGTCTCCAGAAGGGGTACTGTATTAACTATTCCCTATCAGCTGATTTAGCTTCAGATATCTTAAATGGTGTATTGCTTTGGTATCTAAATGTCTGTAATTCTACTTAATTAACTTAGTTGTAATGGCAAAGCCTTAGTGTGCTTTTGCCATATACCCATTAACTATGAAAACTATTGTTAAATAATGCAAATATTTGTTGCTGACTGAAGTCTTAAAACTTTAGGAATAAAATCAGAATCTTAAAAAAACTCACTAGTGGATTCTAAATTTGATTCATGAGAAAAATAAATAAGTTGTATGGTTAATATTAAAAACCTTTGAAAATGTGATATGGGTATAATTGTGCAGGAGAAATGTTCAAGGGTAAAACTTGAAATCAGTAAATAAGTTCGAGAATTCTAATATACAGCATAGTAATTATAATCAATAATACCACATTATAATATTCAAAGTTGCTCAGAGACTACATCTAAAAGGAAAGAATGGGGGGTAATAAAAGGGAACGAATAATTGTGTGACATGATAGTGATTATTAGCTAACTCTATGGTGGTAATATATTGCAAAATATAAATTACCAAATCAACATATTGTATACCTTAAACTTAATATATTAATCATATCTCAATTAGGAAAAAAAAGAATTCTAAAACCAGAGGACAGTGTAGAAGTCCGATATTAGAGTTTTTAAAAATATTTTTATTGAAGTATAATTGACATAAAATAAATTGCACAGGGGCACCTGGGTGGCTCGGTGGGTTAAAGCCTCTGCCTTCGGCTCGGGTCATGATCCCAGGGTCCTGGGATTGAGCCCCGCATCAGGCTCTCTGCTCAGCGGGGAGCCTGCTTCCCCCTCTCTCTCTGTCTGCCTCTCTGCCTACTTGTGATCTCTGTCTTTCAAGTAAATAAAAAAATTAAAAAAAAAATAAATTGCACATATTTAAAGTACACAATTTAGTAAGTTTTGATATATGTATACATCTATGAAACTATCACCACAATCAAGATAATGAACATATCCATCACCTCTAAAGCTCCTAGTGCCTCTTTATAATCCATTCCCTCTTCTTCTGTTTCCCATTCCTACTTCACCATCCCCAAACAACTACTGATTTGCTTTCTGTCATGAGAAATCAGTTTGCTTTTGCTACAATTTTATAAAAATTATCTGGTATGAACATTTTTTATGACTCTTGTCACTCAGCATAGTTATTTTCAGATTAATCTGTGTCAATATATGAATAGCCCGTTCCTTTTTACTGCTGAGTAGTATTCCATTGTATGGATATACCACAATTTGTCTATCCATTCACCTGTTGATAAATAGCTGGGTTGTTTACAATTCGTGGCTATTACAAATAAAGCTGCTATGAACATTTGTATAAAAGTCTTTTTATGAATATATGCTTTCATTTCTCTTAAGTAAATAGTAGTGGAATACCTGGTTTATGTGGTAGGTATATATTTAACATTTTAGGAAACTCTAGTGATTTTTCTGAAGTGGTTATGCCACCTTACATTCCTGTCAGCTGTATATGAGAGTTCTAGCCAACACTTGGTAGGGGCTGGCTTTTATATTATAGGCATTGTAATAGGTATATAGTAGTATCTCATTGTGGTTTTAATTTCCATTTCTGTGATGACCAATGCCGTTGAACATCTTTTCATGTGTTAAATGCCATATGTATATCTTCTGTAGTGGAGTGTCTGTTTGGATCTTTACCTCATTTTTTTTTTTTTTAAACAACTTCTAATCCCCAGAGGTTGGGCATTTTTTTTTTAAAGATTTTATTTATTTATTTGACAGAGAGAGATCACAAGTAGGCAGAGAGGCAGGCAGAGAGGGAGGAAGGGAAGCAGGCTCCCTGCTGAGCAGACAGTCTGATGCGGGGCTCGATCCCAGGACCCTGGGACCATGACCTGAGCCGAAGGCAGAGGCATTAACCTACTGAGCCACCCAGGTGCCCCTCTTTACCTCATTTTTAAATGGAATTGTTGTTTTCTCATTATAGAGGTTTAGAAAGTATATTCTAGATACAAGTCCTTTTTTGTTTTTAAAGATTTTATTCATTTATTTGATAGAGCATAGCAGCGGGAGCGGCAGGCAGAGGAAGAGGGAGAAGCAGGCTCCCCACTGAGCAGGGAGCTGGATGCGGGGCTCCATCCCAGGACCCTGGGATCATGACAGCTGCGCCACCCAGGCACCCCATAAAGAGCAGTTCTTAATTGTGATTAAGTCCAGTGTATCTTTTTTTTCCCTTTGTGGATCATACTTCTGTGTAAGAGATCTTTGCCTAACCCAAGATTAGATTTTTCTCTAGGTTTTCTTCTCAGAAATTTTATAACTGAGTTTACATTTAGGTGCATCATCTATTTTGAGTCAATTTTTATATACATAGTATACGACCTTTTTTGCATATGAATACCCAATAGTTTCAGTACCATTTTATGAAAAGACTGTATTCTCTATTGAATTAAATTTATACCCTTGATGAAAAAATTCATTGATCACGTATATTTGGGTGACTTTCTGGACTCTGTTCTTTTTCATTGATACATTGTTTATCTCAGTGGTCTCAAGCAGGGCAATTTTGCCTCTGGGGGACATTACACAAAGTCTGGAGACCGTTTCAGTAGTGATAGCTAGGGAGATACTACTGGTTTCTGATAGAAGCGAGAGCTTCTGCTCAACATTGTACAATGTATAGAACAGTTCCTACAATAAAGAATTGTCTGGTTCAAAATGTCTGTAGTACCAAGATTGGAAAAGTTGGGTCGATTTTGATGCCAGTAGCACATTGTCTTGATTACTATAGCTTTAAGATAAGTCTCTTGAAGTCAGGTAATACAGCCTTTGTTTTTTTTAATTTTTATTAAAAAAATTTTTTTTAAGATTTTACTTACTTGTCAGAGAGGGAGAGAGAGCATAGGCAGGGAGAATGGCAGGCAGAGAGGGAGGGAAAAGCAGGCTCCCCACTGAGCAAGGACCGCAATGCAGGGGTCAATTCCAGGACCCTGGGATCGTGACCTGAGCTGAAGGCAGATACTCAACCTACCTACTAAGCCACCCAGGCTTCCTGGTAATGCAGTCTTTGAACCTTACTCTTCCTTTCAAATTTCTTTTGGCTCTTCTAAGTTCTTTGTTTTTCCATGTGAATTTTAGAATCTCCTTCTCAATTTCTTTTTTTTTTTTTAAATGCCTGATGGGATTTTGACTGGGGTAATGTAGAATATATAGATCAATTTGGGGATTATTGAAATCTTAATATTGATACTTAATTTTTTCCTTGGCAATATCTCAGAGTTTTCAGTGTATAGGTCTCACATACCTTTTGTCAGATTTATCACTGAAACTTTTTTTTTTAAGATTTTATTTATTTATTTGACAGATCACAAGTAGGCAGAGAGGCAGGCAGACAGAGAGAGGGGAGGAAGCAGGCTCCCTGCTGAGCAGAGAGCTTGATGTGGGGCTCCATCCCAGGACCCTGAGATCATGACCTGAGCCAAAGGCAGAGGCTTTAACCCACTGAGCCACCCAGGCACCCCTCACTAAGAACTTCTAAATGAGGTTTTTTAATTTCAGTTTCTTATTTTTGCATAATATGAATACAATTGATATGCTTTATGGGTCTTTTATTTTGCAACCTTCTTAAACTCACTTATTCTCATGGATTTTTCGTATACTCTATTAGATTTTTTTTATGTAGACAATTATGCTGTTTTACATCTTCATTTCCAATCTGGATGCTTTATATTTCTTTTTCAAAGCTGTTACACTGACTAGAATCTAAAGTACAGCTTTGATTAAAACTAGTTAGAGTAGACCTTGCCTTGTTTCTGATCTTAGGGGGAAAGCATTTAGTCTTTCACTTTTATGAGGTTAACCATAATTTTAGAATATGTCTTACCAAATTGAATGAGAGTCATCCTGTTTTAGCGTGCTGAGAATTTTTGTTAGGAATGGATATTTGATTTTGTCAGGTGTTTTTTCTGCATATGTTGAGATGATCATTTGGTTTTTCCTTTTTTTAGTCTCACAGTATGATAAAAGACTTTGACTGAATTTCAAAGGGTAAAACAGCCTTGCATCCTTACATTCCTGGAATAAATCATACTTGTTCATCAAGATGCATTATCCTGTTTTATACATTGTTGGGTTTCAGTTGCATTTAATGTCACTATTGATATGGTTGTGTTTGAGTCTTCCCTTCCATCTTGTTATTTGTTCCATCTATACTTTGCTCCCTTTTCTTTTTCTGCCTTTTGGTGCAATTGCCCTTTTTAATGATTCAGCTTTACCTCCTTTATTGACTTATTAGCTGTAACTCTTGTTATTTTAATGATTGCTTTAACGTTTATACTGTACTATACCAGTCTACCTTCAAATACTATTCCATCATTTCACATATAGTATAAGAATTTTACAATAATATACTTAAGTTTTCCACTTCTTTGTGCTATTGGGGTCACATTTTATTTCTATGTATCTAACTTCACAATACATTGTTACTATTTATACTTTAAATAATCAGGTATCTTGTATATATTATTTTTATATATTTTCCTGCTTTTTTGCATTCTTGGTAACTTTTGATTGGATGTCAGACATAACTTCTGCCTTGTTGGGTGCTGGATATTTTTGTATTCCTATTACTATTCTTGAGTTTTGTTCTAGGACACAGTTAACTTTCTTGGAAACAGTTTGTGCCTTTAATGTCTTGCTTTCAAGCTTTGTAGTGTTAATGTTGTCTTATTATTGAAGCAAATCCCTTCTGAGTACTGTACACTGCTTTTGAATTAATGAGGTTTTCTACTCTGGCTGGTGGGAATAGGCTCTCTTCTGGACCCTACGAGCCTCAGAGGGTTATTCTCCTTCTAGTCTCAAGTAATTTCCTTATACTCATGCGCTGATCATTAAATACTCTGTTGAATGTTAGAGAGTGCTCTTCTGCAGAGCTCTGGAGTTTTCCGTGTAGCTCTCTTCTCCAGTACTTTATCCTACAACTCTAGTTGCTTTGGCCTTCCTTGATTCCAAGTTTCATGTCCTCCCTCTGAGAGGCTCTGCCTGGTTTTCCACTCTGTATGCCACAGCCTGGAAACTCTTCAGACAGCAGTCTGGGATGGCATAAGCCTCATCTAATTTGTTTTCCATCTCTCAGGGATCACTGTCCTCTCTTGCATAATGTCCAGTGTTTTGAGAATCATTGTTTCATATATTTTATCGAGTTTTATAGTTGTTTCAGGCAGAAGGGTGAATCTGATCACTTGTACTCCATCTTGACTAGGTATGGAAGTTCTCCAGACAGTGTTGATATCATGTCCCATTTGGTTTTCTGCAAGCAGTTGAACTGGGAGATGACATAGAGGTTGTAAGGGAAGCATAGGATAGATCATGAGATGGAGTAAGGTACCACAAATCTGGGTGAGACAAGTAGGTATCATGGTGGGATTTAGGGTATAGGATTGGTCCAGAGTAATTCTCCAGAACACCCTGACTGTATAGGGACCACCTTCGATAGTATAGTTTCCAGTCCCCGCTGCCATGGTTCCACCAATCATAATGACTCAGCCTTCTGTGTACCTGACAGAGTTAGGCCATGCAGGATATCAAAATGAATGATTTAAGATTTGCCTTAAAGGAACTTACTGTCTATTACAGGCAATATATAACTTTATACAAGATAGAAAATGGTAAATTTGATAATAGGAATATGGATAAAATCATATAAGAATTAAGAAGAAGGGGTGCCTGGGTGGCTCAGTGGGTTAAGCCTCTGCCTTCGGCTCAGGTCCTGATCTCAGGGTCCTAGGATGGAGCCCATGTCGGGCTCTCTGCTCAGGGTGGAGCCTGCTTCTCCCTCTCTCTCTGCCTGCTGCTCTGCCTGTTTGTGATATCTCTCTCTCTGTCAAATAAATAAATAAAATCTTTAAATTAAAAAAAAAAAAGAATTAAGAAGAAGATGACATTACTTACAAGGAAGAGAACTGACAGTAAGCACCAAGCATTGTACTTGGTGCTTTGTATTGTTTGGTTAAAGCACTTGGCATTTTGCCTGGCAAAAAGTAAGTCATTCCTTATTTTTATAGCTAGGATCGGTGATTAAGAGCATGTGCTCTGAAGTTGGACAGTTAGATTTGAATACCACTTCCTCTTAATTAGCTTTGTAACTTGGTCAAATTACTTAAACTTTCAGTTCTTCATTTTTTTCTTTCTTCTGAAAGAATAGTAGTAGCTACCTAACTGTTATGAGGATTTAATTAATTTTTTTTTAAATCTTGGAATCTGTAACATACCAGTCAATATATGTTCATTTTTATAATTAATATTAATAATAAAATTTTAAGTCCTGAAAGGTAAACGTGATCCTTATTTATTTTTTTTTAAGTAAGCTCTACATCCAGTGTGGAGCCCAACATGGGGCTTGAATTCCTGACCCTGAGATCAAGACCTGAGCTGAAATCAAGAGTTGGATGCTCAACCAGCTGACCCACCCAGGCACCCCATCTGTATTTTCAAGATAATGTATCTGTTAGAGAGCGTCTTTGGCTGCTTGCAACAGAGACATGATTATGGTGGCTTAACAAAATAAAGAGGTCTAACATTTTTTATGAAACCAAATCTGAAGGCAGTCTCACCAGGGCTGGTATGGTGATTCCCTGTGCCCACCAGGAACCAACCCTCCCTTAATCTTTTCACATAACCATGTCTAACATGTGGCTATTATCTATGTATTTGTTGCTTTTTTGTCCATGATGGTTGCTCCACTTGCAGCACTGATGAGAGTTCTGACTGTAAGAATGGAATGGGCAAAAGGCCTATACTGGGAGAATGAGCCAAAGGTCTTTTTTAGGAGACCCATCAGCAACTTCCACTTTTATCGGATTGGTTAGAAGAGTTCTATATTTTGTGAGATTAAGAGTCACTTATGGTTTGTTTCCCTCCCAAACCCATCTTGTTTCATTTATTCTTCTCCTACCCCCTTAACCCCCCATGTTGCATCTCCACTTCCTCATATCAGGGAGATCATATGATAGTTGTCTTTCTCCGATTGACTTATTTCGCTAAGTACGATACCCTCTAGTTCCATCCACGTAGTCACAAATGGCAAGATTTTATTTCTTTTGATGGCTGCATAGTATTCCATTGTGTATATATACCACCTCTTCTTTATCCATCTGTTGATGGACATCTAGGTTCTTTCCATAGTTTGGCTATTGTAGACATTGCTGCTATAAACATTCGGGTGCACGTGCCCCTTCGGATCACTACGTTTGTATCTTTAGGGTAAATACCCAGTAGTGCAATTGCTGGGTCATAAGGTAGCTCTCTTTTCAACATTCTGAGGAACCTCCATGTTGTTTTCCAGAGTGGTTGCACCAGCTTGCATTCCCACCAACAGTTTAGGAGGGTTCCCCTTTCTCCACATCCTCACCAGTATCTGTCATTTCCCGACTTGTTAATTTTAGCCATTCTGACTGGTGTGAGGTGGTATCTCATTGTGGTTTTGATTTGTATTTCCCTGATGCCGAGTGATGTGGAGCACTTTTTCATGTGTCTGTTGGCCATCTGGATGTCTTCTTTGGAGAAATGTCTGTTCAGGTCCTCTGCCCATTTCTTGATTGGATTATTTGTCCTTTGGGTGTTGAGTTTGCTAAGTTCTTTATAGATTTTGGACACTAGCCCTTTATCTGATATGTCGTTTGCAAATATCTTCTCCCATTCTGTCATTTGTCTTTTGGTTTTGTGAACTGTTTCCTTTGCTGTGCAAAAGCTTTTGATCTTGATAAAATCCCAATAGTTCATTTTTGCCCTTGCTTCCCTTGCCTTTGGCGATGTTCCTAGGAAGATGTTGCTGCGGCTGAGGTTGAAGAGGTTGCTGCCTGTGTTCTCCTCAAGGATTTTGATGGACATTGGGGAGGGTATGTGCTATGGTGAGTGCTGTGAAGTGTGTAAACCTGGCGATTCACAGACCTGTACCCCTGGGGATAAAAATATATGTTTATAAAAAATTTTAAATAAAATAAATAAATAAATAAAGAAGAGTTATATAACCATCCCACTTATAAGGGCTGCTAGGAAACGTAGTTCTTTTGAAATCTGGCTACCACCCCAAGAAAAATTGCATTTTAGTAAGACAGAATTCATTGACTAACATTTAGGCCACTAATGATGTCTCTCACAAATGGGAGAACTGAAATTCAGAAATTCAGTTGTTTGAGGTTGTTAAACAACTACAAAGTGATATAGTTAATATTGGTAGCAAGGTCTGTCCAGTACCATTCCACATTCCTTTTGCCACACGCTCCAGCAAACAAGTGATCTTTTCATTATAGGATCTTTAAGTCGGATCTTTCATGACATGGACATGAGATTAAAATGCAGATATATAGAATTCAAGGAGCAAGTAGAGGGAATTATATGGCTCTTTGGGGGATACAAACACAACGTTCATTTTGATGAGAGTTTTAGGAGTCAATGAAGGAAAGAAATTGGGGAAAAGACTGGAAAGGTGAGAGAAAGCTTAGATAGTAGAAATTCTAGAAGGCCAGACAAAGAATTTTATATTTTGCTTAGTATGTGTTACATTTAAAGTATTGAAATGATCCATTAAAGGGGCCCATTGAATCAAAAACCTTTTCTAGGGGCTCCTCGGTGGCTTGGTCAGTTGGGCATCTGCTTTTGGCTCAGGTCGTGATCCCTGGGTCCTGGGTTTGAGCCCCACAGCCGCATATTTGCTCAGCCAGGAGCCTGCTTCTCCACCCCCCAGCCCCCGCCTGCCGCTCTCCCTGCTTATGTACACCCTCTCTCTCTTTCTCTCTGTCAAATAAATAAAATCTTTAAAAATAAGAGCACTTTCCTAAAATTTGGATGAAACTTAAAATTTCGCAGGTTTCTGAAGGTAGGTATAATGGACAAATGGAAGTGCCAGAGTAATTTTTTGATTACCATAATAAAATTGTATAACAAATTTCTGGCCTTGACTATTGTATCTGTAATTGCTTTATAGAAACTGTTGGGTTTTTACATTTATGTTCTACAAAGACACTCAAAAATCTTAAAAATGGACATTCATTCATTCTGCAAAGCAGACATATTTCCTGCCCTTTTGGAGTTTACATTCCAGTAAAGGGAGAAAGATAATAATAAACAGTAATAAGTATATCTAAACATAAGTACATTGTATATGTTTATATGTAAGTATATGTACTTAAATGTATTATTGTATGTATTGTATGTATTATTAAATGTATTACTATATGCTTATACTTTAGGTTGACAAGTGATAGAGCATAAAAATGGAACAGAGAAAAACATACAAAGTTAGTATGGTAAGAGCTGCAATTTTTAAATAGGGCAGCCAGAATGGGCCTCATTGAGAAGTACATGCAAGCAAATTCTTAAAGACAATTAAGAGGGTCATGCAGATCCCATGCAGAGCAGTGCAAATAAGAGGGAACTGCAGGATCGGGCAGTATCCGCTGTACCTGAAGGTCAGCAACAAGGCTAGTGTGTTTGGAGTGGAGTGAGCAAGTAAGAGAGTACTGGGAAATGAGGTCAGAGAGATAGTAGGTCATGTACGGTCTTATAATCCATCATAAAGATTTTGGCTTTTACTCTGAGCAGAAATGGAAAGCTGTTGCCAAATTTTGAGCAGAATGACAACATAATATGACACCCTTTAAGAGCGTAATTTTGGGGATGCCTGGGTGGCTCAGTTTGTTGAGCATCCACTCTTTGATTTTGGCTCAGGTTGTGATCTCAGAGTCATGAGATCAAGCCTTGCATGGGCCTCCGTGCTCAGAGTGTAGTCTGCTCAAGATTTTCATTCTCCTTCCACCTCTGTTCCTCCCCGCACTCTTTCTCTTCCTCTCTCTCTCTCAAATAAATAAATAAATAAATAAATAAATAAATAAATTTGTCCATTATATTAAGAACAAACTTTATAGTTTATCTGTTTCTCCCTGCTCGACTAAAACTGCATGGGCAAGGATCTTTGTCTTTTTTTGGTTCGTTGATATATGACAGTGGCAGATGCTTAGAAAATATTGTTGAATGAACATCCAGCTTTTAGAGTGTCCTTATAAAAAAACAAATGGGGAACAACCTAAAGAGAGTAGGGAAAGTTGTTGTGTAAGCTGCTGAAGAAATATTTTTGAGTAGGAGAAAGGGGATCTAGTCCCTAAGGAAGGGGCTTAACTTTAGATAGTCCCATGGATACCTTATTTATTGAGTATTTATTGAGAACCAGACACTGTGTTACCTGCTGGCTGTATGAAAGGTTAGCAAAACCTAATCCTAGCCCTATAGGGACTCACAGTGTAGTGGCAGGCAGGTTGTTTTGTTTTGTTTTGTTTTTAAGATTTATTTATTTTAGAGAGCACAGGTGCAGGAGGAGGGGCAGAGGGAGAGGGAGAGAATCTCAAGCCGACTCCCTTCTGAGCTGGGAACCCTACCTAGGGCTGGATCTCACTACCCAGAGATCATGACCTGAGCCAAAATCAAGACCCAGCCGCTTAACCAGTTGAGCCACCTAGGCACCCCGTGACAGACAGTTTTTTCATCAACTAGTCATAAAATGGTGTGATAAGTACTTTCAATTCAAACAAAGGAAAAAGCATTGTAAATCAAAGAAGTTCCAGCCTAGTGGACAATTCGGGTTATGGAGGGAATAACAGATTGTCTAAGAAGGCGAAAGTTTATGAAAGAATTACTTCTAAACTTTGACTTCCCACTATCCAATCAAAAAGGTATTATGTATAAACTTTGTGTCATTCCAATCAGATCCTCTGCCTTGCAACTCATCTTAAAATAGATCCCAGAGGGACGCCTGGGTGGCTCAGTGGGTTAAAGCCTCTGCCTTCAGCTCAGGTCATGATCTCAGGGTCCTGGGATTGAGCCCCACATCGGGCTCTCTGCTTGGCAGGGAGCCTGCTTCCTCCTCTTTCTCTCTGCCTGCTTCTCTGCCTGCTTCTGATCTCTGTCAAATAAATAAATAAATAAAATCTTTAAAAAAAAATAGATCCCAGAACTCATAAATATTGCACCTCTAACTTCCCCTGTGAGATACTAAGACTATCCAGAGAGTATTCTCCCTTACTGCAATAAGCAAAAACCTCAGTTTTGCTTTATCAACAGGTTATTTTGGAGGTATTTTAAAGGAGCCAGCATTTGACGGTCTTGAAGGTCTAATCAAAACTGGTCACCTTGGAAACAGCATGCTTTTCTGAGGCGTTTTGAGCCTCCTGCACAGGGTCTCTCCTATGGCAGTGGTGAGGTAAGTTCATGTGGGTTTGAGCTCTGATTTCTAATTTTTTAATCAAATACTCCAGATGCTAAGTTTAGTTCTTTTGTTTGTTTGTTTGTTTAGTTTGAGAGTGGTATCTCGGAATAAACTCTTTAAAAATCCGATTGATGATCAGAAAAACTTTTATTTGGTAGAAATCTGCATTATTACTGTCAGCACTACTGTTTGTCCTTGTTATTTCTTCGTTGTGGATCTATGAGAGGAAGTTCATACGGACAAAGATGGGTGCACACTTGCGGGTTCAGAAGGTTTCTCTTCATACTGCCATCCTTTGGGAAAACTGTCTCAAGTCATTGATGAAAGTTTTATGAGAATTTTGCCCACTCTTTTTTGTTTTGTCCATGAAAGCCTGATTCTCTTTAGGGGTGGGGTCCCCAAGATTCAAGGCTCACATTTGGCTAAGTGTTGTCAGACTCATGGGTTTATCTTTAGTTTGGTTCTGTAGCCATTCTGGACTGGACTCCTACATCTTAAATGTATTTATGCTAGAATCAAAATGTGTCTTGTTTGCTTTCTAAATGATAAAAAGAATTATTTTGAATTATAATTGGTTTATAATTACATATACATATATATATATAATTACATATAGTTATATAATTATAATTGGTTATAATCGGGGGAACTTTTTATATAAACAAAACTGTTCATTTGGGGCGGTACTTTGAAGCAAAAAGAAAGCAATATCCCAAACATACAGTTGTCTACATTTTAAGGCAAGAGGAAAATTCCAAAATATATTGAAGGGATTATGAAATTGCCTCCTTAAAAGATTCTTTGGCAAAGGCAAGAGAAAATTTGAAAATTTTAAAACTGTCTTTTCTAAATCCTTTCAAATCACAATTTGAACATGATGTCCTTTATTCGTCTATTCTACTTCCTTGTCCCATGTTCCTCCATTTCCCTCTGTTCTGTCTCTCTTTCTGACTTTTTTTCCTTCCCTTCAAAATGCCCCTAAACAGAGAGTTTTACTACTCTAAAAGAGAAAGATCACTTTAATATAAGAAATACCCCTCTCATTTTTATACTTAAGGTATTAACAATTATTGGCATTTTTATCATATAAAATCAAATTATCAAGGGGTCTAAATTACAGTCATTACAGTTGTAATGACTGATTCCCCTCCCTCATCCTCTTTTGTGTGCATGTTAAAATAGGTTTTCCTACATCTAAACTTTCCCCTCGCTTTAATTAAGCAGAGATAATTAGTCTTTTACAATGATAATTTTGTATTTGACTAAAGCTGGCCACTCTCGTTTTTAATTTCTATTCCTTTTCTTTTCCCTCCCTAGGGAAACATTAAAGATTAATTGATGAAAATAATTGTTCTCTCATTATGTGTTCAGTCCAGGAATGTCTAGTAAAGAATTTCTAAAATAGAAAAATCGTTAAACTGTGTTGTGCTTCTTTTTCTTCAAAATTGCTTTTAAGAGATATTTCTGGTTAAAACTACAGGAAAAGAGACACTTGGGTGGCTCTGTCACTTGAACATCGACTCTTAATTTTGGCTCAGGTCATGATCTTAGGGTCATGAGGTAGAACCCTACATGGGGCTCAATGTTTAGCACAGAGTCTGCTTGTCTCCCTCTCTTTACTCCTCCCCATGCTCGCTCATCCTCTCTCTCTGTCTCTGTGTCTCTTGCTCAAATAAATAAATGAAGTCTTTAAAAACTGCAAGAAAAGAAGAAAAAAACCTTGATTCCAAGATGAAGGGCTTTGAGGCAGGATTTAAAAGAGTTTTTATAATTTCATCTATGAATACAAAGTTTGTATGTCATACAGAAAATGTTCATAAGATATTCCTGATAGAGGAATCATTGGACAAATTAGAATGAGTTAATCACACTGGTTTAAAGGATTAAAAAACAATTATCTTCCTGACTTTAAAAAGTCACATTAATGAAAAAAAAAACAGTCACATGAATGCCAACAGGATATGCTAGTTTATATAAGAAGATTGAACATCTCATAATTTAAACTTTATATAATTTCTTGCATTGGATTTATGGGACAAATTATTATCATTTCTACAAATTATTTGCTTACAAAAATTTAGAATTGTGATTAACTAGATAAAATTGTAATGATAGGTATCTTCTAAAGTTTATAATCTTATTTCTATAATATCAGAATTCTTTTTTTTTTAATATTTTATTTATTTATTTGACAGAGATCACAAGTAGTCAGAGAGGCAGGCAGAGAGAGAGAGGAGGAAGCAGCTCCCTGCTGAGCGGAGAGCCCGATGCGGGGCTCGATCCCAGGACCCTGGGATCATGATCCGAGCCGAAGGCAGAGGCTTTAACCCACTGAGCCACCAAGGCGCCCCTATAATATCAAAATTCTTAAAGACTTTATATTTGGGGCACCTGGGTGACTCAGTCAGTTAAGCGTCTGCGTTTGGCTTGGGTCATGATCCCAGGGTCCTGGGATCGAGCCCTGACTTGGGACTCCCTGCTCGGGAGAGTCTACTTCTCCATCTGCCTCTAACCCCTCCCTTGCTTGTGCTCTCTTTCTCTCTCAAATAAACAAATAAAATCTTAAAAAAAAAAAAAACCTTCATATTTAACTAAAATGGTAATTTCTAGTTCCTTAGCTAACTCAAAGACCTTAAACAAAGGTTAAACTGAGTTAATTGATACATAATCTTTGAATACTTGGACAAACTTTAAAGAAAAAAAATGAGTGACATTGGTCACTGAACAGTTTTATTTTACTGCTATTCTTATATGTTTAAAAATAGATCTAGATTGGGACTCCTGGCTGGCTTAGTTGGTAAAGCATTTGACTCTTGATCTCAGGTTTGCAAGTTTAAGCCCCACGTTGGGCCTGGAGCTTACTTTAAAAAAAATAAAAACAGATACAGATACACAGGATGTGAAAATAATTTTGGAATTTATTTATTTATTTATTTTTTTAAAGTAAGCTCCAAACCCAGCATGGAGCCCAGGTTGGGGCTTGAACTCATGACTCTGAGATCAAGACCTGAGCTGAGATCAAGAATCAGCCTGGTGGTGGGTATTAAGGAGGACACGTATTGCATGGAGCACTGGGTGTGGTGCATAAACAATGAATCTTGGAACACTGAAAAAAAAAATTAAATTACAAAAAAAAAAAAAAAAAGATACACTAGCAGGAAAAAAACAAAATCAGACACTTAACCAACTAAGCCACCCAGGCATCCCTGGATTTTGTTATATACATAATCTCCTTAAAATTTATAAAGACAATATGACAAAGATGCTCTTTAGAAAAAGAACTAAGCAATTCTTATTTTCTGTCTTCTAGTTTTGTCTAGGAAGAAATAAAAGTTGGTCATCTAGGTTAAATGGAGCAAGTAAGACTACATTCTGTATAATTACAGAGAGATAGGACTATGTATGCAAAACCATGTGTATGGTTTGTTTCTCAAAGAAATTGTTGTACTTAGTATGATACTTTAATAGAAGGCTGAAGTGGCCTTCTAAAAGCAGAGCTTCAGTGTTAACTCAGAGGCAGCATTCTGAAAGGACTGATGCCATCCTTGAAGATGTAATATATGCCTTATTCCAGAGAACTCTGTATGTTGCTGTGTTCCTGACAGGAAGAATACATGGGTCCAGCCACCAAGTAGCCCCGATGACATTCCCAGTGACACACTGAGAGATTTTATTCTTCCCGTCCCTTGTAGGGATGGAGGTCCTGATCCCCAAAGGGAGCATACTCTTGCCAGGGCGAGCACAAAGTTTTTGTTCAACTATAAGATAAGGCTGCTGTTAGTGCACTTTGACATCCCTGTGTCTGGTCACCAACAGGTAAGAAGAGGCATCAGCATTGTGGCAGGGGTGATCAACCCAGTTCAGCGGGAGGACATAGGCAGGGGGACTGTAGGTGGAACCCAGATGATTCATTTGGACACCTTTTTGTATTTCCATGCCCCGCTGTAACTGAATGGATGCATGCAGCAGTGTCAGCATAAGAACAATAGCTCAGTCCCCTCGGGGGACTGCTAAGATTCCCGATTTGAGTCCTGCTGATGTGGGAAACAAAGGCAAAAGAAAAATTAAATATCCCATTGACAAATCCTTGAAATAGGCCAAGTGACATTCCTCTAGGAATTCAGCTGCCTCAATGTTAATATTTTGCCATGGGGAAAAGACAATGTTAGCCTGACCCCCAGGATCCTATAAGTCTAGTTTAACATACAAAAATTCCTTTGGAAACTTCCTTTATCTCTAGACCCCAAGATACATGTTGGCAGTCAGATATACATCTGAAGGGTCTCATGACTAAGGTTTTATCAGACAGTAATAGATGACCTTTTCCTAGCAATAGCCCCCTCAGTGTCCTGGAAACCTTGTTTCCAATATTGCTTAGAGCCTTACACTATCCCTAACCCCCTCCCAACTTGAAAGTATATAATCACCACTCCTCATGACCCCAGTGCCGCTTTTTCTGTGCATGGGTCCTGTCCCTATGCTTTCATAAAACCACCTTTTTCACCAAAGATGTCTCAAGAATTCTTTCTTGGCCAATGGCCCTGAACCCTAACATCTTTCCTAGATCAGTCCCACCAGTAAGCCCCCAAGACCTGGTGAGGTAATAGCTGAGGGTCAGTTAGAATAAATCCTGGAAGTGGGGGAGCATGAATACCAGTTGTGACTCCAGAGATCAACTATAGTGTCAGAGGTTCCTTCTGAGTTTCCCCTCGGGAAGATGGACCCAGAAGAACCATGGAACGCTGGCCCTCTGACCTATGGGAAGAGAGAAGTCTGTTCAGCACAAGAGGTAGGCCATGACAGCTGTGAAAATGAGCCGCTGCAGATGGAGTAATTGGCAAATGGTCCCAGCCACTATGCTCTAGATCTACCACGGTCCTTCTCGCAGAAAATGTGCTTCTCGCAGGCTGCTCTCAGTGAGACGGCAAAAGTACGAAGATGGTCCCATTTCTGTGAGAAGGAGGACTCTCTGACTTGAGGTTTCCCCATCAGCCTTGCAGACTTTACTCAATACTAATGAGGCCCTTGCATTGAAGAACTGAAGTTAGACTCCCCGCGTCCCAAGCCTCATAAATATCTTACGTTTGCCCTTCTTCCTCAGAGACACCGCTAAGATCTGTCAAGGTAGTATTCTCCTTACTGCAATAAGCAAAATACTTAGTTTTTCTTTATCAACAGGTTATTGTAGTGGTATTTTTAGGCAGGTAGCCTTCAACAGATGAGAAGGAACCATCATTCAAAATTAGAGGGAAGAGCCTCACAGGTAGGCGGAATAGTAAATGCGAAGGCCTTGAGGTGGAAAAAGGGTATTAAAGGACAGAAAGGCCAGTGTGGTTTTAGCTTAGAAGCAATAGAGAAGGTGGTATGGGATGAGGTCAGAAAAGTACAGAAGGCCTTGGAGTCCATGGTAATTGTACTATCAGTATCATTCTGAGTAAAGCAAAACCCATTAGAGGGTTTTTAATGGAGGAGTGATTTACCTGGGTTTATATGTTGTAGAAGAATGTGTTATGAAGGGACATGAATGGAAATGGGGCCAGCAATTCGATTATTGGAATAGCGCAGGTGAGATCTTAGGTGATTTAGATCTAGAGTGATAGTGATACAGGAAGCAAAGAGAAATGGACAAATTCAGAATATATTTTAGAGGTAAAATCATCAGGACTTGCTGACTGGTTGGCAGGTGGGGATGTGTGTGAAGGAAGGGAAGGAATGAAGAATGACTCCAGCCAGGGTTTTACCCTTGAGCAATTGTGTGAATGGTAGTCCATTTTACTGAGTTGAGGAAAACTGAGGGGAGGAATAGATTGAGAAGAGAAAAGCAAGAGCCCTTTTTTGAACCTGTCTGGTTTTGACTTCCAAATTGAAATATTAAGTAGGCACTTAGAGTTATAAGTCTCGAGGTCAGGATGGGAGATAAACATTGTTGTGATTGATCAACATATGGATGGTAATGAGAAACTAGAGAACAGAGACATCACCTGAGGAAAAAAATGCAGATAAAGAAGAGGATTGCCCAGGATCTAGCCCTGAGGCCTTACAGCATTCAGGTTAGCTGGAGCAGGAAATACATGTAAGATATTAAAAGGAACACCAAAAATACTTAAAACTGGTAAATTGAGTCCACTTTGGAACCTGTGAGGAAAAATTGGGGCAGAAAGTATCTCAGATTACATTAGTTGCTAATTAAAGCAATCTGTTCTATCCCTTAGTTAACAAATACGTATTCAGTGTATACAATGTATTATAACAGAGGTGTCCAAGAGACATTACAACATAATGTGGTAAGTCCAGTCTGAATGGCCCTTAATAAATCATGTTTATATATAACACTCCCCTACAAGTGAGGCATGTCAGATTTTTAGACTTGATTATAAAAATATTTCAAAAAAGTCTGTCTGCTTTGTAGTCTTTATTTAATTTTATTATTTATTTATTTATTTTTTAACATCTTAATTTAATTTTATTTTTTCAGTGTTCCAAGATTCACTGTAGTCTTTTTTAAAAAGGATTTTATTTTTTTATGAGACAGAGAACGGTTGCACAAGGGGGGAGGGGCAAAGGGAGAGGGAGAAGAAGGCTCCCCACCGACCCCAAGATCATGACTATGACCAGAGCATAAGGCAGACACTCAACAAACTGAGCCATCCAGGTGCCCCTGTTTTCTAGTCTTTTTAAAACTACCGTAAACTCTCAATTTTTATCTTTTTTATACATTATTCAATTTTTAATTTAATAAACATTAAACTTTTTAACTTATTTTGCTTTTGCCTAAAATATGTTTAGGTGGCAGTAATAAATTCTGCCTTTAAAAAAGATGATTAGAATTATATAAATATATTAACTATCTTAAGAAGACACTTCTCTGTTCAGGCTGGATTAACATGTGAAAATACATTTTAATGCTTTGATATTCTTCTAGAAGAGTTTAACCAAATGATATAGGAAAAAAAATAACAACAACTAGCTTGTAGTAGCTATAAAAATACAATTTGTGGCTTTCAAAATAACAGACTTCTGTATCAGTTGCGTAATAGTGATTATTTATTCATGGAGTCTTTTTATTTCCATGGAAACACTGAGATCATTTTAATTTTTAATTACACTAGAGTTTACAGTTCCATAGACTTTAACTCTGTAGTAGCAAGTACAGAAGCTAGAGCTTTACCCATTTCCACTTTAAAAAATATGAAGGAGGAAGAGAGGGTTTTAAATGATCATGAAGTTCATTTAGTTACAACCTTTAGCTGCATAATTTCTCCTAAACATGCCCTGCAATTTTTTGTCCAATTCTTCATTTTTTGTCTACACCCTTTGGCTAGAAGTGTTTTCACAGGAAATGACTGCAGTGTGAAACTCAGCAATGGGTGCTGTTAAGTAGTTTGTGAGATTTCTAAAGTTGTGAAGTAGTAGAAACAGAAGACTAGCTCTGCCACTTAAATTAGCTGAATTATCTTAGGGGAATTACTTCATTTCCCTGGCCCATGATTTCTTCCTCTGCAACCTGAAGACTGAGGCTGAATGATAGAATTCAATGATTCTCTGAAATAGCTTGGCTATGTGGTGCCCAGGACTTGTGGCAACTATCCACATGGGCCTTACAAATATGGTCATAGTATTTCTCATGACAGGAGTATTTGTCAACAGGGACTGGATGCAGAACAGTAATAAAAAGCTATTAAACGGAACAGTTTGTTCACTAAGTGGATCTAATGACGATTTTATAGATAGGAAATCTTTTTTTTAACCCCCTTTTTGTATCATTGCATTTCCTGATACATAAGTTTTAGAGGTTTGGTTCCTGTTTGATCAAGGTAATTTTCAGAGTGCAAACGATGTTGTTGTTGCAGTCGTTCTAATTTATTACTAGTTGTTGTTAAACTCTCTTACTGTGCCTAATCTATAAATTAAAATTTATCATAGGTACATATAGGAAAAACATAGTTTGTTTGGGTTTAGTATTGTCCATGGTTTCAGGCATCCGTTGAGGGTCTTGGAACATTTCTCCCATGGATAAGAGAGGACTACAGTAATTTGTCTTCTTTAAACATAATTTGGATCATATACAGTTATAAATCCTGCTTTTTAAAAAATGAACACTATATTGTATTGAAGGTTTCTTCAAAATTGTTTTTAATTGAAGCATAATATTGCATAGCATGTTTTTCACGTTCATTTTATTCATCCCCAGATTGTTGAACATTTAGATATTTTAAATATTTTTAATGCCAAATATTTTTTGTATAAAAGTCATTTTTTTGCATCTCTGACTACATTTTTGGTTTGGATTCCTACACATAAAATAACTGTTCAAACAGCATAAGCATTTTTACTCCTGTTAATATTACCAAATTTTTTTCCATGAATGTTATACTGTTTGTCTATTCGAAGTAGTTTTTGATTGTGCATTAAATCACATCCTCAGGGCACCTGGGTGGCTCAGTGGGTTAAAGCTAATGCCTTCGGCTCGGGTCATGATCCCAGGGTTCTGCGATCGAGCCCCACATCGAGCCCCGCATTGTGCTCTCTACTCAGTGGGGAGCCTCCTTCCTCCTCTCTATCTGCCTGCCTTTCTGCCTACTTGTGATCTCTGTCTGTCAAATAAATGGATAAAATCTTAAAAAAAAAAATCACATCCTCATGAGAATTAAATATAATTTAAAGACTTTCTAATTTGAAAAACCTTTTGTTCAAATTAACATTTTTATTAGGTGTTTTCATATATATATTTTTATGTGAAATAGTCTTTTCAATAGCCCATTTTTACACTTGATCTTAGCCAAAAAGCTGAGAAGTGATTCACTAGTCCATTTTTATATTGCAGTTCAGCTAAAAAAATAAATTTCTATTGGCCTTTATTTTTTTTTAATGTGAAAAAAAAATTTTATTTCTTTTCCATTTTTAAATATTTTTTTGAGATCTTTGAGTCATTTGATTTTTTAAGATCAATGAAAAATATTTAGGGAAAAGCAGTAGAAAGAGATGGGGAAAGTTAACTCTTAGGATAGAGTGTAAATCAGTGGAAGAACAGCCCAATGTGAATCCTGTGTTATGTAATGTTCGTAAATTCTATCTTTCTCTCTGCAGTCCTTTGTTTATTTTTTAAAAACATGTTTATGGGATCATTGTTTTTCTCTTATTACTTGAGCAGATCTCTGGTTCTAAAAGATTAAAATATGGAAATATGCATAGGAAATTACTTCCTCGCTGACACATTTCCTTATAGATAACCCTTATCCACAGCATTTTAGAGTATTCCTATTCTTATTCTATTGATATGTATAGATCTCCATATTCTTTAAATGTGTGTATATAAATATACATGAACATATATGTAAAAGTAAATGGATCATATAATACCTACTATTCAGAATCTTAAGTTTCCTTACCTACTAGTATGTCTTCAAGAGCTTCCTTTTTCTCCCTACAATGTAAGAAGCATCCTTTCCTGCATTATATACATGACACATGATTGTAATAAAAAATTTGATTAAGATATGAAAGATGTTTTTAAAATAATAAAAATCACATGAAATCAGTTCAGAGATAACCACCATTAATATTTTGGCAACCTTTCTTTCATGCATCTCTTAATATATCATATGTAATTAGTGTTTTTTCTGACACCAGCTGGTATACTGCAGTTCAGTTCTGGCTTCAGCCACCCGAAGTTAACACAGACCACACAAACTGAAAGGCATGGTTTCCAACAAGACTGCCCCTGCTTCAGACACCAGTCAAAAATAGGGTCCCCAGGCCACCTGCATGTCCAGCTGCCAGCAAATCTGGGACAATCCCATGACCTCTGAAGATTTGATAATTTGCTGGAATGACTCAGAACTATATTTAACAATTACAGTTTATTAGAAGGATACAAGACAGAAACAGCCTAATTAAGAGAGATTTAAGGTGAGGTCTGGGAGAGTCCTGAATGCAGAGGTTCCCATACCTTTTCGTCATGGAATCAGGTCACTCCACCCTCCCGTGATACCAGTGTGCATACCAACCAGGAAGGACCACCGAGCTTCATTCATAACTGGTACTTTTTTTTTTTTTAAGATTATTTATTTATTTATTTATTTATTTGACAGACAGAGATCACAAGTAGGCAGAGAGGCAGGCAGAGAGAGAGGAGGAAGCAGGCTCTCCATGGAGCAGAGAGCCCGTCGCGGGGCTCCATCCCAGCACGCTGGGATCATGACCGGAGCTGAAGGCAGAGGTTTTAACTCACTGAGCCACCCAGGCGTCCCCATAACTGGTACTTTTATTGGAGTTTCATTACATAGATATAATTGATTCAATAATTGGCCTGTGATGGACTCATTCTCTAGCTGCCTCCTTTTCCCAGACGTCAGGAGGTTGGGTTGATATCATATGATTCAAAGAGTCAACCTTATAATCAATCGCATGGTTGGTCTTTCAGATATGACCAGCCATCCTGAACTATTGAAGCTATCTAGGGCCCACCATGATTAACCTCATTTGCATAAATTAAGACGTGATCCAAAGGGCTCATGAGTAAAGACATTCCTTTTACTTGGGAAATTCTGGGAACTTAGTTCACTCCCACGAACCAGAGACAAAGGTGAGTTAAATCCTTTATTATACAAAAATGTCATATATAGTTTGTTTTTTATTGTAGATGCCTGTTTTTGTCTCTGATTTCTTACTGTGTCTATATATTAGTTCTATCTCATTTTTTCTCCAAGGCTATGGTATGAAACATAACATGTTTTATATATTACATGTCTTAACTCTGTCTATAAATAGTTCTTTTTCCCTTTTTCTAGTTTGCCCTTTAATTTGGTAATTAAAATGCTTAGTTCTTCTCCTTTAGACAACAAATAAATATTTATCTAAAATTTCTTACAGCTTTTAAGTCTTCTTTTCCCCCCATATTTTGAACTTATTTTGGTGCGGAGTACAGGTAAAGTTTAAATAGAGGTTTTTTTTGTTTTGTTTTGTTTTGTTTTAAGTAACTGATTGTCCCAACACAATAAAATGAATTTTCATTTTTCAGATTTACCCTTGCAAGGAGTGGGTGAGTTGTAAGGAATTTGGGGTTTGATATGTTATGAGGAAGGTATTATTATCCCCATTTTTTAGATGAATACACTGAGATTCAAAGTGGTTAGATAATTTTCCCCCATTTATCTGGAAAGGGCAGAATTGTCTATCTGAATCTAAAGCCTAAAAAGCACATTTATTAAATACATTTTTTTAAATGGGCATTTAAAAATTGCCAACATTGGAGTCACACATCAGTACCAGATGACTTAGTGGGTACCTAAGATTATAAAATAATTTGTTCTGATATGATGATTGAAAATTAAGCAAAACACAGGTGAAAATCTAGTCATGACAGTGGAAAGTTAAATTAAGCATAAGTGTAGGATATCCAAACACGAAATAATTTCCCACTGTGTTGATCAATTTAAATTAGTACTCTACTTACTACTGAATCATACAGAAATGACTAAAAATGTTCACCAAATTTTGGGAGTATGCTTATAATCATCTGGAAAGTTTTGTGATGCACATATATATATATACATATATATGTATATATGTATATATATATATTTTTTTAATTTATTTAACAGACAGAGATCACAAGCAGGCAGAGAGGCAGGCAGAGAGAGAGGGGGAAGCAGGCTCCCAGGTGAGCAGAGAGGCCGATGCGGGACTAGATCCCAGAACCCTGGGATCATGACCCGAGCTGAAGGCAGAGGCTTTAACCCACTGAGCCACCCAGGCACCCAATTGTGATCACATATTAAGAAAATTCATGTTAAGAAGTCCAAAGGGGCATATTAAGGAGATAGAAATCTTCCTGAGCAGCTCAAATTCAGAGACTCCTGCATTATAGAGGACTATTCAAAGACACATGCTGTACATTAAGACAGAAATTGAGGGGCGGTTGGGTGGCTTTGGCTCAGGTCATGGTCCTGGGGTCTTGGGATCCAGTCCTGCATCAGGCTCCCTGCTTGGCAGGAAGCCTGCTCTTCCCACTCTCGCTCTGTCAAATAAATAAATAAAATCTTGAAAAAAAAAAAGTGATTGAGTCTCAAATGGAATATCATAAGAGATGTTGATTTGTGATCAAGTGACTTCACAAAAGCAATTCCTTGTATTTTAAGGTGAACAGGAGAGACTCATTTGTTTAAAGATGATAATGATGGGTACTGAATTTCAGGAGGGCCCACTAGTTGATAAAAACAATTTAGTGGGAAAGTATCACTTTTTTTCTCTTCTCCTGTCTGTAATAGGGCACATTGAGAAACATTTATACTTAAAAACTAGAATGTTAAACTGAAAAGAAGGAGCAAAATAATTCAGATCACCACGGATGAATCAAGTAGTTAAAATTTCATAGATACAAAGCAAGTGGAGAAGATGCTATTTTGTGAAATATGGCATCAGCATTCACTATATTTATATAGTAATACATTTACTTTTTTTTTTTAAGTAGGCTCCATGCCCACAGTAGGACTTAAATTTAGGACTGAGATCAAGTGTCTCATGTTCTATGGACTGAGCCAGCCAGGCACCCCATAAAATATTTACTATTAAATATACTACCGAATACATTATGAAAATTGGCTACTATTGCATGAATTATAAAAATCTGCTCTAGACTCTGACTTCCTACGTTACTCTTACCTTTAGATACTATTATATTTGGTTAATACTTTATAGTAATAATAATATTTACAACAATAAATATAACCTTCCCCAAGTTATACAGCATTCAGATTATCAGTAATGGTGAATCATAAAGCCATTGCTTATTTTGTTTGAGTAGGCAGGCAGTTGGGTTCTAGCAGGAGGTCTAGAAGCCACCAAAGGAGAAGTCAGAGCCAGCTATCTGGAAAGTCAGAGCCTGTCCTAGCAGCTCTCCACAAGAAGCCAGATCCGACAAGACAGATCCAAGATGGCAGGGGCATGGCAGGAAACCCCTGACCAACTAAGGAGGAAAAGGCTCCAAACCCTGCTTCTAAGAGATCCTTGCCCTGAGTAATGAATATGCCACTCCCTAGTTAATAGCTGCTACTAAAAGATAAAAACCCAAACCCAAGAGTCAAAGCTCCCATACTTGCTCTTTTTCATGCTCACTCTCACTCTCTATCTTATTTTAATTCCAGTATAGTTAGCATACAAGTTTATATTATTTTCAGGTGTAAAATGTAGTGATTCAACAATTTCATACATTACTCAGTGCTTATCATGATAAGTGTAACTTTAAATCCTCTTCACCTATATTACCCATCCCCCTACCTCGGTCTCCTCTGATAACCACCATTTTCTTCTCTATAGTTAACAGTCTGTTTCTTGTTTTGTCTCTCTCTTTTTTCTCATCTTTGATTGATTTGTTTCTTAAATTTCACATGAGTGAAATACGGTATTTGTCTTTCTCTGATTGACTTGTTTTGCATAGTGTTACACTCTTTAGCTCCATCCATGTTGTTGCAAATGGCAAGATTTCATTCTTTTTGATGATTAATATTTCATTACACACACACACGCACGCACGCACACACACACACACACACACTACACTTCTTTTTCCATTAATCTCTTGATAGACATCTGGGCTCTTTCCATATCTTGACTATTGTAGACATTGCTGCTATAAATATCAGGGTGCATATATCCCTTCGAATCAGCATTTTTGTATTCTTTGGGTAAATATCTAGTAGTGTGATGGCTGGATCATAGGATAGTTCTATTTTTAACTTTTTAAGGAATCTCTATACCGTTCTCCAGAGTGGCTGCACCAGTTTGTGTTCCCATCAATAGTGCAAGAGGGTTTCCCTTTCTCTGTATCCTTGCCAACACCTGTTGTTTCTTGTGTTGTTGATTTTTATCCCTTCTTACAGGTGTGAATTGATACCTCATTGTAGTTTTGATTTGCATTTTCCTGAAAATGAGTTAGGTTGAGCCTCTCTTCATGTGCCTTGTGGCCATTTGTATATCTTCTTTGGAGAAATGTCTGTTCATGCCTCCTACCCATTTTTTTTTTTTTTTTTTAAGATTTGGATATTCTTTTTTTTTTTTTTAATAATTTTATTTTTTATAAACATATATATATATATATATATATATTTTTTTTTTCCCCCCAGGGGTACAGGTCTGTGAATCTCCACGTTTACAAACTTCACAGCACTCACCATAGCACATACCCTACCCAATGTCCATACCCCCCCCCAACCCCCCTCTGCCCAGCAACCCTCAGTTTGTTTTGTGAGATTAAGAGTCACTTATGGTTTGTCTCCCTCCCAATCCCAACTTGTACCTCCTACCCATTTTTAATCAGGTTTTTGTTTTTTTAGGTGTTGAGTTACATAAGTTCTTTATATATTTGAACACTAACTCTTTATTGGATATGTAATTTGCTAATATCCTCTCCCATTCTGTAGGTTGCCTTTTCATTTTGTTGACTGTTTCCTTTGCTGTGCAAAAGGAGCTCTTTATCTTTATATAGTCACAACAGTTTTGTTTTGTTTTGTTTTGTTTGCTTTTGTTTCCCTTGTCTCAGGAGGCATACATAGATGTTGCTATCATTGATGTCAGAGAAATTACTGCCTTTGCTCTCTCTTCTAGGATTTTTATGGTTTCAGGTCTCACATTTAGGTCATCAGTCATTTTGAGTTTATTTTTGTCTATGATGTAAGAAGATGGTCGTGTTTCTTTTGCATGTAGCTGTCCAGTTTTTCCAACACCATTTGTTGAAGAGATTATCTTTTCCTTATTGGATATCCTTGCCTACTTTGTCAAAGATTAGTTGTGGGTTTATTTCTGGGTTTTCTATTCTGTTCCGTTAATCTATGTGCCTATTTGTGTGCCTGCCAGTACCATGCTGTTTGATCACTACAGCTTTGTAATATAACTTGAAATCCGGAATTGTGATGCTTCGAGCTTTGGTTTTCTTTTTCAAAATTGCTTTGGCTAGTCAGGGTCTTTTGTGGTTCCATACAAATTTTAGGATTGTTTGTTCTAGTTCTGTAAGAAGTGCTGTTGGTATTTTGATAGGAATACTTTAAATCTGTAGATTGCCTTGGGTACTAATGACATTTTAATAGTATTTTTTCTTCCAATCCATGAGCATGGATTGTCTTTCCATTTCTTTGTGTTATCCTCAATTTCTTTCATCAGTGCTTTATAGTTTTCAGAGTACAGGTTTTTCACCTCTTTGGTTAGGTTTGTACCTAGGTATCTTATTATTTTTAGTGCAATTATAAATGGGATTGTTTTCTTAATTTCTCTTTCTGCTGCTTCATTATTGGTGTATAGAAATGTGACATATTTCTGTACATTGATTTTGTATCTTGCAGTTTTACTGAAGTCATGTATCAGTTCTGGTAGTTCTTTTAGTGGAGTCTTTTGAGTTTTCTATATATAGTATCATGTCATCTGCAATAGTGAATGTTTTACTTCTTCCTTAATGATTTGGATGCCTTTTATTTCCTTCTGTTGTCTGATGGCTGTGCTTAGGATTTCCAGTCGTATGTTGAATAAAATGGTGAGAATGGCTTCTTTGTCTTGTTGCTAACCATAGGGGGAAAGTTCTCATTTTTCCCCCATTGAGTTTGATATTAGCTGTGGGTTTTTCATATACAACCTTTATTATGTTGAGGTATATTCCTTCTAAACCTACTTTGTTGAGGGTTTTTATAATAAATGGATATTGTACCTTGTCAAATGCTTTTTCTGCACTTATTGAAGTGATCATATGGTTTTTATCCTTTTTCTTAATGATGTGCTGTATCTCACTGATTTGTTTGGGAATATTGAACCACTGTTGCATCCCAGGAATAAATGCCATGTGATCATGGTTAATGATTATTTTAATGTTTTGTTGGTCTTGGTTTGCTAATATTTTGTTGAGGATATTTGTATCTATGTTCATTGGAGATACTGCCCTGTAGTTCTCTTTTTTTTGTGGTGTCTTTATCTGGTTTTGATATCGGGGTGATACTGTACTCAGAGAATGAGTTTGGAAGTTTTCTTTCCTCTTCTGTTTTTTACAATAATTTGAGAAGAATGGATATTAACTCTTCTTTAAATGTTTGGTAGAATTCGCTTATGAAGGCATCTGCTCCTGAATTGTTTGTTTTGGGGGAGTTTTTTTGATTAATGATTTAATTTCATTGCTGATAATCAATGTGTTCAAATTTCCTATTTCTTCCTAATTCAGTATTGGGAAGTTATATGTTTTAAGGAATTTATCCATTTCTTCTAGGTTGTCCCAATTTGTTGGCATATAACTTTTCATATTCTCTTATAATTATTTGTATTTCCTTGGTGTTGGTTGTTATTTCTCCTTTCATTTGTGATTTTGTTCTCTCTCTCCTTCTCTCGAGCTCATCTGCTCTCACATCTCAAGAATGTACTTTCAATTTAATAAACCTTCCTGCTTGTGTTGCTCCTTTGCTGTCCTGGGTCTGTCCTTGAATTCTTTCTGGTGATGAGAAGAAGGATCTTCAGCAATATCTTTGGGATGGGTTGGGTGGAGGCCCCAGGGCCTGGGGTCTCTCAAGTTCACCTGGCAACAATTTAACTTATATTTACTTTAGCGGTTCCAAAATATGAAAATAAATAACATTTATTGAGTGCCAGATGCTTTGTACTTATCAGTTAATCCTCATACCTGGCCTGGATATTACTATCCCAATTTTATGGAAGAAAAACAAACAGGTAGATTAAGTACCTTGCCCAAGATTATACATAACTAGGAAGCCAAGAAGCCAAGAATCCTATAGCCATATAGCTATATAATCTTTCCTATAGCTAGGAAGCCAAGAATCAAAGATCTAAACTCAAGACCTTTTTACCCCAAAGTCTGTTTTAAAATCAGATTTAACTCTAAATTAAACAATTCATGAACTATCAGAATTCACCACATGGAAGAATATACTTCCTGCCAATCTAGAGTCTGTAAATTAAAAGATAAGGGACTGTAGGATATGCATTAATATATTAATGGGGGAACTAATATTTTTTCCAAAGTAGTATTAACACTTCAGTTTTATTTGCAACCCACCTTGATATTCAAAATATCTTGCAGGAAAATATTTAATTAAAAAGATATAAAGATTTGATAAACAGAGGGATGATATTTAAGTTTTCTTTATTTTTTTTAAGTTTTTTTTTAATTCCTTTTTAAGATTTTATTTATTTATTTGATAGAGGACGATCACAAGTAGGCAAGGAGGCAGGCAGAGAGAGAGGAGGAAGCAGGCTCCGTGCTGAGCAGAGAGCCCGACGCGGGACTCGATTCTAGGACCCTGAGATCATGACCTGAGCCGAAGGCAGAGGCTCTAACCGACTGAGCCACCCAGGCACCCCTCTTTCTTTATTTTTAATATAAGTTCTGCACCCAACATGGGGCTCAAATTCAAACCGCAAAATCAAGAGTTGCATGCTCTACCTAGTGAGCCAGCCAGACACCCTGAGGGGCAATTTTCAAGGAACATTGGCACTGAACTACTGTCTTAGATTTTGTAAACCAAATAGGTCAAAGGATATTTAAGTTGGAAAGTAAGCATTACATTCTGTAATTCATACACGTTTGAAGCTCTCTAGATTTTAGATCTTTTCTAGTTTGCCAAGAGTTTATGAGTAGGTGTTGACTTTTGTCACATACTATATCTTTTGAGATCATTATATGATTTTCCTCCCTTAGTCTGTTACATTTGTGAAATGCATAGATTGTTTTTTTAAGTTTTAATTTTAATTACAGTTAGTTATCATACAGCATTGTGTTAGTTTCAGATGTACAATATAGTGATTCAACCATTCCATATATCTTTGTTCATATATTCATGAACTCTTTGTTCATGATTACAAGTATACTCCTTAATTTCCATTGTCTGTTTAACCCATCCCCCTACCTCTCCTCCCCTCTGGTAATCATAAGTTTGTTTTCTATATAAATTGGTGTTTAAATGATACATGTCATACATATCTTCTGGTCCATATGCACACATTTTCTCCAGCTACATAAAGATAGTTGGATCATTGGATATACATATCTTTAGCTTTCCCAGATACTGCCAAACTGATTTGCAAACGGACTGTACCCATGTGTATTCTCACTAACAGTGTTTGATAATTGCATTTCCATATCTTTTGTTGTCAGACTTCCTAATTTTTCAAAACTGATAAATATTTACTGTTTGTTAAATTGTGGTTTTAATTTTCATTTTCTTAAGTGCAAATGAGTTTGAGTACCTTTTCAGTATTTGTTCACCATTTATATTTCCCTTCCTGTGAATGGCCAATCCAAATATTTTGCCCATTTAAAAACTTAGTTTCTTCTCAAGAAACAAGAAAAGTCTCAAATACACAACCTAACCTTACACCTAGAAGAACTAGGGAAAGAACAGCAAAGAAAGCCTAAACCCAGCAGGAGAAGAGAATAAAGATTAGAGCAGAAATCAATGAAATAGAAGCCAAAAGAACAGTAGAACAGATCAACGAAACTAGGAGCTGGTTCTTTAAAGGAATTAATAAGATCAAAAACCCCTGGCCAGACTTATCAAAAAAGAGAGAGAGAGAGAAAGAGAAAGGACCCAGATAAAATCATGAGTGAAACAAGAGAGGTGACAATCAACACCAAAGAAATACAATTATAAGAACATATTATGAGCAAATATATGCCAACAAATTAGGCAATCTGGAAGAAATGGATGCTTTCCTAGAAAAGTATGAACTACCAAAACTGAATCAGGAAGAAATAGAAAATGTGAATAGACCCATAGCCAGCAAGGAAATTGAAGTAGTAGTGACAAATCTCCCAACAGAGGGTTCGAGGGGGTAGGGATAGGGTGGCTAGGTTATGGACATTGGGGAGGGTGTGTGCTATAGTGAATGCTGTGAAATGTGTAAGCCTGATAATTCACAGACCTGTGCCCTGGGGCAAATAAGACATTATATGTTAGTTAAAAAAAAAAAAAAAGAAAGAAAAGAAAAGAAAAATAAAATCTCCCAACAAACAAGAGTCCAGGGCCAGATGCATCCCAGAGGAATTCTACCAAATGTTTAAAGAAGAATTAATACCCATTTTTCTGAAGCTATTACAAAAAAAAAAAAAAAAAAAAAAAGGAAAGAAGAAATGGAAGGAAAACTTCCAAACTCTTTCTAGGAAGCCAGCATTAACCTTCCTTCCAAAACCAGACAAAGATCCCACCAAAAAGGAGAATTGTAGGCCAATATCCCTGATGAACATGGTTGCAAAAATTCTTACCAAGGTACCAGCCAATAAATCCAACAGTACATTAAAAGGAGTATTCACCACAACCAAGTGGGATTTATTCCTGGCTTGCAAGGGTAGTTGAACATCTGCATATCAACCAATGTGATACAATACATTAATAAAAGAAAGGACAAGAACCATATGATCCTGTCAATAGATGCAGAAAAAAATTTGATGAAATACAGCATCCTTTCTTTTTTTTCTTTTTTAAAAATTTTATTTATTTATTTGACAGAGATCACAAGTAGGCAGAGAAGCAGGCAGAGAGAGAGGGGGAAGCAGGCTCCCCACTGAGCAGAGAGCCTGATGCGGGGCTTGATCCCGGGACCCTGAGATCCATGACCTGAGCCGAAGGCAGATGCTTAACTTAGTGAGCCACCCAGGTGCCCCAAATGGTTGCTTTATGCTACCAAGTTTTACTAAGTTTTTTTTAATGCATAACATAATTGTATTTTGTTTAAAAAATATACGTGCATCATTGAATACATTTGGAAAAATGGGGGGAAATGCACACTGAGTTGTCATGGTTGTCTCTGGATCACACGTATTTACACATAATGACACAAAGTTGGCTAAAAGGAAGAGAATTTTTACTCAAATTTCAAGATATCTGATGATCTTTCCAAATATTTATTTTTTATTTTATTTATTTAAACAAAAACAACAATTCATCCATTTCTTCCACCCCTCAACCCTGTCTCTGGCAACCATCAATCCATCCTCTGTATCTATGAGCTTGGTTTTTATTTATTTAAATTTTTTTTTTTTTAGATTCCACATATAAGAGAGATCATACAGTGTTTCTCTTTCTCTTTCTTATTTCACTGAACATGATGCCTTTAAGGGGCACCACTAAGTTTTAAGACGGTTTGTTATATAAGAATTGTAGAATAAAAAGACCATGGGAACCTTTTAGAAGAATGTTGTGATAGGTGCAACTTAATAGTTTTTAGTCTCTGGAGATAGTAAGAGAATCAAACAAACCATGTTCAGTCATCCTGATGACATTGGGAATAGGGTCGTATGGCAAACTGCAAGTTGTTCTCCCCATATCCATCTCATAGTATTAGCTAGGCATATGGATTCCTAGTGTGAAATAGAATTTTCCAGTATCCTTTCCAGCTAGATGTAGGTGTTGACTAAGGTCTTGCTCGTGGAATATGAGAAGTGAGTGCAACTTCTATGCTACCTAAGAGGAACTGGTCTTTCATTTCCACTTTCTCTTCCTTTCTATAAGCTGATTAATAAGGACAGCATCCTGGGGGTTGGAAGAGCAGTGAGAAGGGGAGAACTATGGTCCTTAAGTCTTTGTGGAATGAAGTTGCCTATTACCTGGACAGTTTTCCTCCCTTAAGACTGTTACAAGAAAATGCTTTAAATTCCTGTCTTATTTAATCCACTGCACTTTGTGTTACATTAGTCTAATCCCACTCCCCACCCCCACCCCTTAAACTGGTAGTTAAAAATAGGAGTGGAGAGACA
Organism: Lontra canadensis; assembly: GCF_010015895.1. NCBI lineage: Eukaryota > Metazoa > Chordata > Mammalia > Carnivora > Mustelidae > Lontra > Lontra canadensis. The sequence goes on along the minus strand of NW_022631012.1, from coordinate 11,431,522 downwards.
GAAAGATAATAGGATTCCTGGGAGCACAGCCTAGGAAGCTGGCAAGATTGGAAATTATCAAGACATCACTTTAAAGCAAAATCTGTAAAGGGGGGATTGGGAAGCTAAAAGGGAAAGTAAGTTGCTGTCTTTTATTAATCATATGCTGACTCAGCTGGTCAGTTACTGGTCACTCAGGTCTCTGGAATTTATAATCACTTCTATAACCTCTATTGTTTTTTAAGTTATTACAGCTGACTGATGAGAAATAAAATTCATAATGCATAAAATATTACACAAAATGTCCTAACTGGCTTTTAGAATTCTTGCCTTTTGTCCATATCCCAGTCAAGTGGAACAACTGCACCTCTCTCTCTAATGATAAACTATACATAAGGAGAAGTTTACCATTTTAACTATTTTAAAGTATACAGTTCATTACCATTTAGTACATTCACACTGTTGTGCAACCATCACCACTATCCATCTCCAGAACTTTTTCATCATCTCTAACTCTATAACCATTAAATAATAATTCCCCATCCTACACCACCCTAAGTGGTCCTCTTTTTTTGGTAGTAAAATATTAATAAAACATCAGAAAACCTTTAATAAGACTGAGTGGTTAACTGTAAACAGTAAGAAGATATAATTGGAAAAGTAGACTTTTGTATCCCATTTCTGTTTGTGAAATTATTCAGATGAGGATATATTCTCTATAGAGGCTGCTTGATTTCTCATCTGGAAACCTAAAAACTAAACTGAGACATTTTTTCTTTAATTTTCTACTCTCCCTCTTGATTTGTACTGAAATAAGCTTTTGTTTCATTTGTACTTATTTCTTGAGGGCACTATTTTCCATCTGCTTATTCACAGCTGGAAACCATAATCATCTTTTTTTTTTAATTTTTATTTTGAAACCATAATCTTCTTGATCTGCTAATGTGTTTCACCATGATGAATCATGTGATAAACAAAAGCTAATGATCCTTTTGGAGATAAATAGGAGCATATAATGCTCAGTAAACAAAGATCTTTCCCCTTAACTAAATCCATTATAATAAAATAGGTAAGGTGAAATAAGTAAAAATATATAACTTTTTTTCAGAAATGTCTTTTAAAAACTGTGAAGCATTTCATGTTTTAATCATTATTGAGTTGACTGCCTTTAATATGTGTCAAACTATCAATTTAAGTAGGAACTACTCAATCTCAGATTTTTAAAAAGAGTTACCTTTTTTTTTAAGATTTTATTTATTTATTTATTTATTTATTTATTTGATGAAGAGAGAGAGACAGCAAGAGAGGGAACACAAGCAGGGAAGCAGGAGAGGGAGAAGCAGGCTGAACAGGGAGCTTGACATGGGGCTTTATCCCAGGACCCTGGGATCATGACCTGAGCTGAAGGCAGAGCCTAACGACTGAGCCACCCAGGCACCCCATCCTTTTTGATTACTATTAAAATTTTGTTGTAATATGGAAAAATAAAGCCATATGAGTCATAGTGCTTAACCTCCGACATTATAGATCTTATAACCTTAATTCCAAATAAGCTGATAATTATTAATGTACTTTATTACTCAAACAAAAAATAAAAGCCAATAAATCAAATGAATATACAAATCAAAAGAATTATCCAAAAAAACTGAAAACCAGTGCCAGATGTAGTTCCTAAGAATGCTACTAGATTAATGTCAGAAATATCACACGTTCTTTACTTACTATGAAGAATGTAGGGGAAAAAAGTAATTGAGATGTACGGTTGTACCACATACATGGGATAGAGATTACACGGAGGTTTTTTTCTTTTCTATTTTAAGATTTTATTTTATTATTTTTAAAAAAGATTTTATTTATTTATTTGACAGAGAAAGGGATCACAAGTAGGCAGAGAGGCAGGCAGAGAGGCAGGCAGAGAGAGAGGAGGAAACAGGCTCCCTGCTGAGCAGAGAGTCTGACTCGGGGCTTGATCCCTGGTGTCTGAGATTATGACCTGAGTGGAAGGCAGAGGCTCAACCCATTGAGCAACCCAGGCATCCTAAGATTTTATTTTTAATCTCTATTCCCAAAGTGGGGCTCAAACTTAACAACCCCACGATCAAGAGTCATCCAGGTGCCCCTTATTTTCTTTTTAATTCTTATTGTATTGATGTAAGAAAGAAATAATACTTGATACATAACAAGAGATCTCAGATATTGATTAACTTGTATTTTAATTAGAGCAATTGGGTTTCAAAAAAAGCTGCTTTCTTAGAAAAAGAACCCTCTCCTAATCTCAAAATTTTCTGTTCTTCACATTTAAGTAAAAGGAAATAATAATCTAAAAAGAGAAAATGTCAATTTACAAGTAAAATTTTCCTGTAATTTCTTTTTTCTGCTTTTTTTTTCTTTTTTCTTCTTGATTAAAGATTTTTTTTCCTTCTACTGTACACTGTGGAAGTCTTAACTTTCAATTAACTTCCCAGCTACCATAGAATGTTCATTATAGATGAAAGTGAAGTGGTTTTCTTTCATGTTTCAACTGAATTTTAATTACTGTATTCTGTGTGTTCGGAAGAGTATAGGATTACATGTTGCCTTGGGAAAGATATCACGAGGTCTAGGACAACAAATGAAATTTTAATCTTGTCAGGGCCTTGCTTTAAAACTCTCATTTGACATGGAATGAAATCTAAATCATTGAATCAGTATTCAGGACCCAATGTGAACTAGTTGCAACCTTTATGTTCCCAACCTCATCTTCTTCCTTCTTCCACCCTAGTTAGACTGCTCAAGTAAATCATGATCTCTTCAAAATTCAGAGGAGAATTTCCTTGGGAAATTCTTAGGAGTCAATCCTTAACCATACTCTTTTCAGACTTCTCTCTTTTTCCTTTTTCTGACATTCTTTCAAGATCTAGTTTGGGTACCACTTCCTTCTTTAATTGTAGTAATCACTTGGTGGTATCTCCCTGCACATCTGTCCACTGAATGTCCCCACCCTTTAAGAATTCTCTTTATTCTATTTATATTTCTTTCTCTGTCTTATGTTTCTGACCTGGCTCTTCAGTCTTGAGTGCTAAAGAGGTTGTTAGAGAGACATAGACCTAAGTAGAAAATAACATTGGTGTAAAATTCGGTTATAACTAATAGATATGAATTTTGCATTTCTCTTTTGCTAGCCTGCTTGGTGACCTTGTACCAATTAAACTTTCTTGAACTACAGTTATCTAATCTGTAAAATGAAGAGAATTCCATTTGCTTTGCAATGTTAGTTTGAGAATTAGAGATAAAATATGTAAAGCACGTTGTATTATGTACATAGTAAACATTCAACAAACTACCCCATTCTAGTGGTAGCCACCAATAGGAAGCCCTGTTGAGTTAATTTGCACGGTTGATTTGCATCTACTTTTCCTCTTATGGGGATGCTGAAGGACATCTTTTATTTATTTATTTTTAAAGGGTTATTTGAGACAGACAGAAAGAGAGAGAGAGAACACCCAGGTGGGAGGAGGAGCAGAGGGAGAGGGAGAGAAGCAGACTCCCCGCTGAGCATGGAGTCTGACATGGGGCTTGATCTCACAACCCTGAGACTCTGACCTGAGCGGAAATCAAGAGTCAGACACTTACCTGACTGAGCCACCTAGGCACCCCCCGAAGGACATCTTACGTGCTTAGGAAATCCGGGAAATCTGAGGTTCTCAGCTGGGGATGATTTTGCCTCCAGTTTTGCCCCCAAGATGTATGGCTTTGTCTGACATTTTTGGTGGTTCCAGCTGGAAGATACTATTGACATTTACTGGGTAAAGGCCAGGAATGCTGTTGAACAGTCCATAATGAACAGGGCAAAAAAAAATTAGTCCAGTCCAAATGTCAGTCGTACTGAGGATGAGAAAGAAACCCTGCTTTAAACTCATCATCTTATGGACTCTGAAAAGACAGCACAATATAGTCAAAAAAAGTCCAAGATTAAGGAGTTTTGGGTTCTAGTTCTAGTTCCTGCACAAATGGTGCATTGCAGGACAAGTAATTTAACTTATTCTTTTATCCTCTGTTTGCTACCATGTAAATTAGCTCTAGAGCTACACTGTCCAATATGGCAGTCATTAGCCACAGGTGTCTACTTAAGTAAAAGTAAAAAATTTCTCTGTTGCGCAAGTCACATTGCAGTTGCTCAGTAGCAGTGTATGGCTAATGGCGACTGCACTGAACAGCACAAATGTGGAAAATTTCCATCATTGTAAAAGTTTTTATTGAACAGTGCTGGTCTGGAGACTTCATTACATTCAGAATCAAGCCTTGATTTTTCAATATTTATAATAGAGATATGAATGACATGATCTCTAAGGTAACTTTCAGTTCTCCAGTTTTGTGATTCTGATTTTTTTAAATTTTGTTTTAAGTAAACTTTGTGCCACATGTGGGCTCAAACTCATGACCCCGAGGAGCACCTGGGTGGCTCAGTTGGTTGAGTGTCCAACTCTTGGTTTGGGATCAGGCTGTGATCTCAGGGTCCTGGGATTGAGCCCCGCATTGGGCTCCACGCTTGGTGCAGAGTTTGCTTGTCCCCCTCCTCCACCTTCTCAAGTAAATAAAATCTTTAAAAAAAACCTCACAACCCTGGGATCAAGAGCCACATGCTCTGCCAACTGAGCCAGCCAAGCACCCTTAGTTTTCTGACTCTGAAGGAGAATACATAAAGTAATGTACCTTAATAAAAGAATGGTAGATGGGTGGCTAAGAGACTTTGGAATTACCTATATTCTCATCAGTGCAATCATAATCAGAGCATTTGTCTTTACATGTCTGACCCTGAAGCTTAAACAACTTTATGGTACCTACCACAAAGATAAGGACTAGACTTCCAGTTTCTGGTTCAGCATTAAGATCTTCAAAGTCATGGGGCACCTGGGTGGCTCAGTTGTTAAGTGTCAGCCTTCAGCTCAGGTCATGATCCTGGGGTCCTGGGATAGACCCCCGCGTCAGACTCCCTTCTTGGTCAGAGGCCTGCTTCTCTCTCTCCCACGCCCCCTGCTTGTGTTCCCTCTCTTGCTATGTCTCTCTCTGCCAAAGAAAGAAAGAAAGAAAGAAAGAAAGAGAGAGAGAAAGAAAGAAAGAAAATCTAAAAAAAAAAAAAGTCCTCACTCCATCCTAATACCAAGTAAAATGCCAAACAAACTGAAAACTCAGTTCTACTTAGCTCCATCAGAGATGTGAAGTCACAGGGCAAAACAGTACTCCCAAAACTGAAGAGACAGGTGAATATGAAAATTACAACTTATCAGAGCAGAAATCCTTCACAGAATCTTCCTAGGGACCCAGACTGTGATGCGAAAACCTAAATTATAACTGATGAACTGCTGGAGGCTCAAAGTGGGTAAGTCTGAAAGTTAAAAAATCTAGAGGGTCCCAGTCATAGGTAGGGGGCACAGTTTCGTGAGTTTTATTTCTAGGAGCTTGATGAAGTTCTCAGAGTAAATATTAGAGGAAAATCCCCTCATGCTTCCGGTACGGGAAGAGGAAAAGGAACCATTTCAAGTAAACAGGGCATTCTGTTCTTTTTTTTTTTTTTTAAGATTTTCTTTATTTGACAGAGAGATATCACAAGTAGAGAGAGAGAGAGAGAGAGAGAGGAGGAAGCAGGCTCACTGCCTAGCAGAGAGCCCGATGTGGGACTCGATTCCAGGACCCTGAGATCATGACCTGAGCTGAAGGCAGAGGCTTAACCCACTGAGCCACCCAGGCAGCCCCTCTGTTCTTTTTAACAAGACCTGGCATCAAGAGAAGCTATTTTACCAGAGCTTTACTGACCAGGGGTCAGGAAAATACCCAACTCCAGCCCACTCTAGCCATTCTTTCCCATTTAAGTGGGGAAAAAGCTGAGAAACACTCCTGAAGTTCAAATTCACAAGCACAGTCTCCATAAAAGACTGAGACCTAATCATAGGACTATAGAAAGCTTCCCTTATCCTAACATCTTCCCACCTCACTACTGAAGGCCTATTCGTTGCAGTTCCTTTTACGTTGCACATCATGTCTGGTTATCAAAAACTTATAAGGCATACTAAAAGGCAGAAAACACAGTTTGAAGAGACAGAATAAGGATCAGAGCCAGACTCATATATGGCAGGGATGTTGAGAATTATCATACAAGGAATTTAAGACAATTATGATTAATATGCTAATGGCTACCATAAATTAAACAGCATGCAAGAAGAGATGGATAGTGTACACAGAGAGATGGAAATTCTGAGATTCAAGAAAAAGTGCTACAGATCAAAAGCGCTATAACCGGGGCGCCTGGGTGGCTCAGTGGGTTAAGCTCTGCCTTCGGCTCAGGTCATGATCCTGGGGTCCTGGGATGGAGCCCCGCATTGGGCTCTCTGCTCTGCGGTGAGCCTGCTTCCCCTCTCTCTCTCTGCCTGCCTCTCTGCCTACTTGTGATCTCTCCCTCTTTCTCTGTCAAATAAATAAAATCTTAAAAAAAAACACTATAACAGACATGAAGAGTGACTTTTATCAGTAGACTGGACACGGTTGAGAAAACACTCTTTGGGCTTGAGGATATGTTAACAGAAACTTCCAAAATGGAAACACAAACAGGAAAAAAACTGAAAAAATAAAAACAGAATAGCCAAGACCTGTGGAACAACTACAGAAAGTGCAACATATGTAATGGGCACACCAGAGGAGAAAAAAGGAACAGAAGAAATATTTGAAGTGATAAAGTCTGAAAATTTCCCCACACCAAATCACAGTTCCAGGAATCTGGGAGAACACCAAGTAGGAAAAATGCCAAAAAAAAAAGCTACACCTAGACATATCATATTCAAATATTAGAATATCAAAGATATCAAAGAGAAAAATATTTTTTAAAAATTTTATTTATTTATTTTTCAGAGCAAGCACAAGCAAGGGGAGCAGCAGAAAGAGGGAGAACAAGAAGCTAAATGTGGGACTCGATCCCAGGACTCGGATCATGACCTGAGCTGAAGGCAAATGCTTAACTGACTGAGCCACCCAGGCTTCCCCAAGATAAGAGAAAAATCTTGAAAGAAGCCAGAGGGGGGAAAGTACCTATTTATAGAGAAGCAAAGATAAAAATTATGTCTGACTAATTTTCATAAATCATTTGAGCAATTAAAGAGTGGAGTGAATTATTTAAAGTACTGAGAGTCAAAACACCTACCTAGAATTCTGTACCTTGTGAAATTATCCTTCAAAAATGAAGGGGGTAAATACTGAGTAGTGCAATTGCAGGGTCATAGAGTAGCTCTATTTTTAATTTTTTGAGGAATCTCCACACTGTTTTCCAAAGTGGCTGCACCAACTTGCATTCCCACCAACAGTGTAAGAAGGTTCCCCTTTCTCCACATGCTTTCCAGTACTACTTGTTTCCTGTCTTGTTAATTTTGGCCATTCTAACTGGTGTAAAGCGGTAGTGAAAAGAAGGGCCATCTGTACCCCAATGTTCATAACAGCAATGGCCACAGTCGCCAAACTGTGGAAAGAGCCAAGATGCCCTTCAACAAATGAATGGATAAAGAAGATATGATCCATTTATACAAAGGAATTTTATGCCTCCATCAGAAAGGATGAATACCCAACTTTTGTATCAACATGGACAGGACTGGAGGAGATTATGCTGAGTGAAATAAGCCAAGCAGAGAGAGTCAATTAGCATATGGTTTCACTTGTGGAACATAAAGAATAACATGGAGGAGATTGGGAGAAGGAGAGGAGAAGTGAGTTGGGGGAAATCAGTGGGGGAGATGAACCATGAGAGACTGTGGACTCTGAGAAACAAACTGAGGGTTTTAGAGGGGAGGTGGGTGGGGAGTTGGGTGAGCCTGGTGGTGGGTATTATGAAGGGCACGTATTGCGTGGAGCACTGGCTGTGGCATAAACAATGAATCTTGGAACACTCAAAAAATAAAATTTAAAAGAAATGAAGGGGGTAGAAATAAAGACTTTCTTAGACAAATACATAAATAAATTTTTTAAAAAAAGGGAAATTCTTGCCTTCCAAGCAATGTTAAAAGTTCTTCAGAGGGGCACCTAAGTGGCTTAGTCGGCTAAGTGTCCCATTCTTGATTTTGGCTCAGGTCATGATCTCAGGGTTGTTAGCTTGAGCCCAGTGTCAGGTTCCAGGCTGGGTATGGAGTGTGGTTAAGGTTCCCTCTCTCTCTCTCTCTCTCTCTCTGCCCTTCCCCCCGCTCACTCTCTGCCTCTCTTAAAAAAATTGTTTTTCAGAGAGAAGAAAAAAGATATAGGTCAGCAACTCCAATCTACGTAAAGAGAAGAGCATCAGAGAAAGAATAAGTGAAGATAAAATAAAACCTTTTATTTTTCAATGCTCTAACAATTATTTAAAGTAATACCAATAATACATTCAATTATGTGTTTATGTATATATGCATTTACATGCTTATGTATAGGTGAAATGAATGGCAGCAATGATACAGGGGATGGAGGGAGGAATTAGGAAATATTTTGTTATTATAAGGCTCTTAAAATATCTGTGAAACAGTATATGGTTATTTAAAAGTGGATTTGTCAAAGGGGTATGGGCACCCGAATGTTTATAGCAGCAGTGTCCACAATAGCTAAACTATGGAAAGAACCTAGATGTCCATCAATAAATGAATGGATAAAGAAGTTGTGGTACATATATACAATGGAATACTGTGCAGCCATCAACCCCCCCCTGAAATCTTGTCATTTGCAACGACATGGATGGAACTAGAGGGTATTATGCTAAGTGAAATAAGTCAATCAGAGAAAGACAATTATATGATCTTTCTGATATGAGGAATTTGAGAGGGGGGGATGCCATGGGGTAAGGGAAGGAAAAATGAAACAAGATAGGACTGGGAAGAGAGACAAACCATAAGAGACTCTTAATCTCAGGAAACACTATTTAAAAGACAGAGATTGTCAAAGTGGATCAAAAAATAAGACTTAACTATAGGTTGTCTATAAGAAGCAAACTTTAAATATAAAGACACATATAGGTGAAAAATAGATGGGCTGCAAAGATAAACCATCCTAACACTAATCAAAAGAAAGAAGGAATAGCTATATTAACCTCAGATAGAGCAGACTTCAGAGAAAGAAAATTTATCAGGAATAAAGAGGGGGATTACATAATGATAAAGGGGCCAATTACCCAAGAGGATATACAAATTCATGGGGGTGCCTGGGTGGTTCTGTCAGTAGGCACACGAGTCTTTTTTTTTTTTTTTAAGATTTTATTTATTTATTTAACAGACAGAGATCACAAGTAGGCAGAGAGGCAAGCAGAGAGAGAAAGGAGGAAGCAGGCTCCCTGCTGAGCAGTGAGCCCGATGCCGGGCTCAATCCCAGGACTCTGGGATCATGACCTGAGCCAAAGACAGAGGCTTTAACCCACTGAGCCACCCAGGTGCCCCAGGCACTCAAGTCTTGATCACAGGTTTGTGAGGTCAAGTTCCATATTGGGCATGGAGCTTACTTTATTTTTTTTTAAGATTTTATTTATTTATTTGACAGAGATCACAAGTAGGCAGAGGCAGACGGAGAGAGAAGGAAGCAGGCTCCCCGCTGAGCAGAGAAGCTGACGCGGGGCTTGATCCCAGAACCCTGGGATCATGACCTGGGCTGAAGGCAGAGGCTTTAACCCACTGAACCACCCAGGCATCCCTGGAGCTTACTTTAAATAAATAAATTAACTAATTAAGAAATAAGCAAATTCTTAATATGTATGTACTTAAGAAGAAAACATCAAATGTGAGGAAACACTGATAAAATTTCAAGGAGAAATAGATGAATCCGCTCCAATTATATAAAAAAAATGAACAAATCCAGCAGGCAGACATAAGGACAGAGTTGAATTCAATGTCATCATCAATCATACTGGATACAGTTGACGTCTATTAACTGCTTCACACAACAGCAGAACACATTCTTAATTTTACATGGAAAATGTGTCAAGATAGACTCCATTCTGTGACTAAAACACACCTTCACACATTTAAAAGAATAGAACTTAGGGGCAAAACTGGGAGCTTTTCACCTAAGTTCAGGAACAAGACAAGAATGTCCATTCTCACCAGTTTTATTGAACATAGTACTGGAAATCCTAGACACAGCCATCAGACAACAGAAAGAAATAAAAGGCATCTAAATCATTATGGAAGAATTAAAACATTCACTATTGCAGATGACATGAAACTATATATAGAAAACCCAAAATACTCCATGGAATGAACTACTAGAACTGATAAATGAATTCAGTAAAGTTGCAAGATACAAAAGCAGGGGGAGGGGCAGAGGAAGAAGCAGATCCCCCACTGAGCAGGGAGCCTGACCTGGGGCTGGGTCCCAGGACCCTGAGATCATGACCAGAGCTGAAGGCAGATGCTCAACTGACTGAGCCACCTAGGTGACCCTAAACAACACACTTCTAAATAATATATGGTCAAAGAAGAAATTCCATGAGAAGTTAAAACATTTTTTGAACTAAATGAAAGTGTAAATACAACTTATTAAAACTTGTGAGGTGTGGGGGCACCTGGGTGGCTCAGTCTGTTAAACATCTGCCATCTGCCTTTGGCTGAGGTCATGATCCCATCATGGAGACTGCTTCTCCCTTTCCCCCTCCTCCCTGCTCATGCTCTCTCTCTCTGTCAAATAAATAAATGACATCTTAAAACACACACACACACACACACACACACACACACAAAAACTTGTGAGGTGTGCAGCAAAGTCAGTGCTAGAGGGAAATTCATAACACTGAATGCATTAGAATAGAAGTAAAATCTAAAATCATTCATCTAAACTTTTAGGAAACTAGAAAAAGAATAGCAGGAACACATAAGAAAAAATTAGAGCAGAAATCAATGAAATTGGAAACAGGGAATAATATTGAGACTCAATAAAACCAAAAACTGGTTTTAGGAAAAGATCAACAAAACCAACAAGGCTGTAGCCATGCTGACTGAAAAGGTATGGATTCAAGCGAAATGGGCAGGACAGAACTTATGAACGGGGAAGTTCAGAGCAATAATTTGTTTGTATGTCTCCAGCTCTGCACAAGTGAAACTTTGTTCTATCTAACACAGTTGAGTATCTGCCTCAGTTGGCAGGTTGTCCATAATGGGAATGACTGCGTGCAGGTTTTTACAAGATATCACTACCTATCGAGTTAATCTTACTAATTTTACTGGCTTTGAATTATGGCAAAAAAGCAATCCAAGATTATAATTTACCTCTCTTCTTTTAAGGAAGAGTTTTCTTTTTTAAGATTTTATTTATTAATTTGTCAGAGAGAGCGTAAGTAGGGAGAGCAGCAAGCAGAGGGAGAGGGAGAAGTAGGCTCCCTGTTGAGCAAGAAGCCTGATATAGTGCTGGATCCCAGGACTCTGAGATCATGACCTAAGCCAAAGGCAGATGCTTAACCAACTGAGCCACCCAGGTGCCCCTATAATTTACTTCTTTATGTAATTATTTTTCTGGGATGATAATGCCCTGACTGATTTACATAAGTTATCCAATAGTCTTGGTAGATGTAATTTGCATTGTTAATTAATTTAGAAACAATCTAAGGTTATATGCCTGAAGTGAACTGGGACTCCTAACCCTGTTATCAGAGGAGAAGCTATTTGAACACAGAAACATCCAGTGGATTTAGGCAGACCCTTTTCAGTTCATGAGTATGCCTTTCAAAAATAAAGCGAATCCTCACTACAGTAGAGTAGGAAAGATAGAAAGGGAGATTAGAAGCCAGTGGGAGCCAGTACTATTCAACATCAGTTACCAGAAGAACTGTCAATTATAGACCTCAAAAGAAGAATCTTAAACGGGGGGGGGGGAATCATCAGTTACAGTCCTAATAGGGAAAGAGGTACATTGCACCTTCTGCAAGATATCTACTGCCCCTGCAACTTGGCCAGTGAGAAACCATCATTGTGCAGAACTCGTGCTTTTGTCCAATGGACTTTCATTCAGAGCAATCCCTCCCAACTTCCTCTTCCTCCATAAAATAAAGTTCCTCTCCTTTGTTTGTTGGATTTGCATATGGTTTTGCCTTAGAGTGCATGTTCTGAATTGCAATTCTGTTATTCCCAGATAAAGCCATTTTTGCTGGCTTTAAAAAAAATTTTTTTTAATAAATTTATTATTTGAGAGAAAGAGTGAATGAGAGAGAGAGCACGAGTAGGGGGGTAGGGGCACAGGGAGAAGCAGACTCCTCACCGAGCAGGGAGCCCGATCTGGGGCTTGATCCAGGAACTCCGGATTATGACCTGAGCCTAAGGCAGCTGCTCAAACGACTGAGCCACCCAGGCACCTCTCTGGTTTTCTTTTTAAGGTTAACACGTTTTGTCAGGAAAATTAGGCCAGAAATATGATTTTAACATAAGGCCATGTTGTTTCAGAAGGCAACTAACAGTCTTAATAAGAAAATGTGTTCTCCAGATGGCAAATGTGTTTGCCTTGAGGTATATCTGAAGATAAAGAGGTTTTAGCTTCATTAGTGGAGACACCTAAGTATTGGTTAAGGACCCACTCATAAAACTGAAGCTTATCCCCACTCCAGGGAGATGTCAGAAATCTCAGCAGTGGAAGACTTGTTTTCATCTTGCTGACACCTAGATGTCATCTAAATGCAGCAGAATTTGACAGACTCATGAAGAGACTTAGAATAATATACAGACGTATGGCGAAATAGACTATTTCATTTTATAGTCTGCAAATATGTATTGGGCACTTACTGTGTAGAAGACACTGTTCAAGGACCTGAAAATATATACCGGTGAATAAAGTCCCTGTTTTGTTTTGTTTTATTTTTTTATTTTTTAAAAGATTTTATTTATTTATTTGACAGAGATCACAAGTAGGCAGAGAGGCGAGGAAGCAGGCTCCCCGCCGAGCAAAGAGCCTGATGCGGGGCTCGATCCCAGGACCCTGTGAATAAGACCCCAGCCAAAGGCAGAGGCTTTAACCCACTGAGCCACCCAGGCACCCAAGTCCCTGTTTTAATAGTGCTTACATTTTACTGGGGGAAATTCATAATAGACAAAGAAATTGTATGTCAGCTGTTAGGTGTTACAGTGAAAAATAGAGTAAGGGAGAAAAAGGGATGCTATTTTCCAAAGAAAAGGATGAGGGATGATTTACTGATGTCTTATAGTGTTTGGGCTGGTATAACAACTGCCACAGACTGGGTAAATTACAAACAATTTTTTTTTTAAAGCTCTATAGGCTTGAAGTCCAAGATAGGGTGATTATGTGAATGCCATCTTCCAGATCCCAGACATCTTGTATTCTCAGGTAGTGAGAAGGGCTAGGGAAGCTCTCTGAAATTGATTTCATGAAACTAATCCCATTCATAAGGACTCCTCCCTCAGGCTCTACTTTCAAAGGCCCTACCTCCTAATACCATTATTTGGGGTGTTAGGATGTCAATATATGAATTTTGGGAGGACACAAACATTCAGACTATCCTAATGGAAAAGGTGATTCTTCAGCAGAGACATGAAGATTGTGTGTGGACATTTGGGGAAGGAGCATTCCAAGGAGAGGGACAGCTTATGTAAAATCACTGTGGAGTAGCTTTGTGAATTTTAGGAGCAGCAAGGAAGCCATTGGTCTGGACTGAAATAAGGTAAGGCCAGAATAGTTGGGAGAAGTTAGAGTGCTGAGTGTGGAAGGAAAACACAGGTCCTTGTTCACTGTTTTAAATGGAATGGGAAACTACTGGAGAGTTTTTAGGAGAGGAGTGACATCTTATTTCTAGGTTAAAAGGTCACTTTGCTTACTGTGTTGGAAGATCCGTGGGTGAGGAGAGTGCAGAGGCAGGGGTTGTTATAATAACCTCGAAAAGATTTAGTGGTAACTCACCTCAGAGTGGTAGTGGTGGTGGTAAATAAAAAGTAAAGGAATGGGCATGGCTGTGTTCCAACCAACTTTCCAACACTAAAACTGGAATTTCACCTAATTTTCAAATGTCACTAAATATTATTCTTTTATTAATTTTTAAATACGTACCAAGCAAGACAGTCCGCAAAACCTAAAATATTTACTGTTTACAGTTTACCAAATTTTGGTATAGATGAAACAAGATAGGACATTAGTTGGTAATCTTTGAAGATGGGTGATGGTATGTGGAGTTTCCTTATACTCGTTTACTTTTGTATATGGTTGACATTTTTCATAATACAAAGTTTTTACAACGTTTAGGTATGCCAGAGGTGATTAATCTACGTGTCTTTCCATTCCATTTAGACTAATATCTCCTGAAAGTTGTCTGTATCTAGGAAATGCAGCCTTTGCTTTTTGTTTTCATGAAAAAGCAAAAACCCTTTGAAGCCTTTAGTATTGTCAAAGTAATCCCTTCGGATCGGACATTTCGCAACGTGGAAAGTAAAAAGCACAAACGCGAATAGGGGAAAAGGACTTTTGTTTTTGTTTTGTTTTCACAGTAGTATACGCGCCCAAGACCAAACCCCTTTTTACACAAAATCAAGACGAAATCCCCTTTAGTTAGCACTCCAGGATTCTCCGCCCCCGGATGAATCCCGGAAATGACGCCGTCAGCCGAACGCTACCGTCCCCCGTAGTGGCAGGGCAAGAACGTCAGCACGTCGGTCAGCCTCCACGTCTAGCCTGGGTACGACTCGCTGGAACGCCCCAGCTGGCGCCAGTCCCCGAATCTTCGGGAGCACGGTCGACTGCGACTGCGCAGGAATGCTGGGGCGGGTCTTCAAGTCACCCGCCCCCTTCCAGCCTGTGCGGCCAATGAACAGCTCCTGCCCCGGGGCGGGATAAATCCTTAGAGGCCGGAGTGATTAGCCGAGAGGACGGTCCCGCCCTTGGCTCCTCCAGGCCTTCGCTCCCCGCCTCGCTCCGTCCCCGCCCCGCCTCCCTCTCCCGCCCGCCTGTCCTGCTGCGAGGTGACACGGGGCTTCGGCTGGGGAAGGGGGCGAGGGAAGTAAGTTAGACGTCGGCCTGGCGGCCTTGGCGCAGCCCCCCATGTGAGCGCGGTGAGGGGAGCGGGTCTTGGGGACGAAGCGGCTGTGTGGCAGAGGTGGGAGGGCCCGGGGTGCGCTGTAGAGTCTGGGGCGGCTGTGAGGGGGCGAGGGGGACCCGGGTGTGTCCCAGTGCGGTCGGCCGGGCGTGGATAGCGGGTCGGAGGATGCCGAGCTCGCGTCGCCCCATTTCCAGAGCTTCTCCTCGCAGCTTGGCACACCTTGGGTTTGCCTCTGTCGTGGTTGTCTGGGGTGCGAGGAGGCGATTTAAAGATCCCTGAAAACACTGGGAGGGTCTTTGCTGCTCCTTTCTTCTTCCGGGAGGGAGAGGTTGTGAGGCCAGGTGGGCTGGTCAACTTTCACTCTCCGATACTGTTAAAATAAACAAACCAGGAATTCTTCACCCTCCTCCCCACGCCCTGCCCTGCGACTGAACGACATTCCCAACAAGTTTTGAGAAGCGGACTAGAAATTTCTAAGGGATTCTTTGTCTTTGAAATACAGCACTACTGAGTGTGGCTTTATGTTTATAGAAAATAAACGAGTGGCAACAGGATGCATTTTGGGTTATGAGTACTCATCTTTCAGGATCTGCCCTAGGGTTTTCTGACTTGATGTTGGTGTGAAATATTGTGTTGGCTGTGATGTTTTCCTGAAGCACTAGTTTCTGTGAACTCAACTAGAAAAGCTTAGCTGGTTGTTTGCGGGAAGTGAAGTAAAATCATCTATAGTTCTGATAAATCTACATTTTTAAAAATATGGTCTTTGTTTCTAGCAAACCTTTGCGTATGTTTCTCTTTCGCAGATTTATTTAATCGCCCAGCTACCACTGATGAAGATAAGTTGGAGTAACTGCTTGAACTGAATTTTATTGGCCAGAAGACAGTTCATTTGTTTCACTTCTTTTTGTTTTCCCTGCTGCTTTGAGCTTTACTGTAACGGCTGAAAAATTTGGAGAATAAAATGAACATGCCGTGGTCTTGAACACAATTTTTTTTGGAGGAAAAATTAAAGAGCCAGAGGGAAAGTCAGAATGGCATCCAGAGAGAGGCTCTTTGAACTTTGGATGCTTTATTGTACAAAGGTAATTGCTTTCCTTTTTATTTCTAAGTTTTAAAAATACTTTGTTATAAAATTTTGTGACTGGCTTTATTTTATTTAATGGAGTAGCATATTTTTATTCATAGTAGTGAGGCCAAATTTAAAAACATGGAGTTTTCTGGGGCGCCTGGGTGGCTCAGTGGGTTAAGCCGCTGCCTTCGGCTCAGGTCATGATCTCAGGGTCCTGGGATCGGTCCCGCATCCGGCTCTCTGCTCAGCAGGGAGCCTGCTTCCCTCTCTCTCTCTGCCTGCCTGCCTACTTGTGATCTCTCTCTGTCAAATAAATAAATAAATAAAAATCTTAAAAAAAAAAAAAAAAAAAAACCATGGAGTTTTCTGTTTTCCACTTTTCCAGGTTGGAACACATACACAATACTGACAAATTTTTAAATCCTGTAGGTATGGTTTTGATCTTTCTTTCTTTAACAGAGAGAGAGATCACAAATAGGCAGAGAGGCAGGCAGAGAGAGAGAGGGGGAGAAGCAGGCTCCCTGCTGAGCAGAGAGCCCTATGCGGGGCTCAATCCCAGGACCCTGAGCTCATGACCCCAGCCGAAGGCAGAGGCTTTAACCCACTGAGCCACCCAGGCACCCCTGGTTTTGATATTTTTCTTAAGTGATCCCCAAATTATATGTGATATTATGATCTTAGGAGAAAAATAAAATATTTGTTTATGTGTTTTTCTTTTTCTCCCACAAATTGGAGGTGGGATAGAGATATTTTTATGAGAAGAGCATTCAGCATTTTCCCTATAATTAACCTTTTAATTAGCTTAAAAAAGGTTATTGCTTATGTGAAAATGGTTATTGGTTTGAGGTGGTTACTATAAGTTTACTGCGATGATAGGACCTTCTGAGTGTTGTCTCATTTGAGCCACACAAAAATCCTGTGAGATGGGTTTTGTAATTATCCCCTTTTGCTGGTATGAAAATTGACACAGAGGTTAAACAGGCTATGAGAAGCAGAACCACCTGAGTCAGGTCCATGCTTTTATCCATTATGACTCCTTAATATATTTTATTTTTGCATTTTTTAAAAGATTTTATTTATTTATTTGACAGACAGAGATCACAAGTAGACAGAGAGGCAGGCAGAGAGAGAGAGGAGTAAGCAGGCTCCCCGTTGGGATTATGACCTGAGCTGAAGGCAGAGGCTTTAACCCACTGAGCCACCCAGGCACCCCTATTTTTGCATTTAAAAGGAAATTTTTGTGTTTGTCTTTATGTGAATTTTTACACCTTAGCTTTGATTTTGGGTTGTTGGGGGAGAAAGATACTACTAAAAACATGTTTTTCAAGAGAGGAGCTACATTAGTAGTTTGAAGATATTGGCGAGGGTTAGAGAAACATCTCTAATTTACTACTTGAGTTACTTTAAGTCTGGTGAAGTTCTCAAGTCTCAGCTTCTGTTTCTGCATTATCCCTCTGGGCTCCTTTTTCATTCAGCTTTTTAAAGAACAAGTTATTCTTTAACAAACGATCTCTGTTATCTCTAATACTAAATTTTAGAGATCACACTGGAATTTTCTTTGACTTCCTGGTTTGGTAGTTCTCAAAATTACTGAAGGACATCCACTTTGAAATGTTTGATATGGATTTTTAAAATAGCTTTTTAGTCTTTTGTAATTTAATGCCAGAAATGTCTTTTTAAAAATAGACCACTCTTCTAATAAAAAAGGAATTTAATTCACCACTTTTGAAAATAGTCACTAACACATGTCAGCCAAAAATTAAAATGCATTTTAGTATGAATGTCTGGTGGTCTAAAAATGATTTCTTTTAAAAATACATTAAACTTAGTAGGTTTTACATTTTTAGGATGATAAAAGGTAAATGGCATTACATTGTCTTGTTCATTAGTTATGTTGCTTTTAGGTGGAGTTCTCGTTTTGTCATTGTGCTTATTGAAAAGTTGGTATGGGGCACCTGGCTGGTTCAGTTGGTAGAGTGTGCAACTCATGATCTCGGGGTTGTGAGTTTGAGCCCACATTGGGTGTAGAGATTACTTAAAAATAAAATCTTAAAAAAAAATAGTTTGTTGGCATACCCAGAGTTTTATTCTTGATAACTTAATATAAATATGAATCTTCACTCTTTTTATGAAGATGTCTGAGTAGATAATGAAGACCCTTCATGGTCAAATTTTAAAGCCTATTTTTGGATAGGAAGATAAGTCACTTCCCCCTTTTTTTATAAATCCATTTTTATGTTTGAGATTTAAATCAGTTGTGCAAGTAATAAGATTTAAGATTTTTTCAACTATTTTCAAAATCTTTATTAAAATAATGATTTAATGTTTCATCAGTTTAAGTATAAGCTTGTAAGCTAGGTAACAACTTTGTTTTCTACCAACACCTTGAATTCAAATAGTTTCCAAATATATATCCTAGATTTAACACTTCTGCTCCCCTGTTGAGGATGATTACCAAATGCCCAGGTCTCTATACCCTAGGCTTATTGTTCTCATTCTAGCATTCTATCTTTCAAAGCACCTGCCTTTTTTTTTTTTCACCTAACTTTACCATTTTTAACACCTTTGATGGGCCATCAGTCTTCTTCAGGATTGCACAGATCTTTTAACTTAGCTCCAACTTGGACTTCTTTGTGGGCTTGTGATATTGAGAAGTCAAGTTTTGGTTCTTCTCCTATTTTATTTTGTGACCTTGAGCAAGACTTAACCTCTGGTCTCATTTTCTCATATTTCATTTAAGAGTGTGTATAGGGAGAATGCTTGTTTAACTCACCCTTAAGATTTTCATTTGTTTTGACCTCAGAGTGAGGCGTATTTTGTCCTAATGCTTGTGGATTGTCATATAAAAAGTTCATCTTTTTTAAGCTTTTCCTTATGGAAAATTTCAAGTGGACATAAATAAAGAAGATAATATAGTGAACACTTTTGTATCTGTCATCCTGTTTCGTTTCATGTTCAGTAATGTTTTCATCAATAATCTACTACCCCTGCATTGTTTTAAATCCTAGACAACATAATCTTATCTAATAAGTATTTAAAAGTGTATCTATAAAACCAGAACTCTTCTTAAAAACAATCAGAATACGATAATTCTTTGAATCATCAAATACCTGGTCAGTATTCAGACTTTTCTGTAGTATCATAAATTTATTTTCCTGCTGTTTGTTTTTTTTTTTTTTTTTAAAGATTTTTTTTTTTTTTTTTTAATTTATTTGACAGACAGAGACCACAAGTAGGCAGAGAGGCAGGCAGAGAGAGAGGAGGAAGCAGGCTCCCTGCCGAGCAGAGAGCCCGATGCGGGGCTCGATCCCAGGATCCTGGGATCATGACCTGAGCCGAAGGCAGAGGCTTTAACACACTGAGCCACCCAGGCGCCCCCTGCTGTTTGTTTGATTCAGTATTTAAAGTATACACATCATATTTGTTGAAAATGTCTGTTAAATATTTTAACATGTCTGTTAAATATTTCTCCCTCACCATACTTTTTGTTCCTTCTATTTATTTGTTGACAAAACCAGCTTTTGACTTTAACGTTTTCCTCAGTCTGGATTTTGCTGGTTACATCCATGATTTTAATTGTTTTTCTCTCCTGGTGTCTGCAAACTAGCAGATCTAGAGACTTGGCTGATTTACATTCTATTTGGTGGGGGAAGCCTAGAATAATTTATAAGTGTCTCCGCTATCAGTGAGTTTTACCTACATGTATTGATTATTTCATTAGGAATTTGCAAAACTGTGATATTCCAATTCTATCATTTCTTTATTGGCAGAACATACATAGGCAAGCGTTCCCTTGTCAGCTGTTTGACAGTTCCTTGAAGGGAAAGCAAGCAGAATAAATATTTGATTCTTTCTCTTTGTTTTAATGACTGGATTTATTAGCATCCCCCCAAGGTGACCACTTATCTTTCTTAAGTATCAAGTTGATCTTTTTTTTTTTTTTTTTTTAAGATTTTATTTATTTATTTGAAAGAGAGCGAGAGGGAGAGAGCACAAGCAGGGAGAGTGGTAGGCAGAGGGAAAGGGAGAAGCAGGCTCCCAGTTGAGCAGGGAGCACAGTGGGGGGGGTTCATCCCAGGATCCTGACCTGAGCCGAAAACAGGCTCTTAACTGACCCAGGTGCCCCTCAAGTTCATCTTTAATGATTAAAATTTAAATATTGTCTACCATTTTGCTGCCCTAGTTGGTGTGCTATACATACCAAACATTGTATACATGCCCGATAAAGAAGATGACTTTGAAAATTTTTGAAAATCTGCTCTAGAGTGGTAAGGTTAGGACATCCTCCGTATTTGCCACAGTGCTAACCAGCATAGGTATTCCACAGTGCATTAGTCATAGATCAATATTAAGATACTGTTCTAGGGGGGCACCTGGGTGGCTCAGTGGGTTAAGCCGCTGCCTTCGGCTAAGGTCATGATCTCAGAATCCTGGGATCTAGCCCCGCATCGGGCTCTCTGCTCAACAGGGAGCCTGCTTCCTCCTCTCTCTCTGCCTGCCTCTCTGCCTGCTTGTGATCTCTCTTGTCAAATAAATAAATAAAATCTTTAAAAAAAAAAAAAGATACTGTTCTAGGGTTTTTGTGTAATGTAATGTTTTAAAAGTTACTACTTAGAATTATAAAATTTTAGTAGGTGTTTAAATAGCGTAATATCAGAAATAGTCCTTGGGTCATACTGTTTAGGTAGGCAAAAGAAAAGAGAATATATAAATATGTTTTCTATTAGTCTGGGTTTGGTTGTAAGCTTAAATGCTAGTGATTAAAGTTTTTCAAGTACAATTAAATTACTGGTTTCAGTTTTTAGCAGGTGGCTTCCCACATATTAAACTTGATATTTAAAAATTGGGGTAGGGTGCCTGGGTGGCTTAGTGGGTTAAAGCCTCTGCCTTCGGCTCAGGTCATGATCTCAGGGTTCTGGGATCGAGTCCCGCATCAGGTTCTCTGCTCAGCAGGGAGCCTGCTTCCTCCTATCTCTCTCTGCCTGTCTCTCTGCCTACTTGTGATCTGTCAAATAAATAAATAAATAAATAAAAATCTTAAAAAAAAAATTGGGGTAAAAAACTTGGCTATTTGTTTTTCTTTTTTCTTTTTTTTTTTTTTTAAGATTTTATTTATTGATTTGACAGAGAGAGAGATCACAAGTAGGCAGAGAGACAGGCAGGGGTGGGGGGAAGCAGGCTCCCTGCTGAGCAGAAAGCATGACGTGGGGCTTGATTCTAGGACCCTGAGATCATGACCTGAGCTGAAGGCAGAGGCTTAACCCACTGAGCCACCCAGGCGCCCCTTGCCTATTTGTTTTTCTAACCAAACTTTTCAGGTCTGATTTTTCACTTCTCCTTCTAGGAGTCAAATTAATTGCATTGTTAGAAACATGCATCTTCTTAGTGGCTTATTTATTAATGTCATGTAGTTATTATTACATAATATTGGAAGGATGATTTCTGAACACCCAGCATTCCTACGTTCTACAGATAATTTCACTAGATTATGTAGTCTGAACTTTTCTTACCTCCAAACGGTCATACACACCCAGGATCAAGGATTTCATTAACAGTGCATTTCATATAGCTCTTATAAGTTAAACATTAATTTGAACAGGTTTAATCATGTATCTGTATTTTAGTTTAGTACTTAACTATTTCTTGTCTGAGCATATTTTTCTTAAGTTTTAAAGACAAATTGATTTACATTTTAGTGCATATTATCTGTCGTAGGCACCATGTTATTCCCTGTATCCTTTGACTTTTTTTTAAATAATGTGCTTATGGTAAGAGAGAGAGTGCTGAGAACAGTTTTCATCTCTATATTATCCTACAACTTTTTGGAATTCATATATTATAAGTAGCAAGACATACATGTATCATAAAATCCTTCTCTCAACTCCCCTTGGATAGGCATTAGGATATATTTCTGTTCCACATTTAGCCTTTTGGGAGTGCTATAGTTGATCTTCAGAATATGCAAAAGAGAAACTGAACTTCTCAAATTCTTAGATAAGATTAAGTTATTTTTGTTCTGTGTAGTGGAAAGTATCAAATGTATGAACTCACTAAAAAGATACAAGGTGACTCAAAAGCATCATGACATTTGAAATGTGGCAATGTGGGTTGAAAATTTATGGTTCATTTTGGTCATTTGCTTTTTTTTTTCTTTTTTTTGGATACTCATTTTACACTAAAAAGTTTTGGAAAGCTACAGAATTAGCCAAGATTTAGCCCCAGTTTTGCTTCTGAGCTTAAGGAAGGACCTGACAAGAGGTTACATAATTTCTTCATGTTAACAGTTTTCTCATCTGTGAAATGGAAAGGAATAACTATTTTTGCATCTCAGAGTTGTTGAGAAAAGATGAATTGATTATATTAAATGCACTGTAAGGCTATGAAATATAAAATGTTATCTTTGTTAGTTTTGAAATACATGTATGAGCTGGAGAGTGTATCATTACTTCCATTTTGCCTTTATTTAATATTACAGAATAATATTCAAGTCTTTTTATCTAGTGATGAAGCAATGCTCATCTGTCTTAATTTTTTTTTAAGATTTTATTTATATATTTGACAGACAGAGATCACACGTAGGCAGAGAGGCAGGCAGAGAGAGAGAGGAGGAAGCAGGCTCCCCACTGAGCAGAGAGCCTGATGCAGGGCTCCATCTCATGGGATCATGACCTGAGCTGAAGGCAGAGGCTCTAACCCACTGAGCCACCAGGTGCCCCTCTTCAGTGTCTTAATTTCTAATCTGTTTTTATTTTTCTTTCAAACATAGTGCTTAATTATCCTAATATGAGATTTTTTTTTTTTTTTAACTCTAAACCAAGTTTGTTTTGGACCTTGGTGATGCTCCATTTCCTGCTGTTGCCCTTTGTCCTGCTAAATCTGGAATATGACTGAAATAGATAGTTTTGCAATGAGCTCAGAGTAGACTTCCTTTTCAGAATAAAAGTTTTGCTTCATAAAGAAAATAGAATTTAGAGTTGTTTTATTCAAATAAAAAGGCAAGTACCTCTTTTTTAAATGTAGATTTGGAAAAAAAGGGATGAACATAAACTCTTCCAATGAGAAAATTATAATTTAATTATAATCCAAAGTGAAGCTTTTAGTAAGATGCCTCAATATACATCAGCCCTTATAATTTAACCTATATTTAATAAGTCTCTGGTATGTGTAATATAGAAAATGGCTCTTAATCTTTTGTGGCTTAATAATGACTTTGTATATAAGGAAAGTAAAGTGACTTGAAGCAAAACAAAAAAAGTTGCTAGCAGCTCAGTAGTAGTGGTTACCTGTTTGTTTTAGGGTTAGATGTGAAAGCAAGAAATGAATATTTTATATCAACAAACATGGAAGTAGCCTTTAGGAAAGGAATATTACCCTTGTGGTTTGACTTGAGGAGCTCATGCACCACTTGAAAGAGTTGTTAAGATGCATGAATTTTTTTTTTTTTTTTGAGTATCAAAATTTGAACTTCCCTGGTAGAAAGTAGAATTGATAGCACTTAATTGTGTAGATAGGAGCATGAGTGAAAAATAATAGGCTAAAATAACTCTCAGTTTTTTTCTTGGGAGATTCAGGTTTATTGGCAATTACTGAAGAGTTATATGGAAGTAAGAAGAGAAGAAGGTCATAGGGAGCCCTGGGGAACATTATCATTTAAGAAGAGGTCAGAAGAAGGGATTGTAAAGGGTTTATAAAGGAGGAGAACCAGGAGTGAGTAGTTGCGTCAAGTAGAGGGCTTTTATAAAGAAGGGACTAGTCAATACTGTCAAATTCAGTATGGCAATAAAGAAAAGCATTATGGAACATATATTGGAATGGATAGTTAAGAGATTATTGTTGGGGTGCCTGGGTGGCACAGACTCTTGGCTCAGGTAGTGATCTCAATGTTGTGAGACTGAACCCCACGTGGGGGCTCTGCTACAGCGGGGAGTCTGCTTCCCTTCCTCTCCTCTACCCCTCTCCCGACCTCCCCATGCCTTCTCTCTCTTTCTTTCTCTCAAATAAATACTTTTTAAAAAATAGATTATTATTGGCTTTAGCCAAGTAATTCTAAAACAGGTGGGAAAAAATGTTAAAAATATAAATCCCCACTTCATTAATTTTTAAATTAAAAGTAGCAGGCTTAAAATTACTGCCAAACTGCCTCTTTTAAGGTTTGAAAATGTTAATTTTGATTTTTGTACTTCTCTGGCCAAGGGACCTTTATTGCTGTCTATACCACACTTTGCATGGCACTACTCTAGAATATCTGAAAAATTTCAGATTGCCAAGAATCCATCTGTAATTTGAAAAATGTAGCTCTACAAATTGCAGAATCACTGATGTTCGTTGGTAGCAGTGCAAATGTGACCACTGAAATTGAGTACTAGTTACAAGGTAGTCCACTTTAATATACTTAAATTAATTTGAAATTAATAGAAATGTAAATACAAACTTCACAAACTTTTATATGAAACTTATGGAACCAGAAATATTTCTAATAATTCCCAGGGTTCTTGGACATGTTTTAGGAAACCTTGATCAGTATTGACACGTTGTTGCTACCTTACCTTTTCTATAGCTTCCTTTCCCTATTGCAAAATTACTTGGCAGGTTTATGACAAGGGGGTGAAATTTGGGATCAAGAATCTAGTCTACCACCTTCTGATTTCTTGGTTACAGTTATTCATATCTTTCCCATATACAAAATTCGCTTCATCTCCATTTTATGAATTCCAGAAGTCTCATTCAATCATGGAATTAGTTGAAACCCAAGATCTTGTAATATGTATTAGGTCTAGTTGTGGTTTTTATTGATACTGAGACCCGTGACCTCAGAATATACTGTTGGTATCTGGCCCCAATCAACCCAACATACTGTGGTAACTGAAATAGGAATGCCACAGTAAAGACTCTTGAAACAACAGAAAGAATGGGAGGCATATAGGAGGCTTTGGTCCACAGCAATTCTGAAAACTGGGCAAATGTGTCCTGGTCTCTTTACTTTCAGAGAAGGAATGTTCCCGTGGTTCTGTTCTTGGGTATAGTTGCACAGGCCACTGTTCTTTATTGCTCTTGGCTCCATATTCTTAGATGTTCTTTTGGTACATCTGAGGAGGGCACTGGAGACCATACTTTCTTATGACTGAACAACTCATCTGGCTTCCTGCGTACAGAAAGTCCCCTATAGAAAATGGGAAGTCCACTTTCTAATTCTTCTGCCTTCACTTATTTTCTCATGTCTTAGAAACTACGTTGTCTAATAACTCCAGCATGATGTTCTGTAGTATTTGAAATAAAAGACATATTTGTCTTCCCCTTCACTTTAGCGGGGAAAATGCTGGGGTTTCCTATTAGGTTAGCTTCAGGCATTGGGACTAAGACCTGTAATGTATAGTTCCTCTAACTCATGGATCAGATTTATGGTAGGTAAATGATAGATGTTTTACTTTATTCATTTTTTTCTTAGGTATACTATTGATACTTCTAATGCAGGTTTGCTACTTTTACAATATATTGTAAAACTACTTAGAATAGTTTTATGTGTGTACTTGTTAAGATGTGGATAATTAGACTATTCCTAAGTTCCAGAAAAATACTAAAGTTGAAAAAGTTATGAAAAAATCATAACTTACTTTAATCTTTGGTAGTTAGTGGTTGCCATTTCAAATATTCTCCTTTATTAGAATCATTATGAATTATAAGTAGGTACATTTGGAATCAGGCACTGCACTTAATTCTCAGTAGTCCTTCATTTTAAAATAGGTAAAATATAATGCTTATAGATCAAAGTTTATTGCCCTGTAGTATATGAATTTAAGTGTTTGACCTACCTAACTTGCTTTTTCTGTTTATACTTAGAGGTTTTGGTAAACTTTTGATTTATTTTATGAAAATGGTATTTATTTTTTCAGAAAATTTTATTCTGGTCATTCAAAATCTACGAAGATGTGGTAGCTATCTGAAATGACTGGCATCTGTCATAACTGTAAATCAGTTCCTTTGATGTTGTCAGAATTCAGACAAGAGTTAGCAACACTCATTTCCTCCTCATTTCCTCAGCTTTTACCAAAAAGAATGGAAGTCACCTTATTTCTTTTTCAATAAGGAAAACAGGGAGCTCTGCTCTTAAATATATTTAATATGTACTATACTGTTTTTTTTTTACTTTTTTTTTTTTTAGTAAAATTTGTGTGCATGGGCCAGCAGTGGCGCTGGGGGGATGGGGAAGAAGAAGGGCAGAGAGAGATGGAGAGAGAGAGAGACTCTTAAGCAAGCTCCACACCCAGCGCCAAGCTTAACGTGGGGCTCAGTCTCACAACACTGAGATTGGGACCTGAGCTTAAATCAAGAGACAGACACTTAACTGGTTGAGCTACTATACTGTCTTTTAAAATATTCAAAGTAATGTCTTCTTATCTGTATCTAAGGCATATCAACCTTTTCTCTTTCTTTTTCTTTTTAATTAAACTTTTTTTGTTTTTTAATTAACAGTAATGTATTATTTGTTTCAGGCATACAGCTCTCTGATTTATCAGTCTTACCCAACACCCAGCGTTTACCACAACACATACCCTCCCCAATGTCCCATCACCTAGCCACCCTATCCCCCATCCCCCCTCCCCTCTGCAACCCTCAGTTTGTTTCCTAAGATTAAGAGGCTCTTATGGTTTGTCTCGCTCTCTGGTTTCATCTTGTTTTCATTTTTTCTTATCTTCCCCTATGATTCTCTGTTTTGTTTCTTAAATTACAAATATCAGTGAGATAATATGATAATTGTCTTTCTCTGATTGATGTGTTTTGCTTACAATAATACCCTCTAGTTCCATTTACCTTGTTGCAAATGGGGAGATTTCATTTTTTGATGGCTGAGTAGTCCATTATAGATATATACCACATCTTCTATATGCTTTCATCAGTTGATGGACATCTGGGCTCTTTCCCTAGTTTGACTATTATGGACATTGCTGCTATAAACATTGGGGTACAGGTGCCCCTTTAGATCACTACCCTTCTATCTTTGGGGTAAATACCTGGTAGTGTAATTGCAGGGTCATAGGGTAGAGCTATTTTCAACTTTTTGAGGAACCTCCATACTGTTTTCCAGAGTGGCTGCACCAGCTTGTATTCCCACAAACAGTGTAAGAGGGTTCCCCTTTCTCTGCATCCTCGCCAACATCTGTAGTTTCCTGATTTGTTAATTTTAGCCATTCTGAACTGGTGTGAGGTGGTATCTCATTGTGGTTTTGATTGTTATTTCCCTAATGCCGAGTGATGTTGAGCACTTTTTCATGTGTCTGTTGGCCATTTGGATGTCTTCTTTGAAGAAATATCTGTTCATGTCTTCTGTCCATTTCTTAATTGGATTATTTGTTCTTTGGGTGTTTCAACATTTTTAATTTATGTCTTGTGACTTAAATTCAAACTCAGAGTTGTCTATTCACATTGAACCAAAGTATTAACTGATTCATACGTCTCTCAAAAAGTTTACAATTTGCCTCTAAAAAAATTCAGTTTTGGGGCGCCTGGGTGGCTCAGTGGGTTAAAGCCTCTGCCTTCAGCTTGGGTCATGATCTCAGGGTCCTGGGATCAAGCCCCGCATCTGGCTCTCTGCTCAGCAGGGAGCCTGCTTTCTCCTCTCTCTCTGCCTGCCTCTCTGACTACTTGTGATCTCTGTCTGTCAAATAAATAAAATCTTTAAAAAAAATATTTTAAAAAATCAGTTTTGTTTGATATATTTAATTGTCAAATTATTTTTCATGACATTAAAACATTTGAATAGTAAGAAAGATAAGTACTATTTTATTTATGATATCATTGTGAGGTGAATTTATACTTTTTTATTGAGCAATTTTGACTTAGGAGTTTTGTCAAAATACAATATTTAAATAAGTTTAAATAAAAATTTCAATTTTTGAGTGAATGAGCTTCCTTTTAGGCATAAAAATACATAAGTTTTCTAATTTAGAGTTATGTTCTAAGGAAAGTAGTGTTTTATGTTAGAATTACAATTTTTTAAATTTAAGATACAATTAGTTATAGAAAATACAGACATGCTAAAAGTAAAAAATTTCATTTTTAGAGATTTTCAGTTAAAGTACTTTATGGGTATCTGTAAATTAATTACCTTTACTACTGTGAATCATTAAGATATTAAATTTGAAAAACTTCAACCTGACATGAAACTTCAACTTTAAGCTTTTAAGCTCCAATTAAAAAATATCAGTGTTATATTTAGTTAATACATTCACAATGGTAGGCTTTTCTTAAAAGAATTCACTGTAGGTAGGGGTGCCTGATTGGCTCAGTTGTAAGAGTATGCAAGTCTTGATCTCAGAGTCTTGAATTTGAGCTCCATGTTGGGTACAGAGATTACTAAAAAAAAATAAACTTAAGAAAACCTTAAAAAAACAAACAATTCAGGGACTCCTGGGTGGCTCAGTCCATTAAGCATCTTTGGCTCAGGTCATGTTCCCAGGGTCCTGGGATCATGTCCTGCATCAGGCTTCTTGCTTAGCGGGGAGTCTGCTTCTCTCTCTGCCTGCCGTTCCCCCTGCTTATGTGCTCGCTGTCAAATAAATAAATAAATGAAATCTTAAAAGAAAAAAAAGATTTTATTTTTTAATTTTATTTATTTGACACAGGCAATGAGAGAGAGAGAGGGAGCACAAGCAGGAGGAGCAACAGAGGGAGAGGGAGAAGCAGGCTCTCCACTGAGCAGGGAGCCTGAAGTGGTGCTTGATCCCCGGACCCTGGGATCATGACCCAAGCGGAATGCAGACGCTTAAGGACTGAGCCACCCAGGTGCCCCAAATAAATACAATCTTAAAAAAAAAAAAAAAAAGGATTCACTGTAGTCCAATTCAACTAGTTATTGGGTGCCTGCTGTATACAGATGTTATTTACTGTCATCCCTTGAATTGTGTATTTTTCTCTTTTTAAAAATTTTTAAACTTCATTTTTAGAGCAGTTTTAGGTTCATAGCAAAATTGAACAGAAAGTACAGAGAGTTCCTTTGTATTTCCTGTCCTTACATATGTACAGCCTTTCCTGCTAGTAGCATGCCATACCACAGCGGTACATTTGATCACTTGACTGCCTTCCCAAAAACACCTGAGTCAGACATTTCTTTACCTGTCTACCGTGTGTGAAACTCCAAGGTGAACACAAAATTAATGCAGCGAGTCATGTAATACCTAACATAAAACATTCCAGATGTTGGCTTTTCAAGTCTTGCTAAGTTTAGCCTAATTTTCTTTTTTTTTTTTAAAGCAGAGTTTTTTGTTTGTTTGTTTTTAAGATTTTATTTATTTATTTGACAAACAGAGATCACATGTAGGCAGAGAGGCAGGCAGAGAGAGAGAGAGAGAGAGAGGAGGAAGCAGGCTCTCCACTGAGCAGAGAGCCCAATGCGGGGCTCGATCCCAGGACCCTGAGACCACGACCTAAGCCGAAGGCAGAGGCTTTAACCCACTGAGCCACCCAGGCGCCCCTTAGCCTAATTTTCTGCACTACGTTGATCAAACCTGGAACTTAGTTATCTGAACAACAGGTTTGGTTTTCTTTCCCTTAATTTAAGAGATACAGGGACGCCTGGGTGGCTTAGTGGAGCATCTGTCTCAGATCATAATCCCAGGGTCCTGGGATCGGGCTCCTTGCTCAGTTGGGGGTTTGCTTCTCCCTCTGCTGGCTGCTCCCGTGATTGTTCTTTATCTCTCTCCCTTTGACAAAGGAGTAAGTACAATCTTTAAAAAAAATTAAATAAGTAAAATAAAACTCAAGATATACCTAAAGTAAAATTTGAAATCTTCTCTCTAGGGATTGGTGTATTCTACGCCTAATTTTTTATCTAGACCTCTATTTGAATGTTGCTTTTTCATTTATGTTAAAATGACTTCCAAACCTTTCAAGATGTGACAGACTTTCTTTTCATCAAAATTTTGTCTCTTTTATCTATTTAATTGACTGACTTCATCTCCAGATAGTTTCCCATTTAGATTGTGGGCTTAGATGTGAGACCTTAGGGAAGATGAATGAAGTCATCACGGATTGCTTAAAGAGGTAGCATTTGGACAAGGTTTTAAAGAATGAATAGTAGTTTAGTAGCCACAGAATATGTTCCAGGCTCATAGAAATCCTGACCAAAGGTATGAAGGAAAAGTGACCTTAGTTTAGACTTTACTTTTGGTAATAAATTAGTCTAGGTTGTTAGACCAACCCTTCTGAAAATCATTTGCGATTCTGAATAAAATTAAGAAATATCTTAATGGCATTGAGAAGCTGGCAAGATGATGGTAAGGCATTATGAGGCTATATCTTAGTGAAAACAGGAACTTAGGTAGATGGAGAATGAAGCTACCTTTCCTGGCGAACTTGAGCTTTTGTGTTTTCGTGGTCTTGTGGATGGAAGGAAGAAATCAAAGGCAAGGGACTAATCAGAGTGAGAAGTCTAATAGATTTTTCCATCATGACCCCCAAAAGAATACATCCGTGGGGTAAAGGTCAAGTGGAAACAAACCCACCTCACTCTTTGATCTTCACTTGGGGACTCCAGGAGAAAATGACTTTGTGTTAACAGAGCTAAAAGGTAAAAAGTCCCTGAGAGGATGAGACCACCAGTTGATTCTTTCATGAATTTGCAAATCAAATTTGCCTCTCATTGTAGGGAAAGTCCAAAAGCTCTAGGTCTTGCAGACTAGTCTGCGGCTTGGTAAAAGCAAACGCAGTCCTTCTGGAAGAAGAAACTTCAGTTCAGATACCAAATGTTTTTTCAAATTGCAACTTAATACTTTAATTCATGATGTATGAATCAACCATACTAGACTCTCATTGCCTTGGAATTTCTTTCATATTTTCCAAGGGATTTGACAGATTCTCTAGTCTTTATTTGCACTGATTGGCATATGGTAGGTAATTCTTTTGCATGTATTTCAGTTTCCTCTATTTGAGGGTATCTGCCATTATCAACTTTGTAAAGCCCTCAGCTGTTGCCTTGCCATAAAACATAAAATTGTGATTATTTCTATAGTAAAGAATAGGTGTATCATTAATGTCAAATTATACCCTTGTCTTTTTTTCATGTCTTTTTTTTGTATACACGAAAACTTCATTTTATTGCATAATCATATTATAATTTTTTGACCAATTAAATTCAACGTATAGTAATTTGTACATGAATCTAGTGAAAGGACAATATGAAACAGCTTTTACCAGGTTTGCACAGGCATTGACAAATAGGTCTTAATAGCAGCCTCTCTGAATAAGATGCATTTTGATTTCAAAGATATCAAAATTTTAAAAACAAAACAACTTAGAATCAGAGAAATATGATAATGAAAAGTGAACTAGCAGTTTCAAAAAAAGAAATAGAGTATCTAGAAATAGGGGGGAGACTTAATAATGATATTTAAAAACCAGTAAATGTGGCTGATAAGAGTTTAGACAGCCAAAGAGAATTAGTTAATTGGAAGGGAGA
The DNA here is from genome assembly GCF_010015895.1 of Lontra canadensis. NCBI lineage: Eukaryota > Metazoa > Chordata > Mammalia > Carnivora > Mustelidae > Lontra > Lontra canadensis. The sequence goes on along the minus strand of NW_022631012.1, from coordinate 11,400,028 downwards.
TAAGTCCTTTCTACAGGATAAAGTAGGAGTCAAAGAAATGGAAGATAGGGAAGAAAGGTTAAGAGGTAGGAGGGCTAGTATGAAAAGGCTTAATCCATGTTTAATTGGACTCTGCGGTCAAATGCTCTGCCACTGAGCTGTACCTCCACTTTAATTGGACTCTGAAAAGGAAAGGAAAGGAAGAATGAAACAAATGTAGTATTTGAAGAGATTACAGGTGAGAGCGTTCCAAGATTAATGAAAGTCCACTGAATTTCAAGCAGAATAATTAAAACTAATCCCATATCAAGATACATTGTAGGGAAACTGTAGTGGTTTTGCAGAAAACAAAACAAAACAAAAATCTTAAAAGCTGTCAGAGGGAAAAAAAAAAAGATTATCTTCAAAGGGATGACAGATTACTAGCTGATTTTTCAGTAAGAATGACAGAAGGAAAAAGGTTGACATTTTAAATCTATTATTTCTAATCAAATGAAATTTTTCCAAAGGGTAAAGTGAAATAAAGCCATGTTGAGCAAAACAAAACAGTTGAGTTCACCAGGAAGATCTAACAATTTGAAATTTGTGTGTCCCTCATAGTCTTAAAGCAAGCACAGAGAAATGAACATATGACAATTGTAAGGTTTTTTTTTTTTTTTCTATTTAACTTGCCTTCCTAATTAAGAAAAAGAAGTCAGTACTTGATAGAATGAATAGACAAGTCAGTAAAGATACAGAAGACTCAATAGAATTGACAAACTTGATGTTATGGATTTACGTAGAACACTATACCCAACATACATTCCTTTCAAGCACACATTTACAAAAGTGATATAACAGACCTTAGAGCAAATTTCAACAAATTTCTAATGATCAAAATAATAGAGTATATTTAACAATGACAATGAAAGAAGATATCAATAGCAAAAAGATTAAAAAGGAATGTTTGGAAGCCATGAAATACCCTTTTAAATAAACTTTTGATTAAGGAACAAGCAATAAAAATTAGAATTTTGAGGGGCACCTGTGTGGATCAATCAGGTGTCTGACTCCTGATTTTTGCCTCAGCTAATGATTTCAGGGTTGTGAGATGGAGACCCAAGCCTGCTCTCTTCCTCTCCCTCTGTCCCTCCTCCACAGTCGCCCCCCTAAAATAGATAAGTAAGAATTTTGGGGGACCTGAATGATACTGTATTTTAGAACTTGATGGGAAGTGGCTACACATTACTTAGGAAAATTTATTGCTTTAATATATCTATTTAGGGGCACCTGGGTAGCTCAGTCTGTTAAGCATCTGCCTTTGGCTCAGGTCATGATCCCAGGGTCCTGGGACTGAGTCCTGCATTGGGCTTCTTTCTCAGCAGAGATCCTGTTTCTCCCTCTGCCTGGTGTTCCCCCTGCTTGTGTTCTCTCTGTCAAATAAACAAAACGTTAAAAAATACATATGTTTAAAAAAAGGCTAAAAATTAGTGAACTAGAAAGACATTTGTGGTCACCAGTCTTTAAGATCCTCACATCCTCTCCTACCTTGGACCAGGGTTCTTTTGTGACCATAGAATTTGGCAAAAGTGATGGTGTATCATTTCTGAAATTAGAAAAGACATTCTTGTTTTCATCTCAGTTACTCCTTTTTTTTCTTGGATAATTGACTCGGTGAAGCCAGCTGCTGTGTTGTGTTCAGCCCAGTGGAGAGGCCCATGTTATGAAGAACTGAAGCCTTGCCAGCCACCACAGGAGTGAGGCTGAAGGTAGTTCTTCCAGCCCAGTCCAGCTTTGCTCTGACTGTAGCCCTGCTTGACATCTTCATTATGATGAAGGCTCATGAGAAATTCTGAGCTGGTTTTGAATTCCTCACCCAAAACACTGATAAAATATTTGTTGTTTAAACTCCTGAATTTATTTAATTTGTTATGCAGAAATAAATTATTAATATACCACCCATTTCAAGAAGACAAGAATAAATGCAAAGAAGGTAGAGTGAGGGAAATTATAAGTTTTTTAATGTGAAAATTCTCTCAAATTTATTGTTTTTCAGTTTTTGTAAGAAAAACACATATATAAGAAGGCTGACATGTATTAAGGAGTGGATTTAATAAGTCACTATATAACATCTTGGGATGAATGGCATGAACTATATGTATATAATCTTAAGAATGTGGAGGTGAGATTAAGAGTATGTTAATAGCAGTTTCTTTTGCAAGTCTCAGTTATTTCTGATTTTAACAGTCAATAACTCCCTTTTTAATTTTTTCTTTTTTTAAATTAAATTTTATTTTTTTTTCAGCATTCCAGAATTCATTGTTTATGTACCTCACCCAGTGCTCCATGCAGTACATGCCCTCCTTAATAGCCACCATCAGGCTCACCCAACCCCCCACTCCCCTCCCCTCCAAAACCCTCAGTTTGTTTCTCAGAGTCCACAGTCTCTGATGGTTTGTTTCCCCCTCGGATTTCCCCCAGCTCACTTCTCTCCTTCTCCCAGTGTCCTCCATATTATTTCTTATGCTCCACAAGTAAGTGAAACCATATGATAATTGACTCTCTGATTGACTTATTTCACTCAGCATAATCTCCTCCAGTCCTGTCCATGTTGATACAAAAGTTGGGTATTTATCCTTTCTGATGGAGGCTTAATACTCCATTGTATATATGGACCATATCTTCTTTATCCATTCGTCTGTTGAAGGGCATCTTGGTTCTTTCCACAGTTTGGTGACGGTGGCCATTGCTGCTTTGAACATTGGGGTACAGATGGCCCTTCTTTTCACTACATCTGTATCTTTGGGGTAAATACCCAGTAGTGCAATTGCAGGGTCATAGGGTAGCTATATTTTTAATTTCTTAAGGAATGCACCAACTTGCATTCCCACCAACAGTGTAAGAGGCTTCCCCTTTATCCACATCCTCTCCAACACTTGTTTACTGTCCTGTTTGATTTTGGCCATTCTGACTGGTGTAAGGTGGTATCTCTATGTGGTTTTGATTTGAATCTCCCTGATTGCTAATGATGATGAACATTTTTTTCATGTGTCTGTTAGCCATTTGAATGTCTTCTTTGGAGAAGCGTCTGTTCATGTCTTCTGCCCATTTTTTGATGTGATTATCTGTTCTGTGTGTGTTGAGTTTGAGGAGCTTTTTATAGATCTTGGATGTCAGCCCTTTTTAGTGTCATCTGTGAATATCTTCTCCCATTCCATGGGTTGCCTCTTTGTTTTGTTGACTGTTTCCTTTGCTGTGCAGAAACTTTTGATTTTGATTGAGTCCCAAAAGTTCATTTTTGCTTTTGTTTCCTTTGCCTTTGGGGACATGTCTTGAAAGAAGTTGGCTGTGGCTGATGTTGAAGAGATTAATTGTCAATGTTCTTCTCTAGGATTTTGATAGATTCCTGCCTCATGTTGAGTTCTTTTATCTATTTTGAGTTTACCTTTGTGTATGCAGTAAGAGAATGATCGAGTTTCATTCTTCTATACATAGCTGTCCAGGTTTCCCAGCACCATTTATTGAAGAGACTGTCTTTTTTCCACTTTATATTTTTCCTGCTTTGTCGAAGATTATTTATTTGACCATAGAGTTGAGGGTCCATATCGGGCTTTCTACTCTGTTCCACTGGTCTGTCTGTTTTTGTGCCACTACCATGCTGTTTTGGTGATCACAGCTTTATAGTGAAGCTTGAAATCAGGCAATGTGATGCCCTCCGTTTTGTTTTTCTTTTTCAATATTTCCTTAGCAATTCGGGATCTCTTCTGGTTCCATATAAATTTTAGGATTGTTCCAGCTCTTTGAAAAATGCCGGTGGAACTTTGATGGGGATGGCATTGAAAGTATAGATTGCTCTAGGCAGTATGGACATTTTAACAATGTTTATTCTTCCCACCCATGAACATGGAATGCTCTTCCATCTTTTTCTCTCTTCTTCATTTTCTTTCATGAGTGTTCTGTAGTTCCTCGAGTACAGATCCTTTACCTCTTTTTTTAAGATTTAATTTTAAGGACTCTCTAACCCCACTGTGGGGCGTGAACTCACAATCCCAAGATTAAGAGTTGCGTATTCTACCAACTGAGCCAGCTAGGCTTCACCTTTTTATTATTTCAATACTTTTTACAACTGCTTTACTTCTTACGCTGTTGTGCATTTTATTTATTTATGCCTCTCTTCTATAGAACAGTGAGCACTTTGAGGATAAGATTATAGATTTTTTGTTTGTTTCTTTAGGTAAAATTTACTTAAGATTACATTTTAGTTGTCATCATAGCCATAGAGTCTAGTACTATTCTTTTTTTTTTTTAAGATTTTATTTATTTATTTGACACAGAGAGATCACAAGTAGGCAGAGAGGCAGGTGGGGGGGTGGGGGTGGAATGCAGGCTCCCCGCTGAACAAGGACCCTGATGCGGGGCTCCATCCCAGAACCCTGAGATCATGACCTGAGCTGAAGGCAGAGGCTTAACCCACTGAGCCACCCAGGCGCCCCGAGTCTAGTACTGTTCTTGATTTACATGGTTGTATGTACTTACTAAATGTTTTTTTGAGGTAGCTAGATTCTGTCAAGAAAAACTTGAGGACTGACCTGAAAGATGATTTGACCTTAATAATTGTGTTTCTATTGAGGGGAGATTTATCTTCTTTTGGTAGGAATTGGAAACTATATTATGAATGTAACTGACTTAAATGAACTTTTATAAATACAACTCATACGTAAGTTGGGAACTGCCTAGTATTGGTTGAAATACATCTATGTATTTAAAAGTGTATAGTTTTAAAACTTGAAGGAATACTGCATTCCAAATATTGCATGGAGGAAGTCAGGTGTTCCTCCATTTTAACCTGTTACCTCACCCCTTAAGAACTAGGTGAAATTGCTTGGATTTCCTAATTCCATTACCTACTAATGCTTTCCAACAGGGGAGTGGGTGTTAAGAGAAGGTAAAAGCCTTCTGTGTGTTAATGTAATTTAAATAATCACATTTGACTAGTGGCTACTGTATTAGACAGTGTTTAAACTTCATCCGTGGTTATGGGGGCCATTGAAGGTATTTGAACAGGAAGGAAGAAATGATTAGGTTTAAATTTAACAAATCCCATTAGTAACTGTGTATAGGGAGGAGAAATTAAAGCTATAAAGACCAGTAGAGACCTATATAACAGTTCAAACGAAAGATTATTTTAAACAATGGCAGATGATTGAATGAATATTTGAGAGCAGAATCAGTAAAGTTGATTTTGTAGTTATTTCGTAAGTGCTTATTTTATTAACACTGAATCATGGCCAACTTGATAACAGAGTCTGTATCTTAATAATGGTAACGGGCATGTTTTAAATAATCGCGAAATGACAGGCATTGTTGAATGCCTTACATGTATTATCTTATTTAGTGCTCTCAACACCCTATGAGGTATGAAATAATATTACAGATGAAGATCGGATTGCAGAAATCAAGTAACCTGGCCAAAGTCACGCAGATAATAAATGCAAAGAGATTTAAAAAGACAAGAATACAATTAAAATCATTTGGCAAGGGGGATCATTTATGTTTGTTGCATAGGGTATTCTGTTTTATGGGAGTTTCCTAATTTTGACATGTAGTAGGTTATAAAAATATTATTAATACTTAAGCATATACTCTGTGCAAGGAATTATTCTAAGTCCTTGACATGTATTAGATTATTTAATTTTTATAGCAGCCTTGTAAGAAAGGTACTATAATTATATTCATTTTTATAGAGGAAAAAACTGATATACAAACATAGGATGACTTGTTCAAGAAAGTGGCAAGGCAGATATTAGAGTCCCTGTAATTTGGCGTCAGTGCTCCTGAGTACATAATACATTTATGTATTATGTTAATAGTGTACAAATGGTAAGATAGATTGTACTATGGTGTTTCAGTATACCAAACTCTTAACCATGAAAGTGACTAAATTTGAGATTTAATTAATATGGTTTCTGGGTTTGTGGAGATCTTTCTTTTTATGGTTTTTGGCAGTAAAGTGTAGATTCTCTAAGAATTTTATCAGGCTGTGTAGAATGTGGCTGTTTTTTTGTGTTAAATTGTTTATGGCTTTGAGTTTGCTGACCCTGATAACTCTTTTCCTCTATTTGCTCACTAAAGCTGTGCTCGTATTTCAAAGATAGCATAGTGTAGTAGAAGGAGCACAGATGGATTCATGTATCTTGCATTTTAATCCCAGCACTATCAATTACTAACTGTGTGACTGGACAAGTTACATATTCTAGAACATCCCTTTTCTAACCTACAAAATAGGGAAATGAAACCTCTGGGGTAGGTGTAAGGAGTATATGGAATGATACGTATTTGAAAATGCCTGTTGTACTTAGCACATGGCATATGCTCAAAAAACTACAACTGCTTTACTTTTTATTAAATGAAATATTTCCAGATTTAAGTATCTTTTCTTTCAGTATAGTTGTTCAACTTCCTAGGAGAACCTTGTACCTGCCAACCATTTGGTAACCCTGACCTTTAGACTTTGAACCAGATACTGTAGAGTTCCTAAATAAACTATGAGGACAAATGCATTAATTCTTTATGGTGTTATGAGACTGTTTTGTGTCTAACTTTTACAGAGAGATAATCATCTGCTTTATCAAAAGTGATAGGGAGAGCTCCAGCTATTTGTATTTCTGGATTCCTATTCTGAGTGGATAAATGAATAAATGAGGACTGTGCTAGTTGGAAATGAAAATAGCAAGTAATGGAACCCTTGAGAAAATTTCTCACATGAGAAATCTTTTTCTGAAATATTTCCATTTTATTTCTCAGTGATGATGTAGATAGTGGCAATTTACAATCTGATTTTGGAACAGTATATTAATAGAAAAAAGCAAACAGACAAAAGGTCAGCAGTCTCTGTACATTCTGGGAACATTTTTTTAGCAATTCTGATTTGTAGTGTAATGCTTTTATTTTAGGAAATAAATTACTTGAGTTCCCTTTCCAAGTGCAATGCCTAACCAATAATATTTAATGACTAAGTAAAACTTCTGAGAATTGTTGAAATTGACTGCAGTAAAGAAGAGTTAAGGAGAGGAAGGAAATAAATTTGAGCATCATTTTTAGTGATTTATATTTAAAAAGACATTTCTGAGGAAGCATTTTATTTCAAATAAGCTTTGAGATATAACTTACAGTCTGTGAAATGCACACATTTTAAGTGTGAAATTGCATGTTTTGATACAGGCAAACATTGTGTAACTACTATATAAAAAAATAGAAAATTCCTATCACCTAGGAAAGTTTCTTTCCTGTCCCTTTAGAGTCAGTCCTCTGAAAGAGAGCCAGTGATCTATTTTGTCACCATAGCCTGCTCTAGAACTTTGTATAAATGAAATCATACAGTGTATACACTTTAATGCCTGGCATTTCTTGCTGAGTCATGTTTTTAAAATTTCTGCTTGTCATTGTATCAACTTTTCATTTAGTGTTATTCCTGAATAGTAATCCACTGTATGAATATACAATACTTTCTTTGTCAGTGAACAGATTGATGGAATTTTGGGTTGTCTCTAGCATTTGCCTATTAAAAATAAATCTTCCATGAGCATTTTTGTCCTTTTTTGTAGTTCTGTGATTTTCCTTCTCTCATGGAAGGGCCAAGTGACATGTCTATGTTTAATGTTAAAAGAAACTGCCAAAGGGGCACTTGGGTCACTCAGTGGGTTCAGCCTCTGCCTTCAGGCTCAGGTCATGATCTCTCTGGGTCTTGGGATTGAGCCCCGCATTGGGCTCTCTGCTCAGCAGGGAGTCTGCTTCGCCCTCTCTCTCTGCCTTCTTCTCTGCTACTTGTGATCTCTCTCTGTCAAATAAATACAATCTTAAAAAAAAAAAAAAGAAACTGCTAAACTATTTTCTAAATGATTATACCATTTTATACTCCCACCAGAAGTGTGAGTTCTAGTTGCTCCACATCTTCTCCAATACTTGGAATTACAGGGTTTTTAGTTTTGGCCATTCTAGTGAGTGTGCAGTGGGTATTCCATTTGATTTTTATTTGCTTTTCTCTGGAGAGCTAATGATTTTGAGCATGCTTTCATATCCTCATCATTCCTGTATCCCCTTTTGTGAGATGTCTGCCCTTTGTCCATCTTTATTTATTTATTTTTTTAAAAAGATTTTATTTATTTGACAGAGATCACAAGTAGGCAGAGAGGCAGTCAGAGAGAGAGGAGGAAGCAGACTCCCTGCTGAGCAGAGAACCCTATGCGGGGCTCGATCCCAGGACCCTGAGATCATGACCTGAGCCGAAGGCAGAGGCTTAACCCACTGAGCCACTCGGGCGCCCCCCTTTGTCCATCTTTAAATTGAGTGGTTGTCCTTTTGGTATTGATTTTTAGGAGTTCTTTATGTATTCTTGGTGTAAGTTCTTTGTCAGATATATGTATTAAGAATATTTTCAATTGGTATATGGCATGCCTTTTCATTTCCTTAATGGTGTCTTTTGGTGGATAGATGCTTTTTAATTTTGATTAAAACTTAATTATTATTTTTTTGGTTTGTGATTTTTTTTGTGTGCCCCCCAAGAAATCTTCGTCTACCCCAAGGTTGCAAAGGTGTATCTCATAAAAGGTATATTATATCTCCTATATTTTCTTTTAGAAGAGTTTTAATTTTTATGTTTAGGTTAATGATCTATATCTGATTTTTATTCATGTATCTTGTATTTCTCACTAATTCATTAATCACATATGTATTGAGCACCTGCTCAGTGCCAGGCACTGTTTAGGCACTTGGTATCCATCAGTTAATGAAAAGGAATCACTTGTGGGGACGCCTGGGTGGCTCAGTGGGTTAAAGCCTCTGCCTTCGGTTCAGGTCATATCCCAGGGTCCCGGGATTGAGTCCCGCAACAGGCTCTCTGCTCAGCAGGGAGCCTGCTTCCTCCTCTCTCTGCCTGCCTCTCTGTCTACTTGTGATCTCTCTCTGTCAAATAAATAAATAAAATCTTTTTACCAAAAAAAAAAAGAAAGTCACTTGTGATAAGCCCTTAGAAAGGCCTTACACTTGTGAAGCTTATATTCTAGGGGTAATGACAGACAATAAATTAATAACTAAGTAAATGACATGGTATGATAGATAGTGAGAAAGCATTGTGGGGTGGGGAAAAGAATAGGATCAGGTAAAGGTTAGTAAGAAGATTTGCAGTTTTAAGAAAGGGTGGTAAAGTAGGCTTTTCCGAGAATGTTGTTTAAGGAATGACTTGAAGAAGGTGAGAGAGTTAGCCATTCATCTATCTGGGGGAAGAGTCTTCTGGGTAGAGAAAACAGCTACTGAAAGGAGTTAAGGTGGGAGTAGTCTGGCTTGTCTCAGTAACAGCCAGGAAGCCAGAGTAGTAGATGGTAATAGTGGATAAGGTCAGAGAGATAGGGGAGGGCAAATTGTTTACAATCTGGTAGGACATTGTTAAGACTGCAGCTCTTTGTGTGAGTGACATGGGAAGCCATTTGAGGGTTCCCTGTACTTAATAGACATTTTATTATTTTTTTTAAAGATTTAATTTATTTATTTGAGAGTGAGAGAGAGAACATGAGTGGCAGGGAGGCTCAGGAAGAGGTAGAAGCAAACTCCCCGCTGGGCAGGGAACCTGATGGTGGGCCTCCATCCCAGGATCCTGAGACCATGACCTGAGCTGAAAGCAGGTGCTTAACCTGACAGCCACCCCAGGCGCCCCTATACTTAATAGACGTTTTAAAATAGCACATACATTTTCATGAATATAACTTAAGAGATTTCATATTATTGCTTCATATCTGCTTATAGGAATGAAAGCATTTTTTTTTTCTGATAGATGTACTTAATCTTGGTTTTCTTATTTCAGAAAGATCCAGATTACCTGAAGCTCTGGTTGGACAATTTTGTTTCTAGCTATGAACAGTTCTTAGATGTTGACTTTGAAAAGCTGCCTACCAGGTATGTAGAAACAATTTCTTAACCTTGGATGAGTTTGTTAATTTGAGGCACAAAGACTTCATTGAAGACCTGTTAGAAATATGGCGATTGTGTGACATGCAAAGTATTCCTGCATAACCCTGCTCTCATGGCAGACTTTGTTAATTGATTATAGCAGGCTTTCCTGCTAATATGAAACTTGGCTCCTAGGAGTAGAGAGAACTAACTACTAGCAACTGGGTGTCCTGCAGTTCACTTCATTTCTAACACTACCTGGAGTTAGTGGCAGATCCCACAGATTAAGAGCAAAGTCCTCAACAAGACTGCCCTCGCTTCAGACACCAGTTGCAAGTCTTGGAAGCCACCCATATCTCTGACCAACTGGATACAAATTTGAAAGCTTTCATGACTCAGTAATTAGTTCAGTAATTAGAGTCACAGAATTCACTGAAAATACTATACTTAAAATTATGGTTTCATTATAGAGTAAGGTCTTAAAAAACATCTTGGAGGAGGTGAAGTATTCAGATTTTTCAAAGCTAGATTTAAAAAATCATAAAATGGGGGGGAATTCAAATTTTGTGGAAAAGTGCAAGTGAAAGTATAAATCTTAGCTCCCATTGCTCTGCCTACTACCATCCTACGTTACAGTTCCTAGGGCCCACTTCCCAGATGGTTTTTTCTCCAACCATCTTGAAGACGTCATACTTGTTACTCAGGTAAGAGAGGTTAGGTTGGCTGGGATAAAAAGCTGGAGAAAAAAAGGAGACACTAGACACTTTCAGCCACAAAAGGAATCCATTTATAGAGATATACTGAGATGGAAGGGGAGAAATGGGTGGTGGTCGATGACGGGAAAGAGTATTTAGAGAATTATAAATCTTCAAGGAAGAAAGTGTTTGCAGTTTGGGGATAGAGGTAGGCAGTAAGAGGGTGGGCCTGTGTGAACTGAGCCTAGAGAATCAGAAGCCAGATCATAAAATGCCACGCATGCATTGCTAATGGACTTATATTTTTTGTAACAGAAGATGCGAGGCTCTACTAAAGAATTTTCTGCATGGGAATGCCATGATGAATTTTGTTTTTTAAAAGTCCTTATGGTAGCATTAGGATGTTGAACTGGAAATGTTTGAGACTGAAGGCAAGCACAGTTAAGAGGCAATTTTAATAATTCAGAGAAGATATCATTAGAGCTTTGGACCAAGGCATTGAACTTAAGATGTGCTTTAATGCTCAGAAAGCACTAGTGCTTCATTATTTATAAATACAGTTTCAGAATTCTTCATTAGATGATTTGTAGTAGGTTTAGAAAAGTTGAAAACTATTAAATCTTGAATTCAAAACAAGATTACATATTATTGGTTTCTACTCATAGAAGTATTCTTGTGGTTTGTGCTTAGAAGTTGCTTTTATTTTAATAATTTGCAGCGCATTTAAAATCATGAGCCTAAGGATTTTATGAGGTCAGGATTTGGGCCTTTGAATTCTTCAAATATTGAAATGAGGTCTTCTAAAGTTTGGAAGATGTACTTATTATACATATCTCCTTTCTTGGGAGGTCATATCTAAAAACATTATGTAGACTTACATTGCTACTATATTTAAAATAAGATGAAGAATGCCAGAACATTGCCTTTTTCATGATTTAGCTGGTTTATTTAAAATTTTATTTCATACCTGAGAGTAAACCATGAATTTAGATTTTACTAATAGAAAACTTTTAGTTTTTCAAGTGAATATGATGTACAAGATGTGTAAAACTAGTCTGTTCACCTTAAAGATAAGAAACTCACAGATAATCCTCATTTAAATTAAACTGACTTGGTAGAACTTCCAAGTTAGAGAATTCAAAATGCAAGGCAAGGAATGCTTTTCCCAGAATTTAAAGCCTTGGAATTTAAGCTGGACTTTTTCCTGTGTTAGATGGAGACAATAATGAGCAGCTGTTTAATATAGACATTTAGTAGCCAAACAGAGGAGTGAAACAGATTTCTGGGGATTGGGAAATTGCAGCAAAAGATGCTTAGAATTTGGGGGCAGTAAAGTCCTAATGATGGGAAAATGCTTCCACATTCTTAAATCCTCATCACATTAGGAATATGGTCAAAACTTTCTCAACTTTATCTGAGTCATGTTCTAATCAAAGCCCAATTTTATAATGAGTGTAAGTACAACAATAGATTTTTCTTTTAGGAGCTAATTTTTTTTCTGTCTGTAAAAAATTTTTTTAAAGATCTTATTTATTTACTTGACAGAGAGAGAGAGATCACAAGTAGGCAGAGAGGCAGGCAGACAGAGGGGGAAGCAGGCTCCCCGCTGAGAGAGAGCCCAATGCGGGGCTCAGTCCTAAGACCCTGAGATCAGGACCCGAGCTGAAGGAAGAGGCTTAATCCACTGAGTCACCCAGGTGTCCTTGTCTAGTAAAATTTTTTTTAATGCAACAAAGAATGGGACAATGAAGGAAAAAGGGAAGAAATCCTTTAAGAAACTAGGATTGAATATTGGGAAATATAATGTTTCTTTCTTGTTGACTTACGATTTTGGAAAAGTGAGTAGGAATAGTTTAGCTTAGTCTTAAAAATCAGTTATATTTAAATTTAAATATTATTTAGAAGTTACTGTGGTTTTTCTCATCACCTCTTTTTAGCTCTTTAGCACAGAAAAATGTATGTATAAAAATGAGAGTTTTTCTTATACCACCTATAAAAGAGAATGAAGGAATCCAAGTTATAAGTGAAGTGATTCCCAGACTAAAATGAAACATGTATTTTTGTGACATGGTTATAGAATTCTGCAGCCTTGGTAATGTGCTTTATGATTTCTGTGTAATTGAAGTCATGTGTTTATTTTATAAAGCACTTTATGTTGTGGGATGATTCTGGAAGAGGCTAAAAACATTTGTCATATATAATTATATGACTACTGGTAAGGTGCTTCAAATTTTTCTGTCTACAGTGAATGAAGCTTTAAACTCAGGGTAAAAATAATAGTAAATCTTCATCTTAAGTGTTATCTGAAGAAGATACTGTTTATAAAGTAGGATTGTCATTTAATCATAGGAGCTCTTCATGGTGCTCCTTTGCAATTAGGTATTTTTCTTAATAGAAGTAGGAAAATTAGTAATCAGTGACTTTATGAAAAGATTTGTAGGCTTTAGTGATAGCATATTTAAAACATATTACATTTTTATAGTTCTTTACATATTTCATTGTTAAAAATGGACATTGACCTTTTGGCTTCAGAACCCTGTGAAATAGGGCAGATGATATTACAATTTTATAGATTAGGGCACTTCAGAGATTAAGTACCATACTTTATGGTACAGAGGTAGAACTTGGTACAAAGGTCTTCTCACGTAGATTCTAGGGGAATCTCTCTAAGACAGAGTAGCCAGTCACATCTGGTCTTGGCTTTGTCCTTAAAGAACCAGATGGTCTTCTTCTTTTTTTTTTTTTTTTTTTTAAGATTTTTTAAATATTTATTTGACAGAGAGACAGCGAGAGGGGAAACACAAGCAGGGGGAGTGGGAGAGGGGGAGAAGCAGGCTTCTTGCAGAGTAGGGAGCCCAACATGGGTCTCAATCCCAGGACGCTGGGATCATGACCTGAACAGAAGGCAGACCCTTAACAACTGAGCCCCGCAGGCAGCCCCCAGATGGACTTCTTACCCAGAAACCAGTTGTCATAAAATATTTATGTATTACTTTAAAAAAATTTATTAATGTTCATGCTTAGGGTTCTCCATTCACCTTTCTCCTTTCCTTTTGCTGGTTATTTTCTCTCCCTCTTCTGACCACATGGCTTGGAAAGCCTATAGGTAGGTGAATATTGTTTATTTAGTAAAGTAGTTGACAGATATTAAACTAGTTATAGGTACTCCATTTTTATTTGCTAGTTATTGTTCCTTTTAGAAATGGTATACACGTATATATACACACACGTTTTATTTCTAAGTAGAAAGTGAATTAATTCTTAATATTTTCTTTGAAAATAGCACAATTGAAGATATTGAATAGATTCTCTCTCTAACTCTCCCTCTTTTCAGTAAGCCTCTTCTGAAATGAGACTAACTATTGTGCTCTACTAACCTTCTAAGGGATCACAGTGATCTGGTGGTGACTTGCGGAGAAGGCATAGAGCATCTGGAATAAAAGCGTTTCTTTAGGGTTTGAGGTGAAAATGCTATTCCTTTAACGTGTCAAAGATTTTAGTCCTGTACTTAATCACCCTTCTTATTTTTTCCCCTTATAGGGTAGACGATGTGCCTCCAGGAATCTCTCTCCTTCCTGATAATATTCTGCAGGTTTTAAGGATCCAGCTACTACAGTGTGTTCAGAAAATGGCAGATGGGTTAGAGGAACAACAACAAGCTTTGTCAGTTTTGCTTGTCAAGTTCTTCATTATTCTTTGCAGGTATCTGGTACAAACAAACTAGTTATATGTTTTTAAAAATTACCAAAATAACAATGCATTTGTTGATTATTAATGTTTGTTGTTCATATGGAGCTTTAAAGATGAGTGCGCCATTTTTTTTTTAAGAGTTTATTATTTTTATTTGAGAGAGAGGGAGAGAAAGAGAGAGGGAGCACAAGCAGGGGAAGAGCAGAGGGAGCAGGTGAAGCAGGCTCCCTGCTGATGGCAGAGCCCGACTCAGAACTCCATTCCAGGACCCTGAGATTGGGACCTGAGCCAAAGGCAGATGTTTAACCAGCAGAGCCACCCAGGCACCCCTTGAGTGCACCCTTTATGAACGGCTTATGATTTGTTATGATACTGGAAAGCTTTTTATTTGTTTGTTTATTTAATGTTTTACTTCTTTATTTGAAGTACGCTCCGTGCTCAATTTTGGCCTCGAACTCAGGACCCTGAGATCAAGAGTCTCGTGCTCCACCTACTGAGCCAACCAGGTGCCCTACTAGAAAGCCTTTTAGGTACCATACTTAGTTATAGAGAGACTCAGTCAAAAAAAAAAAAAAAAAAATTATTCTAAAGACAATGACTGAAGTTTTTACCTAACCAAGAGTTGTTGCACGAGTACTGTGTATTATCATTTGTGAAATGTATTTTTCTAATCTTTCATTTTATAATTTCACCAAAAAAAGTAGAATTATTCTACAGCTTGTATTTCCAGGTTTATAGATGATTAGGTCTGTGGCACTTAAATTTTGATGTTCATAAGTATCAACTGGAAGCTTAATAGGACTACAGAGCTTGAGCCTTATGGAAATTCTGACTCCAAAGAGCTCAGGCATTCTGGTTTTTCATGAATTCCCTATTAACCTGCATATGCAAATTTAAGAACTGTTGGGTTAGGGGCATTTTATTCTTCTTTAAAGTCTATCTTCTTTTTGGAAACCATTTCCTATAATATATGCTATTTGATTTGTAAGTATTTTAGAATTAGTAGACAAACAGGGACTTAGATTACTGTGCATTTATTTACCTTTCACATAATTGCTCATTGTATTTGATTGCGGGAATCATGGAAAGATTGAGCAATAATTGCTAAAATGTTTTCCCCGTAATTTAGGCTCTCCCAGAATTGTAGACATTTTTTTGATTTTGTGCTCTTTATTATCCTTAAAATTCAGAAAAATAAAAGGGAAAGAGGGTTTATTTAGGCAATAAAACATGAGTTGGTCTGTTGATCTGTTATATTTTATCCTGTTAACTACTTAGTACAGTTTTACAGAAATCAGAAATCTATAGATAAATAACTGTCTTAAATCCAGTATGTTTAGGGGCTCCTGGGTGGCTCCATTGGTTCCAAGTGTCTGCTTTCGGCTCAGGTCGTGATCCCAGGGTCCTGGGATCGAGCACTGCATCGGGTTCCCTCTCCAGCAGGGAGTCTGCTTCTCCTTCTCCCTCTGCTTCTCCCACCACTCATGCTCTTGCTCTCTCTCTCACTCAGATAAATAGATGAAATCTTAAAAAAAATAAATCCACTGTGTTCAGCTCTTTTTAAAAAATTATTTATTTATTTATCTTAGAAACAGAAAAAGAGAGAGCATAGGTGCGTGCATGCAACTTGGGGGAGGGATGGAGGGAGAGAGAGAGAGAATCCCAAGCAGACTCCACTCAGCACAGAGCCTGATACAGGGCTTGATCTCATGACCTCGAGATCATGACCTGAGCTGAAATCAAGAGTTGGAAGCCCAACTAAATGAGCCATCCAGGCTCCCATAGCTCTTTTTTTTTTTTTTTAAGATTTTATTTATTTATTTGACAGACAGAGATCACGAGTAGGCAGAGAGGCAGGCAGAGAGAGAGGAGGAAGCAGGCTCCCCACTGAGCAGAGAGCCCGATGTGGGGCTCGATCCCAGGATGCTGGGATCATGACCTGAGC
Source organism: Lontra canadensis (assembly GCF_010015895.1). Classification (NCBI taxonomy): domain Eukaryota; kingdom Metazoa; phylum Chordata; class Mammalia; order Carnivora; family Mustelidae; genus Lontra; species Lontra canadensis. Next base: position 11,383,798 of record NW_022631012.1, on the reverse strand, counting down.
CGAAGCCAGAGGCTTAACCCACTGAGCCACCCAGGCGCCCCCCATAGCTCTTGATCATTATAGGCAAACACTGGAATATTCCAACACATCTTTTGGTTGAATTTTTTTTATTAGGAGATAATTTCTGATGATAAGTGTATTGTTTATTTTATTTCAAATTTAATGTTTAATAGCTATCAATCACAGAATGTGTTTCTATTTTCAGAGACCTCATTTTTTAAAAAAAATTCTTTTAAAAAATTTTACTAAGTTTTATGTTGTATAGCAGTTTAGTTTTATATAAAAATTTGGAAAAAGTATAGAGTTTCTGTATGCTCTTTCTCCTTCCTCCGTAGTTCCCCTATTATTAAGATCTTACATTAGGTTGATACCTTTGTTACAATGATGAATAGGTATTGATACATCATTAAAGTCTGTAGAGTACATTAGAGTTTACTGTGTTGTACAGTTCTTTGAGTTTTGACAAATGCGTACTGTCATGTATCCACCATTATAGTATCTTACAGAATAATTTCATCACCCTAAAAATGCCCCATGCTCCATCTATTCATTTCTCTCTGGTCATGCCCAACATTTGACAACCACGGATTTTTTTTTTTTTTTATACCTATAGTGTGCTTTTCCCAGAATGTTTCATATAGTGTGTACCATTTTCACACTGACTGCTTTCACTTAGGAAGTAGATTTAAGGTTCTTCATGTCTTTTAGTGTTTTTTTTTAATTTTCTTTTTTTTATTTGAATTCACTTTTCTTTTTTCTTTTTTTTTTTAACTAATATATAATGTATTATTAGCCCCAAGGGTACAGGTCTTTGAATCATCAGGCTTACACACTTCACAGCACTTGCCATAGCACATACCCTCCCCAATGTCCATAACCCAACCACCCTCTCCATACTCCCCTACCTCCAGCAACCCTCAGTTTGTTTTGTGAGATCAAGAGTCTCTTATGGTTTGTCTCCCTCCCGATCCCAGCTTGTTTCATTTTTTCCTTCCCTACCCCCCAAGTCCCCCATGTTGCCTCTCAGATTCCTCATATCAGAGAGATCCTGTGATAATTGTCTTTCTCTGATTGACTTATTTTGCTCAGCCTAATACCCTCTAGTTCCATCCATGTCGTTGCAAATGGCAAGATGTCATTTCTTTTGATGGCTGCATAGTATTCCATTGTATATATATACCACATCTTCTTTATCCATTCATCTGTTGATGGACATCTAGGTTCTTTCCATACTTTGGCTATTGTGGACATTGCTGCTATAAACATTCGGGTACACGTGCCCCTTCGGATCTCTATATTTGTATCTTTAGGGTAAATACCCAGTAGTGCGATTGCTGGGTCATAGGGTAGCTCTATTTTCAACTTTTTGAGGAACTTCCATGCTCTTTTCCAGAGTGGCTGCACCAGCTTGCATTCCCACCAAGAGTGTAGGAGGGTTCCCCTTTCTCCACATCCTCGCCAGCATCTGTCATTCCCTGACTTGTTATTTTTAGCCATTCTGACTGGTGTGAGGTGGTATCTCATTGTGGTTTTGATTTGTATTTCCCTGATGCCGAGTGATGTGGAGCACTTTTTCATGTGTCTGTTGGCCATCTGGATGTTTTCTTTGCAGAAATGTCTGTTTACGTCCTCTGCCCATTTCTTGATTGGATTATTTGTTCTTTGGGTGTTGAGTTTGATAAATTCTTTATAGATTTTGGATACTAGCCCTTTATCTGATATGTCATTCCTGTATATCTTCTCCCATTCTGTGAGTTGTCTTTTGGTTTTGTTGACTGTTTCCTTTGCTGTGCAAAAGCTTTTGATTTTGATAAAGTCCCAAGAGTTCATTTTTGCCCTTGCTTCCCTTGCCTTTGGCGATGTTTCTAGGAAGAAGTTGCTATGGCTGAGGTTGAAGAGGTTGCTGCCTCTGTTCTCCTCAAGGATTTTGATGGATTCCTTTCTCACATTGAGGTCCTTCATCCATTTTGAGTCTTATTTTCGTGTGTGGTGTAAGCAAATGGTCCAGTTTCATTTTTCTGCATGTGGCTGTCCAATTTTCCCAACACCATTTGTTGAAGAGCCTGTCTTTTTTCCATTGGACATTCTTTCCTGCTTTGTCGAAGATTAGTTGACCATAGAGTTGAGGGTCCATTTGTGGGTTCTCAGTTCTGTTCCATTGATCTATGTCTGTTTTTGTGCCAGTACCAGACTGTCTTGATGATGACAGCTTTGTAATAGAGCTTGAAGTCTGGAATTCTGATGCCACCAACTTTGGCTTTCTTTTTTAACATTGTTATGGCTATTTGGGGTTTTTTCTGGTTCCATACAAATTTTAGGCTTATTTGTTCCATTTCTTTGAAGAAAGTTCCTGGTATTTTGATAGGGATTGCATTAAATGTATAAATTGCTCTAGGCAGCACAGACATTTTCACAATTTTTGTTCCTCCAATCCATGAGCATGGAACATTTTTCCATTTCTTTATGTCTTCCTCAATTTCTTCCATGAGTATTTTATAGTTTTCTGAGTACAGATTCTTTGCCTCTTTGGTTAGGTTTATTCCTAAATATCTTATGGTTTTGGGTGCAATTGTAAATGGGATTGATTCCTTAATTTCTCTTTCTTCTGTCTTGTTGGTGTATAGAAATGCAACTGATTTCTGCGCATTGATTTTATATCCTGATACTTTACTGAATTCCTGTATAAGTTCTAGCAGATTTGGAGTGGAGTCTTGGCTTTCCACATAAAGTATCATATCATCTGCCAAAAGTGATAGTTTGACTTCTTCTTTGCCGATTTGGATGCCTTTAATTGCTTTTGGTTGTCTGATTGCTGCGGCTAGGACTTCTAGTACTATGTTGAATAGCAGCGGAGGAAAAGCTTTCAGTCTTTCACCGTAGAGTATGATGTCTGCTCTAGAATTTTTATGTATGGCTTTTTATTATGTTGAGGTATTTCATCCACGACTCTTTAAGTTCCCTTAAAGTTACTTCAGCCAGAGAGCAAGGGGCTCCCAACAGTGGGACAAGGTGCACTAACAGTGGCTGCCCATCTCTTTGTCTACATTTCTGTGATCAGAAGCCAGTCAGTGATCAGAGCACAAATCCCTGATATTTGAAGGACAAGGTCCTTTTGCCCACCCTGGTTCCTTTAACTTGTTAGCAGGAGGTTCTGGGAAGATGTGCAGAGCTGCCTACCACATGAATGGTTGTTACTGTGCTAATAATAGCTGAAATTTACCAAAATTAATGAACATTAACTGCAGTTTACTGTCCCATACCTTCCCCTGGAAGTTGCCAGCATTCAGCAGACTTCAGAGTTCCAGAATAAGTTTTATCCAGCACAGTTGTTTTCTAGGTGTGGAGACAGATTCCTGGTGCTTCCTTTTCTGCCGTCTTCCTAGACTCCTCCATAGGGTCTTTGAATTTTACCTCTCCTGTGCTTTTTCTTTTCCCAAAGAAGTCATGCCAGTCTGACTTCTTATATTAAAACTATTAATCCTTTTTTTGTTAAACTAGTCAACTTTATTCATTTACTTTTTATATATTTAAAAAAAAATTTTTAATTAACATATAGGGGCGCCTGGGTGGCTCATTCGGTTAAGCGTCTGCCTTCAGCTCGGGTCATGATCCCAGAATCCTGAGCAGGGAGCCTGCTTCCCCCTCTTCCTCTGCTGGTGGCTCTGCCTACTTGCGGTCTCTTTCTATTTTTCTGTCAAATAAATAAATAGAATCTTAAAAAAATAATTAACATATAATGTATTATTTGTTTCAGGGGTACAGGTCTGTTATTTCTGTTGTTTTGGGGTTCTTTTAACATCTTTTGTATTTTATTTTGTTTTTTAATTTAAATTCAGTTAATACATAGTGTATTATTAGTTTCAGAGGTAGAGTTCAGTGATTCTTCAGTCTTACATAACACCTAGTGCTCATTACATCACGTACACTCTTTAATGACCATCACCCAGTTACCCCATCCCCCACGCATCCCCTCCATCAACCTCAGTTTGTTTCTTCTGATTAAGAGTCTCTTAAGGGGGGGCGCTTGGGTGGCTCAGTGGCTCAGTGGGTTAAAGCCTCTGCCTTCAGCTCCGGTCATGATCCCAGGGTCCTGGGATCAAACCCCGCATCGGGCTCTCTGCTCGGCAGGGAGCCTGCTTTCCCCCTCTCTCTCTGTCTGCCTCTCTGCCTACTTGTGATCTCTGTCTGTCAAACAGATAAATAAAATCTTAAAAAAAAAAAAGAGTCTCTTAAGGTTTGTCTCCCTCACTGATTTCATCTTGTTTTTCCCCCTCCCTTCACCTATGATCCTCTGTTTGGTTTCTTAAATTACACAAGAGTGAGATCATATGTTAATTGTCTTTCTCTGATTGACTTATTTCGCTTAGCATAACGCCCTCTAGTTCCATCCATGTCATCGCAAATGGACCTCTGCTGTATTTTAGATAGTTTTTTTCAGTGTCAGTGTCTCAGAAGTGAAAATTAATAGACTGTTTTATTATGCTAAGAAAAAGATTGGTGATGTTAGATGCATGAAATGCTAGCATTATGTGTCCTATCTTGTCTTGTAAAAATGAGATAAAAATGAGGACCACAACCACATTGTAATTAAACATCACTTATTGAGCCACTCACTGCTTTAAACAAGATATATACTACGCTCGCATGGCGAATGTATGTACAGATGCTGGCTTTTCTATCAAGGCCTTTCAGTATAGTTGAGAAATATGTCTAGATAAGGGAACTGTAATTTCAAAGAGCAAAATGAAAATTCTGAAACTATACATATGCCATAATGGCAATAATATGTATAAAACCGAGCTAAGAATCTGCATACAAAAATAAAACAAACCTGAAAAGAAACAATCCAGAATGTAAATAGTTGTGAATATTTGGGTTGTGAGAATATTTCTGATTTTTGTTTCTCTTTTGTTTCTACTTTATGGTATTTTTTACTTTTTCTATAATAAATAATTGCTAATCAGCATGTACTTCTTAAGCATTCTATTTAGAGTAGCTAAATGGTGCTTGAGGTGTGTTTCATATTCTTAGTGGAAAAACAGTTATGTAATATATTGATTTTAAGTTTTAATAAATGTCATTTATATTTCCTTTACCAGCATGTATTTTCAAAATTCATCCTGAATAGATGAACATACATTTTTGGCATTATTCATATAATAAATATTCTTTTTTTCCTCACAGAAATTTATCTAATGTGGAAGAAATTGGGACTTGCTCATATATTAATCATGTCATTACTATGACAACACTCTATATTCAGCAGGTAGGTGACTTAATATATTCCTTTTGTTGCTTTACTGAGAGTAACTAGGTTTTACTTTTTAAAGTATTATCGTAATGTTAAATGTTTTTAGAGGAGGCAATCAAGAAATGAATTAAAATTTCCATTAGGTACTATATATTTCAGAAATCTTAAACATATTATCTAAGAAAAGTAATTATTAATATATTTTATTTTAATTAAAAATGAAAGTGTTTTATAAATGGCTTTTTACAATGACATAATTTGTCAATTTATGTATATTATATATATTACATGTTATTTATCATCAAATATCCCTCTTATTGAAAACATATTCTGTTTTGCTATCCATTCAAACCTCTTCCTAGGCCATATTTAAAATTTGAAGGATTATGTCCAGTCCAGTCCATATGATTAACTGGCGCTTTAAATTCCCATGACCATCACCCAGTTACCCCATCCCCCACGCATCCCCTCCATCAACCTCAGTTTGTTTCTTCTGATTAAGAGTCTCTTAAGGTTTATTTGAATAAAAATGATTTATTAGATAATTAATAAAACATGTTGTCTTTAAATGATGTAGGTATGTTATGCAGTTTAATATTTCTAACTATAATTTTTTTTTAACTTTACTCCCAGTTAAAAAGCAAAAAAAAAGAGAAAGAATTGGCAGATCAGACATCTATTGAAGAATTTGTAATCCATGCATTGGCATTTTGTGAGAGTTTATACGATCCATATCGGAATTGGAGGCATAGAATTTCAGGGTATGTCTTATAAATCATAATGTTCACTTAAAACCTGAATGTCGGGACCCCTGGGTGGCTCAGTGGGTTAGGCCTCTGCCTTCAGCTCAGGTCATGATCTCAGGGTTCTGGGATCGAGCCCCACATTGGGCCCTCTGCTCAGCGGGGAGCCTGCTTCCCCCCTGCCCAACCCCTGCCTGCCTTTCTGCCTACTTGTGATCTGTCAAAATAAATAAACTCTTAAAAAAAAAAAAAAACACCTGAATGTCATAAATATATGTAATTCTTCAATGCAGGTCTTATTCTCTGTGAAAGAAGTATGCAAGGTGTGTATAAGACCCCTGTCTTTATCTCTGAGATATAGAACCATGTTAGAAGTAATGAAATTTCCTGTAAACTCTTGTTTTGGAATTCTAATAATCTAATAGGAAAATTTCAAAGCACAGTAACATCAAGTAGAGTGTACATATTTTTCAAGGAAAGTTCTCTTTTTTTTAAGCTCATTTCATGGGATGAAAATGATTTTAACAGTATTTTGTCTCTTAATTGTGGAGCTTGTGTCCACTAGGGTCTGGTCAGGAAAACGGAAATCATACCAGGTATTTTATAAGATATAATAGAAGGAAATTGTTAAATAGGTATTAGAGGACTCAAAAAGCAAGTAGGGATACTGATGTAATACAGAGATAGTGACTTCAGGAAGCAGCAACTTCCCTGGGGGTATGGGACAAAAGGAAGAAACTGGAGTTTTCTGAAACTGTAAGTTTGGAGAAGAGCTCCTGCAGTTGGGTCTCAGCCCTCTGTTGAAAGAGCATTGCTTAGCTGTGCGGGTATCACTGAGCAGCCGTGAGTAGGCTGGTGCTGGAATTACCAAAAATAACCTGAAGACAAAGAACCAGCTGTGAATGCTACAGTTAAGAACTATTGGCTGATAAGAAAATAAGGAATAAGAAATCAGTTTCTTTTTCACCCTTAGCCTTCCAGTCTCCGTTTAGTATGCACTGTTGGTGAATCCAACAGTGGAGTACCTGGAAAAAGAGATGTATAGTTTGCAGAGTGCTTGTCACAGCATCACAAAGCAGATAGAATATAGGATGATGGGTTTGCAGCTTAGTGACAGTAGTATAAATAACAGTTCAGGGCTTACAGAGAAGAGTTTTGAACTCATATCTTTATTACCAGTGGACACAGAATAGGAAGAGTTGTATTATTAACTACAGTCAGGCTACTTTTTTAGGTCTCCCAAATCTGCTATGTTTTCAATCTCAATATTTTTTGAGATTGAAAAATCTTTTTTTCAGTTTTTCCGTTTTCATTTTTAATTTAATCAACCTACTTATACCAATGCACTTCCTGCAACTTGTCGCTACTAAAATGTTTGGTCTTTATCGGCTTATTAGGGTCTTATACCCTCACTTTGAGTTGCCACCATTAGATAATGGTGAAGAATTGATTAACTGAGAGAACATTTATGTAGACTATATGGTGGTACTTTGTTCTGTGTAGTGGTATTTTATTGAAATAACACATCCTATAGTTAAAGTAAGAATAAAAAGTAGGTATAATAGGAACAACTACTCTAGTTTTAAATATAACAATCCTATCTACTTATTTTTACAGGGTCTTTCCTTTATATGTTGAAAGAAGTTGTCTTTATTAGGTTTCATCATAGAAACAGAACCAGTAGGGTGTGTGTGCGTGTGCTTGCGTGCGCACGTGTGCATGTACACGCACAAAATGAGTTTTATTATAAGCAGTTGCTTCATGTGATTTTAGAGGCAGACAAGTCCAAATCTGCAATGTGGGCTCTCAGGCTTATGACCCAGGAAAACCAAAGTACAGTTACAGTCTGAAAGCTGGCAGATAGAAAGCCAACGTTCTAGTTCTAGTCCAGATGTAGTCAGGCTGGAGACCCAGAACTGATGATGCAGATGAAGTCCAAAGACAGTCTGGTGGAGAACTCCCCCTTGCTTAGAGAGGCCAATTTTTTTGTTCTGCTCAGTCTTTCCACTGACTGACTGAGCCATTTAGTATAGGGTAATCTCCTTTATCCATATTTGAGCAATTTGAATGTTGTATTTTTTTTTTTAAGATTTTATTTATTTGACAGAGAGACAGCGAGAAGAGGGAACATAAGCAAGAGGAATAAGAAAGGGAGAAGCAGGCTTTCCGCTGAGCAGGGACCCTGATGTGGGGTTCGATCTCAGGATCCCAGGATCATGACCTAAGCTGAAGGCAGATGCTTAATGACTGAGCCACCCAGGTGCCCCTGTATTTGACCAATTTAAATGTTAATCTCATCCAAAAACACCCTCCCAAGCTGACACATTAAATTAACCATCACATTGTCCTAATAATTTTCTTGACTGTTCATTAATGGGAAGTAAGTAATGACTTCTGAATGCTTCCTTTTCTCCCCTTCCCCACCAGAGGAACAATATTGTGTTCAAAGAAATATTGCAATTTGAACCAGGGTTAAAAGGTGCCATCTAACAGGAGTCCTGCTTTAAAGAATAGATAAAAATAGTTCGTACTTATCATATCAAAATACCAACCTAAGCTGTACCTAGCTTTTGCTTACAGTACACTTATATTGTTGGAAATTCATGACTCTCAAATTTGTGTCAAGTAAACAGTTCTATTACAATTTACTTAGTATTGAATACTTCTTTTCTTTTGAGCTTTAATATGTCTTTTTTCCCAGAGAGAAAGTGCTTTGAATTTTCCTTGACAAAGATGTTTTATCTGTCAGGATAAGACACACGATGTTGCAATAACAAACAAAGGGTTAGAATAACAAAGGTCTGTTTCTTGTTCATGCTGTCTACCATCGTTGGCAGGAAGCCCTCAGTCATCCTAGTCCCTCAAGATCCTAAGATGACAGAGGAGCAAGCATCTAAGGCTTTGTTAGTTACCACTTGAGAAAAAAAAAAAGCTCTGAAATGTCTCACATTAGCAATTTAATGCTCTCGGCTGGTCATGACACATCCTATTTTCATTCAGAACTCATTGGTCAGAATTAGTCCCACATCCCCATTTACTACAGTGAAACCAAGAAGTTAGTTCTACTTTGACTAGAAGGGGTAGACATGGGAATAATTGGCAGATGACACTATCACTACCTTCTGCCTCTGCTTGAGCACTGCTCATGACTCTTTGAAGATTGAAAGAGGCACATAACAGTGTTCCATTTGTAGCCTTTCTACTCATTTATCACTATGGTTCTCAAAAAATCAGTGTTCTATTTTTTTTTTTTTCCAGAAAGGCTTATAATATACAGAGGGGGGAGGGGTTCCTTCTTGGCTGCTACTTTCCCCATTGCCTCCAGCACATTGCTTAACTTCTCTTTCCTCTTGGCACGGATGTGTGTTTCCACAATTTTCTTGATGAATTTGAGGGCACCCTTGCCCTTAGAAACCTTGAGCGCTCCATGTCACACTGCTCATATGGGGTGAAGCCACACACCTCTTGGATCATGTCCCACACAAACTTGGTGTGCCTTAGCTTGCTCACATTCTTTGTCCTTCTTGTGGCCCCTGTTGAGGCCCATTGGCCATAGGTAGTGGAGAGCCTTAGCTGCTTCTCCTCATGGCTCCCTTGGTGGAAGCCAGTGTTCTGTCTATTTTGACATTGATGCTAGGGATTTCTTAAGGAAATTATATCTCTTCCTTTCATTCTTGCTACTTCCCCGTCCTCTACCTTAGATCTGTCAGTAATGGCAAATCTAAGATAATGTTTTAAGTTTTGAAACAATGACAGATAGTTTTTCTTTATAGACAGCAAGACATATACAGAAAGAGGAACATGAGATCAGTCTGAAAATGACAGAGGAGAAGCTTTTGAAGGAATCTTAATAAGAACAAAATGAATTTGAAATTGGGGGAATGAGAGAAGATATAAAAAAGTGGATCTGACAACAAATTAAAACAAATAAAATTGGTAAATGAAAGCAAAAAACAACTTTTGAGAACCAAAAACAAGAAGATATTTAAATGCTATGGTATAGAAAGAGAATTCTGCATATATAAAGTAACAGGAAGAGGTACAAAGTAACGGATGAGTGGTGGCATTTCATAACTTTGTCCAATATACATACCAGGAATTAGGCTGGAAGCTGTCCCCATATCTGTACAGGGCATAACAAATTTTGCTCTTAATAGTAGGAACTGCTTCAGAAGTAAACAGTATAGCAAGGGTTCAGATTTGGGTTTCTTTGACTTTGATAGGGAAATGAAACATACTACAAATAAATCATGGAATTAGGAAAAATCTATAGCTCATGGGAGACCTATATAAGGGAGCTATAGCAATAACTTATACCTTATATATTGATCTAATTCTGAAGTTAAGTGGAAACATGAAATGTATGTATTTTCTTATGTATTATTTATGTTTGTTGCTTACTAAAACACTAAAACAGATTAGAACAAATGTAAATTAGCATTATTCCAAATACAGAGCCATTTAAAAGTATATTTCTTGGGGCGCCTGGGTGGCTTAGTTGGTTAAGTGTCCCAACTCTTGGTTTCGCCTCAGGTCGTGATCGTAGTAGGGTCCTGGGATCCATCCCTGCACTCTGTTCTCAGTGTATGGTGGGGTCTGCTTGAGGATTCTTTCTCCCTCTGTCCCTCCCTCTGCTAGCGTGCTGTTGCTCTCTCTCAAATAAATCTTAAAAAAAAAAAAAAAAGTATATTTCTTATTTGATGAAATATATGGATTTTTTTTCATCTCTCCAGATGTAATTTGATTTAAGGAATAGATTTGATTAATCTATTAGCTCAATTTTGATTCTGTTTGTAGCATCTTACATATTTAGAAAGATTTTCTCAAGTGGAACTAAAATATATGTAGGGAAAGAATTCTTTCCTAAAAAGGCCTTATCATTCAAGAATTTATTTAAAAATATATTTATCGAGTTTCTAATTTGTGCAGTGTAAGTACAGTAGGACTTACTACCTGCCCAAAGAGAAAAACAATTTAATTAGATTAAGTTATGCCCTGGGGCTCCTTCTGGCCAGATCTGGGACAATGTATATATGAAAATAATTAATTGCCATAAAGAACTATAAACAGGGCCACCTAGCTGGCTCAATCAGTAGAACATATAACTCTTGATCTTGGAGTCATGAATTTGTGCTCCACACTAGGTGTAGAGTTCACTTAAAAAAAAATATATATATAAACCATTGTGGGGGAAAAGGAATTAATGAGTCCATACCAGTGATAGATGATAGCTAGGTAGGTGGGTGGGTGGGTGGGTGGATGGATGGATAGGTAGGTAGATAGGTAGGTAGGTAGATTGATAAAGGTTAAAGAGAGGATCCTTGCTTATAGTAGAAGGCTAAGTGCCAGTTAGTAAATGTATAGGGATTGTTGGAAGAAAATCTGCATTTTACACAAATTATAGGAAAGATGTGGATCAGGATGGTAAATCTAGGGAAAGTTTTGGTAAAGAGCATGATTTTTGCATAGTTTTAAAATGTTTCCCCACAGATTATTTATTCATTGCAAAGGAAAAATTAGTAGTTATTTTGTATAGTACTGAATAGTACATTGGCTGGATGATCAAAATTAACATCAGTGACAAGCAGATGGACATTTGTGCCTCCACCTGTGATGCTCTTAGAGGGACATATCATTGCTTTTATAGTATTCCACCAAGAATGCATAATCTGAATCTAATTATATAGAAACATCAAGCAAACCCAAAATAAAGAATATTTTAATGAATAAAAGGAAGGAGTGTGGGACAGCATTATTCAAAAATGTTATAAGGGCTGTAGAAATGTTTCAGATTGAGAGAGGGCAAAGAGACATGACAGCCAGATGAAATATCTGGACAGGAAGCTATACTGAGAGGGGGAGAAAATGCTGCAAAGGATACTAATGGGTCAGTTAACAAAATGGGATTACAAGTGGTAGATAAATGTTTTTTTTTTTTTATATTAAATGTATTAAAATTTAGAATTATACTGTATTGTGTAAGACCATATCAGGTATTCACTAAAGTATTTAGAAGTAACATACCAAAATATACATAATTTCCCTTTAAATGTTCTGGAAAGTGCTATTTGTGTGAATGCATGTATATATAAATATGTGTCCTTTGTATAATAGGGAAAGGTGAACAAATAATAAAGGATTTGGGTAAAATTTTCATGATGAATGTGGGTGACATATATTTGAAGTTATACAATTTTTATTCTTGCAACTTTTGCAAGAGCTTGAATTTATTTCCAGATTAAAACCTTAAGAGAAATAGTTATGTCTTAGGCATGATCGCAACATAAGAAAGAAGTACAAAGTAATTGACCAAGGGACACGAACTTAGAAAACTAAGATGCAAACATGTTTACAACCCTCAGAAATTGGTATGTGTTAGTCTCTGCTAGGTGCCACGTGCTTGACCCAAATATCAGATAATAATTTAACAAGAAAGTACACTGTGATTTAAAAATAAGACTAATAATTTTTACCTGTTCTGTCTTAACGTGTTGCAAATGTGTAGTACAAACTACTTACGATTCAATATTTGTGTTACATATAATGGTTTTTACCCCCTTTATTCATGTTAGTATATTAAATTTCACTACAACAATAATGGTAATTAAAAATTTTTTTTTATTTTACTTTTTTAAGATTTTATTTATCTATGAGAGAGAGAGAGAGAAAGAGAGAACTGGAGCAGGGAGAGGGAGCAGACCCTTGCTGACCCAGGGAGCCTGACATGGGACTAAATCTCAGGACTCTAAGATCATGACCTGCGCCAAAGGCAGATGCTTAACCAACTGAGCCACCCCAGAACCCAGGAATTTTTTTTTTTTAATCATTTTTTTAAAGATTTTGTTTATTAGAGAGACCACAAGCAGGGGGAGCAGCAGAGGGAAAGGAAGAAGCAGGTTCCCTGTTCAGCAGGAAGCCCTACTGGGGCTTGATCTCAGAACCCCAGGATCATGACCTGGGCCAAAGGCAGATGCTTAACGGACAGAGCCACCCAGGTGCCTCATAATCGAAATTATTTATGTTCATATGTTACATTTAATACAGGGCCTTTAGAATAAGTCATTATTCACAAATTGCAGGAGTACATTTTCATCATATTACTAAAGTAAGAATGTATATTGTTTGTAGTACAGGATATTTGGATAGGATATATCCAATCTGTTAGTTCATACTATAACTTATAATAAATGTGCCAAATATAAACAATGTAAGTAATCTCATGAAAGACCTAACTGAAAGCTAAATCATCTTTTATTTTTTTTTTAATTTTTATAAACATATAATGTATTTTTATCCCCAGGGGTACAGGTCTGTGAATCGCCAGGTTTACACACTTCACAGCACTCACCATAGCACACACCCTCCCCAATGTCCATAACCCCACCCCCCTCTACCGACCCCCCTCCCCCCAAATTGTCATTTTAAAATTAATTTTTCTACCACGTTAATTTTTTTAAATTTGAATTTTTAATTTGAAACTCTAGTAATATTTGTATTATCTTAAAGACATAAGAAAAATCTTGGTACTGGTTTTAATTAAATAGAAAGATCCAATAATATTCTAGGATATTATGTTTGAATTTAGGATAAATATAAAATATGATAATTCTTCTGTCTTCTCCACAATGGAAATAGACACAGATTTGGGGGCACTGGGTGGTTCAGTTGGGTTAAGTGTATGCCTTCCTTCAGCTTAGGTCATGATCCCACTGGAGTCCTGGGATTGAGTACCACATCAGGCTCCCTGCTCAGTGGGGAACCTGGTTTTCCCTCTGCCTGCAGCTCTCCATGCTTGTGCACATACACTTTCTGTCAAATAAATAAAATCTTTAAAAAAAAGGGGGGGGGGGAGTTGGCACAGATTTGGAAAGCATTGTAGCAAATGCTGTCTAATACAATTTCTAGTGAATCTGAATATTAGATCTGGATTTTAGAACTCTTTATTCTGTCATTATTGGCCAGCTGTGTCTATCTTACTTGATTTATTCTGTCACCAATGGACTTTTCTTTCTAGCTTTAAGTAAAGAAAATAATTTTAATATCTCAATTATGGTTGTTAAAAAGAAGTCCTCTTAATCTATTACTTTATCAGTAGATCATATTTAGACATATAGAAGTTCTTTGTGGCTGTTTTTCAAATCTTTCCTTTTTTGTTGAGTTTACCTAATAACATTAAGAGTTTTTTTCAGGGTATAAAAAAAGTGTCTGAGTTCTTTGTTTTTTAATTTTCTGCAGTCTGCTAGTCAGATGTATCATTTTAACAGTAGCTTTTATTTCCCAATCCCCACACTACCATGCTCATTTAAGAGACTCATTTTGTGTTGAATTGGAATGATCTTGGTAAAAGCACATGATAACTTGGGTTGGCCTTACCAAAGTCTATCGAAATATTTCAGCCATCAAACCTACTGGAATTGTCATTAAAAACCAAAATAATTCCCAGGCACCTGGGTGGCTCAGTCAGTTAAGCATCTGCCTTTGGCTTGGGTCATGATTTCAGGGTTCTGGGATCAAGCCCTGCATCTCAGCAGGAAGCTTGCTTTTCCCTCTCCCTCAGCCCTTCCCTCCCCTCCAGACCCACTTATCCTTGCTCTGCTTTCTCTCTGTCAAATAAAAAATAAAATCCTTTAAAAAAAATAATCCCAGCCCATACTAGATCTACATTAATTTAAAATGGAAGAAGGCAGTGGAATAGATTCTTTGTATTCAGATAAAGTTTCAGAAAGTGACAGAGTGGTGTGATTTCTGATCAATTTTATTTGCCCTGTGATAATAAGTTACAGACTTAGGTGTCAAATTAGCAGTATTGCTGAAAAACTAATTTTACAGATTGGAAATTTTAAATGCCTAGCTCCTTTTTCGTTTCTAGTTGTTTGGTGACTTGACCTGGCTGCTTGTTTCACCATTAAGCATTTAGAGTTTTTTTGCTTAATTCAAAAGAAGAAATCTTTCATTGGTGAGCATTTAAATTGTAGGCCAGACTTCGTTTTTAAAATTATCTCAATCCTAGAGATGTATTGTTCAGTATATACATATAAAGTAATATATTAAATTTATTTTATAGTTGTTTCTGTAATTAGGCCATCTCTACTCACCATGGTTATAATTTGGTGTTAACTTCTTTTTAATGACAGACGAATCCTTAGTACTGTGGAAAAGAGCAGACAGAAATACAAACCAGCTTCTCTCACAGTGGAGTTTGTCCCTTTCTTTTATCGTAAGTATCGATCCTAATTTCTCTTTGATTTTGATGTTACTCTGATTATTCTTTATATTCTTATTCTGATTCTACTTGATTCATCTTTGTGTATTTGTAAACTAAAGATTATAAGAACCTATCACTGGAGTACTTGATTCATACTTTGCTATGAGTATTGTTCTTCCTCTAATTTATTGTTCTGAAAGTGTTTTTATTTTGAGAAGAGCTTAATATTGTAATGACTGTAGTATAGACCTTCTGTATTTTTACTGAAATAAACGTAAGAGCAGCATGGGGGCCCAGCTTGTGCATGGCCACTGCCGGGAGCCTGAGGCCAGGGCCTCCTGCCCAGGCACTACCCAGCTGGGCTGTGAGCTGGTGATGGACTCATGGATGAGGCCTCCCTTTTGCCAATTGGAGCTCAGTAGAGCTGAGTGCAGCCTGGGCCCAGGCCACATTCGGGATAGGGGGCTACAAGGCCCACTCACCCCCACAGGTCATGGCGTAGGGGTGATGGTGATGGACACCCTAGAGGCAGAGAGCTTTGCACTGTCCTTTTCCACCTCTGATACAGAATTTGATGCTGTGGTTGGATTTTATTATCATGGATGAAGAATTCCAGTTATTAAAGGAAATTTTTATAGACAGGCACTCCCACCTGTTTGTAATGAGTATATGTCTTCTGTAGAAAAAGTATATTGAAGAACATCGGCTAGAGCAGATTCCTGGATTTAACATGGTGACTCGCACAGCGTCTTTCCAGTACTGCGAAGATGAAGTAGCTGGTGACATATTGGACATGCTGTTCATGTTTACAGCATTTCTGGCTTTTAAAGAAATGTTTCTGGGCTATAGAGCAGAAAAAGAAGTCTGGGGACTGGGTTTATGGAGCGATTTAGTGGTGACTTTGTTATGCAACTCATCTTTATCAGCTTCCCAGGCAGATCTGAGGCCTAGGGCGCACCTCTAGGCAGTGTGATCATTGTGGGTGTGCCAGCCCATTAGACTGGGGGAGGCTAAAGCTAAAACGGGACAGAAGAATACATCTTGGAAAGAATGACTCTGTTCGGCAACTGTTCATTAATGTTAAGTATCGTTGGGTTGAAAAGAAAATTACCTGACCCTCCTGGGACCTGTTTCTCTCGTAACACCATCTTGTATTCAGTGACCCTGTTACTCCTCCCTGTAGTAGACACCTTTCTCAGGGATTTTTGAGTCAAACTCAAAGGCCAGCATTCCACCTGGGGGCCTCTTCCCCAGCATACATGTTGGTGTGTCAGTGTTTTTCACCATCACCAACCTTCTTTGGCCCAACAGGCTTTGCATGTCCCAACAGGCATTTTGTACACTCGGGGTTTTATATGCATCAAAGTTTCAATCCTGCAGCCTCATTGGGGTTTTTTGACTAGGAGTATTTATCCAGGGCATTAAGCCAGCTGATCATCCTGAAATTTCTGAAGCTTCTCCTGTAGCAGTTTAGTCTTAGCTAAAGGAATCAAGTGAGGGAGGTGGGCCTTTACCCAAAAGCTACATGTGAAGATAAGTTTGTAGTCTTATATTTGCAATCCTTGTGTCACTGTCTTCTGCTGGTCCTGATGTAGTTCCACTGTTAATTGAACTCATTGTAAGCATTTTGAAAAAAATATTTTTTTAGATGAATACTCAGGCTAACCTAGCAGATGTAATCTTGGAACGTCCATGATCACCCACTTGAAGATCAAATTAATATATGCTGTGTGCTTTTTAGTTATTAGTACTATGAAAGCAAAAATGCTTTCTGCCTTGGTGTTTCTCTGTTAATGAGCACCAGTAAATGTATACTTCTGCTGGAGGTAAGTTAAAAGGTATCCTTTTCTTATAGCATGTTAAGTGTTTGTGTAGGTTTGCTAAAACCCTTACGGTATAAACAGGTTCATTAGGTTTTCTCTTGAGGTAAGGAATTCCTTCTTCCTGTCAAAATCTACCAAGATGCTTTCCATGGGTATAACCAGATCAGCATGAGTAGGATACAGCAAACAGCTTTACTGGTCATCTCTTTGCTTTGATTCAGTACAGTGTTTGAAAGAACTGACCAGAAAACATGATGTCACATCTCCTCCAGAAAGAAGAACATAGTTGTTGAATTCCTGTTCTCTTTCTTTCTCTAGCCACACACACACATACACACCCCCATACCCATATGTGTATATATGTATATAAATTTTCTGCTTATTAATTTTTAAACCTTTTTATTTATTTATTAAACCTTTTTAAAGTAAAAATTCTTTACTGAATTTTCACTTGGCTGTTTTGGTTTTAAAGGATGATCTATAGGTTATGTGTTTTTTAATGTGTTTTCACTTAGTTATGTGAGTTTAAAAAAAAAAAAAACCACCTTGGGAGTAACATGGAGGACATTAGGAGAAGGAAAGGAAAAGTGAATTGGGGGAAATTGGAGGAGGAGACGAAGCATGAGAGTGTTGGGTCCCCCAATAATGGGTCCATGGTCAAAGGAGCGAGACTGATACAAAGCGAAGGTCAAGCAAAGCTTTATTTTGTGCCAAGCATCAAGAATCAAACAGACGAGTCGGGGCCCTTCCTTACAGAGAGGGCGACCTCTCTCTTCTTTACAGACTAGCTTTTAAGGGCAAAGGCCATGTGGTTGGGCCTGGCCACGCACAGGTGACCAATGAGATTGTAACACAGAGAAAGCTGCACAGTCCTGCTAGGTCACACATAAGTGCCAATTGAATTACAATTTACCCTATAGTAGCTATTTGAACTAGCCTATCACCTTGGTCAGAACTGCTGCCCAAAAGGCGGGGCCCACCCTCCTTGGTAGCGAGGGAGACAGTATGCGCGCTTTACTGATTGGATGTCTCCATCTGACCCAACTCATCCCCAGCGTTTGGGTTGTTACTTCCACCTGACCAGACCCACCCATGTATTTGGGCTTTGTTACCTGGGACTGGTTTCCCAGACTTGCTTTTAAGTAAGTTCCCGGGTCGGTTTAAGTTTTACTGCATAAACAACAAAATGGCTGTTCAACCGGGATGGGGCCGCTCTGGCTGAAGAGGCCCTTACAGGAGACTGTGGACTCTGAGAAACAAACTGCTGAGGGTTTTGCAAGGGAGGGTTTGAGGGGGAAAGGTGAGCCTGGTGGTGGGTATTAAGGAAGGCAGCTATTGCATGGAGCATTGGGTGTGGTGCATAAACAATGAATCTTGGAACACTGAAGAAAATTAAATTAAAAAAATTAAAAATTAAATAGTCAAACTAAAAAAAACTTAGAAGAGATTTGGCTACTATAGGCGTGATCTATGTGGATTTAATTTTCTTTCTTAAAAAATGGTTATGCCATAGTTCAGGAATTTGGAAGATATTGCAGAATATATACAAGGAATACCCTGTGTTTCCTACTCTCATTTGTCAGATCTTGCCTTAACATTTCGCCATATTTGCTTTAGTTCTCTTTTCTTTTTTTCCTAAAATTTAAAACAAAACAGAAATAGCCCCCCGCCTTTTTTTTTTGGCTTTTGTCATTGGAAATGAATATATACACATTAAAGGTATGATTTTAAAAAAGAGAGAGAGAAATAGTCCTTTGTTTGAGTGCCTGGTGAAGAGGATTGCAGTGCCCACTCTGTTTGACCACCAGTGGTAATATTGGCTTCAGCTAGATAATCAAAATAGGCTGATTTCTGGATTCTCTTTTTTTATTCCACATAGCTGCCCTTATGATATTACCACAGTACATTGATTGTTGTGACTTTATGCTAAATCTTGAAATCATTAAGTCCTCTAACTTTGTTTTTCTTCAAAAATTTTTTGGCTGTTCTGGACCCTTTACATTTTTATATGCATTTTAGTTTTTAAATATTTTTTAATGTATAAAAATACATAAAAATGTATAAAAAATACAAAAAATGTATAAAAATACATTTTTATATGCATTTTAGTTTTTAAATATTTTTTACAAAAACGCCTGCTGATATATTTGTTTGGGATTGTATTGCATCTAGGAACCATTTTAGGAGAATTGACATCTTGAGAATATTGAGACTTCCAGTGCATGAATCTGATAATCTCATTATTTGTTACTTATTTCTTCAATCAATATTTTATAGTTTGCAGAATATAGATTGTGCACATATTTTGATAGTTTATCCCAAAGAAGTTATCAAAGGTACTTAGAAATGTGAAGTCTTTAAAATAAACTATTGTAGATTTTTTAAAAGGTGAGTTTCATTTTCATTTCCTATCTTTAATAATGACATTTCCCTTTTTACCCGTAGCAATATTCCTTGCCTTACCTTGATAATATTTCTTGCCTGCTTTGTCAGATACTAATATAGCCCCTCCAGCATTCTTATGATTAACGTTTACATGGTTTATCTTTTTATATCCTTTACATATTTTCTATGTGTCTCCTGAGGCTGATTAGAACTCTGTCTTCTTGCAGCTCTGTGTAGAATCTCACAGTTACTCAGCTTAAAACTTCTTGCTAGGTTTTTTCCTGCCTTGTGGGATTTCACAGTATCAAAAAGGATTGATACTTTGACTCAAAGTGAGTCCTACTAATATTTCTGGAGTGCTTTCTCTTTATACCTTCCACTCCTGCACTGCTTGCCTAGGCCTTCTCAAACGTTTCATCTGCCTCCTAACTCAACAAATAGTCATCTTCCTTTAGGTTTTCCCTTTTCTGTGCAGTTGTTCCGAACATATGTACAACAGGAAGCTGAGATAATCATTGAGCTTACTTTGTTTCTCTTGAGAGAAGGAAAATTTCTAGAGTGCATTAATTTCTACATATATTGTCTAATTTTCTAGTTATTTCTAGGAGGAAGCCATGTATAGTGACAGTTATTCCAGCATAGCTGGAATCATTTAATTTTTTAAATGTAGACTTCTGTCAGTATATTTACCTCAAAGCGGTTTGTTTTTGGTAATGTTTATTATGTATAAAATTGAAATAATTCTGTTGTTAACACCTTGTCTATGATATATACAAAAAATATTCATTACTGGGTTATTAGACTATCAAAATGAAGAGGAAAATCATAAATGTTTATTAGTAGAGAATTGGTTAAGTAAATTAAGGTACATCATTTTATTGGTCATAAAAATGAATAAGGAAGATATATATGTAAAGATACCCAGTATATATTAGTGTTAAAAACAGAAAACATGATGCAGTGGTATATGTATACTTTTTTTTTTAAGGTGTGGGGAACATGGTATATTGAGGAATAGGTTTGGGGGAGACTTACTTTTGGTCACAGTTGTTTTATGCTGTTTTAATTATTCTTTGTCATGTGCATGTATAACCTTTTGAAAACAATAAAATACTTTATAATATTAAAAGAAAGGTTATTTTTGGTACCAGAACTTTAGAATGTTTGCCTTGGAGTAAACCCAGGAAATCTTTTCATCCAATTATTCCAATTTTATAGTTGAATAATTATTGTCAATTATACTAATAAGAGGAAGTAGTAGTAGCAAAAAAACACATCTAATTTAATGT
Organism: Lontra canadensis; assembly: GCF_010015895.1. Taxonomy (NCBI): domain Eukaryota; kingdom Metazoa; phylum Chordata; class Mammalia; order Carnivora; family Mustelidae; genus Lontra; species Lontra canadensis. The sequence goes on along the minus strand of NW_022631012.1, from coordinate 11,363,102 downwards.
CAGATTTCAGTTAGCTTCTAGCCTTGTCACTTAGCAGCTCTGTAACTTTAAGACCTTTCACTTGCTCATTTATAAATAAGGGCAAAACATCCTCACATGGAGTATTATGAGAATTAAATGAGATAACATAACTAATCTAAACTACTACCTGGTAGATGGTTTCTCTTTTCCTTTATTATGAGAAAATGCGTATCAGCCTTGCCTTTTAAACATTTTTAGCCTTTTAATAGTTTTTAATGTTTCAGTGTCAGACATTCCTTAGAGATAAGTCATACTGTGAAAGAGAAGTCTTATTTGTTTTGTGTATTATATTCACAGAGTGTTTTCAGGAAAGTGAACATCTCAAGGAAAGTCTCAAGTGTTGCTTATTGCACCTCTTTGGAGCCATTGTGGCCGGTGGGCAGGTGAGGAAAGTGTTGAAAGTTAATATTTAAAAAAAATAGTTAACAGTACAAAAAGTTTTCCATGGATTATTTAATGTATTCTTTGTTCTTTTATAATTTCATCAACCACACAGATATTTTTCCAAGTTTATAGCTTGTTTAAAACTAATCTTTTATTTAAAACTTCTTTAAAAACCTAATAATATTAGCACTAACAATAAAATTACTACATAAATAACCATATTTAACAATTTTTTTATTGTAAGTTCTTCGTTGTGTTGACTTTCAGCTACTAGTTCTTACCTTAAATAAATAAAATCACCCCTTGTTACTCCACATGATGAAATCAAACTCAAAATTAAGTATATATGAGTTAACCACTCTTCTATGTAATTTCTAAATGCATATATACAAGGTTTATGTGCTTTTTTTTTTTTCAACAAACCCAACCAGCTTTTTATTACTCACAAGAAAGAAATTCTAGTAATACTTACTTCTTTATTTTTGAAGGTGAGTATCTTAAAAGTTGTCTGTGGTAAACTTTGAGTATAAGTACTAGTTGAAATAGGATTATAGTTCAGAAAGAACATCCTCTATGTTTTCTTTAAGTACATAGTTCAGATCAGAAGTTTCTAACACCTTTTGTCCTGCATAAAGCCCCTTGTTGGACTATTTCAAATACATGCAATAAAATACATAAGATTGGAAAAGAAACTAGTTATGCTAAAATGCAGTTACTAAAATATTAAAATAAATGTGTAACATAGTAATGTGTTTTTGTAACACACAAAAGAGATAGAGCAGCAAGTCTAGTAATAAATGTGATTTCAAAAAAAAGACAAACATGATGTTTCAAGACATTGCAACAACTATAAAATATGAAAATATATAGGATTTCTTTTGGTTAACAAAGTTTCAGATATTGCTAATAATACTATTTGGGTTTCCTAGTAGCCTACCTTTCCTTTTCCTCTTCACTCTAGTAGAAGAGTCTTTTTTTGTGAGGGGGATCATGACTAGAATCTTATTTTTCAGTTTGTTTGCTTTGTCACCTTCCTTTATTAGCTGATAATCTTCTTTTGCATCAGTATCTACCCATTTCCATCATTTCTCTGCTACTAAAAATAAGAATTAATAAGTATACATGAATAAAATTGGAAATGACGTGTTTTTGACTAGTGGAGAAGCTGGTTGGATCCCGTTACCATTTTGAACACACAGAGACTTGTTTTTGTTAGTGCCCAGGGGTTATCAAGCCTTGAGAGACCTCCCGTAATGAAAACTCACATAGAAATCAAGAGACCTCCAGTAATTAAAACTCACACAGAAATCAAGTAGGTACTTGAAGGCCAATTTATTATTTTATATAGTAAAAATACTCAAAATCCTTATAATCAGGTGTTATAGCTGTACTTGTAGCTATTTTGAGGTCAGGAGTTTATTTATTGAGTATAGAGTAAGTGCAGGGATATTTAGAGAGATATTTAGATGAATTGAATATTTAAAGGTGTAAACGGCAGGAAAATTGAATGGTATCGGCAAGGACTAAGTCCTTTCACTCATAAAGGGCCGGAAGATTGAAGTCCTGTGACTGGTCTCCCTTTTCTAAGCATCATGCCTGGACTTACTGTTGACATATGTGTTGTTTCGCATTGTTAAGAGGATAAGCTTTAGAGACAGACTGACAGAGGTTTGAATCCCATGTCTGTCTCTCGTTGTGTGACCTTGGATAAACGATTTACATGTGTTTTAGTTTCTTTATAATAAGAAAACAGTTAACAATTACAAGATAGTCATACGGACCAAATGACACATGATATATGTAAAGTGCTTGTAAGCCCTAAGTAAGTCACAGATCTATCAGATTTGTGATTCCCATAATTAGCAGTAAATACTAAAACTATAACAGCTTAAGTGAGAAGTTTTACCTTTTTCCTTCATAAAAAAATAAAAGTAGCAGTAAGTAGTCCAGAGTTAGTCTGGTGGCTCTGGGATCTTCAGAGGATCCAGGTTCCTTCTGAATGTCAATTTGTTATTATTTCTTTTGCTACATGATTAGCTTCTAGAGTTCTAACCATTTGCATTTGCACTTTGGGCACAAAAATGGAGGGGGAGATGAGGAGGGAGACAAATGGCACATGCCAATTATCTTTAAAGGAGATGCTAAAAAGCTGACACTCATCTTTTTTTAATCTCATTTGCCAAACTCCATGAGATAACTGTGAAAAAGGGAAATACGTCCATATAATAACTTCGATTTAAAAAAAACAAAAAAAACAAAACTTGCTTCCTCAGCCTCCTTGGCAACAAGGGAGGTTAGGAAATGTAATCTTTATTTCTGCTAGTCTCCTATCCACCAAAACATCAGGGATTCTTTTAATAAGGAAGCGGAGGAAAATGGATGTTTGGGTGCTCTGTTGACAGTTTCTTCCATTGTAGCCCTTGTTACTGGTATTATTTATTATATTGATAAAAACAAGCTCTAATGGCCTAAGTGCTGTTACTTTCAGATGATTTTGCATCATTATGTTTGGATTCATTCTATATCATTTTAACAGTTTTAGGCAATATATATTATTTCCAAGTTTAATGGATCACCTTGAATAGCTACCAGTTATTTAGAATTTCAGAAATATGTTTGTAGAACCAGAGTCAAGCCAGTCCTCTTCTATCTCTATGTCATTTGGGATGAATTTGCTATAACCAACATAAAACCCTAGGGAGCTTAGCCAAATTGAGGATTTTGTTTGGTTTTGTTTTTTGTTTTTTTGTTTACATTAGAAATCTAGATGTAGGCATAGGCAGTTCTGGGCTGGTATAGCGGCTCCATGGCATCGGCAAGGACTAAGTCCTTTCACATTCCTCTTCTGCTCTCTTTAGCCTATTACTTTAATTCTTGGATTTGTTTCTTCATGACTTAAAGGTGGCTCCAAACATGGTATCTGCATTCCAGGCAGGCAAAAGATGAAAAGGCCAAGAGCAAAGGGTCCTTCTGTTTTTATCTGTAAAGTTATATTTCCTTCATAGTCTACTGGCATATATTCTTGACCAGAACTATGATGCATGGCTGCTCCAAGCTGTAAGGGAGGGTGGTAAACAAGTTTTCTATGTAGGCAGATTGCTACCTGAATAAAAATGAAAATCTAGTAATCTAGCAAGGAAATGAAAACTTAATATGCATAAAAACTAGCAATGTCTATCAGGTATGTGCTTAAAATTTTTTATGTTGATTTATTAAAAGAAAAAGTCTGCAGGGTCTCCTGGGTGGCTCATTCATTAAGCATCTGCCTTTAGCTTGGGTCATGATCCCGGGGTCCTGGGATCGAGCCCCACATCAGGCTCCCTGCTCAGCGGGAAGCCTGCTTCTGCTTCTCCCACTCCCCCTGCTTGAGTTCCCTCTCTCGCTGTCTCTCTGTCAAATAAAATCCTTTAAAAAAGAAAAGAAAGTCTGCAGATTTATTAAACTTTATTTTTACAAACATACAGAACTTCAGTTTGGTTGGGTTTCACGTTTATTATCTTTCATGTTTCAGAGGAATGCTTTGCAAGCAATTTCTCCAGCCACATTGGAAGTTCTTATGAGAGTTTTGGCAGATTGTGATTCCTGGGAGGATGGAAATCCTGAAGAAGTGGGGAGGAAGATCGAACTTACTCTGAAGTGCCTTACAGAAGTGGTACATATCCTTCTCACTAGCAGCTCTGATCAACGTCAGGTGGAAACCAGCACTATTTTGGAGAACTATTTTAAATTGCTAAATTCAGATCATTCAGCTTTACCTAATCAAAGGAGATCCAGACAGTGGGAAAGCCGGTTCATAGCTCTGCAGATCAAAATGTTGAGTAAGTATTACATAAAATTTCTTATACTCCGTTTTCTCGGAGTCTGTTTTTTAGACTTATTTGAAATTCAGGGCTGTCATATAGAAGTATGGATTGTTTAATTCAGCTATTATGTAACTTTAGATTATGACTTTAAAATAATTAACATGGAATCGGTTTGTTTATAGCATCTTTGCTTTAACAAAATTGAGCCTCTGTTGTTTTTTGAAAGTGTATTCCAGTAAAAGCATCACTGTTAAAAAGAAAGTCAGCTATTATTTTCAAATTCTAGGAAAGGTAAGTTTCCAGGAGATGGCATTTGCGTTGTCTAACCTATGGCAAGAGTAACATACGGCAATATTAAGTGTCCTTCTATAAATCTCTGTAGATGTCACTTTAACATCTGTCCTTTCTTCAGAGGGCCTCTATTTGGTTTTTCTCAGAGCCTCTATGTATGTGTGTCTTGTTTCTCTGCCCTCTCTTTGTTTTGTTGGTTTTTCTCTGTAAGCGCTTTCATCAGTATATGTGATTTCTTATTTCATTCCCCTGTTAGATTGATAGTACAATATTATTAATTGAGAGTGTCTTTTTATAGAAATAAAATATTTTCATTACAGCTGTACTAGGAAATTTGGATAAGTAAGAAGTTTTTTATATCCTACAACCTAGACATAACTGACATTAATGGTTTATTGTACAGCTCTAGAGACTTAAAAACATGGTTGTATGAGGGTGTGTGTGGTGTCCAACTTAAAAATATTGGACATCAAAATCTTGGTGAAACTTGATCAGTGCACAACAAGAGACTTTGTTTCTGTAAGAAAATAAGATTCCTTTTATTTAGTTTCTGTTCTTTTATAAAACGTGTTTTATAATTGTATTATAACTTTCTAAGAAAGTTTGAGTCTATATTGAATGGACTTCTCATTTATTAAGGACTATTGTATTACTTATGCCAGTTATCCCTTGATTTCTGAATGAGGGTATCTGTTCAGTAGGAAACAAGAGCAAACCATCATCATAAATGGGTTGAATCCCTAAGTCTTATTTTCTGGCCACATGCTGATTTTATACTGTATAAATGACACTGTTGCAGAATATAACTAACTAGGTGTTGCTTATTAATAGCGAGTTGGAAACCACAGTTAGTTATACTTGAGCATTATAGTGGAAGAATAACTGTAATCTTTGGGAAATATATGTCACTCTTACATAGAAAAACATATTTTTAATAGTAAACTATAAAAATATTCATTTTTCTTAACAAGTAATAAGTAGTTTTTTTTTCCAATCTCCATCCCTATTTCTTCCTAACTCATTTTATATCTGTTTGTCACTGAAAAGCCTAAATTAAAAATATGGCCAGAGGGAAATGTTTCTGTGATCCCAAATTTTCCACTATATAAATGGATGATTTTGTTTTTATTTTCCTAGATACCATCACAGCCATGTTAGATTGCACCGATAGGCCTGTTCTTCAGGCCATTTTTCTTAATAGTAATTGCTTTGAACATCTCATACGACTGCTGCAGAATTGCAAGGTATTTTTCTATTATTGTTGTCTTTCACTTTAAAAAGCTATTATTTTGTTTATGCTCTAATTCAAATTTAAACATATTATTAGTAATTTTCTTTTTTTGATTATGGTGAAATACACATAAAATTTACCATCTTAACTATGTTTAAGTGTATTAATCAGTGGTACTGAATGCATTCACATTGTTGTGCAGCTATCACCACCTTCCATTCTCTATAACTCTCTATGTCTTATGGAACTAAAACTCTATACCCATTAAACAATTCCACATTCTCCCCTCTCCCCAACCCCTGGCAACCACCATTAAACTTTCTGCCTCTATGATTTTTGGTTACTCTAAATACCTCATGTAAGTAGAGTCATATAGTATTTGTATTTTTGTGACTGACTTATTTCCCTTAGCATTATGGCCTCAAGATTCATCCATGTTGTGGAATATTGCAGAATTTTCTTTTTTTAGGCTGAACAATATTCCACTGTGTCTACATACCACATTTTGTTTACCTAGTCATGTGTTGATGGACTCTTGTATTGATTACACCTTTTGGCTATTGTGGATAATGCTGCTGTGATCCTGAATATACCCGTATCTCTTTAAGTCCCTGCTTTTGTTCTTTTGGATATATTCCAGAAGTGAGATTGCTGGATCATATAGTAATTAAATTTTTAGTATTTTGAGGAACCACCTTACTGTTCTCCACAGTGGTTGTGCCATTTTACGTTCCTGTGAACAATGCACAAGGGTTATAATTTTTTACACTCTCCTTGACAGTTATTTTCTTCTTTTTGATGATCTCTAATTCTAATGGGTATGAAATGGTATCTCATTGTGATTTTGATTTTCCCTTAATGATTAGTTATACTGAGCATCTTTTCATATGCTTATTGGCTATTTGTATATGTTCTTTGGAGAAATGACTATGCAAGTTCTTTGTGCCTTTTTAAATTGGGTTGTTTTTGTTGTTGAGTTTTAAAGTCTTTTGTTGTACATTGTTAAAATTTGGTGTGAGCATTTGATGTATATAATTTTGTGTTTTTGTTTCATGTAAGATGATTTTGTTTGCATTTTCCTCTGTATGATTTAAATACCTATATAATATTAAGTAGATGTGCCATAATGTACCTATTTCCTATGGCAGATACTCAACTTAATTTCCAACTTTTTTGCTGTTACAGAACTCCTTTAAGTTCATTGACTAGAATTCTATTTCTAGTAGAATTTCTAGGTCAAAGGGCATAATGTGCTTTTTTAAAGTTAGGGAACATTGTATAGAAACAATTTTTAAATAATTGGGGATTATGGAAAAGTAAGAAAATAGAAATACTGTTAGTGTTCTTGGTATATACTGCCAATTTGCTATTATTTTTCTTTTTTACTAGTTTATACTTGTAGCAGATTTGTGAGTATGTAATAATTAATATCTGATTATTATATTTTCATAAATTTCAAGATGGTATCAGAAATTTTCTAGAGTGCTTCTTGAAAAGTCTTTGAAAATGGAACTACTTCAAAGAGCTTTTACTTTCCTGTTTGAGGTATTCTTTTCATGGAATCTGTGCTGAGAAACTAGGGTTTCATCCTGATTTTGTGCAGATATCCCAAAAGGAGGATTTTAATATCAGCCCCTCAAATTTTCCCACACTGTTAGGAGAGAGATCCATGAAAGCATTTATGTCACTATGTTGCTTAGCTTTCAGTGAAAAGTTAAGAAATAACATTTTAAAAATAAGGAATATATATTGATGATGTAAATTGTGATGAACATTTATAGACTCAATTATAAGTACTAAACTACCACTAGAGAGTGAACAAGCCTCCCCCATCCCTTAAACTTGTTCTTAGGAAAGAAATCCTAGGGAGATGAAAACAGCATAAGAAAACTTTATAAAACCTTTTGTTTGTTCTTAAAAAAAAAATATATCAGTTACAAAGGCAACTTCATCTAGACAAAACCTCCCATGTATAAGAGAACCTGCCAGTCACACATTGTAGAAGGGTAAATCACTAGGATAAAATGTAGTTCTGCTAAAATTGATTAGTGTTTTTCTTCAATATATGAAACTCAGGTATTTTTTAAAATGTCATATCATGGTCAACAATATCTTTTTAAAAAGTACTAAGCTTTTTAGCATAGCAGTCATGATGTTGAGCTAATATTTACTCTTTCTACTGTTATATAGGCCAGAGTTTCTTGTAATTTAGATCAAGAGACTTGCTGACAGTCCTTGTGTTTTAAAATTTAATTATTTGATAGCACTTACCACATTTTGTTTTGAGCCAGGAAATGCTAGAGTAGAAACCCATTTCAGAGGGGAAGGCTAGGCTTTGGGACCATCCCCAACCTTCCCTGCTGCAGGTAGTGTCCTAGGCAGGATATTCTAGTAAGTATCACTATAAACTCATCACTAACCATTATAGTTATGGAGTCCTAACAACATGGAAGAACCTATGAAATAAATTGTCCAGCCCTTTCATTATACAAATGAAGAAATATGTCCTAAGAGATTAAATGATTAGCACAAGGTTAATATGTTTCATGATGGAGGCAGGATTTCTTACCCAGGTATTCTGACCCTGGGTTCACTGGTTGTAGTAGTTTTGTTGTACTGGTACTTAAGATCAATAGAAAAATGTTTTCTGTGTATTAAATATAGGAGGAGTACAGGTTTTATTGATGAATACACTTGATAGGGATAGGTTAATAGGATTCTTAAATATATAAAAATGGATTCTTGTTTTACATAGTAATACAGAATAGAATCAAGACAACTGTTGTTTAAATATTCAGACCCAGAGGAAACATTGTCAACTTTAGTTGCTTATTAAACAAACATTTTGTGAATTACAAGGAAAACTTTAGGCTGACTGCTGTAGTTTCTATGCTTTGTTTTTTATGAGATTCACCAGCCAGTTTATACATTAATTTCCTTAAGTATTTATGTGAGGACCTTTGGCTTGTCAAAATGAGTTTCATCATACTGTGAAGTACTTAGAATATAATTCAGTGGAATCATACATTTAACTTTCTTGATAGCTATGATGAATGTTAAACATTTGAGAGTTATTTTGTGTCACCATATTGTATTTTGGAAGGAGGATATGCTTTGAATTATTGTAAAATTATTTTTAGAAGCTTTCCAAGGATATTTGGAGTAATGAGAAGAAAATAACAGCAAATTTCTAGTAGCAAAGAGAAGAATTCAAAACCATAACATTTACTTTAGCACTCTGCTAAAGTTGTTTTTTTTTTTTTTAAATAAACATATAGTGTATTATTAGCCCCAGGGGTACAGGTCTGTGAATCGCCAGGTTTACACACTTCACAGCACTTACCATATCACATACCCTTCCCAATGTCCATAACCCCACCACCCTCTCCCTCCCACCCCCCCCACCCCCCGCAACCCTCAGTTTGTTTTGTGACATTAAGAGTCTCTTATGGTTTGTCTCCCTCCTGATCCCATCTTGTTTCATTTATTCTTTTCCTATCCCCCAAACCCTCCATGTTGCATCTCCACTTCCTCATATCAGGGAGATCATATGATAGTTGTCTTTCTCTGATTGACTTATTTCGCTAAGCATAGTACTCTCTAGTTCCATCCACGTCGTCGCAAATGGCGAGATTTCATTTCTTTTGATGGCTGCATAGTATTCCATTGTATATGTATACCACATCTTTTTTATCCATTCATCTGTTGATGGACATCTAGGTTCTTTCCATAGTTTGGCTATTGTGGACATTGCTGCTATAAACATTTGGGTGCACGTGCCCCTTCAGATAACTACGTTTGTATCTTTAGGGTAAATACCCAGTAGTGCAATTTCTGCTTAGAGTTTTAATCAGTTTTTTAAAAATACAGACATTGCAATGTATTCTAAATATGTAAAGTTTTTTTTGAGGACTTGAGTCATAAGATTCTGGAAAGCTATTGATACTGTTGTCTTGTTTACATTCCTTAATTTGTTTTCTTCACATTCTTCCTTTTCTTCTCCACATCTACCCCTAAAAATCAACTACAAGAAAAAATTTATCATTAAGGCAGTCTTAGTAGGAATGAGAATTTATGAAAGGAGCACCTAAGGGATGCTTTGTGAAAAAGAATGTTGGGAGTGGATACATAGAATGGTATAGTTGAAAGGTTGATTTTGGGAGTTGTACTTGCCTGGATTCATACACATTGCCTTATTTGAACAAGTTTCTTTTTATTTTTTTAAAGTTCTAGAGCAATGGTTAATAATAGATTTTAATGGAGGAAAAATGAAATCAAAAACATATTTTCTTAATCTTTTAATAAAACATGTCTGTATATATAAATATTTAAATTTTAAAACTGTGGCAAAATACCCATAACAATATTTCCATATATATTCTTCCCCCCCCTTTTTTTTTTTTAGATTTTATTTATTTATTTGACCTAGAGAGAGAGACAGCGAGGGAGGGAATAGAAGAAACAGGAGAGGGAGAAGAAGGTTTCTCGCTAAGCTGGGAGTCCAACAGAGGGCTTGATCCCAGGACCCTGGAATCATGACCTGAGCCAAAGGCAGACACTTAACGACTGAGCCACCCAGGCACCTTTTCCAAGGATATACTTTTCTTTACAAAATTGGAATACCAGTGAATATTTCTGTATTCTGCTTTTAAATGTATTATATCACGAGTCTTTCCCATATATTTTTCAAAAACATTGTTTTTAATGACTGCAAATATTTCAACCCAGCATTTCTCAAAGTATGGGGTCCCCAAGATCATTTTAGGGAATCTATAGTCTAATCTTAATATTTCAGTTTGAGGCTAGATTTTTTTCATAAACTTGAATCAAAACAACATCATCGTAACAGTCTGAATGCAAAGTAGGTATTAGAATTCATCTGTCTTCTATCAAGTCAGACTTTTTAAAGAGATTGCAGAAATGTAAAAGCAGTACCATTCTCACTAATGTAATTTATTAAAAAATAAAGGGTTTTTTTATAAAGATGTGTTATGTCATCATATAATAGGTTTATTGTTTTTGAATGACTAAACAAATATTATTTAAATGTCTTGATTTTCATTTCTCATATGGTAAATATTAAGAGATGTAACCCCATGTAAACAGAAGTTCTTTGGGGTTCTCAATAATTTTTAAGACTATTAAGTGGTCCTGAGGCCAAAAAGTTTAAGGACTTCCCTTTCAGTGTATGGTTGAATCATAATTTATTTAACTGTCTCACTATTTAATGATATTTGGGTGGTTTCTTTATGTTATTGTAAATAAAGCTGAAGTGAGCATCTTGGTTCTAAAATCTTCATTTGAGTTTTTGACCACTTTTAGGTAGATGTTTAGAAATACAGTTACTGGGGCGCCTGGGTGGCTCAGTGGGTTAAAGCCTCTGCCTTCGGCTCGGGTCATGATCCCAGGGTCTGGGATCGAGCCCCGCATGGGGCTCTCTGCTCAGCGGGGAGCATGCTTCCTCCAATCTCTCTCTCTGCCTGCCTCTCTGCCTACTTGTGATCTCTGTCTGTCAAATAAATAAATAAAAATCTTTTAAAAAAAAAAAAAAGAAAGAAAAAAAGAAATACAGTTACTGACAAGAAGTAATTTTAAAATTCTTGATACGGGTTACTTTCTGGGAAGCATTTACTCATTTTTGCTCTCGTCAGTTTTTGGCATTCCTGTGTCCTTGCACCGGATAATATGGAGTATTACTATTTTAAAAATTTGGGTTGATCCATCAGTTAAGCATCTCCCTTCAGTTAAGCATCTCCCTTCAGCTCAGGTCGTGATCCCAGGGTCCGAGGATGGAGCCCTCCATCAGGCTCTCTGCTCAGTGGGGAGTCTGCTTCTCCCTCTCCCTTTGCCCCTCCACCCTGCTTGTGTTCTCTCTCAAATAAGTGACTAAAATCTTTAAAAGTAAGTTTTGTTGTTAATAATAACAGCTTTCATTTATTAAATCCTTGTTATGTGCTAGATACTGTGTTAATAACCTAGCGTGGATTATCTCGTTTAATCTGCGCCTCTATTTCATGAGTTACTCTTTTCCCTTTTGGGAAAATAAGCTTAGAGAAGTTTTTCTTAAAACCAACAGCTAATAATTAGCAGAACTACAATTCATATCCCGTTTCTATTCCAAAGCCTATGTTGTGTACACTAATCTATTTTTAGGTTAAGCTTTTTATATGTTCTGTATATCATATCATACCTTATCTTTATTTTATTTTATATCACATTATTTCAGTATATTACTGGACTTTTGTTTTCTATTTTCTGAAATGATAGAACTTTCTTCTTAGGATTCTCTTGTTAAATTCCTTTATAAATCTTTCTTTCCCTTTCCACTTCCATTTGAACTATCTTTCTTTTTATCTGAAATGTGCCTGAGATCTTTGGGAATGCTAGTTTTATATACTTAAACCAAAATACTAGATTCCCTTAGCAATCTCCATGTATGTCAGAGATAATCGTAATCCCCTTTTGTGTAGAAACTAATATAAATTATACTCAACTCTTGATAATTTTGGAAAATACATACCTCCTTTGTCAAAGCACATTAGTGTACTTGAGACTGAGAAGTATTTTCAGAAAGAACTCTTTAAAGTTAAATAGCATTTTACAAACATACTTGACTACAGAATCCTTATTGTACATTATTTATTACAGTATCTTTAATCTGTCTCAATAGCAAATTTCCTTTTTTGTGAGACATTTATTTTCTGCTGATTCTTTAATAATTTAGAAATGTTAACTAATCTCCTTGTTGCTATTATTTTTTATTTTAGTAACTTTCAGTTCCAAGAGAGAAATAACTAATAATTAATTATATGGTGTATGAACTAATGTTAGTTTGTAACCCAAAAAGTGAATAGTTGATTGTCAGTTTAAAAGTGATATACTTCACCAGTGGGTTCTTGAATTTATTTTCAAGAAACATGGAAATCCACTTAAACTTCATTTCTGCTTATAGGTAACTATTTAATGTTCTTTCTCCATTATTCTTGTCTCTGTTTTTAACAGCTGTTTTTAAATGCTAACAATAAGGTGGCAGACAAGAACGAGAAAGACCTTGCCAACAAATTACTGACAGAAATAAATGAGGACCAGGTATCTACAAAGCCTGCATCTTGTTTCAGCTGAAGTCCAAAATCAGTCAATGGGAACAACTATTCCTGTACTTTTCTTATGTCTTAAAATACACAAACACTATCTAATTCTAATCTTCATTAATTATTTTTGAAAATTGCTAAAAAATTAAAAATAAAAATTTTTTCATCTAAAAGATAAATACGTTGAAATCTTGGTGGTTGATATAAATGATCAACAGTATTCCATCTGTATATGTGTGCATCCTTTTCAGTTTAAAGAGACACAGAGTACAGGAATGGGATCCCAGTATCAATGCTGTCCACGTGGTGGTGACTTCATATTTTGGGAGCTTCTTTCTCTAAGCATTGCAGTGTATTGGGACCTTAGGCTTTGTTTGTGAGTTTGTATGGTCAATTTTAATATCTTGATTCTTTGCTTCTTTTTGACAAGTAATGATTATAATTCAGTGGACATCCAAATCCTGGAGGAAGGGGAGAAGATGCTTAACACTTTGAATCTTAATTTAGCATAAAACTTAACTGTTTTCCTTTCTTAAAGTCACCTCTATATGGATATAGAGGAGAAATAAGCAGTTTTTGTTGCTTTTCAGCATTAAGTAATTCAGTTTTGAAGAAACTACCGATTAAAAATGCTTTGGTTTTTTTCCTTCCCCAAAATGTTTTGAGAGAGCTTACATGATGTCTTTTATTATTATCTTAATACCGAGATTTGTAAATAGAGCTGTGTTATAAAGAGACATGAAAATCTATTATTTTCTGTTCAGGATGTAAAATACCAACTATAGAGTACTATTTTAGATTTCTCTATGTTAGTCTTAAGGCCTTCTTATTTAGATTAATAAAATATTTACAATGATATTGATAAGAGGTTTATATTAATATTCCTAATTGTAGGTACTACTGATCTCTAGTAGTCTTGAACAAAGTGTAGGAAAGATCTTATTCATATGAAATTCTTTATACAGAATGACTAATGTAAACTATGTATATGTAGTAATATTTAATAACATCAACAGAAATCAAGATACTGGCTTATACAACTTGCCTAAAAGTGGTAGAGCTTAGCTTAAAATGAAAAAAATCTAATGAGTCCCCTTTTACTCAAATCATTTTTAGTGGAAGGGAGAAAGGAAAATTCTATTCATGGAATAACTAGTTTTAAGTCATAGTAATATATTCCCAAAGGCAGATTTTTGGGACTATGAGTTTTCATAACTTTCTGCTTCTCCTGCTATGCTTTCATGGTTGATTAAACCTGATGATATAAGTCATGTTCAGTTTTTTAATGTTGTTAATGTTAGCTTTTGTTTTCACTTTTTTTCCTCTAAATGTACAGCCCTGAAATTTAATACATCTCTTTATGATGAAGCTTAAACGAAATTCACAAAATTAAGCCGAAGCTGGTTTTTATTTTTTAATTATTTTTTACAGCTTTTGACATTAAGGGTTGCCTTCTCAAAAATGTGATAATGATTATAGATATTTCATTTTCTATTCTGCCTCAAATTTTGCATTTTATGTTAAAAATAGATAATGCCTTATGTTTACAAGTATGATCGGTGAATAAACATACCATTTCAATTATAATGCAGGGCTTGTAAAACAAATAGACAACACCATTTTAAACATCTTATTATACATGCTAGTGAAATTTCAAACTAGGAAGTTAGTATATTTCTGAAGGGAAATTAAAATATGATCAAATTTCCAATGATAGACTTCCCTTCCTTCCTCTGGAGATTGTCCATTATTTTTTAAAGCATGTATTAAGCTTGGTGTTCCTTTTGGTTTTTGTTTTTTTTCCAAAACATTTCAAAGTAATGAATGAATTTAACTTTATCCTTCTTGACACATGGCTTATTTTCTGTCAGGTAGGTAACTTTTTTTGCAGGTATGTCTCAGAAATCTGTTCTATTGGAAAAGGAATGTATTGCATGTTAAGTAATTATTTTTTCAGGTTTTCAGAACAAAGGTTTCCTAATGGAATACAAATCTCAAACACATTATTAATTTCTTACCCTTTTTTTTTCTCTCTCTCTCTCTGGTAGGTGTTTCAGGGACAGTTGGATTGTTTGGCTATATCAGCCATTCAGGCTTTGACAGCAGTAATGAACAAATCTCCAGCTGCTAAGGTGAAACATACATCCTTAATCTCTAAAATGTTATGTTATTTTATTTTTATTAACATATAATGTATTATTAGCCCCAGGGATACAGGTCTGTGAATTGCCAGGTTTACACACTTTGCAGCATTCACCATAGCACATAAGCTCCCCAAGGTCCATAACCCCACCACCCTCTCCCTACACCCCTCTGCCCGGCAACCCTCAATTTGTTTTGTGAGATTAAGAGTCTCTTATGGTTTGTCTCCCTCCTGATCCATCTTGTTTCATAAAATGTTGTTTTAGATAAACTAATTTTCACTGTATAATTCCCAAAGTAATATATGAAAGTATGTATATAATACCTGTGGTTTTACACCTGAAGTGAAAAAGTCACAAACTATTTCAGTGTCAGAATCATTTTGCTAATAATTTTGGAGTAAAATACCTATGGGCACTACTTTGGGATTATACGATAGAACAGTCAACTAGTAGAGATTTACAGTGTTAGTCAACAAAGGTAGCACTGGTGTTGAAATCATTTTATGTGATTCAATTGTTAGTGTGTCTAAGAATTACATTTTATATCATAGTTTTTCTTCATTAATAAAATAATTACTCTTTCACTGTTTCTCAGTTTATGACTGCCTAGGTTGTGAACATTTTCTACATGTGAACAGCCTTATCAGTTTGGGACTTGTTTTTCCATATGGCCTTGGAAATTCTTTTTTGTTACTCTCAGGATTTTCTTTCTGTCTCATTCACGACCACTGACTTTGTCCTGCTGTTCACTCATGCTTGTTTTGTGCTAGTAATTGTCTCATTGAGTAGTTTTAAGGATTGGTGAGATCATCTGTGTAAAGTGGTAAGCATAGTGCCAGGCACATGGTAAATGCTTAATAATTATCAGTGTCTATCATCATCATCATTATTCTTACTATTACCGTTTTACCTTCTCTCTACCACCTCTAATATATTTCATGTTTTGCCTTTTTTTTTTCCCCTGTTTTGCCTTTCTAATGGCAGACATGAGTGAATTATTTGTTTGAAGTTTTTGATTTTATAGTAAGTGTATAAATTTATACCTGAGTTACTGGACCAATTTAGTGTTACTAGCTTTTTTGGTTATCTTTTTATTTTACTTTATAGTTTTGTGTGCCCACAAATTCAAAAATATATAGGACTTAGACCTTACTAAAATGAACTTGATGCTCCAGATAAGGCATTCCATTTTGATACGAAAAGCAGAGAGAAAACTACCTAGTTTTTTGTGGTCACCACTCAATATTGTGAGAACTCGTTAGTCTTCTGAGACTGCTGTCTGACTCCTGTTATCGCCAGAGTCTCCTCATTTTTTCTTCAGTTTTGTTTTGACTTCACATAATACTGTGTGATTACAAATCAAGTGAAGAAAGGAAGTGATTGTACCCTAATCTGAAATTAATATAATAATTTTATAATATACAATTATTGCTTATTTCATTTATTTTACATTTGGTGGATTATGGTCACATCATATTTCAGGAGGTATGTGGAATCCATTTTAAGATGAAGAAGTGATGTAAGAAGCAAATATTGAACTCAGTCTTTTCAATATTAAGTTAATTAAACAGGTGTTATTCAGCATTTTAAATATTCTAACAAATTCAGTCTTTGAAAATGTGCTTTGTTGGATTTATTTCCCTTTTTCCCTTCCTCTAGGAAGTATTTAAAGAAAGAATTGGTTATACACATATGTTTGAGGTTTTAAAATCCCTGGGTCAGCCACCACTGGAACTACTTAAAGAACTCATGAACATGGTGAGTTTTTTAGCTTTATTAAACAAGTTCCATTATCTCCATTTCCAAGGTGGTTATTAACCTTTTGTCTTTTATGTTACTTTATAGGCTGTAGAGGGTGACCACACTTCAGTTGGGATTTTGGGCATTAGTAATGTCCACCCTCTCTTGCTTCTTATCCGGTGGCTTCCAGAGCTAGAATCCCATGATCTGCAAATCTTCATCTCTGATTGGCTGAAAAGAATTTGTTGTATTAATAGGCAGAGCCGAACTATTTGTGTCAATGCAAACATGGGAATTCACATCATCGAAACCCTTGATTCCCATTCTTCCCTCCACCGAACTTGTGCTGAGAACTTGATTACACTTTATGGTTCCTTGGGGAGTCAGTCAGTGAGCTCAGAAGAAATCCGTCGACTACTAAGATTGCTGAGAGTGGATGAACCTGAGTGTATTCACCCCTATACCACTCCTGTGACTCGAGCAATGCTGACAATGGCCCGAAAACAAAGTCTAGAGAGCGCACTGCAGTATTTTAACTTGTCACATAGTATGGCAGGAATTTCTGTGCCTTCCATACAGAAGTGGCCAGGGTCTGCCTTTTCTTTCAATGCTTGGTTTTGCTTAGATCAGGATCAGTTGACTGTTGGCAACGCTAACAAAGGAGGAAAAAGAAAACAATTGTACAGGTACTGTACAAGTTACGGAATATAAATGAATACTGTCATAACAGTATATGCTGTAATTCCCAAATAGGAAAAAGCTTTTCAAGCTTTTTAAATGCAGAACAGTTTATCTGAAGCCTCTTTATCCTTGGGGTGTACACAGTTTAATTATAAGTGTTTTATTGCTTTCTTGATAGTGATTACATAGCTCAAATATTTTGCCAGTTCTTAGGCTAGTTTGGGAAGAAAGTTCCTTCTTAAAAGTATTGTAAAAGTAGAAAAAAAGGAATAACAAATTTTAAAATGAATGGTGATCTTTGTGCTCCATTGAAGAATCTGTGTATTTATATGAAGGATCAGAAAACCTTTGTGTATGTACATCCAAACTTAAGTTACTTCAGTAACTAATAATTTTTAATATGCCTGACTTTCATTTATGCTTTCTGAATCCTATTTGAAAGAATTTTGAAGATTTTCAAGTTTATCATTTTATTGGAATTTTAATGGAATTCCACTCATATGGCTACCTTTTATAATTTACTAAACCATTAAGCCCAAAAAAGATTTAAGAATTATCTTTCAAGCAAGACTGGACTGATACTTGGCAGTAGACTGTAAGCCACAGCATTATTGATAAAGATATTCATGATAACATGGTTTTGTGTGTTTCAGTGGTGATAAAGCTGAACAACTGATTTCAAAAGTTCTGATAATATATATTTTTGTTAGCTTCTTTACAGGAAGTGGCATGGGTTTTGAAGCTTTTATTACCCATTCAGGTATGTTGGTTGTGGCAGTCTGCACAAAAAGAGAATATGCTACAGTTATGCTTCCTGACCACAGTTTCTGTGATTCCCTCTGGGTAAGGTTTTAGGACATCACATTTAACTTTCTGGTTCTTTCCTTTAAAAACACATTTGGTGCATGTACATCAGGAGTTGTCTCCTTTTTGAGAGTTGATTAATTTTTACTTTAAAATTCTATGAATGTTCAAGTTTATAAGGAAGTTAATATCACTTTCCTCATCATTATAAATTCAGCAGCAGTAAGTTTTCTCCTAAAAAGTTAAAAGGAAATGTTATCATTCCTTTCAAGTTTTCTAGAATCAGATTTGATTTTGAAATTAATTTAAAATGAGAACATAAGTTATTGAAAACATTGCATTTCCATTGCTTAAGGTATAAATTGCTTCTTATTAGAAAAATTAAGTGTAAAGAATACTCAGACTTGGAAAATACAGAGAAGATACTCTGTTACATTTATGTATAAATTTCTAGAACAGATTAAATGCCTTTATACTTTATAGTACTACAGAAAAAATTGTCATTCACTTTAAGAACAGAATTTTAACCAGCATTTAATTATCTTAAACTCAATGTTCTATTGTTCATACAAACTAGTTATAAAGTAATACTCTGAAAACAGTTGTCATTCCAAAGATTTAAAGTAATTTTAGTCTTTAAATGTATGTCTTACTTTATTAGCACAACATAACCATTGTTCACATGCCTGGAAAAAGACCCTTTGGTCATAGCCTTGTCTTTATCTATGACAATGGACAGCAGAAGGTCTCTGCCCCTCTCAGATTTCCTGCCATGAATGAAGTAAGCACATCTAACCTACTCTTTTTTTTTTTTTAATTTAAATTCACTTAATTAACGTATCGTGTATTACTGGTTTCAGAGGTAGAGTTCAGTGATTCATCAGTCTTATATAATTCACAGTGTTCATTACATCACATGCCCTCACCCAGTTATCCCGTCGCTCTCTCCCCCCTCCCGCTCCAGCTACCCTCAGTTTGTTTCCTATGATTAAGAGTCTCTTATGGTTTGTCTCCCTCTCTGGTTTCATCTTGTTTTATTTTTTCTCTCTTCCCCGTGAGCCTCTTTTGTTTCTCAAATTCCTCATATCAGCTAGGTCATACAATAATTGTCTTCTCTGATTGACTTATTTCGCTTAGCATAATACCCTCTAGTTCCATTCACGTTGTAGCAAATGGCAAGGTTTCATTTTTTCTTGATGGCTGCACAGTATTCCACTCTGTATGTATATAAAACACATCTTTATCCATTCATCTGTTGATAGACATCTGGGCTCTTTCCATAGTTTGGCTACTGTGGACACTGCTGCTATAAACATTGGGGTACACGTATCCCAACAGATCACTGCATTTGTATCTTTGTGGTAAATGCCCACTAGTTCAGTTGCTGGGTCATAGGGTAGCTCTATTTTCAACTTTTTGAGGAACCTCCATACTGTTTTCCAGAGTGGCTGCACCACCTTGCATTCCCACCAACAGTGTAAGAGTGTTTCCCTTTCTCTGTATCTAACCTACCCTTTATGGGACCCATTGATTGAGAACTTTTGAAAAATTTCAGTTTAATGTAGAAGGTTCTGTTTATTTTAAATATGTGCCCATGAATTTTAAAGTGTTTTCTATATTCTAAGATATAGTAAGTTAATATTTAATAATATTAGTCCATTATTATTAGATGAAGTCAGGCTTAAAATAGGAAAGCCAGAGAAATTGAGTAGAGCAGAGCAAAGGGTCATTAAGTAAAGCTCTCCAAGGGATGCCTGGCTGGCTCAGTTGGAAGAGCTTGGGACTCTTGACCTTTGGGTTGTGAGTTTGAGCTCCATGTTGGGTGTAAAGTTTCCTTAAAAATAAAATCTATAAATAAATAATACTTAGAGACGCTTTTGTTGGACTCATTTCCATCCCACTGAATTTGAATTAATAATGAAGAAACTTTAAGCCTTTACATATTATATTGTAGTCAAATATAAGATGGAATTTATTTACTGAGATAATTCTTAACATTAGTGTAAAAGTTTTTTGAGAATTCTTAGATGATTTTGAAAGAGCCTTTATTAAAGATAAAGAAATTTATTATTTCCCAAGTTCTTCTAGGATTCTAGTAATTTCTTTTTTTTTTTTTTTAAGATTTTATTTATTTATTTGACAGAGATCACAAGTTGGCAGAGGTAGGCAGAAGAGAGGGGGAAGCAGGCTCCCTGCCAAGCAGAGAGCCCGATGAGGGGCTTGATCCTAGAACCCTGGGATCATGACGTGAGCTGAAGGCAGAGGCTTAACCCACTGAGCCACCCAGGCGCCCTGGATTCTAGTAATTTCTTGTTGAAGTTCATCCTGATGCTCATTATAGGATAACCTGTAATTAGTATTATTATACTAATGTGTAGTTTTTTTTATAAATTTTAAAGGGAGAAAAGTAGTAATTTCCTCTATTTTAGAATATAGTAAAATAGTGGAAGTTTTTAAAAATACTCATTGAAATGTGAGTTATAAAAGTAATGCATCTAAATCCCATAGGCCGAAAGTAATATCTATAATGACTTTGTGTATGTGCACACATTATGATCCAATACAATTAAAACTTCAGTTTTATCTTCCATCTATTTGTTTTCTTTATTTTCAATATCAAGATAGAGATGTAATTAAAATTATGTGATTTATTTTGTTTCTTAATTTATAGCCTTTTATTTCCTGCTGCATTGGTTCAGCTGGGCAAAGAACCACCACTCCTCCACCTTCCCAAATCCCAGATCCACCTTTTTCTTCCCCCATTACCCCTCATCGGACATCATTTGGCGGAATTCTGTCGTCAGCCTCCTGGGGAGGAACACTTGAAAAATCAAAATTGATTACCAAATTGATATCAGCTGGAACCCAAGATAGTGAATGGGGCTGCCCCACATCTCTGGAGGGTCAGCTAGGGTCTGTTATCATCTTCTTTGAAGCACTACAGCCTCCTCAGGTGAAGGCATTGTATTTAGCAGGTGAGCATGTATAGTCATACTGTTTAAACTTAAATAGTCTTTTTGTTGCCTACATATATTTTGAAGAATATATTTGATCTGAAGAGTGTATTAGTATTTGTAATGGAAGCTGAAAGGGAAGAAGAAACCTACTACGTTCCATGCCCCCACACTCCAACTTGATTAGGATATTATTGACATAAAACAGGTAAGTTTAGAAAGTACAATGTAATGATTTGATACACATGTATATTACAAAATGATTACCAAAATAAGGTTAGTTAGGACCTCCATCCCTCACATAATTACGTTGTTTTACATGTGTGGTGATAACATTTAAGATCTACTCTCTTAATAACTTTTTGGGGTAAAATATAGTGTAGTTAATTATAGTACACCATACTTTTTTTGGTAGGCATAAGTAAAGCAAACCTTTAGGAAATTTTTTTTTTAAATTTATTTATTTGACAGAGAGAAATCACAAGCAGACAGAGAGGCGGGCAGAGAGAGGGGGAAGCAGGCTCCCTGCTGAGCAGAGAGCCCAACATGGGACTCAATCCCAGGACCCTGAGATCATGACCTGAGCCGAAGGCAGAGGCTTAACCACTGAGCCACCCAGGCACCCTAGGAAATTTTTCAAACATCATCCATAATAATGTCTGTATTAGTCTATTAGGACTGCTGTAACTCCATACCACAGACTTGGGTGGCTTATACACTATTTCCTCATAATTCTGAATGTTATAATTCCAAGATCAAATTTCCTTCAGGCTTGGTCTGTTGAGAACTCTCCCTGGCCTGTAGATGGCTACCTTCTCACTATGTACTCACATGGCATCCATCTTCACTTGGTGTATGTGCAAAGAGAAAGATATCTATTCCTCTTCTTATAAAGGGCCCTTTTGACATCACTTAACCTTAGTTACCCTGAAGACCTCCAAATATAGTCATAAAGAGGGTTAGAGCTTCAACATACGAGTATGTGGAGGGAACATTTTTCAGTATATAATATTGCCAATACTTTTGACAGATTTTAATAAATTGGTGAAACACAATATAAACCTGTATTTATAAGAAATCATATGACTGATTCTAAAATCATGTGAGTCTTGTTCTAAAACTTGTCATTTTTATACTTTATTATTAATATACCTGATGAAATGAGAACAGAAGAATTAGGAGACCTTGGATAAGATTATAAGCTATTTTTGTTTTGGCTTTTTCCTTTTCTTTTGGCTGTGATTTTAAAGATACACACTGATGGTTATTATTGGATCATAACTATTTTCAAATTTCAAAACTTTAAGTATTCATATATATTAACTTCAGAAGAGCTATTTTATGTAAAAATATCTTTTTTAGGTAACATAAGAGTTTTGAGGTGAATGGGACTGCCCAAACTTTGAAAGTTTATATTAGAATCTTATAATTACTTTAAAACTCACCAAAGTATATGAAAGTGCTCTATAATCTAAATAAAGTTACTGAGTCATTTAGTGTGGTCATTACAGCTTATATAGTTTGGATTTTATTTTCATAATTTTTCCAACTTATAATCCTACTCTTATAAAATAATAATTATTTGTTGTATAGTCTTTATAATGATTGTTTTGAATGGCTGCATAATAGTTCATTGAATCCATATTGCATGATTTACTTAGGTTGTTTATAATTTTTAATTTGATATAAACTTCAGGTATTAAATGAGATGAACTATTGTACTTTTGGTGTTTTTCCTTATTTGGGTGGGTTTACTTATGATAAATTCCCAGGATAAATATTCAGAGTGTTTGAATTTTTTGGAGGGGTGCTCTCAATAATGTTGCCTAATCAATTTCCAAAAGGTGTATACAAATTCACAGTGCATACTAGTAAAATGTAGGTATACTAGTTTCACCACAGGCTCATTAAGATGGAATGATCAGTACTGTTTCCTCCATTTTTTGGTGTAAGATGGAACCTTGCTGTAATTTCTGTTTCTTTGATTTTTTAGTAAGTCCTATTATTTTACTGTTCAATTTCTATGTTATCTATTCACATGTTTGATTGTTTTGCTCTTCTGTCATATAAATTTAAATTACATTAGATAAATTAATAGGTAAATTTAGTTATATTTGATATTAGTTTTTTAATACCATATAAAATTTCCTTTCTGTAGTGGAGATCTAACCACCCCCCAGCTTTTCTAGGTTTTAGACAAGCTACAGGTGGTATAAAAATAAAGTTCATTTTGGCTATTATGTTTTAACTGTGTTAAGTAGCTTGAAACGACTTAATTTAAAATTTTATTCTAATTACACAAACCAAGGTGGCCATATATATTCAATGATGTTTGTGTATATGTGTATAAATAATTTTCAGGTCCAAACTGTTTAAGCCCTTGGAAATTTCAGGAGTCTGACATGGCTGACGTGCCTGCTAACATCCTTCTTCACTACACTGCAAAGGTGAGAGTAAATGCATGGCGTGTATCTAGTTGTAACTATCCTGTGAGCTAAAATTCCTTTCTTGTTCCTTTTGTCATTTCAATGGATAATTAAGAAGGACAGACTTGAATTTCCACTAAAAAATTATTAATTTTCAAAAGAAGAGGAAAAGCAATAAAATTAAAGTGCAGTTCTCAACTAGGATTCAAATGTTAATCATTATGTCATCCCAGTAGTATGAGTGGGAATCGTTGGGGTGGGAATTTGTACTAATGAATTGACATCAGTAAATGAAACCGTGTAAACTTTTTGTTATCCTACTTCTTTGGAAGGAGAGATTAAACAAAATTATGCTCAAAATTTTTTTGTTTATTTTTAAAATGTAATGCAAGAAAACAAACCCAAAAAAATGGAATGTTTATTTCAGAAGGAGAAAAAAGAAACTACATATATGCATAGCATGTGTTGTCCTTTTTCCTTCAAAGAACTACCTAGTGAAAGTAATTAAGGTCAACAAGGGCTGAGGGAAAGATCAAATGTAGAACTGGGAAGAAGAAAAAGAAAAGTGGCATAAACAGTATTAGTTGTCTTTGTTATACTAAATGTTACATTGACCCAGAAAGTGCTTTTTGTGAGATTATACACTGTAGAACTTTTCTTCTAGTTTAGCCAGCTATTACCTTGTCATAATTTATTACCTTGAATACTTGTTATATTTGACCTAATAAAATTTACCTATCATTTGTATTCCCCTAACTCTTTATTTTAATTAATTTCAAGCCTAGAGCGGTTGAAAGAATGGTAAACTGAAATCCTGTGTACTCTCCATTCATTCACTAATTCACTAATCACTAACATTTTGCCATACCTGTTGACTTTGTTTCCAGTCTTTTGTGAAGGCAGATTGACATAACTATTAGACACTTTACTCCTAAGTATTTCTGTGTAATCATTAACGTACCCAGGAAAATTATGAATAATTTCTGTACTATATGATTCATTCAAATTTTCCCAGTTTTCCCAAAAATACTTTGTTTAGCCTTTTCAAAACTTTAATCTGGATCAAGGTTCATGCATTGCGTTGGCCATCATGTCTCTTGGGCCTCCTTTTTTTTAGTGTTTGCCTTTTGTAACATTAACTTTTTTCCAAAGATATGTTTGTCTGCTGAACTAGACTTTATTTTCTTGGCAAGAACTATATCATATATTTATTTTTACTATATTATAAATAGATAGGAAATAATTGAATTTAATCTCACTAATGTATCTGGTAGCATGTTATAGACATGTGATAGCTAACGGAATCTTTCTGGCATTGTGGTTGTCATATTCTTTTTTCAGATTTAAACTTGATAACATTAGGTTGAATTTTTTTTATTGGAACTTCCAACAGTAAAAAATTTGTAATAAGAAAATAGCCATTCTTGTTTTTCTTCAAGAAACTCAGATGACAAATATATACAATAAAGAATTTCTTGGAAGAATATTTCTTGAAAATGGTGATAAAATCACGATACGAGGGTTCTGTGTTTAACAGAGTTTTGGAGAACTGTATTCCGTATATCCATTTTTAGAGATTGATGATACACTTGAAAAATCTTGTTAGAATCCTGTTAGAAACTAGTTTACTTTTATTTAATCCTACTTTTTCACCAGTTATTTGAGCATAGAACATGTTCTATTTTTTAATCTCACTTACTAACAAATGCTAGTCTGGGAGGAGCTGCTCTAGAGGATTTTTTTGACAGTCAACAGTTCTTCATTTTTGTACTCATTTGTAGGAGGTGTTAAATCATCCATTATTGGTAATTTTTTGAGTGTCTTCTCTGAGCCAAGAATTGTGCGGAACTTTCAGGATATAAAGATGAATAAAGTGTCTGACTTTAAGAAGCTTATAACCTAAAGTGAAGTAAATATGTAAAAAAAAAAATAAGTGCAATATAATTTTATGAGCATTTTTCATTTTAGTTCCCATTTATTGAGTATTTACACTGTATCAAACATTATGCTAAATGTTTTACATGTATTTTTTCACTTACCCTTCACAAAAATCTAAGGGTTATATGGTATTACTTGTGTCTTTTATAAGTCTAGTTTTCTTAGGCTCAGTAAAGACAAGTAACTTGCCTAGCCTCATAATTGTAGTGAGTGGTAGTGCTGGATATAGAACTCAGCCTATTTAATGCATATCCTTAACCTATACAATATTTCTCTGTTGGAATTAGGTACAAAATACAGTGAGCAACAGGAGAGGGGTTGGTTCTTTCAGAAGGCTAGAAGATCATAGAAAAGATGGTTTGATTTCTGTTTTAAAAAGTGGAGGAGGCATGTGCCAGGCCTAACAAGCAGAACCTTCAAAGGCACATACTATAAAACTGGGATCTACATATATTTGGGTTTAGGGCACTAAGTAAGCAGGCACTAAGAAGAGAAGATGGCAGGAAATTAAATTAGAGGGCGCGTGGAGACCAGATGATAGCAAGCCTCCTATGCCAGACTAACTAGGCAGTGCACAGGATTTTGAGGAGAAGAACAAAATATAATTAGGTTTGCATTTTAGAAAAAAGGTCTGAAGTTGCACTGTGAAAGTTGGATTGGAGGGATAGCAGATGGGAGGCAGTCATGCCATAAGGAGTTTTACTGTGTGAGGACAAGTCATAGATACACGATATCCAAACAAAGGTTGTAATGGGAGAAAAACATTTCTGTCTCTGAGACTAATATAGTTTACATTGGGTTAACTGTAAATTCGATTTACATTTGTTTTATTAAAGCATATTTCCTCAGTTGCTTTAAGAAGAAAATAACTAATACATCATTTGTGCTACAATTTATAGGGTTTGGGTTTTTTTTTTGTTTTTGGGGGATTTTTTGGAGTGGTGATTGGATTCAAGGATACTTCATTATCTGCAAATTCACAGATTAAACATGAAGTTGTGTGCTTTATAATTCTTTATGGAAGTTAATAAATTTGACAATTTCTAGAATTATGGACTAGACGCTGAGTATGAATATAACCAGAATTGTCAAGAACACGGAAGAAAATAGTGTCTATGTCTGTGACTGGATTTTTGTAAATTGTTTTGTGATTTTTATATCACATTTTAACCATGTATTTTATATGTTATCAGTGAAATTATGCCTAGCGAAATACTGATGGGAATAAAACACAGAACTTTTTTTTTTTTAAGATTTTATTTATTTTACAGATGGAGATCACAAGTAGGCAGAGAGGCAGGCAGAGAGAGGGGGGAAGCAGGCTCCCTGCTGAGCAGAGAGCTGGATGTGGGGCTCAATCCCAGGACCCTGGGATCATGACCTGAGCCGAAGGCAGAGGCTATAACCCACTGAGCCACCCAGGTGCTCCCAGAACACTGAACTTTTTAAAAAGCCAAAAATCTGTTTGCATATAATTGGCTTAAAACTTCTCTATTTTTAGTTGTTTTAACTTCACAGAATTTTAAAAAAATTAATTGAAGTATAAATGACACACAATGTTACATTAGTTTCAGGTGTACAACATAGTGATTTGACAAGTCTATGTTATGCTATGCTCACAAGTGTAACTGTCATCTGTCAGTATACACCACTGATACAGTACCACTGACTGTATCTCCTTTGCTTTACTTTTTATCCCTGTCACTTACTCATTCCATAACTGGAAGCCTTTATTTTCCACTCCCCTTCACCCGTTTTGCCCTTGGCCCTCTCCTCCCCTCCCCTGTGGCAACTATCACTTTGTTCTTAAAAGAGAAAAAATTTTAAACTATGGTGATTGGTGAGTAAGTTGTTGCTATAGCTCATCTGTCAAATGGCATGCAGCAGTGGCCTATTTTTGATGAGTGAATGCTTTAGAATCTAGTCCCTGATTCTTTTAAAGGACAATTAGAATAGTAATACTAAACTTCATATTGTAAGCATCTTATCCTTGACTATAATATATACCCTTTTAAATTATAGTGAACTGTTTCACATATAGTTAAAATTATGTTTTGTCTTCATTGTGCTTAGCTGTTTGCCATATTTTCCTTTTATTCTTAGGCCTGCAAAAATTCAATCTGTCTTGATTTATCTACTAATTGTTTGCATGGAAGATTAACAGGAAACAAAGTAGTGAACTGGGACATTAAGGTAAGTTAATGATGAGCTACATAATATGTAAGTTTACTGATCCTTTTAAAGAGTTTACCTTTTAAGCACCGCTGGATTGATCTGAATAATAAGTTCCGGTGAAAATTTTTGCAGGCAAGATAAACTGAAGTATAAACAGATAGGTAGTTGAACGATTAATTTGCTTGAAACTTAGTTACCTCCTTAAACTATGTCATAAATTTAACAGTTTCCTTAAGAAGAATATACTGCCTTGGTTCATTGCTCCACTTTTAAGGTATTTAATCCCTAAAACTGTGTGGCAGATTTCAACCCCTCCTAACCTCTCAGGGACTTCATTGATGATCATTTTTCTTCTGTATTACTTCTGTCTGTAGTCTCCTGTTTGTTAGCTTTGAACACAGATCTCTCCTCTGTGAGGCTAAAGATGAGAGACTTTTTCTTCTTCCCTGCATCCCTCTCTAGCTATCATGACTTGTCTGTCTTCTTGATGTGCCTCATATGTGTGTGTCAGTTGGACATAATGTCTTTGGTTCTATCTAAGAGGCCTCTGTTTATTTTCTAAGACTGAGTTAACCGTTTTTGTCATGAGTACTGTAACACTTTATCATTTCACTTATTGTAAATAGTGACTTGCTTGATATTTGCTTGCTTTGATTCTGCAGTAGTCCTTAAGAACTTTGAAAGGACGTACCACAGCTTTTTTCCACTGGTGCATTTTACAAGCATATGCAATAACGTTGTTTACTGAATTGTTAAATTAATAAAGGTTATTTAGATTCATGTCAAGTTAACTTGACTTTAGAATTAATGTCAAGTTAACTTTAGAAAGTCAAGTAAGAGATACCCTATTTCTAAAATATAGTATTCCCTTGCAAGTTATCTTACAAAGAAATTATAGCCTAAGTAAAATTAAAAATATAAAAGATATTATAAGGCAACTTGCTGGTAAATTGGCAAAAAATATATATATATATATCTTTTATATATATATATTTTTAAGAATTTATTTATTTATCGTAGTGAGAGACAGAGCACAAGCACGGGAGGGGCAGAGGGAGAGGGACAAACAGATTCCCAGCAAGTAGCCCAGTGTGGGGCTGGATCCCAGGAACCTGAGATAATGACCAAGCCAAAGTCAGATGCTTAACCAACTGAGCCACCCAGGTGCCCCTCTTTTTTTTTCTTTTAAACACTTATTTATTTAAGAGCATGCACATTTAAACAGGGGGAGGGGCTGAGGGAGAGGCAGAAAGAGAGAATCCTCAAACTGAGCTGAAATCAAGAGTTGGATGCTCAACGGACTGAGCCAGACAGGAGTCCCCCAGATCCCTTTTATCTTGTAGTCAGTTAACACTGATTAAATACACTTACTGTTTCAGTGGAACAGAGGTAATTAGAATAATTCTGCCAGTGTAAAAATGAATCTATCAGTTAATGTTAGTCGTGTTATTCTCATGGTATAAAGCATTTTTCTCTTTGACTTTGAGATGAAACCACTTAATTTTACCTGTTAAAATAGTAAGATTTATGACATTTGTCCATTCATAAGTTAACTTTTGCTGTCACTTGTAAGATTGGCCTTAAAAGGCTAGTTGCATATCTTACTTATATATAGAAAGCTGATTATTTTTGCTATACATTATACTTGAAAATCAAAGTAGTTTTTGGTGCCTTTGAGTTATAACTGTGGGAAATCAAACGGGAATAGAATTAATAAGAATGTTCATTGTGTTTTTTTCCTTCAGAAAATTATATTTTACTTTTTTTGTTAGTTTTAAGAGCTATTTTTACTAGTGTCAGAGGTAGAACTTAGTGATTCATCAGTTGCATATAACACCAAGCTCTCATTCCATCAAGTGCCCTCCTTAATGCACATCACCCAATTACTCCATCCCCCCACCCACCACCCCACCAGCAGCCCTCAGTTTGTTTCCTAGAGTTCAGTGTCTCTTACATTCATTGTATTTTTATACTGCAACAAAAGCAAACACAAAAATAGTTAAATGACAACTGAGAAAAAAAATACTTGCCATCCAAAAAGTTAATTTGCTTGCTATTACCTTAAAAATCAATATGAAAAACAGGCAAAAAGTATGAAGAGGGTTCAATAAATGAAACTCAGTCTTGGTGGCAGATCAGAACATTTTAGCAGTTAATGTTGGCTAACCTTGGGTAGTACCCTGTTTGTAAGACACTATGCACTCATTTATTAACTTACTTAATCCTGGTAACGACTTTACAAAGTGGGAATTATTATTAGCCTTATTTTACAGATGAAAAAATTGAGACCAGAGAGATTAGTAACTTGTTAAAGAATATGGACTGTATTTTGTTAAGCTATGCAAAATAGTCACTTTGAACTTCTGTTGAAACCACCCACTTCACTTTTTTGTTAAGTAAAAGGAGAGTCAGTCATATTTCTACCACCAAATGTAATTTTTTCTTCATTTATTTTGTTGTTCATTATACTTAATTGCCTTTGACAGCTGTTTCCTCTTATTTCATTAGTGTTGTATTATAAAGTCTACTTAATGGGGTCAAATTTAGATTGCCTGTGTTTGTGAAAGGGTCCGTAGACAAAAGGACGAGACTGATAGAAAGCGAAGGTCAAGCAAAGCTTTATTTCACGCCAAGCATTGAGATTCAAACTGACGAGCCAGGGCCGTCTCTTGCAAAGAGGCGACCCCTCCCCCACCAGCCTCACAGACTAACTTTTATAGAGTAAAGGCCATGTGGTTGAGCCTGACTACACACAGGTGGCCAATTGAATTACATTCTACCCCATAGTAGTTATTTGAACTAGCCTATCACCCTGGTCAGAATTGGCGCCCAAAAGGCAGGGCCCACATTTTTGGGTGGTTAGGGAGGTGCTTTCCTGATTGGATGTCTCCACCTGGCCGAACATGTCCTTGGCGGGTAGGGAGGTAATACGTGCGCTTTCCCTTGATTGGACGTTTCCATCTGGCCGGACACGTCCTTGAATCTGGACTCCGTTATCAGGGGCTATTTGGCCGTATTTCACCAATTCTGTTTCTAAGCGCTTTCCTCTTGGGGGAAGGGACATGTTCAATCTAAGTTTACTGCATAAACAACAAAATGGCTCGCTCTGGCTAAGTAGGCCCTTACGTTTGGAATCCCTAAACTTTGGAAAACAAAGATGCAGTAAAAATGGTCTGGCATAGTCTCAAGTATCGACTATGGTGACCCCATGGCTATTCTTTAAAGCAGCTCCCCAAACAAGGGTTCCTTTAACTTCGACATTGCCTGAAAGCTTAGCAAATTGTAACTTCATACATGCTTGTGTGAATAATAAATGACAGAATTGTCCTTGTTTTATAAAATTAAAAAATTGTAATTGTCTTTTTTCAGGACATCATAAACTGCATAGGTGGATTAAATGTATTGTTTCCTCTGTTGGAACAAATCAGTCACTTTGGTGAAGGACAGATTTCTGAAGGAATGAATGAAAGCACAGTTTCTGAATTGCTAACGCCTGTAGAAGGAGATTGGGTTGTACTGACCTCCACAAAGGCATCAGGTATTGAAATAAAATTAATACAAAATAGTCATTGAGAGATTTGGTTATTAATTGAAAAATAGATAAAAATGTCTTACCACCGTTAGGAAGAAACTTAACCATTTGTAGCTGAAGCAGCCCACTCCTAATTTTACTAATGTAATTCAAAAAGTTCATAATACCTTAGTCAAAAAAATTAAGAAATTGGTTTTACTCTTGACTATCCTTAATTTGTACTATTAGTGGAAATATGATAGAACTGCTAAATGTATGGTAATGAAAATATTTGCATGTGTATGTAAGTATATGATATGCAGTCACTGCTTTTCTCTGACACTTGCATTCTGCAAGTGACCTTTGGAAACAAATTGCTCAACCAAATTTCTTGTTTGTTACAACACGCGCTATAACATAGAAAATGTGATGTAAAAGTGATTAAAGTAATTATGATAATTAAAGCATGTTCACAATTCCTCAGAGTCACGATTAGAAAGGAATTTAATTGCAACATTTATCTTGATTGTGAAGCACTTTATTCAAAGACATCCTATCAACCAGGACAATCTTACTCACTCCCATGGAGTTGCCACTCTTGGTGCCTTGCTGCAGAAGGTGAGCTAGTTTAACATTCGAAGATATGGCTGATGATTGTAATTAGCAGTTTGTCTTTAGGGGTTTTCTTCTTACTAAGTAAATATTTTTTTAAAAACACTATTGTGGCTTCAGTTATATTAGTGGACGTAATTTTATTTCACAGGCAGATTTTTAAAACCTACTCTGAATCACCTTTTTATAAGAATTACTCATCTTATATAACAGTATATAATCTTTGATATGTAAGAATTTGTTTATATTGGTATTTGGGATATTTGATAAATCTAAGACTGTTGTGGAAAAATATGTTCTAATGTACATTGGTAAATTAAAGTTTTTATTTTTGTAACAAAGATTCTCATATTTAGATGTTCTAAATTATTCATTTGAAATTAAGTGTAGCTTAATGATAATTATTAAACTGAAATTTACAGGACCCTCATCTGTTTGGATTTCAGGTGCCAAGCTCCTTGATGGATGTTAATGTACTGATGGCAGTTCAGTTATTAATTGAACAGGTGTCATTAGAGAAAAATATGCAGCTCCTGCAACAAATGTATCAATATTTACTCTTTGACTTCCGTATTTGGAACCGTGGAGATTTTCCCTTTCGAATCGGTGAGAACAGTCTGTTGGATCAAATTTTACATTTGTTTTAGAAATTTATAACTACTTGTGAGGTTTTATTTTAGTTATTCATTTAAGAGTGAACTTTGTATTTTAGGTCATATACAGTATCTTTCCACCATCATCAAAGACAGCAGGAGAGTTTTCCGAAAGAAGTATGGTGTGCAGTTTCTCCTAGATACACTTAGGATTTATTATGGGTATGATGTCCTTGCTCCTTCTCAGTTTGATGTTGTTTTCTGCCTGCTGCTTGCTTGGAATGTCTAGATTATTTATTTTCCAGAAATTCTAATATCCTTTAACTTCAGAAAGATGATGCAGAGGTTAAGATGATGAACAATGGATCACGTAGATTGGGTTTGAATCTTGTGTTTCGTTAATTGTCTGGCTGTAGGCAACTTACTCAGCTTTTCTGTGCTTAAGTTTTCTTGTCTGTGACAAAGAGATAATAAACCTGTGACATCCTGTCCATTTTGAGGATTAAACTAAATGCATTAATAACATGTAAAGCACTTAAAACTGTGTCTGTCACCTAGTGTTGTTTAAGTATAAGCTGTTTTAACTATATCTTTGTCATTAAAACCCAAGGTTTTCCTTAAAAGGAAAAAGAAAGATACCATGAATTCTTTTTTTTTTTTTTTTTTAAAGATTTTATTTATTTATTTGACAGAGTGAGAGATCACAAGTAGAGAGGCAGACAGAGAGAGAGAGAGAGAGGGAAGCAGGCTCCCTGCTGAGCAAAGAGCCCCCATGTGGGACTCGATCCCAAGACCCTGGGATCATGACCTGAGCCGAAGGCAGCGGCTTAACCCACTGAGCCACCCAGGTGCCCCGATACCATGAATTCTAATAGTTACATGGAAACATCTTTTTTTAAACTAAGAATTCTTTTGTATAAAAAAAGCACTAAAATGTAAACATTTAAAATTTCAATTCTTGCACTTTTACTTTCTCTTTCAGGAGTGATTGTAAATATAGTGAGCTGTCTCTAGATGACATTCGGACAATAAGGACTTCTTTGTATGGACTAATTAAATATTTTCTGTGCAAAGGTGGAACTCATGAAGAGATACAGAGTATTATGGGTTACATAGCTGCTATCAATGAAGAAGAACAGGTATTTTGCTCAAGAAAAATCTGTTTTTTCTATTTCACACTTAAGTTGCTATATCATCTTCTTTTGAAATTATACATATATTAAAAATATTTTAAGAGTAAGATGTTTATTATGTAAAATATAGTATTTTGCAGTTATAGAAGTAAATTTTTATTTCCTAACTGAAAGTTAAATAAAATAATAGATGGTGATGCAATAAAATATTCTAGTTAGCTAAAAAGTAGTATCTGGAAATAGTTTTTGGCAGTTCTGAAGCCTTTTTTCATAGGTCACACAATGTATACTTACCTGTCATCAAAGATACTGGGCAGATTTCTGACATGAATTTTAACATAGGTTCTTAAAAATTTTGCATAAAGAATTAATTATATTTCTATTTTTATATACTTTTACGTACATTTTTCATTTATACCTCAGAGAATAATACCCTTTAAGACAATTGTTCTCAATGTATGGTTCCTGACCAGATTTACCTGTCATAAATGCACACTTACTGAACCACGCCTTCCAGGTAATTATGGTGCATGGTAAAATTTGAGGACCACTGATGTTAAGTATACAGACCAGGAATCAGTCTTCCCATTTGCGCATTTGGAAGTACTTTTCAGATAGATTAGGTGATTTAAAAAGTCATACAGCTGACAAACGTGGGAACAGAACACAGGTATATTTACTGCTGTTTCTCTGCTCTTTCTGTATACCACTTTCTGTATACCACTCTCAGCACCAAACTTAAGTATCCTTAATTTATGCTGATTCAAATATTTTGTGCTCTATAATGAAGTATTTGTTGTGTACTCAGAGTTTACATGACTTCATAATTGATTTATATAAGTGAGTTAACTTAATCTATGTCCCCATAAAGTTAGACTACTTGAGAAGCTTCTTTTGGGGTGCCTGAGTGGCTCAGTCGATTAGGCATCTGCCTTTGGCTCAGGTCATGATCCCAGGGTCCTGGGATCAAGCCCCACATCAGGCTCCTTGCTTAGTGGAGAGCCCACTTCTCCCTCTCCCTCTGTTGCTCCCCTTGCTTTTGCTCTTTCTCTGTCAAATAAATACATAAAATACTAAAAAGAAGAAGAAGAAGAAGTTTCTTTTTATTTAGAGTAACCAATAGTCTTATTTCATGATAGCTGTGTTGTCACATTGCCAGTGATATTTTCTTGGTCAATTCAGTCAAAGAGGTATTTACTGAATGCTGATTATACACACAGAGTAATAGTAGATAATATAGGTATGTAATAATGAATGAATTAGCATTCTTTTAACCTAAGAAAAGCAAGGGTGGATAAGAGAGGTTTATAAATAATTATGAAACAAACAAACAAACAAAAAAAGACTATGACAACAGCTATAAGAGAGAAGCAAAGTCCTATGAGGTTTTCATAGAAGAGTATTACTATTGAGAAGACCAGGAAAGGTTTTATGGAAGACATGGTTTTTTATGTGGCTACAGCATTATACATATGGCCCAGCAGGTGAATATTCGTATTGAGAGGATTTACAAAAGGAAATAAGCCAAAAGCATAATGGAGGTAAAAGGCAGGGCTATTTCAGAAGACATCAGATCATTGAGTTAAGCACTAAAACATTAGGGTATATAGGATTTAGTTTAAATAACTGTTTGTGGTTTATGACTTTATTTGTACTTCCATATATAAGTGTGGTTGTTTGTTTTGTGTTGTTTAATTTTAAAAGCTCTTTGGAATTTTGGATATGCTCTTCAGTCTCCTCCGTACCAGCCCAACTAGAGGTCAGCTTTTCTTGTTGCTGTTTGAACCAGGAAATGCTGACATACTTTATGCCTTGCTGTTAAATCAGAAGTACTCTGACAGACTAAGAGAAATCGTTTTTAAGGTACAAACATTTCTTAAGCATCTTTATATTTGGGGACATTTGTGAGTATATGAATTTACTTGTAAATATCCATTTTATGAATGTAAATTCTCTTTTCATGTCTACTTTAATTTTAAGTTGTTGTAGGGGTGCCTGGCTGACTCAGTAGGTTAAGTGTCCAGCTCTTGATCTTAGTTCAGGTCTCAGTCTCAGGATCATGGGTTCAGGTCCTATGTTGGGTCCATGTTGGGTGTGAAGCCTACATTAAAAATTAATTAATTAATTCTTCAGTTTGTTTTGATATATATTTCTCCTATTTTGAACATTTAAAAACTAATTGTATTGTAATCTGATCAGTTATTTAGTGGAAAATCCACTTTGTTATATCATCCTCAGTATAAAACCTCTCATTTCCCTTTTTTGCCTTCATTCATTTATTTATTTATTTATTTATTTAAAGATTTTATTTATTTATTTGACAGACAGAGATCACAAGTAGGCAGAGAGGCAGGCAGAGAGAGAGAGAGACAGGAGGAAGCAGGCTCCCCGCTGAGCAGAGAGCCCGATGTGGGACTCGATCCCAGGACCCTGGAATCATGACCCGAGCTGAAGGCAGAGGCTTCAACCCACTGAGCCACCCAGGCGCCCTGCCTTCTTTTAAAATACATTTTTTTATTTGAGTATAATTGATATGTAACGTTACAGTAGCTTCAGGTGTACAATGTAGTGATTCTACAAGTTTATGCATATGCTGTGCTCACCACAAGTGTAGGAACCATCTGTCACTATATAACCTTATTATAATACCATTGACTATGTTCCCTTTGCTCTATCTTTTATTCCTGTGATTTACTCATTTCATAACTAGAAGCGTGTACCTCCCACTCTCTTTCATTAATTTTGTCTCATTTCTCTTTTGACTTACCATGGGTCTGTGAGGCAGGTCAGACATTTTAGCAGTTAATTATAATAACCAACCTTATGTAGCACCCACTATTTATCATGCAGTAAACATTCTTCATATATTAGCTAGCTTAGTCCTTGCAAAAACTTTACGAAGTTGATATTATTAGTCCCATTTTACAGATAAACTGAGGCCAGAGAGGTTAGTAACTTGTCAAAGGATAATGAATATATTTTGTTAAGCTATCCAAAGTAGTCACTTTGAACTTTAGTTGAAGCCATCCACCTTACCTTTTTTGTTAAAAAAAAAAAAGAGTTAGTTGGGACGACTGGGTGGCTCAGTGGGTTAAGCCTCTGCCTTCAGCTCGGGTTATGATCTCAGGGTCCTGGGATCGAGTTCCGCATCGGGCTCTCTACTCAGCAGGGAGCCTGCTTCCCCCCCACCCTTCTCTCTCTCTGCCTGCTTCTCTGCCTACTGTGATCTCTCTCTGTCCATGAATAAATAAAAATCTTTAAAAAAAAAAAGAGTTAGTCATATTTCTACTTCTCATGATTTATTCTGTTCATTATGCCTGATCGCCTGTGACATTTGTTTCCTCTTGTTTCATTAGTGTTACACTATAAGGTCTACGTATGTGGTCAAGTTTGGATTGCCGCTGTTTGGAATCCCTAAACTTTGGAAAACAAAAGTGCAATAAAAATTACCTGGCATAGTCTCTCATGAGTATTAATTATGGTGACCCCTGTGGCTGCTCTTTAAAGTATCTGCCCAAACAAATGTTCCTTTATGGAGATTAAATGTTATTTGTTCAAAACTGGCCTTATATGGATTGTTCATCATATTATTCTGCCAAAATTACCCTTTCCATAGGGTTTCAGTATGTCACTTTTAAAACATTGATCTCACTTCAAAAAGTATGGAATTACTAATTCATTCTCCCATTTTGGCATATGGATGTGTTGCTTCACAAAATGTTTCCTTGTTCTTGACAATTATTTTGATAACTCTTATATAAATGTTACATAAATGTTAGATAAATCACTAGATGGATCTGGAATATCCTTTTTCTCTTTCACAACATACTTTTGTTTTTCATGGAGGCTGTAGGGTTTGTTTCTATCTAAGCCTTAGCCATTAAAAAGGAAGTTTTAAGTTATTTCTTTGATCTGCAACACATGTAAACACAGGAATCACATGTAAAGACATGCAAACACATGTAAACTACAGGTTTAAATATTTATTTATTTATTTTTAAGATTTTATTTATTTATTTGACAGACAGAGATCACAAGTAGGCAGAGAGGCAGGCAGAGAGAGAGAGGTGGAAGCAGGCTCCCCGCTGAGCAGAGATCCCGATGCGGGGCTCGATCCCAGGACCCTGGGATCATGACCCGAGCCGAAGGCAGAGGCTTCAACCCACTGAGCCACCCAGGCGCCCCTGCATTAATTATTTAAATACAAATGCATTTTAGTTCAATCTTCTTAAACCCATTTTTTAATAAGAGTATGATATGGAATATTCCTCCCTGTTACTGCTGGGTTTGTTTGTTACACTTAAGGAAAAAATGATTCTCCAAAATCATGCTTGTACAGTAACATTATATTTAATATTAACTTAAGTGACAGACTGTTCTTAGTTCTCTGTATTGAGAAGAATATATTATTGTTGTGACCAGGTTATGGAACAAATGTTGAAATGCACAAATGTTTATGAACGAAGTAAACAACGTATTCGGCTCAGAGAAGTTGGCTATTCAGGATTGGGACTTCTTCTTAATGAAGCACCCATTAATACCTCTCTCATTAAAAGCCTCACCAATCAAATTATAAATACAGGTATGATTAAGGCTGATAATACTGATATATTTAAGAAATGTTCTTCATAGTAGCATAATTCTATTTGATGGTTCTCAATTGTTTTTTTCTAAAGAGTTTTTTTTTTCCCTTCCTCAGGTTGTTTTTTAACTATTTATTGTTTGATTCAGCAGGGCTTTTCTTGGGTACTATTTTTTATTTACCTTTTTTGTTTTTGTCTCCCAGGGCATAGTATAGTACCTTACTTGGTAGGCTTTCAATAATTATTGATTCATTGATTAGTAAATAATAGGGTCCTCTATAATAAGAAAAGGATGCTAGAGAAAATAACATACAAAACATGTTTTTTTTTTTCTTTAGGGAGCTTAAATCCTTAATTTCAGATATTCTTTTAGATATTCTTTTTTGTTTCTCTTTTTTTTTTATAAAACTTTTTTAGTACTTACTATAAACTGTAGTGTTTATGTCAGATGCTAAGGGTTCAAAAGGTATAAGTTAAGGTTCTTTGTTTTGAATGGTTTATCTTCTCATTGATAAGTATATAAGATATAAGACATTTACATAAAAAGATAAATAATAGTACAAGATCAAAACAGTATGGATGGTGTGTTCAGGCAACTAAAAGAAAAGAACAGTTATTTAGGGCTTACTCAGGAGACTGTCAAATATTCTAAATCTATTTTCTTCATAAAATTTATAACATCTGTAATTCTTTATTTCTTTAAAGATTTATTTATTTTAGAGAGAGTGCATGTGGGGGAGGGTAAGGAAGAAGGAAAGAAAAAGTCTTCAAACATACTCCCCAACACAGGGCTTGATCCCAGGACTCTGAGATAATGACCTGTGGTGAAATCAGGAGTTAGCTGGTTAATTGGCTAAGCCACCTTGGAGCTCCTCTATAATCCTTATTTTAAATGAGACAGTTATTTCAGTATTTATATAACTATTTCCCACAGTTCAGTCTTTGAGAAAGAATTTGAAAAAGAAGAGGATAGCTGGAAGCATCACAGTTCTTGATTTCAAACTATACTATAAAGTTACAGTAATCCAAACAGTATGGTACTAGCATAAAAACACACATAGACCAGTGGAACAGAATTGAAAGCCCAGAAATAAAACCATGTATATCTGGTCAACTAATATGTGACAAGGGGTCCAAGAATACTCAGTGGGGGAAAAATAGTCTATTCAATGAATGGTGTTAGGAAAACTGGATATTCATATGCAAAAGAATGAAAATGGGCGGGGCACCTGGGTGGCTTAGTGGGTTAAGCCTCTGCCTTCTGCTTAGGTCATGATCCCAGGGTTCTGGGATCGAACCCCGCATGGGGCTCTTTGCTCAGCAGGGAGCCTGCTTCCTTCTCTCTCTCTGCCTGCCTCTCTGCCTGCTTCTCTGCCTACTTGTGATCTCTATCTGTCAAACAAATAAATAAAATCTTTAAAAAACAAAAAAAAGAATGAAAATGGGCCCTTATCTTGCACCACTCACAAAAATTAACTTGAAATGAATTAAAGATTTAAATGTAAGCCCTGAATTATGTAACTCCTAGAAGAAAACATGAGGAGGAGGAGAAGTGCTTACATTTGTCTTGGCAATGACACCAGAAACACAAGCAGTAAAAGCAAAAATAAACAAGTGGGACTTTATCCAACTAAAAAGCTTCTCCACAGCAAGAAAAACCATCAACAAAGTGAAAAGGCAGTCTATAGGGTGGAAGAAAATACTAGTGAATCAAATATCTGAGAGGGAATTAGTATCTAAAATATGTAAGGAAATCATACAACATAGCAAAAAAAAATCCAATTAAAAAATGAACAAGGTACTAGACACATCACTGGGAGCAAGGGAAACAAAAGCAAAATTGGACTATTGGGACTTCATCAAGATGAAAAACCTCTGTATAGCAAAGGAAACAATCAACAAAACTAAAAGGCGGCCTATGAAATAGGAGAACATACTTGCAAATGAGGGTTAGTATCCAAAATCTGTAAGGAACTTATTAAATTCAACACCCAAAAAACAAATAATCCAGTTAAGAAATGGGCAGAAGACATGAATAGGTATTTCTCGAAAGAAGACATCCAGATGGCTAAAAGGTACTCAACATCACTCATCATCAGGGAAATACAAATCAAAGCCATAATGAGATACCACCTCACACCTGTCAGAATGGCTAAAATTAACAATACAGGAAACAGCAAGGCTGCAGAGAAACAGGAATCCTTTTGCGTTGTTGGTGGGAATGCAAACAGGTGCAGCCACTCCGGAGAACAGTATGGCAATTCCTAAAAAAGCTAAAAATTTATAAATTCCTACTTAGGAATGTATGGCAGGTCCCCAAAAAACTACCTTATGATCCAACAATCGTACCTCTAGGTATTTACCCAAAGGATACAGAAATAAAGATTTTAAGGGGTACATGCATCCCAGGCTTATAGCATTAATATCAACAATAGCCAAACCATGGAAGGAGCCCAAATGCCCATCAACTGATGAATGGATAAAGAAGATAGTGGAATACTAGTCAACCATCAAAAATGAAATTTTGCCATTTGCGATGACGTGGTTGGAGCCAGAGTTTATTATGCTAAGTGAAATAAGTCCATCAGAGAAAGACAAATACCATATGATTTCACTCATATGTGGAATTTAGGGGGAAAAAATGGATGAACTTTCAGGAGGGGGAAGGAAAAGAGACTGGAAAACAAATCATGAGAGACTCTTTGATTAGAAGACAAGCTGAGGGTTGATGGAGGGAGGTGGGTAGGGATGGGATAGGTGGGTGATGGATATTAAGGAGGCCACATGTTATGATGAGCCCTGGGTGTTGCATGTAAATGATGAACCACTGAACTCAACTCCTGAAACCAGTATTGAACTGTATGTCAACTAACTAAAATTAAAAAAAAAAAAGAGCAAAGGGCATGAGTAGACATATTTACAAAGAAGACATACAAATAACCAGTAGGTAGTTGACAAGGTGCTCCACATCTCTAATCATAAGGGAAGTGTAAATCAAAACCACAAGGAGATAACACTTCACACCTGAAAAGATGGCTATTGCCAAAAAGACAGTAACAAATGGTGGTGAAGATATGGCGAAAGGGAAACCCTTGTACATTGTTGCTGGGAATGCAAATTAGATGGCCACTGTGGAAAACAGTATGGAGGTTCCTCCAAAAATTAAAAATAAACTGTCATATATGCCAACAATCCATCTTCTAGATACATATCCAAAGAAAATGAAATCACTATCTTGAAGAGTTTTCTGCATCCCCATGTTCATTGCAGCCAATGATAATAGCCAAGACGTACACAACCTGAATGTCTGCTGATGGATGAGTGGATAATGATGAGGTGTTTTATATGAATATTATTCAGCCATTTGTAACAGAAGAACCTGCAGGGCATTTTTCTGCTAACTTATAGGTGAAATTCAAAAAACCAACCTCCTAGAAACAGTAGATTGGTAGTTGCCGGGGCTGGGGGCAGAGGACAAATGAGTGAACATGGCCAAAGAGTACAAGCTTCCGCTTATAAGATGAATAAGTTCTGGGGATCTAAAGCGCAACCTGGTGACTATAGTTAATAATACTATGTACTTGAAAGTTGCTTAAAGAGCAGATCTTAGGGGCGCCTGGGTGGCTCAGTGGGTTGAAGCCTCTGCCTTCGGCTCAGGTCATGATCCCAGGGTTCTGGGATCGAGCCCCATATCGGGCTCTCTGCTCAGCGGGGAGCCTGCTTCCTCCTCTCTCTCTGCCTGCCTCTCTGCCTACTTGCAATCTCTATCTGTCAAATAAATAAATAAATAAATAAATAAATAAATAAAAGAGCAGATCTTAAAAGTTTTCACCACTAAAGGAAAATGGTAACTATGTGAAGTGATGGATGTTAACTAACCTTATTGTGGTAATTATTTTGTGGTATATAAGTATATCAGGTTATCATGTTGTAAATTAAATTTATATGCTGTTTTATGGCAGTTATATCGCTATAAAGCTAGAAAAAAATAAAGGATATCTTGTTGGCAGCAAGAAAAATAAAAATGAAACAATTATTATCTAACTGTCACTCACAGTCTCTTTGGCTATCTCTAGAATTTAATTTTAAATTTTTATTTTTTTTTCCCACCATAGATACTGCTATTAATTTCAAAGATCTGTTGTCTGTGGTATATATATCTCACAGAACACATATAAATGTCAGAGTGGTTATCTGCAGAAAGGTTAGTAAACTTTTAAGATATACTTTAAAAATGACAGTATTATTATACTGTGAATAATTCTGATGAATAATTTTATATTCATGATGAATATATTAATGAATAAATTTATACTAAGTATTTTACACTGAGTGTACGTTTTAATTTCTGTTATTTTATAAGTGACACAATTTTATAAAAAAGTAATTTTGTTTTTTGAGATGAATTAACTTCATTATAATTTAAAAATCAGCATAAAAATGTGTTCTTAGCTTTACATGGTCTCCTGGAAATATTTCCTTTCCACAGTAAAAAAAATTAGTACAAGAGAATAGTTTTTTGTCAGGAAACTTCAACGATTATGACCATTTCTAATTCATATATCATATTTTAGAATTTCTGAATCTTGAACTTTGTGGAAAAGCAACAGTGACTTGCCTTCCATGCATGCCTTTAACTTGAGTCAAGAAATAGTTACCCCGTGTGCTTCTTCCTGATTTTGGCCTTCTCTCTCTTCCACTAGTAGTCACTGACCTACTATTTAATTTGCTTCCTTGCTTTTCTTTTTACTTTTACTCCCTAATTATGTTATTGTATTTTTCCATCCGTAAGTCTGGATATATATCTTTTTCTTTAACAGCTATGTATAGTTTTTATTCTGTGGCTATTGAATAAAGTATTACCTGGTTCCCTATTCATGGATGTTTAGGTTGTCTCCTGTTTTTCTGTGTAAAACTTCTGTTAAGAACTTTTTTACATATATTTTTACCTGGTTTTGATAGTACATCTGTGAGACATTATCCATGAAGTGGAATTGCTGTGTCAAAGTGTACTCGTATTCCACATTTTGATGGATTCTGGCATAGTGTTCTTGAAGCAGGTCATAGAGATTGATCTTTCCTTTCAGTTTGAAAACAGCTTTCAATGAAGCCTCGTTTTTATTCATCACATGCATATAAAGTAGCCATAAAGTAAGTCTTATTTTACGGAAATTTTAAAATCATGAAAATTTCTTTCCTAAGAAAAAAATGGATATTCTGCATCAGTAGAGTAATGGTAGCTCACCGACAGCATTAGTGAGGAAAGGAACTTCACATCATTGTGACTCATTGTGACATGTTGCTTTTTGTATCAGCATCAG
Source organism: Lontra canadensis (assembly GCF_010015895.1). NCBI lineage: Eukaryota > Metazoa > Chordata > Mammalia > Carnivora > Mustelidae > Lontra > Lontra canadensis. The sequence continues at coordinate 11,319,666 of NW_022631012.1, read as the reverse complement.
CAGGAATTAGAGCCGCTGATTCTGAAGTCCCTACCAACATTATTCATCTCCTATGACACTTGTCAGAGTTAGAGATAAATGAGATTTTCTAAATACTGGGAGCAAAAATTTTTTTCATCTACATAGAAGTTTACTGGCTTTGTGATAAAAGTGTTTGAAAGATCTTAACTGGGTATCTGACAGTGTTTAAGAATTTGTTGTTATCCAAAAAATGTGGAATCATTTGTACAGTAGAGATCATACATATTGGATGTCAATGTATCTTCTTTCATTTCAGTTTCTTTTTACAGCTAAATAGTGGCATCCATCTTGTTAGAATTAGTGTTTGTACAATATAGAGTTAATGGAAAAAATATGTTTTTGCAAAAGCAACCATTAACTTTGCCTGGAAAAAAAAATGAGCCAAGGAAACATTCTTGGGATATCTAGATTCTATTAAAGTGTCAGTGTGTCATTCTTTACTACTCCCTTAACACTAGGGCCAGAACAGGGCCTGGTACATAGTACGTATTCAGTATTTGCTTAACAAATGTAGTAGGCTCATGGCAAATATTTAGTTGAGAGGATATAGCTTTATTACATTTTATATATACTTCATTCTAGTTATATTTTCTCTCTGACCAAATTAATAACATGAGTATGTTGATATGTGGAGGATCATTTTTTCCCTTTTTTATCTTTCAGCAAATATTTAAGTACTATGTACAATGAGTAATATGCAGATTAGTTAAAAACACAGTATGTACCCTACAGATAGTTTGTAATCCAGTTAAGAACATAATCTTGTGAAAGTTTATCTTCCCACAGTTTCTCATTAAATTACTTTGTCACTAAAATAACAGAAAAGGAACTGTTTTTGATGTGAAGTACTGTGTACTTTTTGATGAATTTTGTATTCTTAATCTTTGCAGATTTTACAGATTTTGCAGTCCCAGCCAGATGCAGCACATCAAATATCTCAACAAGTGGGTTGGCAAGACACTTTAGTTAGGCTTTTTTTAAAAACAAATTTTGAAAATGGAAATACCCTTCATAAGCACAGTAGGGCTGTTTCAGTAAAAGACAGTGACAAAAATTTATCAACTGAAGATACTAAGAAGAACTTTGGTGAAAAGATTGATGAGGAAAAAATCAACTCTTTTGCCTCAGCCAATGTGTCTTCAGATCAGTGGAGTTTAGAGGATGGACACTCTCTAGACTCAAACATACCATTATTTCAAGAAGATAGTTCTGTGGGAGAATTATCTTTCAGATCAGAGAATCAAGAAGAATTCTGGAATAATAACCCTTCACATCTGAGTTTAGATCTCAGTGGAATAGACTCATGTGAACTGAGCGACAGTGGAAGTCACATGCCAGACAGCCTGCCTAGCACGCCCTCCCCGATAGAATCTACCAAATCCTTTTCCGTGCAGTCTGACAAAGAGAGCGGTGTCTTAAATGATCCTGGGTTTGGTGATGACTTCTCTTTACCTGAAAGCCAAGAGGTAAAATTCCTTGTGTCCAAATGCTGTTTTTATTTTCACATGTCTGTTACACACTTCTAATCCTTAGAAGTGTGTAATTGTTAGCAATTCCATATTCTGTTCATGTTCTGAGTCTCATGATCTAAGATTTTGGAAGCCTGGAAGTCACTGAATTGTATCTTGAGAAAAGCAGGTGTTTTAGTCATCCTCGTATCTCTAGAGCCTACTTAGCAAAGTTCCGTGTACATCAAGACACTTTAAAAATATGTTGAATGATTACAGTCAGTATATGTGATGGTTCTTTCTATGTGCTTTTAACACCACCTCCTTCCAATAATTTAATATTAGTTCATCTTTTTTTCTAGAGATGTGAGGAGGAGCTTCTTCAATTACTGACAAATATTTTGAACTATGTAATGTGTAGGGGATTAGAAAAGTCTGATGATGGTACTTGGATTGAACGGGGACAAGTGTTTTCAGCACTAAGTAAACCAGGAATATCCAGTGAACTACTTCGACCATCAGATGAAATAAAATTAATGTAAGCATTCAATTGGTGATTTCCTCTTTCCTTTGGAGTGGATGGGAGTCTAAAATAATACTTTTTATTGAACATTTATTCAGGATTCAGTGGGTTTAGTGAGAGAAAAGGAAAAACTTCATGCTCAGCCCCTTTTCCTCTCTGTTGCCATTTTAATGGAATCTAGAGAGAAATTCAAAGGCATGAGGAGATTTAAATCTTTAGTTTGGGCTTCAGTAGTATATAGTCCTTATTGTTTAACTTAGTTTTTGTAACATGTAAACATGTGGTGTATTGTGTTCCGCAGTCTTGTCCATGTTTGAGAGTTTCCATGCTGAGGGAACCAAGTGATGTTTTCATAAAAATTACTTCTGCAAAGCACTTAGAGTTCTTTGCAGGGCTAGACCTTCTGCAAGACCTATAAGGCTTTTTTTTCTTACCTTCCCAGTTTCCAACTTTAAACTTTTAAGTACCTACTAGAGACTGGAATTTGAATTATTTCAATAGCTTTTTTATAATTAAACAGATAACTTTTACTTTGCCTTTTACATTAAGTTTATTAAAGATAGATACTTTAGAGATTAAAAAGCTGCTTCATTATTATTAAATATCTTCTGATCCTTTCCAGTGATAGTATATCTTTAAAGACATAATAATGAATAACTGGGTTTCTTTTCATGTTTTACTATTTTTCTAAACTTAAAATGATTTTAAGAGGATTTTGTTTTACACTTAGTTTGCTACAGAACATGTTAGAATGGACAGTCACAGAAAACAGAGAATCAAAAATGAATCCAGTAACTGCTGAAAATGCCTTCCGACTCATCCTGATCATACAGGACTTTCTGCAGTCAGAGGGGCTTGTTAATTCAAACATGTGGACTGAGAAGGTGCAGTAATAACTCCTTGATATTATTTTTCTGGTAGTCAAGGACTTTATTCAACAAAAAAATTTTGTGCCCTCTTTTTTTTTTTTTTTTAAGATTTTATTTATTTATTTGACAGAGATCACAGGTAGGCAGAGAGGCAGGCAGAGAGAGAAAGGGGTGGGTGAAGCAGGCTCCCTGCTGAGCAGAGAGCCCGATGCGGGGCTCGATCCCAGGACCCTGAGATCATGACCTGAGCTGAAGGCAGAGGCTTAACCCACTGAGCCACGCAGGTGCCCCTGTACCCTCTCTGTTTAGAGCATTAATATTTAATCAGATACAGTGAACATGGATAAAAAGTGATAGTTAACTTTGTTAGCTATTACTAGAATAGCTCTTTTGGCTTTTATCAATTGAACATTAAGCTAGTTTTGAAATATTTATGATGTGTATTACTTTGGGGAAAACTCATCAGAACAATTTAAGACAGTGTTTTTGTTTCTCAATTTTTCCCTTGTGATAGCTTTTAGATGATCTGATGCTGCTCTTCGATGGTCTGTCAGTTTGGTATTCTGAAGGTCAAGTGTGGGCAAAACTTTCTCGAATCCAAATCCAGTTGCTTCTAGGATTCATTGGAAGGGGAAATTTGCAGGTTTGTCAGTTCTTTTGCGTTATTTTCTATACTTTGCATGCAGCATAGGAGTTGTGTACTAACTAAATGATAATAAATTTTCAGTATTTTTATTTTTTTAATAGTTCCAAAAATATCCATGATTTCCCTCGAGTTTCAGTTTTGTTAATCAGAAAGAGGCTTCAGAGGCAACTCTTTGTTTCTTCCTGATGTATATGACTCAGTGTAATTTTAAGTTTTCCTTTTAAAGGATTTATACTTAGCCCTTTTTATTTTCTTTTGATAATTGGAATTTTAAGTACTTGGTAGGGGTAGGTATGGTTTCTAATATATAAACCTGCCATAATGATGAAAATAGAGATTAAAATTCTATAAGGTTGCTATATTTTTTAAAGGCCATAGTTTTCAATAGATTTTTTTTTCTAATTATAAAGGTAACATGTACTCATTATGGAAAATACACAAAAACAAAACGAAAAGAAAATAAATCCATCATCCCATAGCCCGAGAAGAAATAACTATCAGTATTTTTCTATGTGTATATTTTTTTCAGATGATTGAAATTTTCACATATTTTGATAATATGATAATGTGAATAGTACTATGTTACTTACTATGTAAAAATAGGGTTTTTTTTTTTTCTTAATCACAAAAGTGACATATTCATTGTAGAAACATGGAAAATGCAGAAAAACTAGATAAATAAGAAGGTGGGCTTTCTGATACGTGGATGGTGGAAGCTTGAATTGTGCAGCCATTCAAATGCAACTGGAAAATACATGAATTAGGTACTTTAAAAAAATGATCACACTCTTATACTCAGATAATAATCCAAAATTCCAGACAACATTTGTACACATAGATGTTCATGGTAGTATTCTATTTTTCTCTACCTAGAAGTAAGATGAGGATAGCTTTTGGGGCTTTTTCAGTAATACTAGCTTGATGGCTGTTAAAGCAGTAGCAACCAGTATGCCAGATAGTTATTTTAGATGTGAGGACTCTTTTTTTTTTTTCTTCCCCACTTCTAGTCACCCTCTGTTTATCTTTGATGAAATTTCCATAAATAAAATATCTGTTTAATTTGTCCACCATTAAATATCCAGTGTCTGTCCCATAGTAGGGCTCTATAAATACTTGTTAAATAAAGACTCAAATGGGCATATGCACCTCCATGTTTATAACAGCAGTGTTTTTAATAGTCAAATGTGGAAAGAGCTCAGATGTGCATCAACAGATGAATGGATAAAGATGATGTGGTATATATGTATGTATAATACACACACACACACACACACACGCACGCACAGGCACAATGGAATATTACTCAGCCATCAAAAAGAATGAAGCCTTGCCATTCGCTATGAGGTAGATGGAACTAGATGATATTATGCTAAGTGAAATATGTCAATCAGAGAAAGACAAATACCATATGTCATATATTTAATTTAAGAAACAAAACAGAAACACAGGGGAAGGGAAGGAAAAATAAAATAAGATGATAATAGAGAGGGAGGTGAACCATAAGAGACTCTTAACTATAAGAAACAAACTGAGGGTTGCTGGAGGGGAGGTGGCGGGGGGATAGAGTAATTGGGTGATGGGCATTAAGGAGGGCACTTGAAGTGATGAACACTGGGTGTTGTATGCAATTAATGAATCACTAAATTCTAACTCTGAAACTAATAATACACTATATGGTAATTAAATTGAACTTAAATTTTTAAAAACCTGGAGGCAAAACATAAATAGAGTACATAACCTATATGTAGATACCTTAGTTACCAGTAGTTAGTAACCTAAAACATTTTTTACTAGCTAGTTGTTTAATTTTTTTCTCTTGGGAATAAAAACATAAAAGGCTGGGAAAGCAACTTCTTCCCTTAAAGGGATTATAATAGAGCTTCTTTGCCAATCTGGCTACAAACTTGTTTTGTTTCACTCATACTTATTAGTTAATTGCCTGTATATAACTATTATATTGACATAAATGTCAGCATTTCTAGCTTCTAAAGCAGGATTAGGTGGTTGTTGATTTATTTAGTGCAGCATGTGGTCTCCATTTTGTCCCTAGTTAACTCAACCAGTGATGAGAATATGAAATCACCTGGAGGAGCTTTTTTAAAAATACCTTTGTGGGTCATCATCCTTAGTAATTATATCAGAATGGAGGAACTAGGGCATTGGTATTTTTTGTAATTTCTCAGGTGACCCTAATCCAGTACTCTTTATAGTGGAGGTGGGGAGGGGTCATATGTATCACACTACTTATGTAGTGTGTGTGTGTATATCCAAAATTAAGACAGTGGTCAAATAAATTATCTTGTATTCATTACAAGTATCTTTATAATTTTAAATAAATACATAAGTATATGGCTTATTTGATAAGTTAAAAACAAAGCACTAGATATTTAACTTTAATTAAAATAAACAGTATTTTAAAAAACACATAGCAAAAAAGCCCAGAATTGCTTAGTATTGGAATTGCCTGTATGATGAAATTTTATATCCTTTTTTCTTATATTTGTTGTTCCCTATTAGAATTAAGTTGTTTTAGTCACATTCAAAGACTAAAATGAAGGATTTGCAAAAGTCTGAGGAGAGTATAAAAGTTTCACCAGTAGAAGCTTAAGTTAAAAGTAGAAAAGTTAAAGTCTTGAGCCATCTTAGATATTGTTTCCTCCAGTGCTATTTGCCTTTTTAAGGCTTGTGTGGAAAGACTGCTTAAGGTCTCTTATTGCCTTGGCCTGCAAAGACCTGTGCATACAGCTCAGACTGCATTTGAAACAAGTACAATCATAAAGTGATGTCAGATTCTGATAACTTTCCTCTTTTCTCTTGCTTTTCTTCATTTTGAAAGTAATAAGATCCAACATTGTAATATATAGTGTTAAGTGAGAAGGAGATAGTTTATATCATTTGTCTTACCATGGTTATATGGCTTAGATCTAGTCTGGACAGAAGGAGACCCCATTTATGACCTAATTTACCTTCCTGTGTCAGGGTTAAGGACAATGTTTAATGGGAATATGGAGCATTCCTTTGCCTGGGCTTATTAGTACATGTATTTTCCTTGGGAAGTTTAAGGGTAGTGACATTTCTGTCAAGGACTCAGTCTCTCTTGTACCTATGCTTTATGTATCATAATGCTTTGATTCCAAATAACAGAAGCATCAACCCAAACTGACTGAGTTTAGGAGATTTATTGGCTCATATAATAGCAAATTCTGTAGTTCAGTTTAAGGCATGATTTAATCAAGGAGTCTGTTCCATTTATTTGCTGTTTTCACAGCACTCCTTTCGCTCATGAGTCAGCTTGTCTTAAGCTGGCTGCCCTTGTCACAAAATGTCTGCCAATAGCATTTGGTGCTACATGCTTCCTCATTTATATCAGATAAAAAGAGTGTTTCTGGAGCACCTGCGTGGTCCAGTTGGTTATGTGTCTGCCTTTGGCTCAGGTCATGATCTCAGAGTTCTGGGATAGAGCCCCTGCTCAGCGGGGAGTCTGCTTCTCCCTCTCCCTTTGCCCCGTCCTGGCCCCCTCCCCGCTCATGCTCTCTCTCTCAAATAAATAAATAGAATCTTCAAAAGAGAGGGAGAGAGTCCTTCTTTCTACCTTCACTGTTGGTAGACAGTTCTTCATGGATCTCTTGTGTTTCTCTGTATCTTATAAATAGAGGCACTAGATGTCTTCATTATGAACTATCTTTTTGAGGATGCACATATAGTCAACAACTTTGGAAGACCGAGATTCTGTCTCCCTCCAGAGCAAAAGGCATGTTTGTTTACTGCCCAGTATAATATAGTGTCTCCCTCCAAGGCAAAGTTCAGGCTAATTTACTGCCTGGTATAGAAGATTTAGGTTCCTTATGTTTGGGGTTCCTCCCCTATACTGCAGCCACTGGTGTGCATCCATCATCTAGTCCTGTTCATCTCTCCCCATGGGAATATCAGTTCAGGGAACCAGGTTAAACACTGATATTCTGGCTGTTGGGATTGCTGTAGGTCTTTGTCTCTGAACCAGGAGTCTCATATCTTCTGCCAGCATCTAATAAACTGTGGCAGGCTAATTTGTTAGCTTGGAGGTTAGGCAAAATCTGAAACCCTTCACAGTGCTTGACAGTTATTATGTAAAAGTTCTGAACTTGAACTGATAAGGCCATCCCCAAATGAATCCCTGTGACTCAAACAGCGACATGAGTTTACTGAAAGATTAGTTACCTGAGCCACTCACTGTGCAAAGTGTTTGGATATTCTGTTTGGTTTATATCGTTTAAGACCTGTTGTTGGAACTAGAGATGGAATCATTCCCCTATCCTTGCAGACTATAAGAAGGAGTAGAATGGATGTTGGGGTGATTAATTATCCACTCCACCTTTTCTGTATGTTCTGCTTTTGTAATTTTGATTTTGAAAAAAAAAAAAAAAAACTTCAGGAAGAGCCAGAGAACATTTGCTAAATGTCTGCTTTATTCTGTTCTTTCTCACCTATATGGTTTCCTCAGGTTTGTGCAATGGCGTCAGCTAAGCTAAACACCCTTCTTCAAACCAAAGTGATTGAAAATCAGGATGAAGCGTGTTACATTTTAGGGAAGCTGGAACATGTTCTAAGTCAGTCAATTAAGGAACAGACTGAAATCTATTCATTTCTGATTCCCCTGGTCCGTACCCTGGTTTCCAAAATCTATGAACTTCTCTTCATGAACTTGCACCTGCCTTCTTTACCTTTTACCAATGGTAGCTCTTCATTTTTTGAAGATTTTCAAGAATATTGCAGTTCAAATGAATGGCAAGTTTACATCGAAAAATATGTAAGTTTTAATCTATTTTGAGTGATATTTTTCTAAGTTGTCATTTTTATAGAAGTCTCTGTTAAATTTTCTGTGTATGTATATGTATATTTACAAGATCGTGCCTTACATGAAGCAGTATGAAACCCATACATTTTATGAGGGTCATGAGGACATGGCACTTTATTGGAAGAATTGTTATGAAGCCTTAATGGTGGATATGCATAAACGAGACCGGGAAGGAGGAGAAAGCAAGCTTAAGTTTCAGGTAAAAATGACTAAATGTTTTTCGTATCTAGTTTTTTATGTTGATTTCAAGCATTTAATATTCAGATAAGAGTAAAGACGTCTGAACTCTGAAAACAAATGGTATTTCCTGTTGTTTGAAAATTACTTCAGAATTGAGGGTGGTGGGTGGTTCATTCGGTTAAGCATCTGCCCTCGGCTCTAGTCATGATGGATCAATTCCCACATCTGGCTCCCTGTTCAGCGGGGTGTCTGCTTCTCCCTCTGCCTCTCCCCTCTGCTTATGATCTCTCTTTCTCTGGTAAATAAATAAAATCTTAAAAATATTTCAGAAGTGAAAGAAAAAGATTAGTCAGTAACAACTAAAAAGTTAATGTCAAAATGTTCTATGCATAGTTGATATGTACAAAGTCTGTTAAGCTGATAGTACATATCTCTAAGGAGGCTGGGCATATATCAGTGCTTACAGAATATTTATAGCACTAAATACTTGCTTTAGAAAAGAAGGAAGACCTCAAATTAATAATTTAAGTTTCTATCTTAAACTAGAGAAAGAAAACTAATCTAAACTAGTTTCAAATAAGAAACTAACAAAAATAAGAGCAGAAATCAATGAAATTGAAAGCAGGAAAACAGTAGAGAAAATTAAAACTAAAATCTAGTTCTTTAAAATGTCAATAAAATTGGGGTGCCTGGGTGGCGCAGTTGGTTAAGCATCTGATTCTTGGTTTCAGCTCTGTTCTTGATCTCAGGGGTTGTAAAGTTGAGCCCTGAATTAGGCTCTGCTCTCAGTGTGTAGTCTGGGGACTCTTTCCCTTTCCCTCTACACCTCCCCTGCACTCACTCACACTCTGTCTCTCGAATAAATACTAAAATAAATAAATAAATCTTTTGGAAAATGTCAATAAAATTAATAAACTTCTAGCCAGATTGACAAGACAAAAAAAGAAAGTGGAAAATTATCATTACCAGGAATGATAGAGGCATATCACCACTGACCCCACATATACCAACATGATAATAAGAGACTGCCACCAAACAATCTATTCACATAAATAAGGTGACTTAAGTGGATCAATTTCTTGACACATGTAAATTTCTAAAACTAATTCAATAATAAATTGATAGCCTGGATAATCTTATCTATTAAAGAAATTGAATTTATACTTTAAAAACCTTCTGAGGTGCCTGGGCATCTACCTTCAGCTCAGGTCATGATCCCAGGGTCCTGGGATGGAGTCCCAAATTGGGCTTTCTGCTCAGCAGGGAGTTTGCCTCTCCCTCTCCCTCTGCTTGTGCTTTCTCTTTCTCTCTTTCTCTCTCCCTCCCTCTCTCCCTCTCTCTCTTTCTCTCTCTCCGATAAGTAAATAAGTAAATAAGTAAATAAATACCTTCCAAAAGGGAAAACTCCAGGCCTAAGTGGTTTCACTGGTGAATTCTATTGAACATTTAATGGAAAAATAACACCAATTCCTCGTAATCTCTTTAGAAAACAGAAAAGTAGAATCACTTCTCAAATCATTATCTGAAGGTAATAGTATCCTCTTATTGAAACCATACAAAAATAATCCAAAAATACACCTGAAACTCCTGTAACACTGTATATTTATTATATTGGTTAAAAATCATAAAAGTAGGGGCGCCTAGGTAGCTCAGTGGGTTAAAGCCTCTGCTTTCGGCTCAGGTCATGATCTCAGGGTCTTGGGATCGAGCCCCACATCGGGCTCTCTGCTCAGCAGGGAGCCTGCTTCTTCCTCCCTCTCTCTGCCTGCCTCTCCGACTACTTAATGATCTCTGTCTGTCAAATAAATAAATAAAATCTTTAAAAAAAATCACAAAAGTAGTACAAGAAAACTACAATCAGACTACAGATCTGGCAATATATAAAAAACTACAGTATTTCTTAGGAACATAAATGCAAACTGGATCCAGCAATATATAAAAAAATAATACATTATGCCAGGTGATTTATCCTGGGAATGCAAGATTGCTTCAGCATTTGATAATTAATCAATATAATGATAGTGGACCAAATTCGTATTTGTTAAAATGAAACTAATGATCATATCCATAGATGTAGAGAAAGCATTTGACAAAATTTAATGTCCATTTTATGTTCAAAGCTGTCAGCAAACTAGAAATAGAAAAGAATCTCTACAAAAATCCTACAGCCAGCTTCATATTTAAAGATGGAAAACTGGGGGCACCTGGGTGGTACAGTCAGTTAAGCATCTGACTCTTGGTTTTCACTCAGGTCATGATCTCAGGGTCGTAGGATCAAGCCCCATGTCAGACTCAGCACAGAGTCTGCTTGATTCTCTCTCCCTCTGATCCTCCTGCCCCCTGCCGCTCTTGCTTCCTCTCTCTCTCTCTCTCTCAATTAAATAAATCTGTAGGGGGGAAAAAGATGGAAAACAGTGCTTTTCTTGTAAGAAGAGAACTAGGTGAGAACATCCACTCTCACCAGTCCTCTAGTCACTGTTACACTGTAAGTCCTAGCAAATGCATTAAGAATAGAAACAGAGGGGTTCCTTGGTGGCTCAGTCTATTGAGTATCTGACTCTTGGTTTCCTCTGAGGTCATGAGCTCAGGGGTCATGGGATTGAGCCTCATGTCTGGCTCAGCACAGAGTCCGCTTGAGATTTTCCTGTCCCTCTCCCCCTGCCCCTCCCCCTGGTTGCACCATGCTCTCTCTCTCTCTCAAATAAATAGAAATTTTTTAAAAAAGAATAGAAAAAGAAATAAAAGTCATTTACCTTGAGAAGGAAGAAATAAAACTATTTGTAGATATTACAATTATATGGATAATTTGAATGAATTTACCAAAAATCTCTTGTGATTAATGAGTTTAACAACATTTCAGGACATAAGATCAGTACACAAAATTTAATCATATTTCTGTATACTAACAACCATCTACTGGAAACTGAAATTTTGAAAAAGCACGGTCTACAATAGCTCTAAAAAGAATAAAATACTCATATCAATCTAACAAAATCTGTACAGGATCTAAAAACAAACGTGATGAAACAAAGATGACCAAATAAAAATACATTTATTCCATAAAATGATATAAAAAGAAACCTTTATAATCCACCACTATTAACATTTTGGTATATATCCTTCCTGATTTTTATGTATATATGTGGTTAAACCAAAATGACTGTTTTGTTTGTTTGTTTGTTTGTTTGTTTGCCACTCCTTTTCTTGAAATGTACTGTGGGGGCGCCTGGGTGACTACCTTCAGCCCAAGTCATGATCCCAGGGGTCCTGGGATTGATTCCTGCTTCCCGCTCCTTGCTCGGTGGGAAGACTGCTGCTCCCCCTGCTTGTGCTCGCTCATGCTCTTTTGCACGCTCTCGCGCTCTCTCTCTCTGACAAATAAGATCTTTTTTTTTTTTTTTTAACTGTTGCACTGTCCTCATAGTTCTGTCGATTTCTATTCCAGTCAATACTTTCTCCACAACTTTACCCTTAGCTTTTCTAGGGAAACCTAACCTTAAAATATTCTTCTTGCTTAAACTTCACCCACCATGAAATTCATGTTTAATTATTATGAAGCTATCATGACTTCAGTTTTCTTAGCAAGGATCTGTGGTAAATATTTGATAATACCAAATCATTGATTTTCTAAAGGTCTAGTAATAATGATAATAACAATTATAGTAATAACAGCTACATTTCACTGAGAGCTCACTACTTTTCTGGCACTGTATTAAGCACTTTAAATCTTAATCTTTCTTGATGACAATTATTGTCCACTTCATCTTAGAGTTGAGGATACTGGGCCTCAGAGAATTAAGTAGCTAAGATTTGTACCCAGGCCTAACTCCAGAGTTACATTTTTTTTTTAAGGTTTTATTTATTTGAGAGAGAGAGAGCATATACACACAAGCTGAGGGCAGGGACAGAGGGAAAGGGACACTCAGATTCTTCACTGAGCCTGATGCAAGGCTGATCTCAGGACCCCAAAATCAAGATCATGACCTGAGCCAAAGCAGGCACTTAACCAGTTGAGCCCACAAAGTTATATTCTTAAGCACGCTCTGCTGTACTACCTCTCTAAAGATATGTTATAGGCAAACAGTGAATCATGGAATACTACATCAAAAACTAATGATCTACTGTGTGATGACTAACATAACATAATTTAAAAAATAATAAATAAATAAAAGATGTCTTTTAAATCCATGTCTTTAACTGTTTTCAGTGTAATTCAGTATTGATTTTTGAAACAAATTAATACTGTTAATTTAATTCCTGATAGATGAATATCAATGTGAGTCAGATAAGTCAGTCTTACCGCTTGTCTTTTTGAAAACTGTAAAACTTGGGGCACCCGGGTGGCTCAGTCGGTTGGGTGTCTGCCTTCGGCTTGGGTCATGGTCCCGGGGTCCTGGGATCAAGCCCCATATCGGGCTCCCTGCTGAGCTCCCTGCTTCTCCCTCTCCTCCCCACTTGTGCTTTCCATCACTATCACTGTCACTATCTCTCTCTCTCAAATAAATAAAATTTTTTAGAAAACTATAAAACTTGAATTTCAGGGCTTAACGTTATATCCTGATAGAACCTATTATTAGGGTCTATATTATCCTGAAAACTGGACTAAGTGTGTGAATTCATTTGCTAATAACTAGGATGTTTTTCAGAGAGCAGCAGTCCAAATGATGAAATTTTTCATTGTGAGAGATTTGCCCCTGTAGATTTCTTTTGTCTTTGGCATTTCTTTTCCGGTCCCCAGTATTAGTATGGATGCGGTTACTCTTCCTTCTGCTGTATTTTTTTTTTTTAAGATTTTATTTATTTATTTGACAGACAGAAATCACAAGTAGGCAGAGAGGCAGGCAGAGAGAGAGGAGGAAGCAGGCTCCCTGCTGAGCAGAGAGCCCGATGTGGGGCTCAATCCCAAGACCCTGGGATCATGACCTGAGCCAAAAGCAGAGGCTTTTAACCTACTGAGCCACCCAGGCGTCCCCCTTCTGCTGTATTTTAAGCATGAGTCTCATTCCATTGCCTTAAAAACCAAAGGGTCCCAAAGGAAGATCATTTTATTTGACTGTATGACGTTAATAATTCTGAGTTTCTGTAAAAAATTCTGTATTGAGGTACGTTACACTTTTGAAGTTCTTCACATGTTTAATTTTTTAAGTTTTACAAAATACAGATAAACTATAGTTAGAATCATATGCTTCATTAAAGAAAGTTATTCTAATGGAACAAGAAAGTACTGTTGGGTTACCAGCTTCTTTCCTTTACTGCATGGTTTTTTTGGGTCAGGTTTTTAAAATTCTTTAAATAAATGATTCAATGCTATTATTTATTGCTGTTTCAGGAATTTTTTGTGGAACCATTTACTAGAAAAGCACGGCAAGAGAACTTGAGGTATAATAATACACTTAAACAACTTAGCAGCCAACAGTTAATCACTCTGAGACGCTGGAAGGCAGTACAGCTCTACCTCACATCTGAAAGGGGACCTTGGGCTAAAAGGTAGGAGGATATTATTTATCAAATAACCCTTTTTTCTTTAGAACTCCTGCCTAGAACTTTTTGAGCCAGTGACCTCTCCAATCCGATTTTTAAAACATTCAACTTATAAAAAATTGCGTTTAATTAATTTGGTTTTCTTTTTGTGAATTACAGGTCTGGAATGTTTAGAGCTTTGTATATATGTTTTTCACATGGAGTTACTTCCCTTCCTTTTACCCTGTCATGTAGAACTTAAGTCTTAAATCTGTCTTCCTGATACTGCCTCTTTGAGCTAGTTAGTGATGTTATGTGTTTCACTATTTTACAATTTACTTGATCCTAAGTCACATACGTTTTGCTGAATTACATATATATATATAAAATAATGTAAAATGTAATATATATATATATATATATATATATATATATATATAAAATACACCCCTTTTATTGCGGTAAAGTACACATAATACAAACTTTACCATTTTAGCCATTTAAAAATATCCAATTTAGTGACATTAAGTACATTCATAGTGTACAATCATTACCACTGTCTAGCTTCAGAACATTTTCATTACTGCATAAAGAAACCCTGGACCTGTTAGGCAATCATTCTCTATTCCTTTACCCAGCTCCTGGCAACCACCAGTCCATTTTCTTTCTCTCTGAATGTGTGTATTCTTGATACTTTATATAAATAGAGTCATATAATATGTGGCCTTAATCCTTTCACTTAGCATTATGTTTTCATTGTATTGTAGCATGTATCAGTACTTCTTTTTTAATGGCCATATAATATTCCATTGTGTGGATATTCCACATTTTGTCTCTTCATTCACCAGATGATAGACATTTGGGTTTTCCATATAGCTATTATAAATAGTACTGCTATGAACATTTGTGAACAAGTGTTTGTGTCAGTATTTTTTTAATTTCTTATTTTTAAGATTTTATTTATTTGAGAGAGAAGAGATCATGAGTGGGGTCTGGGGCAGAGGGAGAAGTAGGCTCCACCCTGAGCAGGGAGCCTGATGCAGGGCCAGGACTCCAGGATCATGACCTGAGCTAAAGGCATATGCTTAACCAACTGAGCCACCCAGGCACCCCTCAACATCTGTTTTTTAATTCCTTTAAGAAAGTATACACGTACAAATAAAATTGCTAAGTCATGAGATAATCCAGTGTCTAACTTACCGAGAAATTGCCAATTGTCCATAGAAACTGCATTATTTAACATTCCCATCAGCATTGTTTGCGGGTTCTAGTTTCTCCACAGCCTTACCAGTGCTTGTAAATTTTTTCCAGTTTTTTAAATTATGACTGTCCTTGTAGATGTAAAGTGGTATCATATGATTTTTTTATTTGTATTTCCTAATGACCAGTGACATTGAGTATCTTTTCATGCACTTGTTGGCTATTTGTATATCTTTTTGAAGAAATGTGTATTCAAGTTCTTTGCCCATTTTTAAATGAGATTGTTTGACATTTTATGGTTGAATTGTAAGAGTTCTTTTTCTCAATAATAGACCCTTACCAGATATGTGATTTGTAAATATGTAGGTTATCTTTTCACTTTCTTGGTAGTTGCCTCTGGTATACGAATTTTTTTAAATTTCAAAGTCCAATTTATCTCTTTTTTTCCTTTTGTTGTTTGTTTTTGATATAATATCTAAGAAACCATTCCCAAATCCAGGTAATAAAATTTGCTCCGGTCTTTTCTTCTAAAGGTTTTAGCTCTTATATTTAGATCAATTATATTCTCGTTATTTGTGGTAAAATTATTTTACTTTGAATACTGTATTAGAATAAATTCATTGTATAGCTAATTAAGAACTTCCATTGAGCAGTTAAAGAGGAAAAGATACCAGGCTATAAGTGTGAAGATTTATGTTCAATTCTTATTTCTGATACCTGCAAACAACTTGGCATCTCAGGCAAATAATTTAGCCTGTCTTAGGTTCTTCATGTAAAAACCGCAGCTGTGCATATCCACACTGGTTTTCTTTCAGGGTTCTTTGGGTCAAACGAGATAATGAATGTGTTTTTATAAAATGGTGCTAAACAAATGCAAAATTCCTGATACTTTCTTATTCTATTTCAATCAACCAATCTTTATAACTTCAAGCTAAGTAATTTTACTTGTTTACTTATGAATATTCATAGGAAGCAAAGTCCAATTCACTGGAAACTAGCTAATGTAGAAAATTACTCCCGCATGAGACTTAAATTGGTGCCAAATTATAACTTCAAAACTCATGAAGACGCTAGTGCATTGAGAGATAATCTAGGTGAGTCCTGATGCTTGTTTATTTGTTATCTTAGTGAGGGTATTGGTGGGTTGGTATTGTTTTTGTTAATTGTTTCAGAATTGCTTACTCAGGAATGAAGGGGGCCATTTTGTTTTCAAAATGTTAAGATACTATTTACAAAGCTTTGGCGTACAGAAATTAGTTGATACTTAAAGGGTTGTAAAGGTTAAATTCTGTTACCTTTGGCCTAAATCTAAGATGAATTACTGTATGAATTAATTGTAATTTTTCAAAGAAAAACATAATTATAATCCTAAAATGATACTGTAGTTTATGTGCAATGTACTATCTCTTGTATCCATTGTTGTATATTGAAACAGTGTTTCTTTTCCCTTAGTCTGCTTACCTTGATTGAGGCTAATGTTAGATATATTTAGAATTCTTAGCAATGCTTTCGATCTTTGTTTTATAACCTGTTCTTTTGAAACCTTTAGTATCTTAGATGGGCCAATGCCTTTTTCTAGAGAAAAGTACAAAAACACATAGCTTAGCAGTATTTCGAAACAGATTTCAAAGAGTCTCTACAACTCTTTAGGAAACCCCGCCTTTCTAACCATCTGAGTTCATATTTCCCTTTTTGAAGACAGATCTGTGAAATACCCAAAATATTGACTGTCGAGTCATTGGCAGTCATATGTGTACTAACTTGCTTTATCATAGCTACCTTGTGTTCAGTGACTAAGTTTTAGATGAAATTCAAGTACTAGTTTTTAAGTCTTTTTAAAGTTGCCTTAATATATTGGCCAATACAGTTGATGCCATAAATTAATCCAGAGTGCATTCTGTGATGCCTGGCATTTACAGTCTTACATCCTAAAAAAAATCAGATGCAGTAACTCATTTCCTTTAATGCAAAATAATGGCCCTACCCTACCCATGAAAGAAACTCTAAGAGTATCTTATATATGAAGTCACTTGCTTACAGCTTGTTCTCCCTGTACGTATCTTGAGACAATTATACTTTCTCTACTCCTTGAAATTTTACTACACTTATCACTCAGCAAATATCTTTGGTGAATGACTTGAATCTAGTAATTCTTAAAGAATAGTGTCCCCTATTGTTTTCTTCTTTTTTTGTGAAGAAATTCCTCCCAGGAAATTTCCTGTTCCTCTTCCTCTCCTCACCCCTTTATACTGGTACACAGATACAATTTTATGTCCCTTCTTCTTGGTTTTAAATAAATCTAGGAAAACTCGTGTTCTTTCTTTTATTCATTTCTCAGTTTTTCTCCTTACCTAATTTTCAAATATACCCCAAGTATAATAGTGACAAAAAGATAGTACAGAAGAAACAAAAATTCGTAGTGTTATCAATCTCTAAAGCTCTTTAAAGTTTCCGAAGTATCCTTCAGAAGTAATTGTAAAATGTTCTACCTGCTCCTTATTTTTGTCTGTACGTATTTTCATCAGCTGCCAGAATTCATAGTATTTTAAAAATATTTTCTTATTTTGTTTTGTTTAACATACCCCAGTACTGCTTTGCAAGCATCCCATTGCAAATGTGCAGAATAGTTTTTACATTGTGGGCTAAACTACAAAATTAACTATTATCTGTAACATTTTTGATGAGAAATTCATTGTGAATTAAACAAGTGATTTGTAAAGTATCTTTTGGAGCACAACCACCTACAAATTATGGGATTTAAATAGTTAGTGGGGCGCCTGGGTGGGTAGCTTAGTGGCTTAAGCCTCTGCCTTTGGCTCAGCGCATAGTCTCAGGGTCCTGGAATCAAGCCCCACATCAGGCTCTCTGCTCAGCAGGGAGCCTGCTTCCCCCACCCCCCTCTGCCTGCCTCTCTGCTGAGTTGTGATCTCTCTCTCTCTCTCTGTCAGACAAATAAATAAAATATTTTTTGAAAAAAATATTTGGTTTTAGAGAAAAAAATGGTTTTGTTTGTTTTTTTGTTTGTTTTGGTTTGGTTTGGGTTTTAGAGAAATTTTTTTGCTCTTACTTCTTCATTAGAAATACTCTTTCCTGAGTATTTGCAACAACGTATTTTTAGTCCTTACACCGTTTCTATTATCTCTGAACTTAGGTAGTAATCCTCCTGTATAAGTATATATTTTTTTCTAGCGCTGGTGCTTAACCTCCAACTTTTTTTGTTTCTTTGTTTTTTTTACCAATTTTTAGTCTTCTTTTCTTGGTCACCTTTTAAATGATTATGTTCCCTGATCCATACCATTTTGCCTTTTACTTACGCTTTCTGTGAAGTGGTGATTTCATGACCTTACCAGTGTATATGAAATGATGCTTTCTCACCTGTATTTCTAATTCTTACCTGCCTTTTGAACTTTAGACCAAGGTTTCCAATTGCATGTCTGCCTGTTGGGATACCTCTTCCACAGACACCTCCATATAAAAGTTCTGAAACTGAATTCGTTATCTTGCTCATTTGTCTACCCCTCACCCTAGACTCTGCTTTTCTTGTATCTTGGTTGTAGTTTTATTTTCTCCATCTATTAGTTTCTCAGAATCATTAATATTAACCATGAATCTATCCTTATCCCTCCTAATCCCCTACACATAATAGGTATAATGTCCTGTTAATTCTCCCTTACACATCTTTTGAATGTTTTTTCTTATTTTCATTCCCTTTGCTGTTGCCATGGCTTAGCTTAGTGCTACCTTTTCCTAAAATTAACAGTAGTTTCCCAGCTGGCCTCTTAGCCTGACATGTTTTCCATCCTCATTTTATTCACCAATCTTCCTTTAAAAAAAAAAAAAATTGAGAGGCGGAGAGCACAAGCTGGGGGGAGGAGTAGGCTCCCCAGTGAACAGGGAGCTTGCCCTGGGGCTCCAACCCAGGACCCTGGGATCATGACCTGAGCCAAAGGCAGAGGCTTTAACCCACTGAGCCACCCAGGTGCCCCTCATTCACCAATCTTATCAAATTTTGAACTTAAACCCTTAATGTAGTAATGTCATTCATCTACATAAAGTCTGTTTTCTATTTGTGTCGGATTATCTAGATTCCTTATTTTCAGTTTTCATTGCATATTCTCATGTGCTTTGTTTAATTAAGTGTTTAACAATAAATTTTGGCATACAAAATAAATTAGGCTACATGAAGAAACATGTTCAATAAAAATAGTAAATTGTTCTAGGAAAAGTGTGAGCAGTACCTCCCTAGGTATAAGCAAAGGTGTGATCAAAGCAGATTTACATAGATGTAAAATGTACAAAATGCCTTTGTACATTATGTTGACTCATTTTTATGTCTGAGCAATGATACCATTTGAAAAACTAAGGGAGGATTTGTCATCTTTATAATGTTTTGTTACTTAGGGTTTTTTTGTTTTGTTTTGTTTTCTTCTTTTTCATAAGGGAGGGGTGGAAGGGCAGAGGAACAGAGAGAATCTTAACAAGGCTTCACTAGTATGAATTATTTTTATTTCCCACAACTGAAATATCTTTATTCATAGTTACATACATAAATTTTTCCCAGTCCTACCTATAAATTATGCAGCAGTTATTTTTATTACTATTCTTATGTTACTCTTATGTAACATAAGAACATATTCTTATGTTACTCAGGTTATTACTATTCTTATGTTACTCAAGTACTTATGTTACTTGAGAAGTGGATGTATAATAATGATAGCTGCCGTTTTTCTTATACTCACTGTGATGTGATGTATCCCCATTTCACAGTTAAGAAAGCAGATTCAGAGGAGTCACCTGGTTAATAAGTGGTAGAACAGAATCTGAATTTAAGTTTACCACTTCACAGCCTTCATTCATCCCATTATACTAGCCCTGCCTTCTTATAAAATGTATAGTTTATAAAATGTATTACATTTATTGCATATATTTGTATCCAGAATTACTTATTAAATTTCATGTGCACCAGAAAAAAAAAAAAAAAAACTTTAGCTCTTGGGTTATGTATTCTCTTCCAATTAAAGATAATTTGTCATCTTCTTTCTTAATGTTTCCTTAGTACAAATACAAAGTAAGGATAGTTCTATTGAGTTAATACAGTGAGAATAATTCTTTCTGTGACTTATTGGCATACTTTAGAACTAAAGAGATTACTTGGCCCATGTTGAAATATAAATAATACCATCATTAAAATAGATAACATATTTTTAAAACATTTATTCCTTTTATTATACATGTAATAGTTTTTAAGATCACAAATAACCTAGATTACTCTAAATCATGTATAAAAACTTTTCTGTAGTAAACTGAGGTTTTCCCCTAAGATTTATTTAAGAGAGGGGTGCCTAGGTGGCTCAGTCATTGGGCAGCTGTCTTCGGCTAGGGTCGTGATCCCAGGGTCCTGGGATCAAGCCCTGCATTGGGCTCCCTGCTTGGCAGGAAGCCTGCTTCTCCCTCTCCCACTCCCCTTGCTTGTGTTCCCTCTCTCGCTGTGTCTCTGTCAAAAAAAATAAATAAAATCTTAAAAAAATAAAGATTTATTTGAGAGAGAGTTCATGAGTACAGGGGCGGGGGCAGAGGTTTGAGGAGCAGAGGGAGAGAGAGAGAATCCCAAGTATACTCACCTCTGGGCACAGAGCCCCACACAGTGCTCAATCCCACAACCCCACCTGAGCCTAAACCAAGAGCCGACGCATAACCAACTGAGTCACCCAGGGACCCAGTACATTGCTTTTTTATCTTAGAAAATGTTAAGTCCTTCTTAGTTTTTTTCCAGTTTTATTAAGATATAATTGACATACAGTACTGTGTAAGGTGTAGAGTGTAATGACTTGAGATATGCACATATTGCAAAATGATCAGAGCAGTATACACTTAACATCTATCACATCATTACAAAATTTTTTTTCCTTATGATGAGACCTTTTAGGATCTCTTGTAGCAACTTTCAGCTATGCCATATAGCATTGTTAACTGGTCCTTATGCCCATTATATGCCCAATACTTTATTATCTTACAACTGGAAGTTTATACCTTTTGACTCCTTCACCCAATTCCCCTGCCCTTCTCCTTTACTTAAAATACACATTATTATTATTATGTAATTAATAGTCAGGAATTATAGAAGGCCTGTAATAAGATTTTTTTTTACTGTGTTTAATGGATATGTTGTATTTATTTAAACAGGTATCCAACACTCACAGCCTTCCAGTGATTCATTGCTTTTGGAAGTAGTGAAACAAGTAAAAGTTAGCAATATGGAGGAGGATAAATTAGACCTTCCTGAAGACGACTTAACAGCCAGAGTAAATACGTATGTATAAGTATTTGAAAGAATTAAAAATTATTTTGTTCTGAAAAATGGGCCTATAAAATTGTGGAAGATATTTGCTTATAATCCTAAGTACATTGACCCTGAATAATAAAAGTTTGAACTGCATGGGTCCACATATATACAATTTTTTTCAGTAAATACTGTATATTTGCAATTTAATTCAGTATAGTACTATAAATGTATTTTCTGAGTAATTTACTTAAAAACATTTTCTTTTCTCTAGCTTACTTTATTATAAGAATTCAATATGTATTATTGACTGTGTATATTATTGGTAAGGCTTCTGGTCAACAGTAGGCAATCAAAAGTTAAATTTTTAGGGAGTCAGATTTATTCATGGATTTTTGACTACACGGGGTTCAGTGCCACTAACCCCTGCATTATTGAAGGTCAACTGTATTTCCAGCATCGATCTGTTACTGCTGTGTCAGCTGTTAAGTGTCTATCAGTATTAACAGAAAATATATTAATTTCCTTAACTCTCCTTTGTGTTATTATTGTCATCAATATAGGCTTTCATATTTTTTTTTAAAGATTTTATTTATTTATTTGACAGAGAGAGATCACAAGTGGACAGAGAAGCAGGCAGAGAGAGAGAGAGAGAGAGAGGGAAGCAGGCTCCCTGCTGAGCAGAGAGCCCGATGCGGGACTCAATCCCAGGACCCTGAGATCATGACCTGAGCCGAAGGCAGCGGCTTAACCCACTGAGCCACCCAGGCGCCCCTAGGCTTTCATATGTTTTAACCCCAATAATACAGTTTATTTTTTACTATATTTTTAAATTTAAATTCAATTAATTAACATATAGCATATTATTAGTTTCGAGGTAGAGTTCAGTGATCTATCAGTCTTATATAATACACAGTGCTCATTCCATCACATGCTCTCCTTAATGGCCCATCACCTAGTTGCACCATCCCCCCCTTCACCTCCCCTCCAGCAACCCTCCGTTTGTTTCCTATAATTAAGAGTCTTACAGTTTGTCTCCCTCTCTGATTGTCTTGTTTTACTTTTCCCTCCCTTCCCCCATGATCCTCTATTTAGTTTCTTAAATTCCACATATGAGTGAGATCATACGTTGTCTTTCTCTGATTTACTTACTTCACTTAGCATAATACCTTCTAGTTCTATCCACATCGTCACAAATAGCAAGATTTCATTTCTTGATGGCTGAGTACTATTCCATTCTCTATCTATACACCACATCTTCTTTATCCACTCATCAGTTGTTGAACATTTGGGTTCTTATTAGTTTGGCTATTGAGGACATTGCTGCTATAAACATGGGGTGCAGGTGCCCCTTCAGGTCACTACATTTATATCATTGGGGTAAATACCTAGTGCAGTTGCTGGGTTGTAGGGTAGCTCCATTTTCAGCTTTTTGAGGAACCTCCATACAGTTTTCCAGAGTGACTGTACCAGCTTGCATTCCCATGAAGTGTCAGAGGGTTCCCTTTTCTCCACATCCCTGCCAACATCCGTTGTTTCCTGACTTGTTAATTTGAGCCATTCTGACTGGTGTGAGGTGGTATCTCATTGTGGTTTTGATTTGTATTTCCCTGATGGCAAGTGATGTGGAGCATTTTTTCATGGGTCTGTTGGCCTTTTGTATGTCTTCTTTGGAGAAATATCTGTTCGTGTCTTCTGCCCATTTCTTGATTTGACTAGTTCTTTGGGTGTTGAGTTTGGTAAGTTCTTTACAGATTTTTGATAGTAGCCCTTTATCTGATAAATACGTTTATCTGATAAGACATTTGCAAATATCTTCTCCCATTCTGTTGGTTGTCTTTGGATTTTGTTCCCTTTGCTGGCAAAAGTTTTTTATCTTGATGAAATCCTAATTTTCATTTTTGCCTTTATTCCCCTTCCCTTTGGAGACCTGTCTAGGTCACAGAGGTTGCTGCCTGTGTTTTCCTCTAGGATTCTCATGGATTCCTGTCTTACATTTAGGTCTTTCTTCCATTTTTAATTTATTTCTATTTATTGTGTAAGAAAGTGACCCAGTTTCATTCTTCTGCATATGGCTGTCCAATTTTCCAACACCATTTGTTGAACAGACTTTTTTCCATTGGATATTCTTTCCTACTTTGTTAAAGATTAGTTGACCGTAGAGTTGAGGGTCCATTTCTGGGTTCTCTCTTCTATTCCACTGATCTATGTGTCTGTTTTTGTGCCAGTACCATATTGTCTTAATGACTACAGCTCTGTAATAGAGCTTGAAGTTGGAATTGTGAGGTCACCAGCTTTTTTTTCTTTTTCAACCTTCCTTTGGCTATTTGGGGTCTTTTCTGATTCCATACAAATTTTAGAATCATTTGTTCCACCTCTGTGAAAAAAGTTGATGGTATTTTGATAGGCACCTTGAATATATAGGTGGCATAAACATTTTAATATTTTTTCCTCCAATCCATGAGCATGGAATTTTTTCCATTTCTTTGTGTCTTCCTCAATTTCATGACTACTTTATAGTTCTCTGAGTACAGATTCCTTTACTCTTTGGTGAGGTTTATTCCTAGGTATCTTATGATTTTGGGTGCAATTGTAAATGGGACTGACTCCTTAATTTCTCTTTCTTCTGTTTCATTATTAGTCTATAGAAATGCAATTGATTTCTGTGCATTGATTTTATATCCTGCCAATTTGTTGAATTCCTGCATGAGATCTAACAATTTTGGGGTGGAGTCTTCTGGGTTTTCCACACAGAGTGGAAGACTGAGAGTTTGTCATCTGCGAAGGGTGAGAGTTTGACTTCTTTGCCAGTTTGGATGCCTTTTATTTCTTTTTGTTGTCTGATTGCTAAAGCTAGGACATCTAATACTATGTTGAACAGTGGTGGTAGTGGACATTCCAGTCATGTTTCTGACCTTAGAGAAAAGCTGTCAGGTTTTCCCCATTAAGAATGACATTTGCTGTAGGCTTTTCTTACATGGATTTTATGATCTTGAGGTATGTTTACTCTCTCCTGATACTGTGAAGAGTTTTAGTCAAGAAAGGATACTGTACTTTGTCAGATTTCTTTTTCTGCATCATTTGAGAGGATCATATGGTTCTTGTCCTTTCTTTTATTAATGTAGTGTATCACATTGATTTGTGGATGTTGAACCACCCTTGCAGCCCAGGAGTAAGTCCCGCTTGGTCATGGTGAATAATCCTTTTAATGTGCTTTTGGATCCTATTGGCTAGTATGTTGCTGAGAATTCTGTGTTCATCAGGGATATTGGTTTATAATTGTCCTTTTTGTCAGGGTCTTTGTCTGACCTTGGGATCAAGGTAATATTGCCCTCGTAGAAAGAGTTTGGAAGTTTTCCTTCCATTTGTATGTTTCATGTCTTCAGAGGAATAGGTATTAATTTTTCTTTAAATGTTTTGTAGGACTCCCGTAGGAAGCCATCTGGCCCTGGGCTCTTTTTTGTTGGGAGATTTTTGATTACTCCTTCAATTTCCTTTCTGGTTATGGGTCTGTTTAGGTTTTCTGTTTCTTCCAGTTTCAGTTTTGGTAGTTTACATCTCTAGGGATGCATCCATTTTTTCCAGATTGTCTAATTTGTTGGCATACAGTTGCTCATAGTATATTCTTTTAATTGTCTTTGTTGTTGGTTGTGCTCTCTCATTTTTCATTCATGATTTTATTTATCTGGGTCCTGTCTCGTCTCTTTTTGATAAGTCTGGCCAGGGGGTTATCGGTCTTATTAATTCTTTCAAAGAACCAGCTCCTAGTTTCGTAGATCTGGTATACGGTTCTTTTCATTGATTTCAGCTCTAATCTTTATTTTCTTCTCCTGATGGGTTTAGGCTTTATTTGCTCTTCTTTCTCCAGCTCCTACAGGTATAAGTTAGGTTGTGTATTTGAGACCTTTCTTGTTTCTTAAGAAAAGCTTGTACTGCTCTGTACTTCCCTCTTAGGACTGCCTTTGCTGCATCCCAAAGATTTTGAACAGTTGTGTTTTCATTTTCATTTGTTTCCATGAATTTTTAAAATTCTTTAATTTTCTGGCTGATCCATTCATTGTTTAGTAGGATGCTCTTTAGCCTCCATGTATTTGAGTTCTTTCCAAATTTCCTCTTGTAATTGAGTTGAAGTTTCAAAGCATTGTGGTCTGAAAGTGTGCAGGGAATAATCTCAGTCTTTTGGTACCAGTTGAGACCTGATTTGTGACCCAGTGTGTGGTTTTTTCTGGAGAATGTTCCGTGTGCACTCGAGAAGATGTGTATTCTGTTCTTTAGGATGGAATACTCTGAATATATCTGTGAAGTCCATCTGGTCCAATATGTCATATAAAGTCCTTCTTTCCTTGTTGATCTTCTGCTTAGACAAGGATTGCTTGTCCCTTGCGGTAAGTAAGTAAGTACTTGCTGTAAGTTAGTCCCTCACTATTATTGTATTCTTTAATTTTGTTATTAATTGGCTTACATAATTGTCTGCTCCCATGTTAGGGGCGTAAGTATTTACAATTATTAGATCTTCTTGTTAAACAGACCCTTTAATTATGATACAGTGTCCTTCCTCACCACTTAGTACAGTCTTTGGGTTAAAATCTAATTTGTCTGGTACAAGGATTGCTTCCCCAGCTTTCTTTTGATGTCCATTAGCATGATAAATGGTTTTCCACCCCGCACTTTCAGTCTGGGGGTTTCTTTGGGTCTAAAATGAGTCTCTTGCAGATAGCATATTGATGGGTCTTGCTTTTTTTTTTTTTTTAATTTTTTAAATTTTTTATAAACATATAATATATTTTTATCCACAGGGGTACAGGTCTGTGAATTGCCAGGTTTACACACTTCACAGCACTCACCATAGCACATACCCTCCCCAATGTCCATAACCCCACTTCCCTCTCCTAACCCCCCTCCCCCCAGCAACCCTCAGTTTGTTTTGTGAGAATAAGAGTCACTTATGGTTTGTCTCCCTCCCAATCCCATCTTGTTCATTTACTCTTCTCCTACCCCCTTAACCCACCATGTTGCATCTCTTCTCCCTCATATCAGGGAGATCATATGATAGTTGTCTTTCTCCGATTGACTTATTTCGCTAAGCATGATACCCTCTAGTTCCATCCACGTTGTTGCAAATGGCAAGATTTCATTGGGTCTTGCTTTTTTATCCAATTTGATACCCTGTGTCTTTTGACAGGAAGCATTTAGCCTATTTACATTGAGAGTAACTATTGAAAGATAGGAATTTAGTGCCATTGTATTACCTGTACAGTCAGTGTTTCCTGTATATTGTCTCTGTTTCTGGTCTGTGTTACTTTTGGGGTCTCTTTTCTCTTAAAGGATCCACTTTAATATTTGTTGCAGGGCTGGTTTAGTTTCTGTTCGTCCTGGAAGTTTTTTATCTCCTTCTATTTTGAATGATAGCCTTGTCGGACAAAGTATTCTTGGATTTCTTATAAGGAAGGTCTGTATTTTTCTCCTTTAGCACCCTGAATATATCATGCCAGTCCTTTCTGGCCTGCCAGGTCTCTGTGGATAGGACTGCTGACAGTCTAATGTTTCTGCCATTGTAGGTTTTTTTTTTTTTAATAAAATTTTAATTTATTTGGACTTATCATTTTTTTAATTATGTTCGATTAGCCACTGGATAGTACACCATTAGTTTTTGACATAGTGTTCAGTGATTCAATAGTTGTGTATAACACCCAGCACTCTACCCTTGTAGTTTACGGACCTTTTGTCCCGAGCTGCTTTCAGGGTTTCCTTTTTGTCTCTGAGTTTTGCAAGCTACACTACTATATGTTCAGATGTGGACCTATTTTTATTGATTTAGAAGGGGGATTCTCTGTGCCTCCTGGAGTTCAATGTCTGTTTCCTTCCCCAGATAGGGACGTTCTCCACTATAATTTGTTCCAATATACCTTGTGCCCCCCCCCCATCTTTTGTCTTCTTCTGGGATCCCTATTATTCTAATATTGTTTTGCTTTATCACTTATCTCTCAAATTCTCCTCTGTGATCAAGTAGTTTTTTATCTCTCTTTTTCTCAGCTTCTCTCCATCATTTTGTCTTCTGTATCACTAATTCTCCCTTCTGTCTCATTTATCCTAGTAGTTAGAGCCTCCATTTTTTATTGTATCTCATTAATAGCCTTTTTAATTTCAACTTGGTTATATTTAATTCTTTCATTTTTTCAGAAAGGGATTTTCTAGTGTCTTCTGTGCTCTTTTCAAGCATATCTTGTATCTTTATAATCATTATTCTGAGCTCTAGTTCTGACATCTTACTCATATCCATACTGATTAGGTCCCTGGCAGTCATTACTGCCTCTTGTTCTCTTTTTTGAGGTGAGTTTTTCCATCTTGTCATTCTTACAGAAAGTGATCACTTTTCTATTTGTAGAATTGCAGCAATTCTCTTAGATCTCTGGTTGAGTTCACAAGTGTTCAGAATGATTTGGTAGCTGTCTAGCTGAATTCGCGGGACCAGACTAAACAAGTACTGCTACTCCTCTGCCATCTTGGACTCCTCTCCCAACAATACAGTTTAATAGTTACTGTTTTGGGCATTTCTCTAAATTAGTTAAAGGAAAATAATTGCCATGCTTATATACTTTGTTTCTTTGTGCACATTCAGAGTACATCTAGTGTCATCTCCCTTCAGCCTGAAGGATTTGTGGTGTTTTCTTATAAGGAAGGTCTGATAGCCACATATTCTCTCAGTCTTTGTTATCTGTGGAAGTCTTTATTTTTGCCTCCATTTTTGGCTTCTTCTTAAAAACTAGAGTTCTATTTTTTGAAAATTAAGATTCGTATATAAAATTTACTAGGTTAAAGTGTACTGTTCCGCAGGTTTTAGTATATTCACAGTGTGAACATTACCACTAATTCCAGAACATTTCCATCAGTCTGAAAGGAAATCTTGTACTTTTCAATAGTCACTCCTAATTTTCCCCTTTGTACATCCCCTGGAAACTACTAATCTGCTTTCTGTCTCTATTGGATTTGCCTGTTTTCAACATTTAATTTATTTCTTAAAATATGTGTGCTTTTGTGTCCATCTCATTTCATTCAAGATAATGATTCAAGGTTCATTCATAGAGGAGCATGGAACTGTACTTCATTCCTTTTTGGTTGAATAATATTCCATCATATGGCTATACCAATTTTGTTTATTCATCAATTGATGAACTTATAGTTATTTCTACTTTTTGGCTATTAAAAATAATACTTCATGAGTATTCATGTACAAATCTTTGTGTCAACATACATTTTCACTTTTATTGGGTATATACCTAGGAATGAATTTGTTAGTCATATAGTAATTCTATGTTTATTTAAGGAATTATAGAATTATTTCCACAATGACTATACTG
Source organism: Lontra canadensis (assembly GCF_010015895.1). Classification (NCBI taxonomy): domain Eukaryota; kingdom Metazoa; phylum Chordata; class Mammalia; order Carnivora; family Mustelidae; genus Lontra; species Lontra canadensis. The sequence goes on along the minus strand of NW_022631012.1, from coordinate 11,290,847 downwards.
TTTAACATTCCCCCAAGTAATGTATGGGGATTTAAATTTCTCCACATCTACCCCAATGTTTGTTCTTTTATATGTTTACTTATTATACTATCCTATATGATTTGAAATGGTACCTTGTAATTTTAATTTGCATTTTCCTAATCACTGATGATGCCAAGCATCTTTTCATGTATTTATTTACTATTTATATATCTTTTTTGGACAAATATTTATGCAGATCCTTTGCTCACTTTTTAATTGGGGTATCTTTTAATTATTAAGTTATAATAGTTCTTTATTTTAGGAATAAGTGTCCTATCAGATGTATGAATTAAAAAATGTTCTCCCATTGAATGTGTTTTCCTTCATTTTATTGATGTGCAGAAGTTTTACATTTTCTAAGAGTTTTATATATTGTCTATTACATTTAGGTCTTTGATCCATTTTTAGTTAATTTTTGTATGTGGTATAACATGGGAGTCCACGTTCATTCTTTTTTATGTGATTATCCAGTTGTCTGAGAACCATTACTTTCTTTTTTTTTTTAAATTTTATTTTTTATAAACATATATATATATATTTTTTTTTCCCCCCCAGGGGTACAGGTCTGTGAATCTCCAGGTTTACACACTTCACAGCAATTACTTTCTTTTTTTAAAGGATAGTTTTGTTGGATATACAGTTCTTAGTGGACAAGTTTGTTTTTTTTTTCCTTTCAGCATTTTGAATATGTCATCCCACTACCTTTTAGTGTTTTTTTGTTGTGTTTTTTTGTCCTTACCTTTCAACACCTTGGCTTTATGTCCATGATATCTTTGGATATTCATGAGATCTTCCTGGATGTGTAGACTATTATTACTATTACTACTGCTATGATTATTGTGGTTACTGTTATTGTTATTTAGGAAGTTGTCAGGCATTATTTCTTCAAATATATGTTTCGCCCTTTTTCCTCTGTCTTCTCCTTCTGGGCGTTCCTTTACACACATTTTTTTTTTCCCCCATGATGGTAATAACGCTTTGAGGTGTTTTCATCCTGCTTTTTTTTTTCTTTGTGTGCTTCAGATTGGACAATTTGTTTTGAACTGTCTTCAAGAGTCTTGGGTCTGCCTTCTGCAAGTTCAAATATGCTATTGTGTCCTTCTGGTGAATTTTTCATTTAGTTATGCTTTTTGATTGGACAGTTTTCCATGTGGTCCTTTCTTTTACAGATATGTATGTAATTTGTCTCTTTTTTTATAATTTTTTTATTTTTTTATAAACATATAATGTATTATTAGCCCCAGGGGTACAGGTGTGTGAATCGCCATGTTTAACACTTCACAGCACTCATCATAGCACATACCCTCCCTAATGTCCATAACCCCACCACCCTCTCCCTACCCCTCTCCCCCTGGCAACCCTCAGTTTGTTTTGTGACATTAAGAGTCTCTTATGGTTTGTCTCCCTCCCAATCCCATCTTGTTTCATTTATTCTTTTCCTACTCCCCAAATTCCCCACGTTGCATCTCCACTTCCTCATATCAGGGAGATCATATGATAGTTGTCGTTCTCCAATTGGCTTATTTTGCTAAGCATAATACCCTCTAGTTCCATCCATGTCGGTGCAAATGGCAAGATTCCATTTCTTTTGATGGCCGCATAGTATTCCATTGTATATATATACCACATCTTCTTTATGCATTCATCTGTTGATAGACATCTAGGTTCTTTCCATAATTTGGCTATTGTGGACGTGTAATTTCTGTCTCTTAATTGACAGTCTCTATTTGACTAGGCTTTGTTGCCATAATGCACTTTAGTTCTTTAAACATAGTTTACGTTACTTGTTTTCATGTATTTATGATAGCTACTTTACAGTCTTTGTCTACTAAGTTGAACATCTGTGGTCCCCCAAAGATAGTTTCTTTTTATTGCTTTTGTCTTTATAGCCCATACTTCACCTTTTCTTTGTATGTCTCATAATCTTCGTGAAATCTGTGCATTTTAGATAATAAATTGTAACCACTTGGGTTTCCTGTACCCTTCCTTGATGGTGGTTATTGTGGTGATATTTTTGTTTAGTGATTTTCCTGGACTAATTCTGTGGAGTATGTCTTACCTGCTGCATGTTGCTACTGATGTCTGTACTCATTGGGTTTTTGTCTCACTTTGTTTTATTTTTAGACAAAAAGTCTGTTTAAAAAAAAAATACTGGCCTTTTAGTTAGTTAGTATAGCTTGGTGGTCAACCAATAATCATTTAGTTGATTATATTTAAGCCCCTTGTTCCAAAAGAGTGTCATTCTTTGCCAGTAGAATTATGTGTGCTTTAGGGAATGTGTTCAAATTTTGTGATTTACATATCTGCCCTTTTACTTTCTGTTGTAAAGATTCACCTTCAGCCAAAAATGAGTAGTTAAGACCCAAATACATAATTTATTCTGAACATCACTTTTTTTGTGGATTATAAGCTACACATGCCATATATTTCTTTGGAACTTAGTAGTATTACAAATTGACCAGGTTCGATAGTATAGTTTGTTAGCATAAATAAGTTCATATAATTTTAATAATTTTTAAGATTTCCTTGATAATTTTCAGGGAATTGGGTAAGGTTAGTTATATAGGGTGCTATCTTTGGTATATTATTAATCAGCCTTTTAATAGGGATTTTATTTTCTCACTTTAATGACTAGTAAATTCAGTGAATATTCAGTCTCATTAATTACAAACTAAAAAACCAAAACCTTTCTTTTATAAAATATAAATAACCTTCAGATTATTTACTCTCTTAGGTCACTTATTTCTCTATTTCATCACTATAAATATTGGAATTTCACTGTTTAGGAAAAACATTCTTGATTTTTATTTACTTATTTTTTTTAAAGCTTGGCTTTAAGTCATGGGCTGCAATATCACCAGTTAGGTTGGTGATACTTGATACTTCCAGGATACTTCCTCCTGGAACTCCACGGGGGGGAAAAAATTAGACTTAGTCATTGCTATCCTGGAAATGGGGCAGATGTGAAATACCTAGGTCCAGGAAACACCTGGCTTGCAAGATTTACTTGAATGGCATTCTGTGAGTGGTAGGAGTTCCTATTTCTTTATCTGGCAGTCAGAAGTCACCTAAGCCATCAGAAGACTCCCCCTTCCCAGTTATCTTGTCCAAAAAAATAAAGTGAAGCAGTTTTCTTGATACAAGGTGACTTCACTCTAAGAAAGGTATTGCAGTAGTATCCTCCCCAGTCCCACGGTCAGGGGACATTACCTAGATTTAGTTACTCTTGAAAAGTCTCATTTTACAGTTTGAGAATCAGTTACAATTAATGCTTCTGATAATTATTTATAAAACATCACTAATGATGCAGTCCTTTATTCACAGATTCATATGTTCTCAATTCATGTCTCCCAAATATAACTAAAATCCCAAATTGCTGCATGTTTGAATTGTTCTCTGCCAGTAGTCTTAAAGATTCACTATGTTTTGTTTTAATGGGTCACATACAATTAAAATGTAAAACTTTTTTTTGGAAACTGTGTTATTAGGCAATAACATTTGGACAGCATTTCAGTAATTTAATATGCAGTAAAATATTTTTTTAAGTAATGCAATTATGCTTTCTTAATACTCTTTTCCATTTACACAGAATACATTGTTCAGTGGTTTTTGTTTGGTTGATACTTGTTTTTACAGTGATGAGAAAGAAGAACAGGATCAAAAAGAAAAATTGGTGTTGTCAGAAGACTGTGAACTCATTACAATAATTGACGTAATTCCTGGCAGATTAGAAATCACTACTCAACACATTTACTTCTATGATTGCAGCATTGAAAAAGAAGATGGTGAGGAGTTCTGGGGGAATAATTTCTGTTGTTCAATAGTTAAGTATCCAGTTTATCAAATACTAATGAAAAGAAAATAATAAGATAGGACTGGAATTGTGGTCTATCATCTAAAAGGAGAAATACAAAGTCAATATGGGATTCAATTTATTATTCAACAGTGTATTAAAAGGAATGCTTTTTTATTAATGTTTTTAATGGTTTTGATGAAAGGAGATTGCTGTAAAGTTTTTATAAAATGCAATCTTAATTTTATTTGTACATTTATTTCCATCAGTTTCTCACCTAGTCCTTTGAAAAGAAAAAGGATATTTAAATCTAAAATGCCAACATAAAGAGAAAAGGAAAACATGTTTTTGAGATATAATAATCAGGATTATTCTCTGTTCTCATGAGGAGGAACGGGAACAGCTATAGAATTTTTTTTAAGTTTTAAACCATTTACGGGCTCCTGGGTGACTCAGTCACTTAAGCATCCTACTGTTGATTTCACTTAGGTCATGATCTCAGGGTTTTGAGATTGAGCCCGAGCCGCTTCCATGCTGGGTGTGGAGACTGCTTAAGATTCTCTCTCTCTCCCCATTCTTTTGCAACCCCCCACCCCCTGCATGCATGTTGCACTCTCGCTCTCTCTCTCTCTCTCTCAAAAAAGTAAATGAAAGAAGCCATTTAAACATCCACTAAATTTAACAAATGATTTCTGTGAAACAGAAATTTAATTCCTTTTCCTTAAGTGCTACTTTTGTCAGGAACTAGGAGATATTTTCTGCATAACATGAGGAACTTCATATGGTACCTTGGTCACAAGATTTCTTCTGTTTTTAGGAGTAGGCTTTGATTTCAAGTGGCCTCATTCTCAAGTTCGAGAGATTCACCTGCGGCGTTATAATTTAAGGAGGTCAGCTCTTGAGATTTTTCATGTTGACCAATCCAACTACTTTCTCAATTTCAAAAAAGAGGTATGTAAGATGCTGCCTTTCTGGAAGTCCCAGAGTATTAGCTTGAAGTAATTTTCTGGTTGGTGAGCTATAATGAAACTTTGGACTCTACTCATTTGTGAAGTCAAAATACTAGAGGAAAAAACATGTGCCTTAGGAGCTAAGGAGTAAATTAATTTTGGGGGGATTTATGTTTGAGTATTTTTTAGGGTGCTTGTTTTCAGTTTTTAATCTATGAGTAGATAAATCAGTAAAATACTGGGTGTCAGCCAATAGGTGCCTCACGCAATATCCAGTTGTGAAATAACATGCAATATATAGGATATGATAGGATTTATGAAATTGGGTTCAGTTCAGTTAAATAATAATGAGGCAGGTATTTCTTCTGGGAATAGAGTAAATTCTGGAATAGTGTAAGTGGTTAAGAGATTACCCTTGAAGCCTGATTATCTGGATCAAGATACGCTATAGCTACTTATCTTCAGCACGTTACTTGGGATGCTTGCCCCCAGCCTTCTTTCCCTCTGTTACTCGCTTTGGGTGACACTTGCATCAGTTTCTGATAGGTCTCCTGTCTTGCCTAGCTCTCTCTTCATTTTCTGTCACAGGCGTCTCTCCTAATAAAATCCTTGAATATTCAGTTCCATTTTCTTCATCTGCTTCGGAGATGATCTGGATTAGCACAGTCAGTAACTAAGTTTCTGTTCATTTGTGGGATCCAGGTTTATGTACAGCTGATTTTGCTCAGAGGTTTAAAGGGCATTTCTGTATTTTTACAAAAGGATATTTTTTTATTTTATTAAAAATAAAATTTCCCAGTAGGAATATACAAAGCTTGTATTTATTAGGAAGCTATGTCATATAATTAAACCAACCATGCTCCTGTTGAATACTGTACATTTATTTGTATAACTTTATTTATAGTTTTTAAAGCACATTTATATATGGTTCTAACCTTTATAGCAACCTTCAGATTCACTGTGGCAAATTGTTACTCCTTTTTTAATAGGTGAGGAAACTGAAGTTCAAAGATGAATTTTATTACTTTATTTGTATAGCCTTGAGGAATTCAGAAAACTGTAAGGGTAGAGATTATTATGTTTAATGTATAAATGAGACTCAGTAAAGTAATTGATTTGCGAGTATGATTAGTAAATGACAGGACTGAGTTGGAATTGGACTCCAGCTTATTTTCTGATTCAGTATCTGCTGATCATTCCATTATACCCTGTAATTTCTTCAAAAAAATATATAGCTTGACTTCACCAAACCTAGTAGAGTAGTTAAAGCCATAATCCTCTATTAAAGAGAAATGTCCAGAAGAGGCAGATTTGTAGAGGCAGGAAGTAGATTAGTGGTTTTCAGGGAATGAGAGGGAGTAAGAATTGGGGGGTTGATGACTAGTGAGTATGAAGTTTCTTTCAAGGATGACGAAAATGTTCCAGAGTTAGATAGTGTTTATGGTTGCACAGCTCTTTGAATATATATATTAAAAAAAGCCCACTGAATTATCTACTCTAAAAGGGTAAATTTTGTGGTATGTGAAATGTATTTCAATAAAGTAGTTACAAAAGTCACAATCCCAATTTGTCTTGATCAATTTTTAAACTGTAAAATACTGTTTTTTATAGGTTAGAAACAAAGTATATAGTAGACTGTTGTCACTTCATTCTCCAAATAGTTATGGTACCAGATCACCACAGGAATTATTCAAAGCATCTGGATTGACACAGGTAGGAAATTTCAACACTGTTGTAATGTTCATATTATATTTCAGACTTTTTCCTCTTCTGATTATTTTATTTTGGTTATTACAACCATTCTTCCATTCAAATTGATCTTTTGAATTATCTTTGAATCTTTCTGTTTCACTAACACTGTGTCTTGTCTTTCAGCTCCCATACCATTTGGTTCATGGGGTATACCTTACAAATTCTTCTATTTTAATAATTTTACTTTTTAAAATAGAACAGGTGGGCTTGCTGGGGTTTTCTTTTTCTTGTCTTTAATATTTTGTTTATTTATTTGACACAGAGAGATAATACAAGCTTGAGAGCTTGAGAGGCAATACAAGCAGGGGTGTGGGAGAGGGAGAAGCCGGCTTCCCGCTGATCAGGGAGCCTGCTGCAAGCCTCAATCCCAGGACCCTGGGGTCATGACCTGAGTCGAAGGCAGACACTTAACCACTGAGCCACCCAGGCACCCCTTGTTGGGTTTTTCTAATAATAAAATTTATCTATGCATGAGGTAAAATGTGGGAAAATACAAAAGACCCCATGGGGGAAAAAGGAAAAAAAAATCAGTTCATCTATTAGCCAAATCTGATTAATGCTCTTGTACATTTTGTTCTCTCCTATATCCCAATATATCTTGAATTTCTACTACCAACATCCAAGGAAAGGCCGTTGTTTTTTTGTTTTCCAGAACTGGCAATAGTCTGCTAATTTAGGTCTCTAAATTAGGTCTCCCTCTTCCATATGCTTTAATCATAATCTGAAGTGTTGATCTTGTTCAGAAATCATCAGCAATTCTTTCGTATTGCTTGTGGAATAAGCTTTATTTAAAGGGGTATTTGCTAATTTTTTGCGGAATAAACTTTATTTGTTAAAGTACTTCTAAAGTTAGTACTCAAGTATAATTATAATTGGGCTTTCTATTAAATCTATATATATATAGATTCATTTCTCACCATTCCCTTAAGCGTATTATTTGCTTAAGGCAAACAGTAAACTTAAAAGTGAATGTTAATCTGTCAGCAAAATTCTCGAGCATACCCATACTGTGTAAGTAATTAATAGGCCAGTGATTAAAAGAAAATGGTGATTATGTTTTTCTTTAGGAAATTATCTAATGTAGCAAAATCTCAAGGCAGTTCTCTGAGAATAGTTAGATAATATTTATTTAAAATTTACAGATCATTTTAGTACATTAGGATGCTTTTCTTTAATATGTGCACTTCTGAAAATAATCAGTTTATAACAAAATTTTCCATGTTGGACAGTCCTAAAATTGACATTTTTGAGATATTTAAATAACTTAATTGGAAAAAAGAACTCTTGCATTTTTTGACTATAATAAAAATTTATGTTTGATTTTCTCTTCCTTTTCTAAAGACCAGTTTTTAAAGGAAAGAAATTTAGGAAAAGTTTATTGATTTAAGCCTTTTTTGAAGTCCCATTCCTTTTATTAATAAGATGATGAAGATAATGGGAACAAAAGATTATGTTAGTACTATCAGTAACAGTTACTAACTTCTAAAAATTTAAGTTAGTTCTGATTTTGCTTTTTGTACTATCTAGAAATGGGTGAACAGAGAGATATCAAATTTTGACTACCTCATTCAAATAAATACAATGGCAGGACGAACCTATAATGACCTTGCGCAGTATCCTGTGGTAAGTTTTATAGAAATCTCTAAATATGGTATTGCCTTTCAGTTTTATAATACACTAAAAATGTATGTGTTTGATGATTATTTGTCATCTTTAAAAAAGATGCAAAAACTGTTTTTGCCTTTTGTATATTTTCTACCTGCTATCTTCAAAACGTATATAAACATGAAGAGTATTTAAATAATAAAAGCTTTTTTTTTCACTTCATTGAAAATATTCCAGTGGAATTATAGGAAATAATGCTTCTGGTTATGGAACTGAAGATGAATAAACATTTGAAACGGAAAAATATTTTTAAAGACTAACCCTTTTTGTCTTTAGATAAGCATTTGATATTATAACTTCTCTGGAAAGGAATGTCTAAATTGTAAATTGTGGCTCTTTTTTAGTTTCCCTGGATTTTACAAGATTATACTTCAGAAGAGTTGGACCTTAATAACCCATCTGTATTTCGAGATCTTTCCAAACCAATTGGGGTAGTTAATGATAAAAATGCCAAAGCCATGCGAGAAAAGTAAGTGCATTTTATCCCTTTTGAAAGATACCCATCGGGGCACCTGGGTGGCTCAGTGGATTAAACCTCTGCCTTCTGCTCAGGTCATGATCCCAGGATCCTGGGATCCAGCCCCGCATCGGGCTCTCTGTTCGGCGGTGAGCCTGCTTCTCCCTCTCTCTCTGCCTTCCTCTGCCTACTTGTGATCTCTGTCTGTCAAATAAATAAATAAAATCTTCAAAAAAAAAAAAAAGATACCCATCACTTTTGATGGTATTTTGAATTTACATTGATTTCTAATATGGCCAACCAAGTGTTACTTTTCTTAAATGCACAACTGTTTTTGGTAATCAGTCTGATAATCCCTTCACTGTATCTTCTTGAAAATATAGGATTATCCCTCAAGTATCTTACCTATATTCAGTTAATTTCACTTCTGTGCCAATTTAAATTGATTTTGTTTAGAGTTTCTTTTCACCTTTTATGTGCTGAAGGGTAATTTTTCTTCCCAGATATTTTAGCCTTATTAACCTCCTAATCAACATGAAAAAATACCTTTAATACAATACTTTGATAGATATAAAATTAATACTAACCTATGATTCACAAATAATGTGAATAAAGTATACCGAAATGTGTAGAAAGTTGCTATCTTTTAATAAGGAAAGGAATTTTTATAATTCTGTATATTTATGATCTATCCTGTGAATGTCTTACAATTTTTTTCTTCAAAGTAAGGTGCTGACAGGTAAAAGAATAATCTAATTTTAATTTCCATTTTTCTCCATGTGAAATTGTGGATGAATTGTCAGTAATGACTTACATTAAATGCAAAAAACTATTTTGCAAACAAATAATGTAGATTTATTTGAAAGTACTTTTTTTTTTTTTTTTTCATTTTATCTGCAAATCTATCTTAGGACTCTGTAGTGTTTGATACTTGATTTGATTTACTAGTAGAATTCTATATATATGTAACCTAACCACCATTAGTCAAACTTTTTTGACAATAACAAAAAAACAAGCTTTTAAAAATACTGTTCCACAGGAAACACTGTTTTAAATTTTAATAGTGTATGTTTTTGCATAGATGGATATGACTTTGACCTGAAAGCTTTTTATTCTCCTGAATATTAATGATTTCTGCATAAAAGGAAATTGGCCTCAACTCGATGAACTAATTACTGTTTTGGTTTGAAAAGTTTAGTGTTTATTTCCTCCAAAAAACTTTTTTTTTTTTTTTTAAAATTAAAAAAAAAAATTTTTTTTTTTTTTTGCAGATCAAGTTAAAGCTGAAAAAAATTTTTTTAAAGATTTATTTATTTACTTATTTGACAGAGATCACAAGTAGGCAGAGGCAGGCAGAGAGAGAGGGAGGGAGGCAGGCTCTCCCCTGAGCAGAGAGCCCGATGAGGGGCTTGATTCCAGGATCCTGGGATCATGACCTGAGCTAAAGGCAGAGGCTTTAACCCACTGAGCCACCCAGGCGCCCCCAAAAACTCTTCTTATTCAGATTTTGTACCCACTAATTCAGATGTCAATATTCAAACCACCATTCAAAACAATTACATATTGGTAGCTTATAGAATTAACTATATATATATATACTTTCCTTTTTATCTACTTTAGGTCTTCCTATCCATCATCTTCCTTCCTAGACAACCTTCTTTTTCCTTTAATTAATAGACATTCATTTCCACAATTCTTGAATGATCCTCCATATTTTCTTCCATTATGTTGTCCCCAAAAGAATGTCTCATTATCACATTGCCTATGGTAGCAGAAAAATCAAATAACCCTTTATATCCAAAACTAAAGAAATGTTTAAATTGTCATACATTCGTATATGTTACTGTTATAAATACCAGGTGCTGTTAAAAAGTAGACTATTCAGTCATTTGGAAAGACAAATAGAAAACTGCTAAATGAAAAAATAGGTTGTGAACAATGTATTATGTATAGCATTTTTACATTGAAATACATTTGTGTACTAACTTATATATTAAGGGTGACAGATTTTCATCAAAATGTTAATGTTAATTATCTCTGCTTGATTTTAAGTTTCTCCTTTTTTGGTACTCTGTGTTTTCTAATTTATCTACAGTGAATATGTATTATTGCATAATATGAAACACAGTATTACTGTTTCTAGTGATACTACGTTCAGATAAAGTATTAATGAATAATTTTTTTCATTTATTAACTTGGTATGATGATATGAATATGTAAATAATGAATATTAATAAGGACTTCTTAAAAACTATGTTTTTAGCAATGCACTACAACCTTATGTCCTAATTTAGTATTACTATTATGGTTATAAAAGTTTAGTTTCTTTTTTTAGATATGAAAATTTTGAGGATCCCATGGGAACTATTGATAAATTTCATTATGGTACTCACTATTCAAATTCTGCTGGGGTTATGCACTATCTTATTCGTACAGAACCATTCACCACCCTCCACATCCAACTTCAGAGTGGAAGGTATGTTTTGGGTAAATAAGCTATTTTCTTAAGACCACATGTTAGCATTGAAGACTCTTTGCCTTTGTGTCATGTACTGTATAATAGGGCCTTATCAGTTTTAGTCTCCTCTATTAGATTTTATTTCATTTAATAGCCTCTAAATAAAAACAGCCAAACTAGTTTGAGAATAAGTCATTCCAACTGACTTACACAAATGACCTTTAAGGAGAATTCCTTTTTACGGTTATCTAGTGTAGCTTTGTGATTCTTACTGGTTTTAGGTACCTGCCAGAGACTGAGAGTTTGAACTGATTTAGACCTAGATCCATGACATCTACCAGAGATTTAAACATAACCAATGCCTGTGTGGTCCTCTTTAAAATATTTTATTAAAGAATAAAAATGAGGAGGAATGAGGGGCTCTTACATAATCCACATATGTCTATGATTCCACTGTATTATCATATTACCTCTCAGAATTATAATATATTATGTTCACACTTTCCTGATAATCTTAAAGAAACAAACTTCTTTATGAATCCTCGGTTTTCCAATGTATCCTCTCTATAGCTTCCTACTTACTTACATTTTATCTCCGTATTGCCTTATTCTTTAACATTACTATTTCACCTTTCCTATGCACCCAGTCGAGCTATGTAAACTATTGCCTATTCTATTGCCTATTCTATTCTCCATGCATATAGTCTTTATCTCTCAAAATTAACCTTACTCCTATCTTTAGTGCAATAAGCCTTGGCTTTCAAGAAGAGACTCTGTCCCTGTGATCACATTAACCATCTCCAAATGTTACATACACACAATAGCAGGTAGTTTTCTCCCCATTAAGGTATAACTGGGTCTTTTCAGCTTTTAATGATTTTAACAATTAGTGATTTTACTACAAGGCTTCAGAAATAGATTATCTGCTTCAAAAGACTCCATCAAGAATGGAAAGGACAACCCATTCAGGCGAGGAAAATATTTGTAGGTTGTATAATCTGCTAAGGGACTTGAAGTCTACAATACAATAACCTTTACAGTGCAATGATAGATAAATAACCCAATTAAAAACTGAACAATGGATCTGAATGGACATTTCTCCAAAGAAGATATACAAATGTCCAAGAAACATATGAAAAGATGCTGAATATCCTTAGTCATCAGGGAAATTCAAATCAAAACCAAACTGAGATAACCTCTTCACACCTCCAAGGATGGCTATGATAAAAAAGACAGGTAATACCTAGTGTTGATGAGCATGCTGAGAAGCTAGAACCCTTATGTACTGCCTGCGGAAATGAAAAATGCTGTAGCCTATGTGGAAAACAGTTTGGCAGTTCTTCAAAGTTCTTCAAAGGGTTAAACATAAAATTATCCTGACCTAGTAATTCCATTCTTAGCTATACACCCAAAATAATTGAAAACATATGTTCACACAAAAACTTATATAAGGTGTACATAGAAGCATTATTTGTAATAGCCAAAAAGTAAAAACAGCCCAAAGGTTGTTTGTCAGGTGATAAAAGAATAAATAAAATGTGGTATATCCATACAACGGAGTATTACCTGGCCATGAGTAGATAAAAGGAATGAAAGATACATGTTGCAACATGAATGATCCTCAAAAATAGTATGCTAAATGTAGTAAACTAGACATAAAAAGCCGCATGCTGTGTGATTTACATGCAGTGTCCCATAGAGACAGAAAGTAGATTTGCAGTTGCCAGAGTTGAGGTAGGATGGATAGAGAGTAACTGCTAATAGATACAAGGTTTCTTTTAGGAGTGATGGAAATGTTCAAAATTGATTGTGGTGATTGTTGCACAACTCATGAATATATTGAAAACATTGAATTGTGAATTGTATGTGAATTATATCTCAGTAAAGCAGTTCTCCCAAACAAAAAATTCTGCCATTAAAACTATATCTCCTTGAATTTGGATACACCATTATTAGACTTTATTGATGACCCAATCATTGACCGTAATTAAATTCAAAATTCTGCTAAGTTCAGCTCCACCTCAAACCAAGATTGGTAGGTATTACTAAGTAAATCCAGGAAAACAATATCAAAGGAGATTAAACGGGGATTTATGCTTTTTGTGAATGGAAAATACGTAAAAACAGTATAATAAAATCGCAGCATGACTACTTGAGCTTCTTTACCATAGGCCTGTGGTGGAACTTAAAAATAAAATCAGATAATAGTATATGCAAGTAAAATATAAAAAATATTTTTTAAATATAAAATTTTATATATTTAATATATAATATATTTATATATTAATATCTAATATATATTATAAAAAGAACCATTTCCCTAACTCACCTTCTGGTTTTTAGAAGAGTTTGTATAGAGGATTAAATCAGCAGCTCTCCTATGGATCTGTTAACCATGTATGTTAATAATGATATTTAAATTCTGTGAATCTAAAATACCCAAATAATGTTTATTCACTCTCGGTAATGAATTTTACTCAGCAAAAATTAGGCCTTTCTTTAAAAGTCTCTTAGGTTTACATTTAATTACTTAAAAATTTTCTCCAGTGTGATTTGGTTTTTAGCTCTTCTAACTAAAATGATACTAGTGATTAAAGTTAAAGTGAGGGGTGCCTGGGTGGCTCCATCGCTTAAGTGTCTGCCTTCGGCTTGGGTCATGTTCCCAGGTCCTGGGATTGAGCCCCGCATAGGGTTCCCTGCTCAGCCGGGAGCCTGCTTCTTCCTCTCCCTCTGCCCTCATTGTCCCCTATTGCCACTCACTCCACTCTCACGCTCTCTCTCTCTCAAATAAATAAATAAAAACTTCAAAAAAAAGTTGTAGTATTTAGTTCCTGGCAACAAAATATGAAAGATTATCATATGAATATATCATATTATCGTAAGTACGAAAAACAAATTGTATTTTAATTTAATTTAATTTAAAAGATTTTATTTATTTATTTGACAGAGAGAGGGAGAGCACAAACGGGGAGTAGGAGAGGGAGAAGTAGGCTCCCCGCTGAATAGGGAACCTCATGGGGGGCCGGATCCCCCTGGGATCATGACCTGAGCCAAAGGCAGACACTTAAACTGACTGAGCTACCTAAGTGCCTCCCAATTTGTGTTTTTAGACATTAAGAGAAAGGTGAATTAGGGGCGCCTGGGTGGCTCAGTGGGTTAAAGCCTCTGCTTTCGGCTCAGGTCGTGATCCCAGGGTCCTGGGATCCAGCCCCACGTCGGGCTCTCTTCTCGGCTGGGAGCCTGCTTCCCTTCCTCTCTCTCTGCCTGCCTCTCTGCCTACCTGTGATCTCTGTCAAATAAATAAATAAAATAAAATCTAAAAAAAAAAAAAAAAAAAAAAAGGTGAATGAAAGAGAGGCTCTAATCATTAGGAACCTGAAGGGAGTGTAAGGCTTGTTTCATGTCTGTTGTTGCTCTCACTGAAATTTACTCATTGTTCTCTGTCAATCTCCACATGCAGGTTTGACTGCGCAGATCGACAGTTCCATTCCATCCCTGCCACCTGGCAGGCTCTCATGGACAATGCATATGATGTGAAGGAGCTTATTCCTGAATTCTTCTATTTCCCGGAGTTTTTGGAAAATCAAAATCGTAAGAAATGAGAGATTAAGAATTTTGATTCAATGGGTCCCAGTGTAGGATCCTGAAAAATACCTTTCAGGAAATTTTTGTGATATTCTGTAGATTACTTAAGGTTCGTTTGGTCTGTTATTCACAGATAGGGTTTGACTGATGCCCAGATGTCGTCTTACTTTTCCAGGGAAGTGCTGTGGTGAACCGTGATAAATGAGTCATATTTGAATTGGTGAGAGAATTTATCAGAGTATTGGGTTTTCTAGAACCCAATGCAAAAATGCAAAAATGGCCATATGCTATTTCAGCCATATAGCTAGCCACTTAGGCTAAAAGTGTTTCAGTTACGGGTGGGAAAGAAAAAAAAAGTACATGAGTTAGATAAGATGAGGATTTAAACCAGGGGTTTGCAGACTGTAGGTCATGGGTCAGATCCACAGGGTAGACTTATTTGTTTATAAATAAAATTTTGTTGGAACACAGCCAAACCAGTTCATCTACATATAGATTGTGGCTGCTTTCATGGAATAATAGCTTATTTGAGTAGTTGCAACAGAGACCATTGGGCTCACACAGCAAAAAATATTTATTCTTTGACACTTTATGGGAAAAGTTGGCTGATTCTTGGTTTAGAGCAGAAGAGAGGAGGCAAATTGAAATTAATGACAAGGTATAAGTTACCACAATATTTGAAAAATCATATGTTTTTGAAGTAGAGCATTATGGAGCCAAAGACAGTCTTTAAAAATATCCAAATACTTCCTCTCTGAAGGAATTTTAGATTTCCTTTTAAGCACAGTAAGAAAATGAGAAGATTGTTACTACTGGGGTTCTTAAGGAAAATTACAGTGTCAAAGGACCATTACCAACTTCCTTTTCTTCCCCTAGTATGAAGTGTTAATGTTTGACCCTTTGCTTCTGTAGTAGAGTTGTTTGCCACATTAGGGAGAACATATCCAGGGCTTTGTGTCCTCTGATCATGTACTCTGGGACATGCTGTTGGAGGCATCTGATTTCTCAGAGTAAGATATTTAAAATTGGTCCCTTTCAGAAAATCAAATGAATCAATTGACGGACTCTGATTCTAGACTCTTAGCCATAGGACTAGAACTGCCACAACAGGGTATCCGGGCTAGGAGGATGAGGAGATTAAATTTGTTTTTTGTTGTTGTTGTTGTTTTGTTGTTGTTGTTGTTTTTTTAATTTTTTATTTTTTCAGCGTAACAGTATTCATTATTTTTGCACCACACCCAGTGCTCCATGCAATCCGTGCCCTCTCCAGTACCCACCACCTGGATCCCCCAACCTCCCACCCCCCGCCCCTTCAAAACCCTCAGATTGTTTTTCAGAGTCCATAGTCTCTCATGGTTCACCTCCCCTTCCAATTTCCCTCAACTCCCTTCTCCTCTCCATCTCCCCTTGTCCTCCATGCTATTTGTTATGCTCCACAAATAAGTGAAACCATATGATAATTGACTTTCTCTGCTTGACTTATTTGACTCCGCATAATCTCTTCCAGTCCTGTCCATGTTGCTACAAAAGTTGGGTATTCATCCTTTCTGATGGAGGCATAATACTCCATAGTGTATATGGACCACATCTTCCTTATCCATTCATCCGTTGAAGGGCATCTTGGTTCTTTCCACAGTTTGGCGACCGTGGCCATTGCTGCTTTGAACATTGGGGTACAGATGGCCCTTCTTTTCACTACATCTGTATCTTTGGGGTAAATACCCAGTGGTGCAATGGCAGGGTCATAGGGAAGCTCTATTTTTAATTTCTTGAGGAATCTCCACACTGTTCTCCAAAGTGGCTGCACCAACTTGCATTCCCACCAACAGTGTAAGAGGGTTCCCCTTTCTCCACATCTTCTCCAACACATGTTTCCTGTCTTGCTAATTTGGGCCATTCTAACTGGTGTAAGGTGGTATCTCAATGTGGTTTTAATTTGAATCTCCCTGATGGCTAGTGATGATGAACATTTTTTCATGTGTCTGATAGCCATTTGTATGTCTTCATTGGAGAAGTGTCTGTTCATTTTCTGCCCATTTTTTGATATGATTGTCTGTTTTGTGTGTGTTGAGTTTCAGGAGTTCTTTATAGATCCTGGATATCAACCTTTTGTCTGTACTGTCATTTGCAAATATCTTCTCCCATTCCGTGGGTTGCCTCTTTGTTTTGTTGACTGTTTCCTTTGCTGTGCAGAAGCTTTTGATCTTGATGAAGTCCCAAAAGTTCATCTTCGCTTTTGTTTCCTTTGCCTTTGGAGACATATCTTGAAAGAAGTTGCTGTGGCTGATATTGAAGAGTTTACTGCCTATGTTCTCCTCTAGGATTCTGATGGATTCCTGTCTCACGTTGAGATCTTTTATCCATTTTGAGTTTATCTTTGTGTACGGTGTAAGAGAATGGTCGAGTTTCATTCTTCTGCATATAGCTGTCCAGTTTCCCCAGCACCATTTATTGAAGAGACCGTCTTTTTTCCACTGTATATTTTTTCCTGCTTTGTCGAAGATTATTTGACCATAGAGTTGAGGGTCCATATCTGGGCTCTCTACTCTGTTCCACTGGTCTATGTGTCTGTTTTTATGCCAGTACCATGCTGTCTTGGTGATCACGGCTTTTAGTAAAGCTTGAAATCAGGTAATGTGATGCCCCCAGTTTTATTTTTGTTTTTCAACATTTCCTTAGCAATTCGGGGTCTCTTCTGATTCCATACAAATTTGGACACAGAAGTTAAGCTTGACAATTCCTGATGTTCACTAGAGCAAGTTGCTGTCTTGAATTACTGTCTTGCTGGCTTCCTTTTCTAATTGTATATTGCTTCTTTGTTTGAAACGAGTTAGGTGGGAGAAAGCAAAGTACATTTCTTAGAATGTCAATAAATTTTAATATTAATTAGTAAAACAAATATTAGTAAAACTAACTCAAAATTGTGCAAGAAAATTTTAGTATTTTCCACAGTGAAAACCCTAAGGTATGGTAGTATCCAGGTAGCTTAACAACATCATCAAAGCCAAGTTCTTCCTGTATTTTCATTCTGCTGTTCCAAGTGTTTGGGCTTTGTCCTTGGCTAGTCCCTCTCATGGTTACAAATGACTGACGCATTTCTAGGCTTCATAGGCAGATACAATAGTGTCTTAGAAGTAGATTGTTAATTCTTTGTGTCACTTCTTAAGACTGAGAAATCCTTTCTTGTAACCTCTCCTTATTGTGCTTATACCAGTCAGCCTGCTACAGGCATAAAATAAAGCACAAGGATGGATACTTGAATAAAATCAAGGTTCTGTTACCAAATAAGGAGGGATGGCTAGCAGGTTGGCAACAATGTCTGTTACACAGTAGTTGGGTTAACAAAGCCACAGGCCCTGTGCATCCTGTCATTTTATGACATTCAAACCTCTTTCCAGCTTTGGGACACACTGATATTTTAGGGTGGATTCTTTTATGAAGATCTTTTATGTGAACGCTTTTCTCTTTCCATGCTATATAAACAAGAAAACCTCATCTTTGGGATAGTTTTGTCAAAGTACTGTATTTTAACTATACGAGAAAATCTTTATGTCAGTATTACTTAGAAGAGGGCTATACAAATACATATTTTTTTTTAAAGATTTTATTTTTTTGTCAGAGAGAGAGAGAGCATGAGAGTGAGCACAGGCAGATAGAGTGGCAGGCAGAGGCAGAGCGAGAAGCAGGCTCCCTGCTGAGCAAGCAGCCTGATGTGGGACTCGATCCCAGGACTTTGGGATCATGACCTGAGCCGAAGGCAGCCGCTTAACCAACTGAGCCACCCAGGCGTCCCACAAATACATATTTTTTCATTATGACAAATACAACACTTCCTTTGAGTGTATTTAAAGTATGAGTTACACCAAAAAGCGCTAAGGAGCTGTATTTTGTAAATTAACAGGGACTATTATATTAATTATTTTTAATGTCAGAATACTAAATATTGCATTTTTGTTTAGATTAAGGTTTTGGTCATATCTATAGTATACCCTGCTTCTCAACCAAAAATCAGTTGTTAATCTGATTTACTTTATAATAACTAATTTAGAAGTATTTTATTTTCATTTACCTGTTTAATCAACTGGTAAAATACATTTCAATATGAAAAGAATTATCTTCACCTGTTCAGTAAATTTAGATCAAGAAGGGAACTTGGTTCTCACCTATTAGAGAAGAAGTCTCAGTTTTGCTAAGAATTGTGCCCTTATATCTGTTTTACTTGATTTATTTAAATCTAAAATGATTTGATGCATTTATCTTTTACTTGTCTTAGAATTTAACTTGGGTTGTCTGCAAGTTTCCAAAGAAGTAGTAAATGACGTCATTCTCCCCAAATGGGCTAAGTCAGCTGAAGATTTCATCTATAAACATAGGAAAGCTCTGGTAAGATTTTTGTGTTTAGTTATTAGGTTACTAAGATAGAGATGCATGTGTTCTCTAGAGAATAGATTAATGTATATCTAGCTGTTATTTTTTTAGATTAATTTGTCATCTGTTGTATACTGTTGTGGAGAGTATAATGTAATTTATTTTGAGGTTATGAATCTTCTGATACAGTAAGAATACGGTATAGTCCTGTGGATATATAGCAAAATGTGTGTGTGTGTGTGTGTGTGTGTGTGTGTGTGTGTGTATTTAGTTCTATAAGATAACTGCCTGTTGTATTTTAAGCTATTCTATCCACCAAGCTGGGGTCATTTGGTGTTTTGCAGTTCCCACATTTGTTTTAGATCTAACAAGGATGAGGGACTCCTAGGTGGCTCAGTCGGTTAAGTGTCCAACTTGGTTTCAGCTCAAGTCATGATCTTAGGGTGTTGGGAGCAAGCCCCTTGTTAAGCTGCATGCTCAGTGGAGAAATTGCTTGAGATTCTCTCTCTCCCTCCTCTTTTCTCCTCCCCCAGCTTGTGATGGTGTTCTCTTTCTCTCTTTCTCTCTCTCTCTCTCAAATAAATAAATAAAATCTTAAAGAAAAAAAAAACCAAGGATGAGTACATTCTTGTTTTCTCTGAAGAATTTCAGTAAGTTTTTAATATGACTACTAAATCCTAAATTCCACTTTTAAAAAATGTTAGTTTTTAGCTGAATTTCTAGTTTGGGATTTAAAGAGTTGTGAGAGTTAAGCACTGATATTATGTCATTTTGTAAATGATGCTTTCCCCCCGACCCCACAATAGTCCACTTAGTTCTCTGTCTAAACTGAAATGTCTCAGAGCCTGAAGCTAATTAGGCTTGGAAACATTCCATGTCATTAGTATATAGTGTGTCAGATTTGTAAAAACCAGAATTAGATCAAAATATTTGTAAGCAATAGCACTATGCATGAATAAGGAATTGGAAAAAAAATTAAGCAACTCAGAAAAAGTCTGTTACTTATTGGCTAGCCAGGACCTTCTCAGATGCATTCTGTTGGGGTCTAGGATTTTAGGAAGACATGCTCCGTGTATTAATATGTTGGAAGCCTTTGTTTCAGTTATGTATTGCTGTGCAATAAACTCCAAAATTTAGTGGCTTAAAATACAGTCATTTTATTATCTCTCACAGTTCTGTAAGTTGACTGGTCTCAACTAAAAAGTTCTCATCCTGCTTGAAAAGTTCTCATCTTGCAAGGTTCTCATGCCCTTGGAGTCATAGCAACTGAGATGGAGTCATATGCATTGAGAGACACTGGGATGCTGGGCTTTTCTTCCTTCCCATGTAATCTCAGGATATCTCCCATTCATGTGGTCGCTCTAGCTAGGTAGCCAGACATGCACTTGTCTATTGCTCAGGAAGGAGTACAAAATTGGAAGCTTCCATGCTTTCTTAAGGCTTAAGGCTGTTAATGGTCTCCGCAGTTCTGTCACCTTGTCAGAGTCAGACATTAGTAGGATCAGTGCAGATTCAAGAGGAGGAAGGTAAACTCCATCTCTCAGTGGTGGGAGGGGAAAAGAATTTGCAACCATCTTTAATCCTCCACACACAGTCTGCTCTTTGATTACAAATTATTTGCTTTCCTTCTACATGCAAAATGTATGTACTTCCTCTCAAGATCCTCCCAAAATCTCATGTCAGCGACCTTTAAGTCAGGAATCTGCAAACTTTTTCTGTAGAGGACCAGATAGTAAATATTTTCGCTGGCTGTAAGGCCTGTGTCGAAATTCTGCCACTGTAATGCAAAAGAAAATGGATGTAGCTTTTTTGTACTACTCTACAAATCTGAAGCTAGTAAAATTTGGGCCACAAGCCGTAAGTAATTTACTGATCCCTGCATTAAGGCATGAGGTCTGAGGTCCGGAATCTTGTCAGTAATCTAAATCAAATGCATGTGGGCATAAAACTACTCAGGTTTGTCTGCTCTTGCATCTGAAGACTGTAGAGTAGAGAGACAGGCTCTCTGTCCCCGCGTGACAACAGTGGTGTGACAAAGACGGAAGAACCATCATAGACATTCTCATTTAAAAGAGAAATTAGAAGGGGTGCCTGGCTAGCTCAGTCCCTAGAGCATGTGACTCTTGATCTATCACCTTATGAGTTTGAGCCCCACATTGGGTATAGAATTTAATTTAAAAAGGTGGGAGAGAAAAACAAGAGGTACCTAGCAGTAACTGGATTACAACAATTCAGAATTCCAGCAGGGACACGTTTTCAGTTCCTTTATTAGGGCCCAGTCCTTTTCCCTCAGAGTGGTTCCCCATGGCTATTTTGTTTTACCCTTTGGCTCTTAGCTTCCTGCTTTGAGTCATTCTTTTACATTTAAAAAAAAAGTACATTTTTTCTTTTACATTTAAAAAAAAAAAATGTTTCCATGAGTATCTTTGTCAGCCTCTTACTTAACCACAGTAAACTGGAAGCCGAAGGTCTCATCTTTTTTGAACAGTTTCTGCCTCTTTCAGTCTGAAGTAATAACAGTATATTTTAAAATTTTATGGGTTTCAGGGCACTTGGGTGGCTCAGTCAAAGCATCTGCCTTCATCTCAGGTCATGATCCCAAGGCCCTGGGATCAAGCCCCGCATAAAGCTCTGTGCTCAGTAGAGAGCCTGCTTCTTCCTCTCCCTTTGCCTGACACCACTTTGCCTTCTGTGCTCTCTGTCTCTCTGTCAGGTAAATGAATAAAATCTTGAAAAAAATAAAATAGAGACACCTGGGTGGCTCAGTCAGTTAAGCTGCTGCCTTCAGCTTGGGCATGATCCTGGGGTCCTGGGATTGAATCCCACGTCGGGCTCCCTGCTCGGTGGGGAGCCTGCTTCTCCCTCTCCCTCTGCCTGCCTCTGTCCCTGCTTGTGCTGTCTCTCTGTCAAATAAATAAATAAAACCTTAAAAAAAAAGACTTAAAAAATTTTAAAAATAAAATTTTATGAATTTCTTATGCATCATCTTTATTGGATAATAACCATTTCACATTACTTTAGAAAACAGTGGGTCCAGTGGGAGGCTGCTGTGGGAAAATTAAGATTCTTAAGATGTTCTGTTTTCTATTCTCATCAAAGTATAGGCAATAGGATCCAACAGTACATTAAAAGGATTATTCACCATGACCAAGTGGGATTTATTCCTGGGCTACAAGGTTGGTTGAACAGCAGCAGATCATTCAGTGTGATACAATACATTAATAAAAGAACAAGAGCCATATGATAAATTCTCAGTAGATGCTGAAAAAGCATTTGACGAAGTACAGCATCCTTTTTTGATCAAAACTCTAAAGGGAATAGATAGTAGGTACAGAGGATACATACTTCAATATCATAAAAGCCATCTGTGAAAAACCCACAGCGAATATCATTCTCAATGGGGAAAAACTGAGAGCTTTTCCCCGAAGGTCTGCAACACAGCAGGGATGTCCACTATCACCACTGCTATTCAACATAGTACTAGAAGTCCTAGCCTCAGCAATCAGACAACAAAAAGAAATAAAAGGCATCCGAATCTGCAAAGAAGTCAAACTCTCACTCTTTGCAGATAATATGATACTTTATGTGGGAAACCCAAAGAATCCACCCCCAAACTGCTAGAACTCATGCAGGAATTCAGTAAAGTGTCAGGACATAAAATCAGTGCACAGAAATCAGTTGCATTTCTATACACCAACAGCAAGACAGAAGAAAGAGAAATTAAGGAATCAATCAAATTTATTTGTTTATTTATTTTAAGATTATTTATTTGACAGAGGGAGAGAGGTCACAGGTAAGCAGAAAGGCAGGCAGAGAGAGGGGGAAGCAGGCTCCCTGCCAAGCAGAGAGCCCAATATGGGGCTCCATCCCAGGACCCTGAGATCATGACCTGAGCTGAAGGCAGAGGCTTAACCCACTGAGCCACCTAGGCGCCCCTCGATCAAATTTATAATTGCACCCAAAACCGTAAGATACCTGGGAATAAACCTAACCAAAGAGGCAAAAAATCTATACTCAGAAAACTATAAGGTACTCATGAAAGAAATTGTGAGGAAGACACAGAGAAATGGAAAAACATTCCATGCTCATGGATTGGAAGAACAAATATTGTTAAAATGTCTATGCCATCTAGAGCAATCTACACATTTAATGCAATCCTTATCAAAATACCATCAACTTTTTTCAAAGAAATGGAACAAATAATCCTAAAATTTGTATGGAACCAGAAAAGACCCCGAATAAGTGAGAGTAATGTTGAAAAAGAAAGCCAAAGTTGGTGCCATCACAATTCCAGACTTCAAGCTCTATTACAAAGAGCTTGAATCATTAAGGCAGTATGGTACTGGCACAAAAACAGACACATAGATCAATGGAACAGAATTGAGAGCCCAGAAATGGACCCTCAACTCTGTGGTCAACTATCTTCGACAAAGCAGGAAAGAATGTCCAGTGGAAAAAAGACAGTCTCTTCAACAAATGGTGTTGGGAAAATTGGACAGTCACATGCAGAAAAATGAAACTGGGCCATTTCCTTACACCGTCCAAAAAAAAGACTCAAAATGGATGAAAGACCCCAGTGTGAGACAGGAATCCATCAAAATTCTTGAGGAGAACACAGCAACTTCTTCCTAGAAACATAGCCGAAGGTGAGGGAAACAAGGGCAAAAATGAACTATTGGTACTTCATCAAGATAAAAAGCTTTGCACAGCAAAGGAAACAGTCAACAAAACCAAGACAGCCGGCAGAATGGGAGAAGATATTTGCAAATGACATATCAGATAAAGGGCTAGTATCCAAAATCTATAAAGAACTTATCAAACTCAACACCCAAAGAACAAATAATCCAGTCAAGAAATGGGCAGAAGACATGAACGGACAGTTCTGCAAAGAAGATACCAGATGGCCAACAGACAGATGAAAAAGTGCTCTACATCACCCAGCATCAGGGAAATACAAATCAAAACCACAGTGAGATACCACCTCACACCAGTCAGAATGGCTAAAATTAACCAGTCAGGAAATGACAGATGTTGGTAAGGATACGGAGATAGGGGAACTCTCCTTTGTTGTTGGTGGGAATGCAAGCTGGTGCAGTCATACTGGAAAACAGTATGGAGGTTCCACAAAAAGTTGAAAATAGAGCTACCCAACAACCCAGCAATCCTACTACTGGGTATTTACCCTGAAGATACAAACGCAGTGATCCAAAGGGGCACGTGCACTCTGGTGTTTATAGCAGCAGTGTCCACAATAGCCAAACTATGGAAAGAGCCTAGATGAATGGATAAAGAAAATGTGGTGTGTGTATAGATAGATAGATAGATAGATAGATAGATATATCTGTATATATATAGTGGAATACTGTGCAGCCATCAAGAAAAAATGAGATCTTGCCATTTGCAACGATGTGGATGGAATTAGGGGGTATTATGCTAAGGGAAATAAGTCAGTCAGAGAAAGACAAATATCATATGATCTCTCTGATAAGAGGAATTTGAGAGGCAGGGCAGGGGTGGGGGGAGGGAGGGAAAAATGAAACAAGGTGGGACTGGAGAGGGAGAAAAACCAAACCATAATAGACTTTTAATCTTGGGAAACTGAGGGTTGCTGGAGGGGGTAGGGGGAGGAATAGGCTGGCTGGGTGATGGACATTGGGGAGGCTATGTGCTATGGTGAGTGCTGTGAACTGTGTAAGTCTGACGATTTAACACACCTGTACCCCTGAAACAAATAATATATGTTAATTTTTTTAAAACTTAAAAAAAAAGTTCTATTTTCTAGTTGAGTAGGTCTGTACAGCACAGCCTTAAATCTTTGAAGTCTCAGCACATTGCTTCACAGCTACAGTCTTGAACTAAACTTTCACCTTAGGCCGTATTTTACTAGTGACGCTCTTGATTTGATCACTGACCTTGGCCATTTCTCAATTAAAGACTCTGCTCTCTAGTATCCAGGGAGTGAAATAATTTTAATTAGAACCCAGCAAGACCTGCTCCTTTATATATTTTTTAAATTGTGCTTAAAACCTGAATTTTTTTTTTTTTTTTTTTAGGATTTTATCTACTTATTTGAGAGAGAGAGACAGAGATAGCATGAGCGGGGAGGAAAGGGAGAAACAGGCTCCCTGCTGAGGAGGGAGCCCAATGCAGAACTCCATCCCACCACCCTGGGATTGTGACCTGAGCTGAAGAAAGACAATGAACCCACTGAGCCACCCAGGCACTGCATGAATAGTTATTTTTTTAAATTCATCTTACTCCTTCCACACTTTGTGACAGGCAGCTAAAAAAACCAATTAGCATGAAAGTCTCCATCCCAGGTAACACCCAGGTGCTCATAACAACAAATGGACTCCTTAATCCCCATCATCTATTTAACCCATCCCCTCACCCACTGTATGGAAGTGTTAAAAAACTATGTTGTACACCAGAATCTAATATTACCAAAAAATCTATACCCAGGGGCACCTGGGTGGCTCAGTGGGTTAAAGCCTCTGCTTTCGGCTCAGGTCATGGTCTCAGGGTCCTGGGATCGAGCCCCACATCGGGCTCTCTGCTCAGCAGGGAGCCTGCTTCCTCCTCTCTCTCTCTCTGCCTGCCTCTCTGCCTACTTGTGATCTCTGTCAAATAAATAAATAAAATCTTAAAAAAAAAAATTAAAAAAAAAAATCCATCCCCAGATTCATGAGTTGATTAGGTACTCTTCCTATCTTTGATGGAAATAAACTTGAGCCCCCTTTTCTCCTGTCTCAATAACAATTTCCATACTGTCTTTCAAAGCGTAACTAACAGGCTTCAGGAGGTCCTTCAAGCCTCTGCCTGCCACACAGTCCACCTTCTTAGTGGGGTGGTGTCAGATTGGCTAGGTTGGAGGGAGTGACTTTCAGCCACCTTTAATGAACACCAACTGGTTTGTTTCTTTGAATTGAATTTCTAGAAAGCTATTTCAGTGGAAATTTCACAGCAAGTATATATTCATAGCCATCATTAAGTTTTTTGTTGTTGATATTTAGGCTATTGAGTTATTTTCTTACCCATTAGTTAAGAAGTATATATGTATTATTAAATATTAATAAATATGTCTACATTAACTAGATAGAATATATTCAAAATATGTAATAGATACTAATTAAAATTTTTTTTTAAGATTTTATTTATTTATTTGACAGATAGAGGTTGCAAGTAGGCAGAGAGGCAGGCAGAGAGAGAGGAGGAAGCAGGCTCCCCGCTGAGCAGAGAGCCTGATGCGGGGCTCGATCCCAAGAACCTGGGATCATGACCTGAGCCAAAGGCAGAGGCTTTAACCCACTGAGCCACCCAGGCGCCCCTAATTAAATGTTTTAACATGATTTTGGAATAATTTTATTTACAGTGATAAGAATTGTGTGTGGAAATTTTTAATTTTCTCTTACTTTTTTAAAGGACCAGTGATTACATTGTAGTTGGAAGGTATCTCTATATTATGTGTTCTTTTTCTAGGAGTCTGAATATGTTTCTGCTCATCTGCATGAATGGATAGATCTGATTTTTGGCTACAAACAGAGGGGGCCAGCTGCAGTGGAAGCACTGAATGTTTTCTATTACTGTAGTTATGAAGGTATAAGTCTATATACTTTTTATCTTACATTCCATTGATAGAAAGTATCATTTAATAGGTGTTTATATGTGATATTTTGGTCATGAGAAAGACTACATTTAAAAATTGTTTTAATGACCTTTTCTATTTGAAATATTAAGAGACTGATGTGTGGTTTTTTAAAATAGTAGTTAAGAGTATGTATGCAAATCTTCACTTTGCACAGTTGAGGAAACCGTCAACAAAACCGTCAACAAAAAAAGCAGCCTACTCAGTGGGAGAAGGTATTTGCAAGTGATATATCCAATAAGGGGTTAATATACATAATATATGAAGAATTTTTATAACTCAACACCAAAGAAAAGAGTCTGATTTTAAAAATGGTCAGAGAACCTGAAGAGACATGTTTCCAAAGAAGACATCCAGATGCCAACAGACACATGAAACGATGCTCAACATCACTCATCATCAGCGAAATGCAAATCAAAACCACAGTTTAAAAAAAAAAGAAACAGTGAGAAATTATCTCATGCCTGTCAGAATGGCTACAATAATAAACATAAGAAATAACGAGTGTTAGCAAGGATATGGAGAAAAAAGAACCTTTGTGCATTTGTGCAGCCACTGTGAAAAACAGTATGGAGGTTTTTCAAAAAATTAAAAATAGAGGTATGCTATGATCAGTAATTCCACTACTGGATATTTGCCCAAAGAATATGAAAACACTAATTTGAAAAGCTCTGTACCCTTATGTTTATGGCACCATTATTTACAGTCGCCAAGATATGGAAGCAACCAGTGTCCATTGATAGATGAATAGATAAAATATGAGATA
Organism: Lontra canadensis; assembly: GCF_010015895.1. Taxonomy (NCBI): domain Eukaryota; kingdom Metazoa; phylum Chordata; class Mammalia; order Carnivora; family Mustelidae; genus Lontra; species Lontra canadensis. The sequence goes on along the minus strand of NW_022631012.1, from coordinate 11,263,387 downwards.
TATATATATGTGTGTGTGTGTGTATATATATATATATATATATATACATACATACACACACACACACACAAACATATACAATGGAACATAAAAAAGAATGTGATCTTGTCATTTGTAACAATATAAATGGATCTAGAGGGTGTAATGCTAAGAGATCTAAGTCAGAGAAAGACAAATACCATATGATGTCACTCATATGTGGAATTTAAGAAAAAAAAGAAATGAGTAAAGGGGGAAAAAAAAAATACAAACCCAGAAAGAAAGTCTTAACTATAGAGAACAAACTGATGGTTACCAGAGGGGAGGAAGATGGAAGGAGGAGTTAAATAGGTGATGGGGTTAAGGAGTGCCCTTGTCCTGATGAGCAACAGGTGATGTATGGAATTGATGAATTACTGTGTTGTACACCTAAAACTAATATTACACTTTATGTTAACTGGAACTTAAGTAAAACTTAAAAAAAAAAACTGTTAGAATTTTAAAATGATGTAAATAAGTTCTAAAAAACACAAAACGAACAAAGTAAAAGACAAAAAGACAGACTCTTGAAATACAGAGAACAAACTAAATGGTTTCCAGAGGGGAGATAGGTGCAGGGAAGAGTGAAAGGGGATTAAAAAAATAAGTATATATGCAAATCTTATAAATGTCAGTTATTGGTGGCATAAAAGTTTTGGATTACTTGCCGTAAGTGTCCTATTCAGTCAGGTCCTAAAATAAAAACTCAGTGTTGATTGTTAGCAGATTTTGAAAGAAGATCTTTAGTATTATAAATAACAAACTCTTCAAATGTTTAAAAAAAAAAAAAAAGGTGACCTCATTCTAATGTTTAGCTTGGAATCAAGAACATTTTCTGAAGGGTTTAAAAGCCTTAAGAAGTAGTTTTCTCTAATCCTTCAGTAGTAAAGATTGTGAATAGTGTGAATTTATGTGACCTTGAACAGAGTCCACATGCCTTTTGGTAAATAGACAAGCATGTATTTGTGTTGCCATGTTCATCTGGTAATAGTTTTGTAGAGAGCTAGTATGCATGGTAGTTATGAGCATAGACTTTGAAATCCGACTTCCATGGTTTGGCCACTTACTAAGCATATCAAGTACTGTTGGATATTATCACCTATGCCAGTATTTGTTAGATAAGCAGTAACTTATAGTAGTATTTTGTGTGATTATTACACCTGGTTCAGCTTGATTATCATGAAGAAAACAATCAGATGTACTGTGAGATAGTTTGTACGTTTTTAAGATAAAAAAATTTTTTTTTTAAAGATTTTATTTATTTGACAGAGAGAGATCACAAGTAGGCAGAGAGGCAGGCAGAGAGAGGGGAGGAAGCAGGCTCCCTGATGATCAGAGAGCCCAATGCGGGGCTCGATCCCGGGACCCTGGGATCATGACCTGAGCTGAAGGCAGAGGCTTTAACCCACTGAGCCACCCAGGTGCCCCAAGAAAAATTTTTTTATGCATTATCAGTTAACTTTTGCTTAAAATATTTTTGTTCTAAATCATGGATGGAATTTATTTTTATACGTATTTAATGTTTGGAGTCACTGTTTTTTAAAAAATTGCCTTTTGGGGTGCCAGGATGGCTCAGTGGATTAAGTGTCCAACTTTTCATTTCAGCTCAGGTCATGATCTCAGGCTTGTGGGATTAAGGCCTGAGTTGGGCTCCACGCTTAGCGTGTAGTCTGCTTGTCCCTCTCCCTCTCTCTGGTCCTCTCCCCCGCTCCACCCCGACCCTACTCGAGCTCTTATGTGCTCTCTTGCTCTATAAAATAAATAAATGAAATCGTATAAAAAATTAAAAATTGTCTTACAGTATTCTTTCAAATTGAAGAACAGAATGATATTTTGTTGAAAATACACTATTCAGTCTCATATATTAATAAACATGTGTGGCTTCCTGATTTGTTTTCACTCTGTAGTGAGTTGACTACTTCTCCTTGTTTTAGGAGCTGTGGATCTGGATGCCTTAACAGATGAGAAGGAAAGAAAAGCCTTAGAAGGGATGATTAATAATTTTGGGCAAACACCTTGTCAACTGTTAAAGGTATCATTAAAGTTATTGATTATTAAAAAAATGTTATTGATTACATAGGAAGTCTAAAACTTAATTGCTAAGGAGTACTACCAGCATTTTCGAATATTTTAATTATTTAAAACTGTATCTCTCAGAATTATCTAGAATTTAAGAAAAATTATACTGTCACTTAAAAAGTAAATAGATTGTGGTGCCTGGGTGGCTCAGTGGTTTAAAGCCTCTGCCTTTGGCTCCGGTCATGATCCCAGGGTGCTGGGATTGAGCCCCACGTCAGGTTCTCTGCTCGGCGGAGACCCTGCTTCCTCTCTCTCTCTCTCTCTCTCTCTCTCTCTCTCTCTCTCTGCCTGCCTCTCTGCCTACTTATGATTTCTATCTGTCAAATAAATAATAAATAAAAAATATTTTTAAAAAAGTAAATAGATTTAAATGATGGTTCCTATTTTGAAATAACAAAATATCGTAGTCAAAATCCACATATATAGTCAATAACTTAAATCACAGCGGAGTTTTATTTTTACTCAGAAAGCCAATCACTTAATTTTGTTTAAACAACTAAAATGTTACTGCAACAGGATTTGGATTCATGACCATCTAACCTAGAAGTGTTTCTACCATGCCATGTCTCCTCTGAATTAAGAGCTGAAAACTCCTCTATTGAATTCAGACCACTTTCCATGTTCTGTGGGTTGTTATTTATATCCTAATAATGACATTTCCTGCCTTAGTTGCCTCACTTTATTATAAGTATGTTACAGGCGGCAACTGTTCCTAATCATTTTATATGTTTCTTGCATATAGTATTTGTGTAGTAAATATTTATAAATTGAATCTCCACAAGTGTTACAGCAAGAATGTATCTAAATTGTGGCCTATAAATATGTTGAACTTTTGTTAATTCAGTTATCAGACTAAGGTTTGTAATTGCTGATGTTCCTTAGCAGAGTTTGTTTAAAGCCTCCAACATTTGCTTTTTTCACAGATAGTCCTATTTAAAATCAATGCTTTATACCTATCTGCTGTTAAAATGCAAAAGTAATAGAAGAAAACAGAACACTTCACTGAGCTTTGAAGTAAATTCTATAATATTTTTGTACCAGCTTTAAACTTTTCTTTTTTTCATAAGAGTAGTGCTGATTAGTTTTTATCACCATAAAAAATTACCAAAGAAGTCAGCCTTTGATTTTTTTCTTAATTCTTTATTTAAATTCAATTTAGTTAACATATAGTATATTATTAGTTTTAGGGGTAGAATTTAGTGACTCGTCAGTTGCATGTAATACCCAGTGCTCATTACATCAAGTGACCTCCTTAATGCCCATCACCCAGTTACGTCATCCCCCCACTCACCTCCCCTCCATCAATCCTCAGTTTGTTCCCAGTAGTTAAGAGTTTCTTACAGTTTGCTTCTCTGTTTTTATCATGTTTTATTTTTCCTTCCCTTCCCCTATGTTCATCTGCCTTGTTTCTTAAATTCCATGTATGAGTGAGATCATATGATAATTATCTTTCTCTGATTGGCATATTTTGCTTAGCATAATACCCTCTAGTTCCATCCATGTCATTGCAAATGGCAAGATTTCTTTTTTGATGGCTGAATAGTATTCTGTTCTCTGTATATACACCACATCTTCTTTATCCATTCATCAGTTGATGGACATCTGGCTTCTTTCCATAGTCTGGCTATTGTGGACATTGCTACTATAAACACTGGGGTACAGATACCCCTTCAGATCACTACATTTGTATCTTTGAGGTAAATACCTAGTAGTGCAATTGCTGAGTTATAGGGTAGCTCTATTTTCAACTTTTTGAGGAGCCTCCATATTGTTTTCCAGAGTGACTGTACCAGTTTGCATTCCCACCAACACCTTTTTTCGCATCCTCACCAACACCTGTTGTTTCCTGACTTAAGTAATTAATTTTAGCCATTCTGACTGATGTGAGGTGGTATCTCATTGTGGTTTTGATTTGTATTTCCCTTATGCCAGGTGATGTGTCTGTTGGCCATTTACATGTCTTCTTTGGAGAAATAACTATTCATGTCTCCTGCCCATTTCTTTCTTTTTTTTTTTTTAAGATTTTATTTATTTATTTGACAGAGATCACAAGTAGTCAGAGAGGCAGGCAGAGAGAGAGGAGGAAGCAGGCTCCCTGCTGAGCAGAGAGCCCGCTGTGGGGCTCGATCCCAGGATCCCGAGATCATGACCTGAGCCGAAGGCAGAGGCTTTAACCCACTGAGCCACCCAGGCGCCCCTCCTGCCCATTTCTTGATTAGATTAGTTGTTCTTTGTGTGTTGAGTTTGGTAAGTTCTTTATAGATTTTTGTACTAACCCTTTATCTGATAAGACATTTGCAAATACCTTCTCCCATTCTGTTGGTTGTCTTTTGGTTTTGTTTCCTTTGCTGTGCAAAGCTTTTTATCTTGATGAAGTCCCAATTTTCATTTTTGCCTTTGTTCCCTACCCTTTGGAGACCTCTATCTAGTAAGATGTTGCTGTGGCCGAGGTCACAGAGGTTGCTGCCTGTTTTCTTCTCTAGGATTCTCATGGATTCCTATCTTACATTTAGTTCTTTCTTCCATTTTGAATTTATTTCTGTGTGTGGTGTAAGAAAGTGGTCCAGTTTTATTCTTCTGCATGTGGCTGTACAATTTTCCAACACCATTTGTTGAACAGACTTTTTTCCATTGGATATTCTTTCCTACTTTGTCAAAGATTAGTTGACCATAGAGTTGAGGGTTCTCTCTTCTGTTCCACTGATCTATGTGTCTCTTTTTGTGCCAGTACCATACTGTTTTGATGATTATAGCTTTGTAATAGAGCTTGAAGTCAGAATTTTGATGTCACCAGCTTTGGTTTTCTTTTTCAACATTCCTTTGGCTATTTGGGGTCTTTTCTGGTTCCATACAAATTTTAGAATCGTTTGTTCTACCTCTGTGAAAAAAGTGGATGGTATTTTGATAGATATATTGAGTATATAGGTTGCTCTAGGTGGCATAGACATTTTAACAGTATTTGTTCTTCCAATCCATGGGCATGGAACATTTTTCCATTTTATTTTTGTCTTTTCTAAATTGCTTTCATAAGTGTTCTATAATTTTCAGAGTACAAATCTTTTACCTCTTTGGTTAGGTTTATTCCTTGGTATCTTACAGTTTTTCGTGCAATTGTGAACAGGATTGATTTCCTTGATTTTTCTTTCTACTGCTTCACTGTTAGTCTGTAGAAATACCACAGGCTTCTGTGTGTTGATTTTTATATCCTGGGATTTTCTGAATTCCTGTATCAGTTCTAGCAACTTTTTGGTGGAGTCTTTCAGGTTTTTCACATAGAGTATCATGTGATCTGCAAATAGTGAGTTTGACTTCTTCCTTACTGATTTGGATGCCTTTAATTTCTTTTTATTTTCTGATTGCCAAGGATAGGACTTCCAGTACTATGTCGAACAACAGTGATGAAAGTGGACATTCCTTTTGTGTTCCTAGCCATAAAAGAAAAGCTCTCAGTTTTTCCCATTGTGAATGATATTCACTGTGGGTCTTTCATATATGATCTTTATGATGTTGAGATATGTTCCCTCTATCCCTACATTGTGGAGGGTTTTTAATCAAGAAAAGATTGTATATTTTGTCAAATGTTTTTTCTGCATCTATTGAGAGGCTCGTGTGGTTCTTACCCTTTCTTTTATTAATGCAGTGTATCATGTTGATTGATTTGCAGATGTCGAACCACCTGTTCAGCCCAGGAATAAATTCCACTTGGTCATGGTGAATTATTCTTTTAATGTACTACTGGATCCTGTTAGCTAGTCTCTTGTTGAGAATTTTTGCAACCATGTTCATCAGGATATTGGCCTTTGGTTCTCCTTTTTGGTGGGGTCTTTGGTTTTGGGATCAAGGTAATGCTGGCCTCAGAGAATGAGTTTGGAAATTTTTCTTTCATTTCTATTTTTTGGAAGTTTCAGAAGAAGAATTATTAATTCTTCAAATGTTTGGTAGAATTCCCCTGAGCAAGCCATCTGGCCCTGGACTTTTGTTTGTTGGGAGATTTTTGATTACTGATTCAATTTCTTTGCAGGTTATAGGTCTGTTAGGTTTTCTGTTTACTCCTCTTTCAGTTTTGATAGTTCATATATTTCTAGGAATTTTTCCATGTCTCAGATTGCCTAATTTCTTGGCATATAATTGATCATAATATTCTCTTATAATTGTTTGTGTTTCTTTGGTGTTAGTTGTCATCTCTCCTCTTTCATTCATGATTTTATTTATTTGGGTCCTGTCTCTTTTCTTTTTGATAAGTCTGGCCAGGGATTTATCAATCTTCTTCTTTCAAAGAGCCAGCTCCTAGTTTCATTGATCTGTTCTACTGTTCTTTTGGTTTCTATTTCATTGATTTCTGTTCTGATCTTTATTTATTCTCTTCTCCTGGTAGATTTAGTCTTTATTTGCTGTTCCTTCTCTAGCTTCTTTTTGGGGTAAGGTTAGGCTGTGTATTTGAGCCTTTTCTTGCTTCTTGAGGAAGGCCTATATTGGTATATATTGAGGTATACCTATATTGGTATATACTTCATTCTGGACCACCTTGCTGTATCCCAAAGGTTGTGAACTGTCATGTTTTCATTTTCATTTGCTTCCCTATATTTTTTTAAATTCTTTAATTTCTTGTGGACCCATTCATTCTTTAGTATGATGTTCTTTAACCTCCATGTATTTGTGGCCCTTTCAAATTTTTTTTCTTGTGGTTGACTTCAAGCTTAATAGCATTGTGGTCTGAAAATAGCATGGTATGATCTCAGTCTTTTTTGTACTGGTCAAGTCCTGATTTGTGACTCAGTATGTGATCTATTCTGGAGAATGTTCCATGTGCACTCTAAAAAAAGTGTGTATTCTGCTGCTTTAGGATGAAATGCTCTGAATATATCTGTGAAGTCCATCTGGTCCAGTGTGTCATTTAAAGCCCTTGTTTCCTTGTTAATCTTCGGCTTAGATTCATTGGTGTGAGTGGGGTGTTAAAGTCCTCTACTGTTATTGTATTGTTATCAATGACTTTCCTTAAGATTGTTATTAATTGATTTATATATTTGGCTGCTTCCAAGTTAGGGGCATAAGTATTTACAAATGTTAGATCTTCTGGTTGAATCGATGCCTTTATTATGATATAGTGTCCTTTTCCATCTCTTATTACAGTCTTTAATTTGAAACATAGTTTGTCTGATATAAGGATGGTCACTCCAGCTTTCTTTTGATGTCCCTTAGCGTAATAAATGGTGGAGATACCCTCACTTTCAATCTGGAGGTGTCTTTGGGTCTGAAATTAGTCTCTTTTAAGCGGCATATCAATAGGTCTTATTTTTCTATCCATTCTTATACCCTATGTCTTTTGATTAGAGCATTTAGTCCATTTACATTCAGAGTAATTATTGAAAGATATGAATTCAGTATCACTGTATTACTTGTAAAATCACTACTCCTGTAGATTTTCTATATTCTTTTCTGGTCATTGTTACTTTTCTTATCTTTTTTGCTCATATGCCCCCTTTCATCCGGGTTGCTTTACTGTTCACAAATTCCTTTAGTTTTTATTTGTCTTGGAAGCTGTTTATCTCTCCTTCTATTCTGAATTACAGCCTTACTGGATAAAGTATTCTTGGGTGCATGTTTTTCCCATTTAGCTCATTGAATACATCGTGCCAGTCCTTTCTCACCTACCAGGTCTCTATGGACCGGTCAGCTGCCAGCCTTACATGTCTACCGTTGTAGGTTAGGACCTCTTGTCCCAAGCTGCTTTCAGGATTTTCTCTTTATCTTTGTAATTTGCAAGTTTCACTATTAACATGTCATGGTGTTGACCTATTTTTGTTGCTTTTGTAGGGAGTTCTCTATGCCTCTTGGACTTGAGTGTATGTTTCCTTCCCCATGTTCGGAAAGTTCTCTGCCATGATTTGTTCAAATAAACCTTCTTTCCCCTTTTTGCCCACTCTTCTTCTGGGACTCCTATAATATGGATATTATTTCACTTTTTGGAATTGCTGAGCTCCCTAAGTCTGCCTTCATGCTGTAATAGTTTTATTCCCCTTTCCTTTTCATCTTCATTACTTTCTATAATTCTATCTTCTGTATCACTGATTCACTCTTCTGCTTTGTTCATGCTTGTTTTTATGGCCTCCACTTGGGTCTGTATCTCAGTTATAGGGTTTTTAATTTTAACCTGACTAGATTTTAGTTTTTATCTCTACAATAAAGGATTCTCTAGGGTCTTCTCTACTTTTTTTCATGCCCAGCTAGTATCTTTATAATCATCATTTTAAATTCTAGTTCAGACATTTTACTTATATCTGTATTAATTAAATTCCTGACTGTGAATACTACCCCCCCTTCTTTCTTTTGGGGTGAATTTCTCTGTCTTGTCATTTTGTCCAGAAAAGAAAAGAAAAAGAAAAACAATATCAACAGAAAAAAACTAAATCCTGGATGTGTTTTAGTCTGCTTGTTAAAAGAAACTAGATCCCAGGCATGTGGGTGGTTCAGATGGTTAAGCATCTGTCTTCAGCTCAGGTCATGATCCCAGGGCCCTGGGACCGAGTCCCACATCAGGCTCTTGCTCACTGGGGAGTCTGCTTCTCCTTCTGCCCTTCTCCCTTACTCATGATCTCTCTTGTACTCTCTCTCTCAAATAAATATTAAAAAGAAAATAAACTAGATCCCAAAATAAGAAAATCATACACACACACAATGAAAAGAAACAAAAAATAAAACATCTATGTAGTGTTTATGAAAGTAAACATTTAAAAAGGAATTGGAAAAAAATAAGAAAATAAAAAATAATAATGAAAGACGAAAGAATAAAAATACAAAGAATACTAGCTACTGTTTTCCCCTAGAGCTGAAGTTTTTCAGCCCTTTATGATCAGTAGACTTGGTACAGGGGAATTGTTTGTGCTGGTCTGCTGGGAGAGGGGCCCCACTGTGCTCATTCACGGGTGGAATTGCTGAGTAGAAATGTGCCTGCATTGCACAGGGAGGCAGGGGCTGGTGTTGGTGGCTGCAGACTCCACTAGGTGGCTCTCTTTCGCTCCCTGAGGACTTTAGCACTGACAGGCAGGATGAATATGGCAGGACTCTGTTTTCTAGCCCCCCAAGCTGAAAATTTGTGCCCCCCACTCTTCAGTGAGCCCTCACAGAAAAGCACTCATTCACTCTTGTCTCCCGCATTTCTGTCAGAACTCTGTGGTCACCCTCCCCATGTCCAAGCTTTTTTATCCCTAGCACCTGACTGAATTTCAAAATTCCAAAGTTTAGGGACTCCCATGGTTTGGACCCTCCCTATTCCTCCCAGAGATGGTCTTGCCACCCTTCTGCCATTTGGGAAACCTGTCTCAGGAAAGCAGTCGCTTGATCACACAGGGGATCAGTTTATGGCAACACAGAGCAGAAAGCTGGCACTTAGACTCACTGTTGTCAGCTGGCTTCTACGCTCCTGTACCTGGGAACTGTGCCACCCTTAGGTGCCACCCGTTCTTCTTGTGACGCCAGGGATCCTCAGATCATGCTGTCACACCTGGGATGCTGCCCCACTTCACCTCTGAGCACCTCTAAGCCAGGCATGTCCCTCACTGTAGGAGCAGTCTTCCAAAAGTTCTGATTTTGCACTCAGCTGCTTATGATGCTTTGTGGTTGCCTCCTTAAGCAGGCCTCCTCCCCACTGCTGTATCCTCAGCTCTCTCTCACTGGGTGCAAGTCTCTGTACCTCCTACCTTCCAAACAGTGGTTGCTTTTCTACTTTTAGACTTACAGCATTTCTTTTCTCAGATCTCCAGTTGATTTCTTGGGTGTTCAGAATGATTTGTTAACTATCTAGTTGTATTTGAGGGATGAGACAAACTTAGATCCCTCTACTCCTCCACCATCTTAACTTCCAGTCAGCCTTTGATTTAAAATAAAGTGAATAAAAATAAAATAAAATAAAGTGAATAGCACTCATATGGATTGAGAGCTAAATATTGAAGTACTTATAGCTGTCATATTATTTTCTGTCATCTAATATTTTGTGATATAGAAAAATCCCCTTTAGATGGAATTCTGTTATATATTTTAATTATGCTTTTTGCTTATTAATTTGATTTGCCATTTACTTCTTATTTAATAAAGGTAACACTGTTCTGTGTTGCTGACATTAAAATTAAGGAAGAATATTTTAATTTATTTGAAAATGAATGCAGCAATATTTATAATTTGATTTTGATAGTATTGACATTTTGATTTTTATTTCAGGAAATAAGGATTTACCCATATGAATTTTGACTTTTGAATGATTCATTTAATTTTACCAAATATTTATTAAGCATCTATCACACTCAATACACTATTCTGGGTATCAAAAATCCAAAAATGAGGAAGATTTGTTTTCTGATTTTAAAATACCTTTGCCTAAGGGTACCTGACTAGCTCAGTCAGTGGAGTATGCACCTCTTGATCTCGGGATTGTGAGTTCAAGCCCCATATTGGGTATAGAGATTACTTAAAAATTACTTAAAAATTATTTTTAAAATCTTTAAAAAGATGCCCATTGCCTAGTTGGAAAAGGTAGACCATAAAAAACTACATAATCCAACACAGAAATAATTACTAAATAAAATACTAAACAGAACAGTGTGCTAGTAAAAATAATAAAAGAGAATTGTTAATTCTGGCTTAGAAATTCAAGACAGACATCAGTAAGAAAAACTTTAAAGTAGAAGCAGGGTTTCTCTAGAAATGAGCAGCATAAAAACTCTGCTGAAGGAGTAGTCTGAACAGTGGCCCGGAATTTGTCAACAGTTCATGGTATGTAATCCATTGTAGCTAGAGTCCAGTAGGTCTGCAGGAATACAGTGAGAGATGTCTTAATATAGTTATGGAGTTATTTTTTCTTAAAATTATTTTGAAGGAACCACATCCTCCTAGATTGTCAGCAGAAGAAGCAGGGCAGAAGCAGACCAAACCAGACACTTCAACCCTAAATGTATTTCAACATCTCTCCGAACTCAAGTCATTTTTTATAGAGGTAATATCCAGCTTGGTAATATCAAAGCATTTTCTCTGTGAATTCTATACACCAATCAATGTTCCTTTTATTCTCTAAAGGGGGGGGTCATAATATTTAATCCAAAATAGTAAGTAATATTGCAATAATATGTTCTTGGTTTTTAAAACAATCTTGCTGGAAGTTTTTGTTTGCTGCTGAGTAGTAGTGAGACCTGTTTTTCTTGGCTTGCTGTCTTCTACTTCACATTTTCCAGACAAGGAAGAATAAATAATTTGATTTAAATTGCTTTTCATGACAGCTGAAATGATACGTAGAGAGAGTGTAAAATAACTCCTAATTATAGTGTCTGCTCGTTTATAAAATATATCCCAATAAGTCAGATTGTTAATTGCTAATATCAGAAGGAATAATCAAGTAAAACAGGATAGTTATTGCTATAATTGAAAGAGTACTTTAAATTCTAACGTTTATATACATACTGAATTACTTTCATTCACAGTGTAAATGTGAAATGCATTTATTTTATTTTTTTAATCATTTTTTAAAATTTATTTTCAGCATAACAGTATTCATTGTTTTTGTACCACACCCAGTGCTCCATGCAGTCCGTGCCCTCTCTAATACCCACCACCTGGTTCCCCCAACCTCCCACCCCCCGACCTCTTCAAACCCTTCAGATTGTTTTTCAGAGTCCATAGTCTCTCATGGTTCACCTCCCCTTCCATTTTCCCCCAGCTGCCTTCTAACTCCCCATGTCCTCCATGCTATTTGTTATGCTCCACAAATAAGTGAAACCATATGATAATTGACTCTCTCTGCTTGACTTATTTCACTCAGCATAATCTCTCCCAGTCCCGTCCATGTTGATACAAAAGTTGAGTATTCATCCTTTCTGATGGAGGCATAATACTCCATAGTGTATATGGACCACATCTTCCTTATCCATTCGTCCATTGAAGGGCATCTTGGTTCTTTCCACAGTTTGGCGACCATGGCCATTGCTGCTATAAACATTGGGGTACAGATGGCCCTTCTTTTCACTACATCTGTATCTTTGGGGTAAATACCCAGTAGTGCAATTGCAGGGTCATAGGGAAGTTCTATTTTTAATTTCTTGAGGAATCTCCACACTGTTCTCCAAAGTGGCTGCACCAACTTGCATTCCCACCAACAGTGTAAGAGGGTTCCCCTTTCTCCACATCCCCTCCAACACATGTTGTTTCCTGTCTTGCTAATTTTGGCCATTCTAACTGGTGTAAGGTGATATCTCAATGTGATTTTAATTTGAATCTCCCTGATGAAATGCATTTATACCTACGAATTTGGTTAAGACATAATATTCTTGGCAAGAAGAAAAAAATGATAAAAAGTGATAAAGAATAGTTTGGAAATGTGTGAAAAAAGCAATAGCTCTCGCACAATACAATAGACAGTGGAAAACTTTTCTTAAAGGGCCAGATAATAAATATTTTAGACTCTGTAGTCAAAAGGTAAAATCAAGAATGTTATATAGGTACCTATGTAACCACTTAAAATAGAACCATTTAAAAATGTAAAAACCATTCTTTGCTTACCCACAGCCTATAAAACAGATGGTAGGCTGGACTTGTACCATAGGCTGTTTGTCAAATCCTGCCTTAGAACATCATTATAATGTGTTTCTTAGGTTCACTAGCATGGGAAATCATTTTAGAATTTTTAAATAATTTGGTGTAAAAATTTTATGAAGTTTCTATTATAGTTAGCTTTTTTTTTTTTTTTTTATAATTTTATTTTTTATAAACATATATATATATATTTTTTTTTTCCCCCAGGGGTACAGGTCTGTGAATCTCCACGTTTACAAACTTCACAGCACTCACCATAGCACATACCCTACCCAATGTCCATAACCCCCCCCAACCCCCCTCTGCCCAGCAACCCTCAGTTTGTTTTGTGAGATTAAGAGTCACTTATGGTTTGTCTCCCTCCCAATCCCAACTTGTTTCATTTACTCTTCTCCTACCTATAGTTAGCTTTATACTGGGTTTTATTCAAATGAATCATGTTGTACTAAACTCTATAGTACTTTAAATGTTTCCCCATGTTTCTGAAAACACTTCATAATTAATTCTTGCCACTCCTTTCCTAGATTCATGTTTAGTGAGATATAGTTATTTAGTGTTTAACAATACAAACTCTTCAGAATCAGTTGTTTTCCCAAAGTATCTAAGTCAGTTGCCTGGAACTTGGCATACATAGAAACAGTGCTTAGAAATGATGACTATTTGGGGGCCCCTGTCTGACTCAGTCGGTAAAGCATGCGACTCTTGATCTTGGGATCATGAGTTCAAGACCCATGTTAGACATAGAGCTTAACTTTTAAAAAGAAAGATAAAAGATGACTAATTCCTGGATGTGTTCTGGGTCCCTAAGACCATCCTCAGGTTCGATGATTTGCTAGAAGGACTCAGGGTATTCAACGTATGGTTGTACTCACAACTAAAATTTATTACAGTGAAAGGATACAAAACAACATCAGCAAAGGACGAAGGCACATGGGGTGGAGTATAGGGGAAATCAGGGGCAAGTATCCAAGAATCCTCTCCTAGGACAGTCACATAGGACATGCTTATTTCTCCCAGTAATGAAATGTGAAAACACATGTTTGTCTACCAGGGAAGCTCATTAGAGACTCAACACTCAGGGTTTTTATCGGGGGCTGGTCACATGTGCCTTGTACATGCCAAAATTCCAGACTCCCAGGAGAAAATGTTGTTTACCCAATTAATCTATGAATAACGAGCTGCCTTTATCGTTGAGGACAAGTTTTGTATCAGTGTAGGGAGCTCTGACCACCAAGTTCCCAGATGCCAGCCAGGGGCCAACCTTAAAGGCAGGCCGTTCTAAGGAGACTCTTTGGAGCCTGCTATGGTAACTCTTCACTGCACATAGACAACCCATTGTTGAACACATAATCTGATGGACATGTTATACTATATTATGCAACGGTGATAAAATTATTTCATCATGTCTAATAATTTGTGACCTTGTTTTTATAGAATAATGCGTTCCAAGTTCCATCTGCAGATTCAGTGACATTTGAACCCTTTGAACCTAACATGTCACAGGGTAGTTATCCCCAGGACCAGAATCTGGAGCAGGACAAAGAACACAATAAATATCCTTGGGTGCTAGTAATTTCTTAATCCCTGTTCATCGTTGTAGGGGGAGCTATTTCCCCACTCATTCATATGAAAAGAGAAGGTCTGTCTGTAGTTATCTCTTCCTAGTTGCTAAAATGGTAAAGAAAACAGAGGTAAGCAGTGAAAGCAAAGGCCTAATAAATGGATTTCTTCAAACACCATGTTCATTTATGCTTGTGCAAGTGTAAGTTGTTCTCTTGATTCACAGAGTGAAGAGAAGAGATAGGGACTAATTTTGTATGGTTTATAATTCTTTATTTAATTCAAGTAAGTATCTTAGAATAATACCTGACACATAACATATACCCAATAATGTTAGGTTATAATTTATCTAATAAATGTGAAGTATAATTTATGAACTACTGTTACATCAAAAAACTTAGTTCAAATCACTCTTCTCTTTCATGTTGTAATAAGATAATGGCAGATATTTTCTAAGGACTTTATTTTCCGGTACTAGTGTTCCATCATTCAGGATTTTCTCACTTTAATCGGATAGATCTATGTTTTGAAAGTTAAACCCAAAAAGAACTTCTATAAAAATATAACCAGTTGTATTTGACTTATTTGGGCAATATGCTCTTATATGGTCTACATTTTCTACTTTATATTCATGTCAGCATGGCAAGGGAAAAAGAAAGATTTGAAATTATTGGCTGTGTTAAATGGTTGATGCTCCTTGAAATCTGCATCTCTCTTTCACAGCAGAGTAGTAGAATACAAGAAAATTACGGGTTTTAGAAGTTTGAAGTGTGCCACTCAAACATGGTACATAGTTCCTTTCCTACATTTTTTTAGGCTTTTTAAAAAAGTATTATTTGACACACAATGTTACATTAGTTTCAAGTGTACAGCATAATGATTCTCCTTTTCTACATTTTAATTGAGTGATATGTTTTGATAAGAGTAAAATGCTGTCTCACAGGGTTCATTCTTGTTCAAAGAAATAGAAGTTTTCAGTAACTTAAACCTAATAAAGATAAACAGAACTAGCTACTAAGCCTCTGTCTTTATTTTATAGGGAATTAGTGATGGCGTCCCACTAATAAAGGCCATTGTCCCCAAAAATCAGTCTCGTTCTTTTATGTCTCAAGGCAGTCCTGAGTTATTGGTAAGTTGACTTATATTTTTTTCACACTGCTACATCAAAATACATTACAAAAAACTTACAAAAAATACATTACAAAATACTTACAAAATACATTACAAAAAACATAGCAAAAAAAATTGAGAAAATAAATTTTGAAAGACTTCTTAAAAATAGAAGATTTCTTTGGAATTATTTTGATCAAATATGAAAATGTATTTTCTGAGGACACCTGAGAGGCACAGTCACTTAAGCATTCAGCTCTTGGTTTCATCTCAGGTCATGATCTCAGGGTCCTATGATGGAGCCTAGCATAGGGCTCCACACTCAGCATGGAGTCTGCTTGAGATTCTGCCTCCCTCTCCCTCTGCCCCTCCTGCTCATGTTCTCTCTAAAATAAATAAATCTTTTTAAAATACATGTCTTCTAGATACACAGCTTTTATTTCAATTACTTAACTGTAATTCTATTTTTTTATTTCAATAAATATGTCTCAATTTATTATTGAGTCTGTTTTTTATTATTGAGTATTATTGGTCTGTTTTTAGAACCAGAAATGGTTGTTTTGTTTTGTTTTGTTTTTAACTTTTCATTTAAATTCCAGTTAGTTAACATACAGTGTAATATTAGGTTCAGGTATACAATACAGTGATTCAGCACGTCCATACATCACCTGGTGCTCATCACAACAGGTGCACTCCTTAACAGCCACCCCGCCCTTACCTGTTTAAGCCATCTCCCCTCCCACCTCCCTTCTGGTAACAGTGTGTTTCTTGGTTTGCCTCTCTTTCTCTGTCTTTTTCCCATTTGCTCATTTGTTTTCTTTCTTAAATTCTACATGTGAGTGAAATCATATGGTATTTGTTTTTGACTGACTAATTTTGCTTAGCATAATACTCTCTAGCTCCATCTATGTCATTGCAAATATTAAGATTTTATTCCTTTTTATGGCTAAGTAGTATTCCATTATGTATAGATAGACAGGCAGACCACATCTTTATCCATTCATCAGTTGATGGACACTTGGGCTGTTTCCATAATTTGGCTATTGTAGTAATGCTATAAATATTGGGGTATGTGTTTCCCTTTAAATTAGTGCTGGACAGGGTCCCTGGGTGGCTCAGTCAGTTAAGTGGTTACCTTCTGCTCAGGTCATAATCCCAGGGTCCTGGGATCAAGCCCCATATCAGGCTCTGGGCTAGACCAAGAGCCTGCTTCTCCCTCTCCCTGCTGCTCTGCCTACTTGTGCTCTATCTCTCTGTCAAACAAATAAAATCTTTTTTAAAAAAAAGTTTTTAAATAAAATAAAAATAAATTAGTGCTGGTTATTGGTCTATTCAGATTCTATTTCTTCCTGTTTCAGCTTTGGCAATTTATGTGTTTTGGGGACTTTATCTGTTTCTTTCAGGTTGTGCGATTTGTTGGCATATAGTTTTTCATAATATTCTCTTGTAATTGTATTTCTGTGGTGTTGGTGGTTATTTTTTCCCCTCTCATTTATGATTTTATTTGGGTACTTCCTCTCTCTCTCTCTCTTTTTTTTAAGATTTATTTATTATTTTAGAGCAAGCAAGCAAGGGAGGGATAGAGGGAGAGGGAGAGCATCTCCAGCAGACTCCCCACTGAGTGGGGAACCTGATACGGGGCTTGATCTCACAATCCTGAGATCATTATCTGGGCCAAAACCAAGAGTTGGAGATTTAACAGACTGAAACACCCAGGCACACCTCTTTTCTTTTTGATTGAGTCTACAGGTTTATCAGTTGTATTATTTTTTTCAAATGACTAGCTCCTGGTTTCATTGATCTGTTGTATTATTATTATTATTATTAGTTTGTCATTTATTACTTTAGGCTTTGTTTGCTGTTCTTTTTCTAGCTCCTTTAGGTATAAGGTTAGATTATTTGAGATTTTCCTTGCTTTTTGAGGTAGGCCACTATTGCTATATATTTCCCTCTTAGGACCACTTTTGCTGCATCCCAAAGGCAGACTTTTGTGTTTTCATTTTCATTTCTTTCTATATATTTTATTTCTTTTATTTCCTGGTTGACCCATTCATTGTTTAAGAGCCTGCTATTTAACCCCATGTATTTGTGGTCTTTGCAGATTTTTTCCCTTGAAGTTGACTTCTAGTTTCATAGCGTTATTCAAGTTAACTGTAATTCTAAAGTTTATTTGGAATAATAAATATCTGAAAATACCAGAAAATTTTGTACAAGAAAAATACAATATAACATCATCTATTATAATATATTATAAGGCAGTAAAAGAATGAAAATGAGAAACAATACGAAATTGATTAAGGTATATACACTCAGGACATGTTAGTGAGTGCTTTACATGAATTTTGTAATTTAATCCACCGACAATCTGTGAGATAGGCACTATTATTATTTCCCTTCTACAGATGAGAAATTAAAACTCAAATGTAATTTGCTCATAGTTGCAGAGCTAGCAAGCAAGGGATCTGGGACCCAGGTACATGGACCAAACCTAGGTCTGTCTTATTCACATTCGGTCATGTACAAATTATAAGACAAGAGTATAGTACAGGGATAAGTAGAGATTCCAGAATTAAACCTATTTTTCTAATTATGTATATTGTGTGTTTGCTTAGAAAAAAAAGTCTAGAAAGACATACTCCCAAAAAAAGTGC
The DNA here is from genome assembly GCF_010015895.1 of Lontra canadensis. Lineage (NCBI taxonomy): Eukaryota > Metazoa > Chordata > Mammalia > Carnivora > Mustelidae > Lontra > Lontra canadensis. The sequence continues at coordinate 11,245,394 of NW_022631012.1, read as the reverse complement.
CTTTCAGTGGTAGAATTCTTGTGATTTTCACCTTTAATACCTGTATTTCTTTAAGTTATATCTTCTTTGTAATCTGTTTTATAATCTGGTGGGGGGGGAACTTTTCATTATTCACTATAAGGGACGCCTGGGTGGCTCAGTTGCTTAAGTCTCTGACTCTTGATTTTGGCTCAGGTCATGATCTCAGGGTTGTGAGATAAAGTCCTCTGTGTTAGGCTCGGTGCTCAGAGGGGAGTCTGCTTGGGATTCTCTCTTTCACTCTGCCCCTCCTCCCTGTGCTCGCCTGTTCACTCTCTCTTTCAAATAAATTTATTTAAAAAAAAAGGATATTCACTATGACTGTCACTAAGAGAGAGCTTCTTAATTTCTTTTTAATACTTTTAATTTCTTCCAAATGCCAACTAATAGATGCTAGTAAACTTTGAGAAATGAGGGGGAAAATTATCTCACTAAAGAAAGATACAGAGGCCCTTGGGGGGCTCAGTCAGTTAAGCATCTGACTTAGGCTCAGGTCATGACCTTAGGGTCCTGGGATTGAGCCCCACGTTGGGCTCCCCACTCAGGGGGGAGTCTGTCCCTCTCTCTTTGCCTCTCTCTGATCATGCTCTTTCTCTCTCCCTCTGTGTCTCTCAAATAAATAAAATCTAAAAAAGAGGAAAGATAGTTGAACAACTTGTCTTGCCATGAGATATAAGATAAACTAAAAGATAAGAATAGACAATGAGATTTTTCCATTTTAAGACTTTATTAATTATTATTATTAAGGCTTAATTGAGGGCACCTGGCTGGCTCAGTCAGTGGAGTATGTGATTTCAGGGTTGTGAGTTTGAGCCCCATTTTGAGTATAGAGATTACCTAAAAATAAAATCTTAAAGAGAAAAAGAATTAATGAATTTTGTGCTTTAAGTACACAATCCCACATTATTCCTTAAATGGTAAATGCTAACATCATATGAGCATTTCGTTATTTTGTGCTGCTTTCTTTAATCTTTTATTTCATTTTTGTCTTCATATGTTCTTTACCAGATAACAGTAAACATGAATTACATTGTTGGAACCCATGGATGGCTGCCTTATGACAGAAACATTTCCAATTACTTTACATTCATCAAAGATCAAACTGTAACAAATCCAAAGTAAGTAAATGAATATTTAAAGCAAAACAGGTGCACCTGGTACCTTATTGCCAGGAAAAACAACTAAATTGATTGGTGTTATTTTGAAAGTAATACAGGAGACATGTAGATTTTCTTCCCTTTTTCCCTCTTCCTGCCTTCAGGATAAAATAATTTTTATAATACCATTATAGAAACAGAAATTAAGATACCTGGGTGACTCAGTTGGTTAAACGTCTGCCTTCAGCTCAGGTCATGATCCCAGAGTTTTGGAAGTGAGTCTTGAATCAGGCTCCTTGCTCTGCCTGCCACTCCCCATGCTTGTGGCACTCTCTCTCTCTTGCTCTCTCATTGACAAATAAAATCTTTTAAAAAAAAAATTATTAGTAGTTTTTAGGCTTGATTGTATTTTTATTGCACAATTTTACTTATAAATAAGCCTTGTGTATTTTATATAAGAATTTATTATGTACCTTAGTTAATTTTTAATTTTTTTAATTTTACTTTATTATTTCTTTTAGATTTTTAAAATCTATTTATTTATTTATTTATTTATTACCTTAGTTAATTTTTTAAATATCCAAAGGTTACATTTTAAATTCAAGTAATGTTTCCCTTACTCCGAGTTGTATTAGCTGTATGTTTATTAGGAGCGATGTCTTTTTTCCTTCTTATCCCATGCAGAACTTAGTACTGTTGTGCTTGGTACAAAGCATACCTTCAGCAAATTAATACTGAATAATAAAGTTCTAGAGCTGAACTGTCAGAATTGGCCCTCATTCTCTGTGTACACACTGAAGTGTAATAACTTCTTTTTTTATGTTCAGTTAGCCAACATATAGTACATCATTAGTTTTTGATGTAGTATTCAATGATTCATTGGTTGTGTATAACTTCATTGTGTGTCTGCAAAATCTAGATTGACTGACCTCACAGGTATTTACTTCACAGGAAAGCAGATAAAACCTATATCCTTGCTTTCATTTGAGTGAGAAATGATCTTCATGAGTATTGTTAAGTACACATTTATCTGCCTGTGCAGTAGATTCCTGGTTTCAGTTGATTTCCAACTTTCCTCATCCTGTCATATCCTTATCTTGTCCTTTATACTTTAATACTACCATTTACAGAATTGACAATCTTCCAAATTGGCTTTGAAAGGCAAGACTTAAATCTTTTCCACACCTTCACCAGTCTCAACTTCTTTAGCTTAACCCTTGAGACTATTTGTTAGGTACCTTCTTATGTAATAAAAAATATGAATACTATTAATATATTTTCTGAAAGTTGTTATCATTCATTAATGGACATTTCAAATTGAATGGTTGAACAGATTAATTTTTTTTCTTTTTCAGATTTAAAAAATAATTGGTATCAGCCTAAGTGATCTTTTAAGGAAAAGTCTAATATTTAATTGTGTTTACAGAACTCAGCGTATTATGAATGGTCCTTTTGCTCCAGGGCTGGAGATCACTTCTAAGCTATTCATAGTATCACATGATGCGAAGTTGCTTTTCAGTGCTGGACACTGGGATAATAGCATTCAAGTGATGTCACTTACAAAAGGCAAAATTATTTCACACAATATTAGACACATGGGTAAGTATTAACTTTTTTTCCCCCAAAAAGAAAAGTTTCACTTCCTTCTAACTACAAAAGTAGTACATGTTCCTATAGAAAGCATTAAAATTTACCTTCGAAGCTAAGTAGACTTTTTGATAGAGCAGTGTTAAGAGCATTATGGTTTCTTTAAGAGTATTTATGTATTTGGGATATACTAAATACTATACAAACTAAATACAGCTTTATAGTATCTGAACAATGTTAGGCTAAGTCTTTTTTAAAAAGTTAGTTGAAAACCGGTGCCTGGTTGACTCAGTTGGTTGAATACCCAACTCTTGATTTCTGCTCAGGTCATGATGCCAGGGTAGTAGGATGGAGCCCCATATTGGCTCTGCAACTCAGCAGGGAGTCTGCTGGAGATTCTCTCCCTCTCCCTCTACCCCACCTCTCTCTCAAAATACATAAATCTTTTAAAAATAAAAGTAAATAAAAATTAGTTAATAAAAATAAGAATTTTAAGACAAAGTGGTAAAAAAAAAAAATCTGTCATTGTTGAATAAGATATCACCTGCCCTATTAGTTAAGCATGAGGGAGGTAAATTACTGAAGGTAGTTTAACCTGGTGCTTCTTAGTGTTTCAGCCTTCAGTAAAAGAATAAAATATTGTGGGAGTGCCTGGGTGGCTCAGTAGGTTAAGTGTCTGACTCTTGATTTCGGCTCAGTTTGCGATCTCAGGGATGTGAGATTGGTCCCTGTCTGGCTCTGCACTGGGCTCCACGCTGGGCATGGGACCTGTTAAAGATTCTCTTTCCCTCTGCCCCTCGGTCCCTCCCTCTCTCCACACTCGCTGTCTCTAAAAACAAAAGACCATGTAGATTTCCCCCTAGTATACCTATTAGGAAAGGGAAATGGAGTCTGCTACTAATGCTATACAGGTGACTCCTGAGATGACACTTAGCTCAGGTTTTTACTGTTTAGTAAAAAATCTATTTCATATTGAGAATTTGCAATGTAGTATGTACTAATTTGGTTAGAGGTACATATTCCACAGGATTGCAGTGCTAATGGGAGTAGAAGGTGAATGGGAATGAGAGAGTAAGAGAGCAGAGAAGCATATCAAAACTTCCTGGGAATCCATTCCAAGCCACCTCACCCACTGCCCGGACTCCAGCAGACATTTCCCTGCCCTGTGTATACTCTTCACTCTCAAAGCTCTCCTACTTGAGTTTAACACTGCTTCTTTTTTTTTTTTTTCCATTTTTTAAAAATTTCTTTTCAGTGTTCCAAAATTCATTGTTTATGCACCTCACCCAATGCTCCATGCAGTACGTGCCCTCCACAGTACCCACCACTGGGCTCACCCAACCCCCCACTCCCCTCCCCTCCAAAACCCTCAGTTTGTCTCTCAGAGTCCACAGTCTCATGGTTCGTCTGTCTCCCCCTCTGATTTCCCTCAACTCACTTCTCTCCATCTCCCCATGTCCTCCGTGTTATTCCTTATGTTCCACAAGTAAGTGAAACCATACGATAATTGACTTTCTCTGCTTGACTTATTTCACTCAGCATAATCTCCTCCAGTCCTGTCCATGTTGATACAAAAGTTGGGTATTCATCCTTTCTGATGGAGGCATAATATTCCATTGTATATATGGACCACATCTTCCTTATCCATTCGTCTGTTGAAGGGCATCTTGGTTCTTTCCACAGTTTGGCAACTGTGGCCATTGCTGCTATGAACATTGGGGTACAGGTGGCCCTTCTTTTCACTACATCTGTATCTTTGGGGTAAATACCCAGTAGTAACACCGCTTCTTTCCTGAGGTGCTTGGCTGGCTCAGTTGGTAGAGCACGTGACTCTTGATCTCAGGGTTGTAAGTTTGAGCCCCACATTGGGTACAGAGATTACTTAAAAATAAAATCTTTAACATTCTTTTTTTTTTTTAAGATTTTATTTATTTATTTTAGAAAGGAGGAGTTGGGGAGCAAGAGGGGCAAAGGGAGAGAGAGAATCCCAAGCACTCTTAGCACAGAGCCCAACTCAGAGCCTGATATCACAACTCTGAGATCACAACTTGAGCCAAAGTCTAGAGTCAGGGTGTCTACACCCAGGTGCCCTAAAAATAAAATCTTAAAAAAAAAATACTGCTTCTTTCCTGTGTCACCCTTTGCCAGTGCTTTTCTGTTGCCATTCTTACACTTCTGCTAAAACAACTGATTTAGTAATAGTTAGACTATAAATTAAAATTGCTCTTAGAGCTCTATTCAGAAAAACCACACCATTTCATCCTTTGTAATTCCTTTTTTCTTACAGATATTGTGACTTGTTTAGCTACAGATTACTGTGGAATACATTTGATTTCTGGTTCCAGAGATACTACATGTATGATATGGCAAATAACACAACAGGTAGTTACACTTCATCTTCCTTTCTGGTGGGACTGCTAAAAATTATTGATTATTATTTTCATCAACCGTATTATACTCTTCATAATGTTCCTTCAAGAAAGTGTCCTTTTTCTTTATGGCTTTTAGGTTTTCTACTTTGCTTAACAGTCTTTCTTCTCCAAATTTGTTAAAATAATTACCTAAAAATTTTCTTGTAATATTTTTCTTTATTTTTTTTTACATTTGAATCTTTAATCCATTGGTAATTAACTTTTCTTTAAGTTTAATATAGAGTAAGAGTGTAGATATATACTCTATATATAATTATAAAAGAAATACCATGGCAACTACTCAAACATTCTATATCTATATATAGAAAGTAATGTACAAACAAAACATGCTAAACACAGGTGAAGACAACAACTCAAGTATAGAGAGATCTCTGCAATAAAATTGTGTTATTAGAAGAATATAATATCAATTCAGTAAAACATGAAGGACCTCAAAGATGAAATTATACAATGGCGTAATAAGATGAAAAGGAGGGGCACCTAGGTAGCTTAGTCGGTTTAACATCTGCCTTCAGCTCAGGTCATGATCACAGGGTCCTGGTATCAAGCCCCACATCAGGATCCCTGTTCGGTGGGGATTCTGCTTCTCCCTCTCCCTCTACTGCTCCCCCTGCTTGTGCTCTTTCACTTTCTCTCTCTCTCTCAAATAAATAAATGAAATATTAAAAAAAAAAAAAAAGAGAGAGAGATGGAAAGAATTGTCACCTGGGTAGCTCAGTCGGCTTAGGAACTGACTCTTGATTTCAGCTCAGGTCATGGTCTCTGGGTTGTGGAACGGAGGAGCCCTGCATCCAGATCCACGCTCTGTGGGGGTTCTGCTTCTCTTCGTCTCTTTCTGCCCCTTCCTCCCACTCACTCATGTGTGTGCTCTCTCTCTCTCTCTAAAAATAAATAAATCTTAAAAAAATTAATAAGATGAAAAGGGTGATTGCAGAAGAATCAAACCAATATTAAAACCAATACCATTACAAATAAAATAAGTAAACTCAAAAGTAGAAACAAGCAACAGAGTTGATGTGGCTGAATATCAAATTATTAAAATGAAATATTTAAAATAATTAAGTTCTATAAAATAAGTCACAGAGATACAGCATAGGGACCATAGCTAATATATTGTAATAACGTTGTGTGGTGACAGGTGATAACTACACTTACCATGGTCAGTATTAACATAATTTACAGAACTGTTGAATCATTGTTTGTATACCTGACATTTTAAGTCAACCAAAAAAAAAAAGAAAGAAAGGACATTTTATGTCAACCAAAAACAAAGAAAGAAAAGTATTCAGAGAAAGAATATGAAGTTTATTTGTAGTACAGGAAGAGCAAATCTGTGGGTGAAAAGGACAAAAAATACACCTGTTAGAATTGATCCAATGCAGTCAACTTGGAAATGATTCAGATTAAGTTTTGGAGCTTCAAAGGACTGAGAATAATTTGAGAATCCAAGGAGGAACACAAGAATGAGTCTTGTTATGAATAGATGCTGTGGTAAGAACTAGTTGCAATATTACTTTTCGATTAGACAATTTAAATATAGTATAAACCTTTTTGTAGAAAATAGCCTACTGGAAAATTAACCTTTGCTTCTCTTTTGACATTAGGGAGGTGTTCCTGTGGGCTTAGCATCTAAACCCTTTCAGATTCTGTATGGACACACCGATGAGGTATTGAGTGTTGGCATCAGCACTGAACTAGATATGGCAGTGTCAGGATCAAGGGTAAGATTTCACCTTTAAGAAATGCTCACTTTTTTCAGGGTGCCTGGGTGGCTCAGTCAGTTAAGCATCCGACTCTTGATTTTGGTTCAGGTCATGATCTCAGGGTCATGGGATTGAGCCCCACCTTGGGCTCCATACTCAGTGGGGAGTCTGTTTGAGATTCTCTCTCCCTCTCCCTCTGCCCCCTGTCCCTCACTCTCTCTCTAAAGATAAATAAATAAATCTTCAAAAAAAATGCTAATTTTTTTCTACAAATTGAGAAGGAATATTTATATTTAACTATTTTCATACTTGTTTTAGAGGCACATATGTTAAAATTAGAATGGCAAATTTTCTTCTAGGGGGACTGGTAAAAGTATAGGAATTCTTTATTGTTTGTGTGGGACTTTGCAGAAGTAGCATAACACAGAAGAAACTTAAAGAGACTGGATTCTACTTTGGTAATTTACTGGTCTTATTAGTTACAGAAAGAGAGCATCTCATGAAATAAAATACTATTTCAAATTTCAAGATTGAAATTTTTCCTAAGATAACGTGAGTCCTTGGTAGAATAATCATTTTCTGAGTTCATTTCCTGTATTTATTTATCTGGCCTTCTTTTTTGTTGTTCTGTTTCTCTTTTTTATACTTACTATTTTCTGTATGTAGGATGGCACTGTGATTATACATACCATTCAGAAAGGTCAATACATGAGGACTTTACGGCCACCTTCTGAGAGTTCTGTGCTCCTGACTGTTCCTAATTTGGCTATATCTTGGGAAGGACATATTGTTATCTATTCCAGCATTGAAGAAAAAACCAATCTCAAGGTATCTAACAGTTACATTCAGGAGGGCTAGACTATCTATAAGCCTGTCTTTTTCTTTCCATGTTATACTGTATATATGAGGCATTTTGATGAAGAACACCATATTTTTAAAAGGATATGTTCCTTTCATCTTTTGTTTATTCTTTACCATTAGATGGACCCCATCACAGTGTTGGCCTCATGTTCATATTTTGTTTTAGGGATTTTTATTGACCTATATAATATATGATTGCAAAAAGAATTTCTGGTTATGTGGGACTTCAGAAGTTTCAGTGGAAATTATAACCAAATTAAATTCTTTTTGTACAGGTTGGGTATAAAGGAGCCATGAATTATATTCCTTTTCTTTCCATGATCAAGGTTTTTAAAAAATTAGAGCACTGATGGGGTGCCTGGGTGGCTCAGTTGGTTAAGGTCATGAACCTGGGGTTTGGGGATTGAGCCCCAAGGTGGGCTCCCTGCTCAAGGAGTCTGCTCATTCCTCTCCTTCTGCCCCTCACCAGGCTTATGCGCCTGCGTGCTCGCTCGCTCGCTCTCTCTCAGATAAATAAAATCTTTTTAAAAAAAATTTTTTTAAATAATAAAATTTAGAGAACCGAGGGCCTGGTGGCTTTAATTGGTTAAACATCCAACTCTTGATTTCAGATCAGGTCATGATTTCAGGGTCGTGAGATTGAACCCTGCATTGGATTCCCCACTGAGTGGCGAGTCTGCTTGGGATTCTCTCTCTCTCTCTCTTTCTCTCTCTCTCCCCCTGCCTCTCCCCCACTTGCATGCCCATATACACATACATTCTTTCTTTCTTTCTCTTTTTCTCTCAAAAAAAATTTTTTTTTTTAATTTTTAAATTTTGTTGGTAGAACATGAAACTCTTGATCCCCAGGTTATGAGTTCAAGCCACACACTAGGCGTAGAGCTAACTTAAAATAAATTTTTTTAAAAAACTGTAGCTTTAAAAAAAGTTAGGAGAGTCTTTTTGTTCTGTGTTAAAAATGTGGGGCTTAAAAAAATGTATTGTGGGATTTTTTTAGGCTGAGTGAGATTTTAATTCTTTTGGAGGGATGAGAGTCCCTGTTTAATATTTATTTACTTGGCAATTACTTATTTAAATATTTTCTTAAAATATACAGCTACTTCTCATTTAAAATCACAGTAATAATATTGTCTACACACTTTTTCTTTAAACATAACTAACTGTAGGGGCGCCTGGGTGGCTCAGTCGGTTGAGTGGCTGCCTTCTGCTCAGGTTGTGATCCCAGATTCCTGCTCGGTGGGAAGCCTGCTTCTCCCTTTCCCACTCTCTCTGCCTGTGTTCCCTCCCTTGCTGTGTTTCTCTCTGTCAAATAAATAAATAAAATCTTTAAAAATAATAAAAATAAAAAATAAACATAACTATATGTTTATTTCAAAATTTTAAGTCCAGTAGTCATTCTGTTATAGTCACAGTTTTAATTGCCAGTATTAAAACCCCATTTTCATATGAGATCATTAAATTTTCTTCATCTAATCTTTACAGGATAAGAATGCATTACATCTGTTTTCCATAAATGGCAAGTATCTAGGGTCCCAAGTCCTGACAGAACAAGTATCAGATATATGTATCACTGGAGAACATATTATCACGGGCAGCTTACAAGGCTTCCTGTCCATAAGAAATCTCCACAGGTAAATAATAAGATTCTTTGAAGTCTGACTTAAGAAAAGGTGGTAATAGGGGCACCTCACTGGAGCGCGCAACTCTTGATCTTGGGGTTGTGTGTTCGAATCCCATGTTTTATGTAGAGATTACTTAACAATAAAATCTTAAAAAAAGAAGGAAAGAGGGACGCCTGGGTGGCTCAGACGCCTTCGGCTTGGGTCATGGTCTCAGGGTCCTGGGATCGAGCCCTGCATCGGGCTCTCTGCTCTGCAGGGAGCCTACTTCCTGCCTGCTTCTCTGCCTACTTGTGATCTCTCCCTCTGTCAAATAAATAAATAAAATATTTTAAAAAAAGAAGAAGAAGGAAAGAAAAGAAAGAAAAGGTAGTAATACTTGCAGCCTAGAGTAGAAATCAGCAATCACAGATTTCTAATCTTTTGTAAAGTTTATCATTTATTGTGAACCTGTCATTTTTAACAACTCTGAAAAAAATTGGGGAAGCTAAATTATTTCTGGATTAGTAAATGAAATATATAGGTATGTTTTAAAAATGTAGGAAACTTTATGTTATGTGTATTTTAGCATAGTAAATTTTTTTTTTAAAAAGCCAGAAAAAGAATTTTCATTGTGCCAAGCCTGGATTATAGATTTGTAAATTTGTTCAATTATAGTTTGAATTTTTACAAACTACAGCTAGGTCTTAAAAATTGTTTTTAACTGTGGCAAAACAATCTAAAGTATTTTTAAGGCTAATGTATCTGTTCATGATTGTGTATTATGTATATGTAAAATTGGTGGGGAGTCTTATTATTTAAAGCACTGAAGGAAAAGGATGTTTAAATAGTGGATATGTTTTTAAGTTTTATATTCTTCATATTTACTAACATATATACAAAGCACTGTTATTCCTTTTATTCCTAAATATATCCTTTCCTCCATTTTTAAAAAATTTATTGTGGTTTATATTTATATTTATATTCCTGAGACTGTCGTGGCCCCTCCCAAACCTTTCTTATAAATCATTTCCTGATCCCAGGGTGTTCTCTCTTACCACATTCATATCAGAATCACTTCTGTACCAACATCCTTTCCCCATTTTTGTAATTCTCTTCTTAGTTTTGTCATTCTTTCTCCAGCAGTAGAGCACTGAGTCCCTATTTGAATCATATCTTTCCAACATTTTCTTTTACAGTATTGTTAAGAGAATCCCAGATCAGTAGTGAGGGGAAAAAAAAATAGAACCCCAGATCAGAAAAATGAATGAGATCTTTTAGCAGGTTTGTCCAAACATAGTGTGTACATCAGAGGATTCTTTATTCTTTGATCCTAAAAGCCATGGACATTTTCCATAATTGAGTATTGTGTTATGTTTTTATATCATTCTGTTTTTAAATATTATGTATTATTTTATTATGTTTTATCTTATATGTTTATATATTACATCTTTCTAAGACAAGGCAAATAGAACAGTTTTATCAACCTTACTCCCCAACATGCACACGAACACTTTTTGAACTTTTTCCTTTTTATTCTACTTTAACTTTTTAATCAACAAAGTAAAAATCATTTCATGAGAGATCGTATATATGGTTAGAAGAAAAACAGATGTTGAGACTAGAAAAAAAAACAGTATGTATTTTAAGTAATGCTGTAATGTGGGCCCTTGGGTGAGTCATTCAGGCTTTCTGAATCTAAGTTACACATCTGTAAAATTAGAATGCAGAATCAGATGATCATTAGGTTATCTTCCAAGTATAAGAGTCTCTGAATCTATTATGTATCCATGTAATTATGTGTGTGTTTTATTTCTCTTTTAGTTTGAATCTCAGCATGAACCCATTAGCCATGCGAATGCCTATCCACTGTGTTTGTGTCACCAAAGAATACAGCCATATTCTTGTAGGATTAGAAGATGGCAAATTGATTGTAGTGGGTGTTGGGAAGCCAGCTGAGGTAAAACACAGCATCAAGAACTTCTTTTCCCATACTGTTGGGGATTCCTTTGGTTCTCCTTTGTTCCAGCTGAATCAGAAGTCTCCATTATGGATGAACAAACTAAAAACCAAATTTGATTTTTCAAAGGGCAGTAAATGAAAAGGGCATAAATCTAATATTCAAGAGTGATGTTTATATTGTGATATAAGTGAAAGCACATATTTGGCGGTTTCTATCCCTCTATATGAATAAGGAAGTTCTTTTATTATCTATCTTTCCAAATCTAGATTCAAGAAAGTATTTGGATTTCTAATACATAAAAGCCTTTATAAAAAATGAAATATAGACTCCAACAATAAAACTGTATACTTTACTTTCAACAAGAATACCAGAATTAGCAGAACAAATATGCTTAATTCTCAGTGAGTTTCTTGTACTTAACTATAGATTTGCCAGTGGCTTATCAATCACTGAATATTCAGATACCATAAATCTGGTATTGTTCCTTCGAAAACTTAGTGGCTATATTCCAAGTAATTTAGTGATTCTTCTAGAAAATTTCTTTTATTATATAGAGCCAAATTAAGCATTATAAATTTGTACTGATTGCATCAGTCTCTTCTGAGAAATCTAAAATAATGTCAACTCTTGGAATCATTTCAAGAGAAGACACTAGTGAATAACACACTGTCACTGGTTTTAATAAATCTACCACGGGTCATGGGGGCCTTTTTGTTTTATATATATTTTAAGGTTTTGTTAGTTCTTATACTCTTTTTCAAGATATTATTGTAACAAAACAGAGGTCTTATTAAATTGATATTGTCAGTTACCTTTAGATTAACAATCCCCCAAACAATGTCAGCAAGTCCATATCTTGGTATTCACTTGTATTTAAAACACTTTAAGCACTTTTTCTCACTGAGTATGCTTCACTTTTTTATTTTACTGATTTTTTTTTAAGTGAAGTGACCATTATGTGCACACATTTTCTTCTAAAAATTGATTGGGGAAAAAAACCCTAAATAGCTTCATTTCATAGGCCTCAGTCAATGTTTTGTACTACTTACTAAATAAGTTTTTTGTCTTCACTGAAAGATTTTTGTAGTCTACAACACAGAGAATCTGAATTATGTGTAGATTTTGAATAGGAGTATTTATCATTTTATGTCTTTGGATGTATCAGCTGAAGTATAGTTCTACTTTAGTATATAATTGAACACTTAGAATCTTGCATAATTGAAATATAATTGTATATGACAGTATCAAAATTAAATCAAGATTTAGGTATGAAAAGATTTTTATTTCAATATCTGAATTTAAAAGATCAAAATCTTGATTAATGTGTATTTTAAGTCATCAGTTTTATATGTTACATTCTCAGTACAAAATTTATATTTATAAATAAGGTGGTAATGTGGTAATAGAGTATGGAAACAATGTTTCTGGAAATACATCTAGAAATGAAAATGTAAAACAAGCATCCCAAAGTGTCTTTGCATGAGACTTGATTTTTTTTTTATCCCTTCAATAAGTGTACCTTAGAGAAGGATAACCATTGAAAAAGGGTGGCAGATGAATCACCATTAAAAAGTAGGTTGCACTTGGGAAAGTAATTCTGACATCATAATCATATGCTTAGACTGAGAAATGTTTCCCACATGGGTTCTTTTTTTGCCCTACCTAGAAGTTTCAGCACTTTTAGAGGGGAATTTATTCACCAGTTGGATTAATATTTAATAATTATTATATTCTGAGAAGTGTGGCAGGTGGTAAAAATTTAATGATGGACAAAATGTGATTCTTATCTTCAGAGAACTGATGCTATTCTTGTTTTCTAAATCACATTTTATCATTCTCTTGTTAAATATTATCTTTTTAAATTCTTATATATCAAAATATCCTGAAGTTATTTTCTTTTCATCCAAACATTATTTTACTTTCTTCTTATCCCTGTGACAAGCATTAATATTACTTAGAATACAAGAGGAGAAAATACTCAACTTATGTGTCTTATTAAAGTAAAATTTCAGAAGATTATTTTAATATAATAAAATATACTTTTGTTAATTAAAAAAAATTTTATTATGTTCATTTGGCCAACATTTAGCACATCATTAGTTTTTGATGTAGTGTTCAACAATTTATTAGTTGCATATAACATCTGGTTTTATTAATTTATAAAGAAAGGGACTCTGGTAATTTGGACAAACTGGGACACTTAATTTTATAAAATTTAGAATTAACATTAGCATTAGACCTTTCTTAGTTGAAAGACAACCAACGCAGAGAAGCCTTTCTTTAATTACTATTAATCACGAATGACTAAAATGTTAATTATTCTGTTAACAAAACTACATTCTGCATTCTACAGAATCGGTGTCTTGTATATCAATTTCATTTATTCTTTTTTTTTCTTTCTTTTTTCGTAATAACATCTATTCTTTGTTTCTCTGAATTACTTTAAACAGATGCGTTCAGGTCAGCTTTCTCGAAAATTGTGGGGATCTAGCAAGCGACTCAGCCAGATTTCAGCTGGAGAAACTGAATATAATACTCAAGATTTCAAGTGATTACTATTTCCATCTTCTGTCATGGATAAATGAAACTTGATTTATTGCTTTGGCACTTTAACCACATCTCTCAACTCTCTGAAATATATCTGGGCTTTTATCACTGAAAATCGCTTAGGGATTACCAAAATTCAGTATGCTATGTGTATATAAAGACATTGGTTGTATTATTATCCACTTTAAAAATTTCTGGTTAACATTGAATCCAGTCTTATTGATTGATTCTTGATCTACACCAAGACGGATTTGAGAAAATACAATTGAATTAGATTTGTGGTTCATTCCTGAAGATCATTAGATCCATTGGGGAAAAAAACTTCCAAAAATGAAGAAGTTGTATATAATTCCATTATTATCCGAAACAGCAAAATGTAAGGTATTTCTAAGAAGAGTACAGATGATTGGATAGTTGAGAGACATGGCTTTTAATGTATTCTTTATTTAATCATTTTCCTGTTTACTGACCACCATATTTAAAAATTCATCAGTTTATTTATGGAACTTCTGATTGGGGTAATATTTTAAAGGCATCTGTTGCACACTTGGATTTTCAAAACTCAATGTAAATTCCAGGTTTTCATGATAAGTTGAATATAAGACAGTTGAAACCGGCATTGGGTCATTCCACTCCTTAGCATATTACTAATGAGAACTTACTAAAATACATTATTATGCTTAAATAATAAAGGTTAAGTAGGAATAAGAGAAACAAGAGATATATTTTGCAGATATATTTCATTAGTAGTATAATGAAGGAAAAATGCTGATTATGATTTTGACAGGTGGACCCTTTAAGTAGCATTTGCAACAATTTGTATTTGCGAAGTTCAAAATTTCTTGGCTTATTCCTTACTAAGCAAATACTGTGTCTTTCCCCGTAATTAGAAGTGTTAGCAATGATACCCAAATACATTAACATTTTTACCTACAACTTCCATGTGATTGATAAATGAATTGAAAAGATTTGTATCACTTAAACCTGTCATGTAGATACAGTAATTTTTAAAAACATTTCTATTTCATGTTATGTATAACTTCTAAGATTATAATTAATTTTATTATACATAGTTAAGTATTACATATGCTTAATATTCAATATTTTAAAGTAAAAAGCTGATAGATTTATTTTGGAATTCAAAGAGATTGTTAAACCTAGTGCTTTTATAAGGTCATCTTTGGAGTTAAGTCAGAGAGCTTTTTCAACTATAAGTGTCCTTAATCTGAGATTCCATGGGTTTGGGGGAATTTATGAATCCTCTGAAATTGTATGGAAATTCTGTGTTAACTGCATTATTTTCAGGAGTGCATGTGTGACTTTCATAAAGGGGTCTGTGATCAGAAGGGAAAAAAAGACTTCTCACAATAATAGTTTCTTATAATACTCCTTTTTATTCCACAAATCATAGATTTCCTTACATCTAGTTTTCTTCTCAATGGCATCTTTAAGAAACTTTCCCTCTGTAATTCTTCTCTTCGGTTGTCCACAGTATTTAATACCATTTTCTTTAATCCTATGAGTGAGTAAAACAATTAAGAGAAGTACAAGATTCAGTTTAGGGAAGCTTTTTGAATAGATATGATCTGTTTCAGTCAGGACTAATAATTTATAAAAGAATTTTCATTCCAATTATTTAAAATCCCCTGCTTTGTTCAGTAAAAGAAAACAACACCACCAACAAAAAAACGGTTATATTTTAGGTAAATAGCACTGAAATAAACCAATGCAGCAATTGTAAAATAGAGCATATATAAATGTGAAAATTTCCATTTTAAGGACTTAAGAAATTTCTGATGAAAATGTCTCAAAACAAGTCAATAGAGATAATTATTTATTGAGATTTGTTGCTTCTATTTATTTCATTCAATTTTTTATATTACATTTTTTAGGAGGTTTCAGGTCATCAGAACCAACATGATTGACTTTTGATATTTTAAATGTTGATTTTTTTTTTTTAACTGTTCTGAATCAAAATGTTGGAAATTTTTCTTTTGCTTATTCCTCTGGAAATTTTGGTATAAGGATGTCTTCTTTATTTTTAAGGTTACTTAATGTTGATTTTGGAATTATTTTGGATGAATGCTTACAAAAATTACAAAGAAGTTTAACTTTTCAGGGCAAAATCCCCAAATTTATGGTGTTTTACTTTGCTGCTCTTTAGATGGAAGAACCAAACAAGCAGTATTCATTTTGTAGCACAAATAGAAGACCCTTCGTTCACAGTAAAATAAACATCCTACCTGGACTAGCAGTAGATGCTCACAACTGTGGAATGCTTCCTTATATTAGTTTTTCCAAAAAGTAAAAACCAAAAATGTAAGATTTTCAGGAAAATCTACGAATACTAATACTAGTCTAGGGGAATGGAACTGTGTTCAGCTATTAAAGTAAGCAAATATAGTAAAATATAAACCTCTATATGAAAAATATAAACCTCTTCTAAACAGTGTAGCCCACTGAATTAAAAATGACTAGATAAAATCACTGGAAAGATATACTTTGGGGGATTCTGGTATATTTAGGTGTATCCATAGAAGATGTTTCTATTTATATAATGGGAGAAATGAACAACGGTATGATTAGAATAGAATAACAGGTGATTTTAGTTCATCAGTATAATATCTCAACTTAGCTGCTATGAAGTTTGTTATCTAAGGAAATTTTCATCTGCTTTTGCTTCTCGACACTGGTGATGATGGAAATCATCAACGAAATCAATGAAAGATCTCAGCATCCTGGTGATAGAGATTTATACTAGGATAATGATTTTACTCCTAGAAAGTGAGGTCTCAGATATTAAAACATACAATAACTGTTTTCATTTAGAGAATAAAGAACCAATTTTTCACTCTCCAATTAGTATTCCATGATGCTTAGATGAAATTGGAGGAGAAAAGAAAAAATAGATCAGGGCATGAAAATTAGAAAAGTATATGATGAAACTAAAGCTTGTCCAGTTGGCTTAAAATCTTTTAAGCCTGTGAAGCTCATGTCAGCTGTTAATAAGTTTCTACCTGTTAGTTTCCATTAGGTCACAGCATTTTTTTTTAGGTCACATCCTTTTTGTAGGAAAGAAAATGCCAGGCATTCATGTCATTAGCAAGGAATGTCAGTGAGGCTTCCTTTTTTTCTCTATATAAGGCATATAACAATTATCCTTAAAGAACTGGTATTGAAAATCAGTTTTATGCATTTGAAGGAGTAAATGTACCCTCATAATTAATTAGAATTTAGATTTGAAAGTTGAATCTTAACCTAAGATTGTTTATATTTTACTTGAATAAGAGTAGGCTGAGGAAATTTTAACTTGAGGGGCACTTGGGTGGCTCAGTTATTAGGCGTCTGCCTTCAGCTCAGGTCATGTTCCCAGAGTCCTGGGCTGGAGCCCCATAACAGAGGCTCCCTGCTCAGTGTGGGGTCCTGCTTCTCCTCCCACTCCCACTGCTTGTGTTCCCTCCGTTGCTATCTCTCTCTCTCTCTCTGTCAACTGAATAAATGAAATCTTTTAAAAAAATTTTTTTAACTCAAATATCAGATTTTTATTTAATGATGATAGACACATGGCCTTTAAGTATATTTTTATTGTTGTTACTAAAGAAATCACTAATGGAAATCTTTTAGTTAAATTTAAAGAGGTTAGCTCCTTTTATATATTTACATTTATAAAATGAGTAGCATTGTCTTTATCACCCTTCAAGTGAAAAGATGCAAGTGCATGAACTATATTAAATATAAATATTAAATAATATATATTACATGTACTATCATAGGATGTGTGTGTGAATGAGTGAAGGTTGGTCTTTTCAAATACATCAATACAATTGTCTTCATAAATAAGTTCCTACACCTGTCTGTGGGATAAAATTTTTAACTGATACAATGAATTTATATTCTTTTTCTTTTCTAAATCTGATCTCTTGCTTTCCTCTATCACCCAGATTTCTAGCTTGTCCTGATTACTGTTACTTTCATCAGCTGACTCTGTTCTATCCCAGTAAGTGGTCAATCTTAAATATTTTTATCACTCCCAACAAATATCCATTCTCAATATTCTTTTTGCCTAATTCCTTTATCATATATAACCAACATTTGCTTTGCTTAAAATTTGACCCCACCCAGAACATTGTTCTGAAGAACTTTCCTATATCTTGGTGGTGCTTTTTCTCATGACATTATTGCAACAACCATATAGTATTATTAGCCATCATTTCAATATTATTAAAATGCCGGCCACAACTTCTTTAATTTGAATCTAGAATTTTCTAAGCCAGTGTTTCTTAATTGAGATTGCAGATCAGACTTGTCTGTGAAGTTCTATAAATATACAGAAGTCTAGGCACTACTCTGGACTTTCTGAATCTCTTAGTATAAAAAAATTAGGCCTCAGGATTTTTAAGTCTTAAAATATTTTACACTATAGACATTATAGTCAGGGGCGCCTGGGTGGTTTAGTTGTTAAGTGTCTGCCTTCAGCTCAGATATCATGATCCCAGAGTCCTGGGATCAAGCCCCACGTGACATTGGGCTCCCTGTGGAGCCTGTTCTCCCTCTCCCCACTCCCCCAGCTTGTGTTCCCTCTCTTGCTATCTCTCTCTCTCTCTCTCTCTGTCAAATAAATAAGTAAAATCTTAAAAAAAAAAAAAAAAAGGAAAGAAAAATTATATCTGTTTATTTTTATAAGTCAGATTGCTTATTCACAGGCCTATATGAAAATAGGTTTAATCATTATCCTTGGAGACATTTTTCTTTTTCTTTTTCTTTTTCTTAAGATTTTATTTATTTATTTAACAGAGAGATGCACAGCGAGAGAAGGAACACAATCAGGGGGAGTGGGAGAGGGAGAAGCAGGCTTCCCGCAGAGCAGGGAGCCCCATGCGGGGCTCCATCCCAAGACCCTGGGATCATGACCTGAGCAGAAGGCAGACGCTTAACCACTGAGCCACCCAGGCACCACTTGGAGACATTTTTCTAAAATTTTTTCAGATGGCTTTCCTGTCTTTGTTTTGCTTGCCACTGAACCAGTCAAATTTCCTTTTCAGTTATTATAACTTTCTTCAGACCTTTCACATTTGAATATTATAACTAAAATTTGCTTCCAAAAAAGCGTCTGTTTGCTTTTATTAGTTCCTAGTGACTGTCAGTGAATATTTTGCGTATGTGAATTATTTAACACTTTAAAGTATTAATAAAAAGCACGAGTTACCAAATGCTAGGTTTAAAAATAGAATTAGGTCTCTCATAGCCTTGAAGGTAGTAATCGTTAGAATTTTTCTAATTAAAAAGCACTGGTTGGGGGCACCTGGGTGGCTCAGTGGGTTAAGCCTCTGCCTTCGGCTCAGGTCATGATCTCAGGGTCCTGGGATCGAGCCCCGCATCGGGCTCTCTGCTCGGCAGTGAGCCTGCTTCCCCCCTCTCTGCCTGCCTCTCTGCCTACTTGTGCTCGCTCTCTCTCTCTCTCTCTCTCTCTGTCAAATAAATAAATAAATAAAATCTTTAAA